>NC_086153.1:151560613-152185613 GCF_035149785.1 Candoia aspera
TTTGTTAAAAGAAAATGTGATGTGGCAAGATGAGCCTATCTAATTCAGGCTGAAGCTACACTTAAAATATTACCCCCCCCAAAAAAAAGTGTGAAGGAGAGGGGATGATTGGGGAGCTTTTTCAAAACCAGCCACCCCAAAGCTGACAGGTGAGGAAAGGTACAGTATCACAAGGACTTCCCGTGGTTCTCAGAATTTGATAGACAACTTAGTGCAAACCACCATTTCAGAAATTTTTGTCCTTTTATTCAAACAACCAGTCATAAAATAAAGCAAATGACTTAGTTTTGTTCATGGCCAAGAGCTCTCTTCAGCAATCTTTTCTGGATTTGCCTAGGCCAGTGTTTCTCAACCTCAGCAACTCTAAGCTGTGTGGACTTCAACTCCCAGTACTCCCCAGTCAGCTTAAAGTTGCTGAGGTTGAGAAACACTGGTCTAGGTCCATCTTAATTGTCAGGTATTACCTCCATTTCCTTTCCCCCAGTTCTCCTTCCCTTAGTTCCTCTGAGAATGTAGGACTCCCATCACTAACGCCAGCCCAGCATTTCCAGCCGTCCCTCTCTCTTCGATGGGAATGCTTCCTGTGAGAAACTATTCCCAGCTTCTCCTTAGCAGTAAAACTAGCACAAAGCATTTGTTTGGGCATTTGCGTGGACCCTGAACGGCAAGCCACAAGCCATGGTTGAATGTAGGCTGTCACATATAGCATCTGCCTTTGTTCCAAATCCTGAACTGGGTAAGTCTGACTTTTAAAAACCTTGCATAAAATTCCATCTCCATTTCGTGCAACCCTTCCAGTCCTGCTCCAGCCAGCAGTTCAGTAGGTATATAAGACAGTTTGGGAAGAATGGATTTGCCGTATCCTTGCTAGTTCTTGTTTTCCAAAACAGACCTTGGCATACTGAGTACTCTCTTCTCTTGAACTTCTAGTATATATGTAAACCTGAGCTCCTTGGCCCTTTGTTTCACGCCTGTCAATTATGAATCTGCACCACCATCAGCATAAATAAAGCACAACGAAATTGCTATTACAAGTTGTCTTTGTTTGTTCATCTCTGATCAGCCTAACAGGCTGTTCTTATCTGCTCTGGTACATTTTTCAATACATATCCATATAGACCAGTGTTTCTCAAACTTGGCAACTCTAAGATGGGTGGACATGGCTGGCTGTGGAATTCTGGGACTTGAAGTCCACACGTCATAAAGTGGCCAGATTTGACAAACACTGATATACTATAATCCAGTATTTTAGTATAGGATTTATTTTGCTGATGTTGTTACACCCAGTGTGCAGTTTTCCTACTTTTTAAAATCTTTTCTTTAGTTAATAGGTCTTTAGAGTGTTCAGTGCCTCCCCCCGCTTGCTGTTTGGATTACATTGACCTATATTGTACAATAGAACAATAGAAATATGGGGAAGGGGAGATGGGCTAATCTTTCATACAGTGGAAACGTAGCTGTCTGTCTTGCTGCTCCCCAGCAAACACCTGTAAGGAGGGGAAAAAAATCAATAGATGTTAATCGATTAGCTGAACTAGAGATGTACCAAAAAAAAAAAGTCTCTTCATCAGGCAAGATGATTAAAAAACAGGAGGGGAAGCAAAATGTGGCTAATATTTGAGCCATGTCTATACCAGTTTCCTTTCTTAGATGGAGGGAGGGGGAGGTTCCAGACATGTAAATCACTTTAAAACTTGGGGTAATTAAGCAGCAGGAAAGTGGCAGAGAAAGCAGTAGAGGGTGTGTTGGCAGTGACTTATTGGATTGGTGCTGGGATGGCTGTTTTCTATACTTGCTTCCATATTCTCTTTCTGTAAGAAAAATAGCAATGGTGTTCTCCCTCTTCAGTGCATAATTTAAATTTCAGGTTTCTATAGTCACTTCCTTTATTTAAAAAAATTGGAGAAAATTAGACAGCTAGATTCAATATAGTTTGAATTTCATAATTGCATATAATCTGGTATGATGCGTAACTGACTTAGTGGCTGTGCTATTTTACCAACAATGCAGTCAACCTGGACATGGTCATTATGTCTGCAATCAAATAGCTCACAATAGTCTACACTTTTATTAAAAAAATCAAAAAAGTTCTAACTACTGGCAATGCTTCTACACTACATTGTTACTGAGTTTTATTAGTGAATCATCTGCATTTTCAAAGAAAAATTGAGACTATTTCTAAACCTTTTATTTCCCCAGGGAAGCTCACATCTTTTCAGCTACAGCGTTCAAGTAATAAAAGGGCTCCTAGCAAATCCAGAGTAAATTTTCATTTTGCAGTGGATGGTTTGTTTGGTAACAGGAGAGTTTTAAGCCACCTGTGCAAAACCCGCACAGGGAAGGAGTCACTCTAAATATTGATGAGACCCTGAAATGAATGTTGGTCCCTGGTGGCATAATAAATGTTGGTCATAGACTGGGATCACATATGAAATTATTATAGACTGACTGGGGCATCTGGTATCTCTTGTTGCCTACATGACAAATGTAAAACACTCTGTACTGAACAGTGTTGTTTTACTTTTCAATACAGAGTGTTTTACGTTTGTCTTAAGTCATTCCATAAACATCTTTACTGGAGGGTGAGGCTGGGGATAATGGCACTCCTAAGGCAACACAATGAACCTCAAAAATTATGTGAGACCTATTGCCATCTCTGTGGTTCTCCCTTCCAAGTGAACGGGTTGGATACCTTCATGGGGATTGTTTCCTGGATCTATGAAGCAGCATTTTTCCTACCAATACAAATGGGATGTGTAGTTCCCTGTTGATCCAGGCTATTGAATTGGCCAATTTAGGAAATTCTTCCCATTCATTGTCATGGCACTGGTAAGTCCAGAGTTGCCTAAACTTTGCAGATGAAGCGTATGAATGCTTTCTTGCCCACTTGGTGGAAGGCTCCTTCCTGCTTGGTCCAAAGGGATTTTTAAACTGGAGTTTTGCTTCAAAATTTGTCATTGCTAGGTTGGTCATGGATTAAAATCTGGGCCATACACAAGCCTATCATGCTGGTCATTGGATTGCATTCACTGATGAATTTTTTTCTGTTTGATTTTTCTTATTTCCAGGTTATTTCCCAACAGAGTCCAGCTGTCAGCTTTTCCCAGGGCCGGCTGCCAAAGCCAAGATCGCTCTGTGGCCTTGCCTCTGTGAGGGGACAAAGCCTGCCAGCTGTGGGAATACAGAGCATGGTCAGCCTAGTGAAATTGACGTTCATGAGCAAAGGGAAGAAGGAGAATCCATCCTTAGAAAATCTCTGGACACGTTCTACAGTACTTGGTGCCAGAAGAAACCCTTTGGAGGGAGTCCAGTATATGAGTCAACTTCACAGCGTCTGTCTCTTAAGACTGCAGATCTTGCAGGCAAAGAGGGGATGAAATTTACAGTGAAGAGTCTCCAAATTGCTCAGATGGTTTTGAACCGAGAGGAGAATAAAATCTTTCATCAGTCTCCTACCAACCACATCTGCTTTTTGACTCCTGTCGGTGCCAGTGCTAGTTCAGAGAAAGGAAAGGTGGTCCCTGGACTCTCAGATGATATTCTTCAATTTATCTTAAAACAGAATGTACCAAAATGACTCTGGGCCTGAAAGTAGTTCTAAATTGGTAAGATTTTTTTGAGCTAGGGAATGAATTGTTAAGAACAGCTTTATAAAACCAAGAGTATAAAGAAGGCATGATTAAACTGTAAAATGTCATAAAGCCACTGCTTTTAATGATAAGTATTCCTCACGTCAATGATTAAAGAGTAGGTTTTCTGTGTGCAAAAAAAGCTTGTGAATCAGACCCTGGTCCATCTTGTCCAGAATTATCTATTTTGAGTGGCAGTAACTCTCCAAGGTTCAAGCCCAGCTCTACCTAGCTTCACCAACAGAGATTTCTTACTTTTTACACTAGTAGGTATGTGCTGTATAAGAGGGCTGTGCAGTGCTTCACAGGGTACCCTGATTGCAACTCTTTGAAAACAGCCACAAAAGGGAACTTTTTATCATCTTTGGTGGACATGCAAAAAAGCTAAAAAAATTTGGGATCAAATACAGATTTTAATTCAGAAGATCTTAAAGATTAATATACAATTGAAACCAGAGACTTTTCCTTTGGGACTGATGGACAAACAGTTAGAAGGAACCCATGGAACTTTGTTTTTATATAGGGTGACAGCAATGAGGCTTTTATATGCCCAAAGGTGGAAAGATTCAACATCACCTACAATGGAAGAATGGATGGTGAAGTTGATGGGGTTGGCTGAGATGGCAAAACTGACAGCTTTGATTAGAGAAAAGACACTGACTAATTTCAATGCTATTGGAAACCCCTTTGGGATTTTTTGTGTGAAACAGAAAAAAATGAAATCATGATATCTGGATTTGATCATTAGAATGAACAATGGACAATAGAATTAATGAAAGCTATTTTGTAAACTTAGACTAAGAGTTTAATACAAATGTATCTGTAGCAAAGAAAGTTGGGAGTCATTCTTTTTCTGTATTTTCATTTTTTTTCTTTTTTTGCACTTTTGACTTTGCTTTTTTCCTTTTTTCCTTTTTTCCTTTTGTTCTTTTACTTTACTTTTTTCATTTCTTGTTAGCTTTTATCTTGAAATCTTAATAAAGTTTAATAAGAAAGCAGCCGCATCCTTTCCCAAGATCATCTGGCTGGCAGGCAGCCACAAAGTTCTGGGAGAAAACGAAGGTGCTCTAAAGAGTTACCGGCCAATGCTACCTTCATGCCCTCACATGCTCCAAAGTACCCTTTTGGTACCCTTTTATTTATAATTTATGTTTTTTTTTTTAGTTATATCAGCTTAAGGTCTTTAATATTGGGGTGGGGGTGGGGTTTAAGAAGGAAAAGAAAAAGACAGTAAACTAAAACAAATACACTGAACATTAATAAGTGTTATTTAAAAACCGTGTATTTTATCATGCTTGCAGGATTTTAATCTGTGCCCAGTCTCTTAATATTCTAGAAAAACAAAATCCCTTATATGCACAGATCTGGTTCTAATACTTCTTGTTCTCATGAATAAGAATATGTAGTGAATCGCCTGACAGATTACTAAAATAGCCATTTCAGCTCATTCAGGACCATCAGCAGTTACCTTTTTAAGTTTGCTTGCCAGCTGACAACATCTGGATGAAAAGGTTACCTAGCAAAAGAATGTCAATTTAAAAGAAGCAGAGTAAGAGAAGGAAGGAACCTCATAGGACAGTTGAGTCTACTGATGGTTGGGATGGTAGTAATAGCAATGATTTTATTTATTTTCTATCCTGTCTTTATTATTGTTATAAAAAACTCAAGGTGGGGAACATACCTAGTACTCCTTCCTCCTCCTATTTTCCCTACAACAACAACCCTGTGAGGTGAGTTGGGCTGAGAAGGAGGGACTGGCCCACGGTCACCCAGCCGGCTTTCATGCCTAAGGCGGGACTAAAACTCTCAGACTCCTGGTTGCTAGCCCAGCACCTTAACCACTAGACCAAACTGGCTCTCAATGATACTAGGCCAACTAGACCAACCACTAGACCAAACTGGCTCTCAATGATACTGAATATAGTAAGACTAACTTTCCCAACCTGGTATCTCCAGACAAACTTTTTTTTTTCCTGGAAATGGTGTCAAGGCCTGATGACAAACATTTCATTTTTGTGGGATGATGAGAATGGTCTAGGGTGGTGGAGAATCTTTGGACCCTCTCTGAATTGGCATGGAGATAGAGATAACAGTCCTTTCTGCTAGAGGGGCAGAATGCAATTCAACATGCCGGTGCTTACCTTCTTTTAAACCCCTTACGAATTTGGGGCTTGAGTCAAGGATTACATACTCTGATAACTATCTAGACACTTCCTCTGGGTTATCTTCATTGTCAGGCTTGATGGGTGGTGACTGAGAAGAAGTCCTTGGTAGTGACAATTTGGGTACCTTTCCCACTTCACAAATCTGAATTCTTGAAGTCCTCAGCAGTTCAGCCCTTCCCCTCCAGCATGGTGATGCTTCTTGCTTTCAGGATGTAGAAGATCTGAGGTCTTACACTCACTGGGTCCATGTGTTAGACAAGAAAGCAGCATTTGTACAGAATGGAATACCTTTCCAAACTGGTTTCAGTTGTGTTGCAAAAAACAATATGAAATTTATTAACAAATCACCAATCTTATGGTATAAATGGCTCTCTTACTATTTATAAATATATAGCCAACTTATGTTAACTTTCTTCAAGATGTACAAATCAGTAACCTTAAGAACCATTTGTGAGATAATACGTTTGAAACAGAGATAGGAAGATTATATATTTATGTTTCAGATAATATCCAAAACAGGACACAATTACAGAATTGCTGCTTATACTCACATTTGCTTATATTAAAAGCACATAATGTGCTGGAGATGATGCATATTATCACACAGGATGGTTATGCCCTTTTGGTCTCAAATATTTTGTGAAATATGAAAAAATTGACCAATGTAGGTTTTGTACCTAAAGAGAAAACTATATTTTCCACCCGGGAAGGTATTGCATAAAGGCTTATTTATTACGTTATTAGTAACTGACAGGCTAAACATTGCCAATCATTGGAAATCATGAGGTGTTTCTCTCTGTAGTTGGTACTCAAAGACTGGATAGTGTCCTGGCGAAGTAGTATATGCAGCAACACAAGGCAAAAGAGAAGTCTATTAATTGGGATTGTTTTGAAAAAACACTCCTGTTTTTAAAATTAGCTAACAAATACATGATACATTTCCATTAGTTACTCAAATATCTTTCTAGAGATCTAATAAATCATAACAGGGACCTCACCTATGTTTTTATGAAGATAAAATCTGTAGTTGTGGTCCCCCCCCCCCCAAAGGAAGCTCTTGGCCTCTTTTCCTTCATGGACAAGACTTAATTACAAAATGTGAGTTGATTTAGACTCTGCTAAAGGTCTAGGGTACTCTGCCCCTAAATTCCTTTACTATCAAATTACCCCTAGCCTAGTGGCAGGTCTCCCTTCCTCCACTCATATTAAACTGCAGCTTGAGAAAAGATATTATTTGCCCATCATGGTTCCAATCCTGATTAGATATTCTGGTAGTCACTCTTCAAGTTGAGAAAACAAGCACACCTCTTGGAATTTGTATATATGAATCATCCCTGCAAAGATTCTCTTCGCTATCAGTGACAAAGCAAAAAGTACTGGCTTAAACTAGAGAAATATAGGAAAACTAAATTAAAATTCTGGCAGTGCAATTCTATACATGTTTATTTGGGAGTATCACTGTATTTTAAGTCTATTACGGGTTGCAGCTTTCACAACTCATTCACCAGGAAGACCCACCCTCACAGCCCATTACAACACAATATCAACCTGTCTACTCTGAGGTATACCCCTTTAAATTAAATGGGACTTAGCTTTTCCTAACTGGGGGCCTTCCAGGTATGTGGGACTGCAGCTCCCAAACTCCCAGCCAATGGTTGGGGAAGGCTGTTTTAAAGCTTCTAGACCAGAGTTCTTCAACCAGGGTTCCATGGAATCCTAGGGTTCCACAAGCGATCACTAAGGATTCCCTGGGAGATCACAATTTATTTAAAAAATTATTTCAAATTTGGGCAACTTCACATTAAAGAGGTCAGTTTCATCCTTTATTTTCAGTTTAAGAACACCGTTGATGCATATAGCCTGAATGTGCAGGGGTTCCCTGAGGCCTGAAAAATATTTTAAGGGTTCCTCCAGGGTCAAAAGGTTGAGAAAGGCTGTTCTAGACTGTTCATTATCTCGCTCTCTCCTCCACCACTCTTAAATAACCCATGGACACTGCTGAAAGTATTGGTACCTCCACTCTTCCCCAACAAATCCCAATTTGCTGTGAAATAAGCTGAAACTGACAGAATTAAGTGGCATCCACATCCTTTATTCTATAGTCCATAGAGCAGACCCTTTGACTTTTGTAAACAATAAATGAAAGTGGCATGGAGATAATTATTGGTACCCCTAACCTAATATTTTATAGCACACCCTTTTGAGGCAATAACTGCAATCAAGTGCTTTCTGTAGCTCTGAGTAAGATTTCTATAACTGGTGATTTGTCCCACTTTTCTTGAGCAAACTGATCCAGTGGTCTTGGGTTTAATGGGTTCCTTCTCCCAGTCATGACTTTCAGCTCTTTCCGTAGATGTTCTATTGGATTCAGAGCAGGACTCATAGCAGGCCACATCAGGCCACATTTGCTCTTCAACCATTCTTGGATTCTCTTAGATGTAGGTTTTGGGTTATTAATCTGCTGGAGGACTCATAACCTGCAACTGAGACAGAGCTTTCTACCACTGGGCAGTATGTTTCGTTCCAGAATGCTGTGATAACCTGATTTCATTGTGCCCTGAAAAGATTCAAGCCGCCCTGTCTCTCCCCCCCACTCAGCCTTATTCAGAGCTACAGAAAGCACTTGAAGCAGTGTCTGCTCTATGGACTATAGACTAAAGAATAGTGGATGCTATTTACTTGTGTCAATTTCAACTTCAAGGTAAATTGGGATTTTTTGGGGAAAAAGTGGAAGGGTACCAATATGTTTGGCCACATCTGTGGATCATTTCCAGTACTGCAGAAAGAACTTGTTTTTATTTAAGTATCTGAACCATGTATATGGCTGCCCAACTCAAAGCAGTGATTCTAGGTGGCAAAGAGAGGTACGAAGAGATTCAGGCAAACCAGGGACTGCTGTTCCTATTATTCTTGCCAGTGTGTGTTCTGATGAAAAAGACAGTCATCCCCGTTTCTATTTCTGCCTTTGCAGTTTTCAACATTTTATAATACATGAACATGCTGCAGCATATGGTTTCTGAAGGGCACATAGAACCCTGCAGATTTTGTAAATGTATCCCTTTTGTTGTTAAGTGTGACGGTTATTGTTGGTTATATTAAAAATAGACTTTCCATTAGATCATAATAGGGTTGTTATTTTAATGATTGGCTTATGTGTTTGTTGATGGTGGATACCAAACTTTGGCACGAATGATTGGTTCTGAAGCTGTGCATGTTAATTTAAAACTGAGAGTGGATCTTCTTAAAATTAGAAATGTAAATGTTTTGCAGTGAACTAGTGTTTCAGAAGTAGTGTTGATGTGGACTCCTGATTGTGTCAGAGCTCTGAGACATCATAGAATCATAGAATTTTAAAAAGTTATAGAAGAAACTTGATCCAACCCCTCATCAGAATAATGTGAAATGATGATCTCCTACTCACTAGTTCTAATCCTGCCTCTTGGTGCAGGGTGGATCAAGTTGGGGCCACTTTTGATAACTCTTCAGATACCTGAAGACTGCTATCATTACGGCCTTTTCCCAGTCTTCTGATGGTATTTAGCACTGGTCCCTGGTGACAGTTCAGTGTTTTTACGTATTCTCAGAAATCTGGATTGCAGTATCAGCGCAACACATCTCTGATTTCACTAGAGGTTTGATCTCTATGTTCAGGAAGTCAAGGAAAAGATTATTGGGTGGAAATAGCAGGAAGCTGAAACTATTAGCAGGTTTCTTTCCATGTTCTCCTAGGGACTCATTTACTTCATTCTCCTGCACTATCCCAGTTTGCCTGCTGGCCTGTTATCCTATTCCTTGCCTGCCCCTTGCCTTGAATCATCAACCCAGTATGGTGTGATGGTTAAGGTGTTGGACTGGCACTGGGGAGTCCCAATTTCAAGCGCACCCTCAGCCCCAGAAGTTCCTTGGGCAGCTTTGGACCAATCACTCTGCTTCTCTGCCCAACCTTCCTCACCCAGAGTTGTTGGGAGTTGAGCAGTATGTAAATCTAATAAAAAATAAAATAAATAAAATAAAATAAAATAAAATAGTGAGTTCTATGTAAGCTAGATTGAGCTCCTGAAGGAAAAAGCAGAACATATATCTAACCAACAAAATAAAAAATAAATACATCCACTTGCATTTGCCAGAGGCAGCGTCTGACACGGCGAGCTTGTCGTGCCCTGTGGTAAAGGAATTAACCTTGGAAACACAAGTGAAAGGCAGCTGAATGAATCAGATGCTCCCTTTGAATGCAGGCAGCCAGTGGAGATACTGGAGTGGCAAGAGGACAAGCCTATCACTATCTGGTGCTGTCATTGGGCATGCACAAAAAGGCAGCATTTGATTGGCTGTGCTGACTGCCACTTATAGCTAAAGGGTTGTTCCTTTGTCCAACACTGTGGACTAACACTGCTGTCTTAATGTTTTGCCCAGTAAGGAATAACACCACTATCATCAGTCTCTGGGAATAATTTAGGAGCTTTCCTGGACTTTGGGACCCTGGATTAATCCTGATCCTCCACCCGCTTAGTCTGACCTTAAATGTGCCACTGCATTGCACCAAAGGTCCAGTCTTTCATGGCAGGCTGAACTGCAGCCCATGACAAAATGGCCATTGAAGGCAAACAGGAGGGACTGGAGGGAGGGGCAGGCACACATCAGTCAACTGGAATGGAGGTGTTTGTGCAGGGCAGAATGAAGTGTGGCAAGTGGACAAGACTGCCCTGCTTACACCAACAGAGGGGGAAATACAGTAAGTTTGACCCAAAGCAAGAAAACTCAGGTGGAGGTTGCTATCCCAGCAGCAGGCTGTGGATTATGTCATCCCTTCCTGCCCTCCCAAAATGGTAGGTGACCTGTCCTGGGGTAAGCAGGAAGTACAGATCTGTATTTGTATTATAAGCATTTAATCCACCTTCTTTGAAGCCTCTAGACAATTCTCAGGACACCATTACCTGCCTTTGCATGGAATGCTTAGCCAAAGTTTACTTAAACCTCGTTTACTCACTGATCCAAATTTATGTGATCTCATGGTATAGTCAACCATAAACTAAGCACTCTGAGTTACAATGTTCTTGGCTGATTTATGGTCAGTGAATATATATGTAATCCTGCCCTTAATCTTGGGATGCACATCCTGCACCACCCACACCTTCTCCCCGCAAAATGGGGCGAGGCTCTCAGAGCTCTTACCAAGTTGTGATTTTTAATATGAAAAAAGAAAGAAACATTAATTATTTGGGGAATAATCACATGATGTTATTAACTGAATTTATATTCAGCTACATGAAATCAATTTGAGTTTTTATCCTGGTCCTGCTCTATTTTTGCTCAGCCCTCCACTTTGGGACAGCACAGCCCCCACTATGCCAGTCAAAGATGAAGTGTGGCCCTCCATCTGAAAAGGGTCACGTAGACTTCACTGTGCCTGGAATGACTATTGATATGCTCAGCAGGCACACTCTGCTGTGACCCACCATGCTTGCCTGCCTCCTCCTCCATCTTTTCACAGAAGCAATGGCTGTATAATACCAAGGAGATTAAGGAGAGCTACTCTGTATTCCTTTTTCAAAGGCAGTTCTTTTGCAGAAAGCCTTCCACCATTCATCTGTGTTACCCGGAAAAATCAATACAATGAACAGCCTTCTGCTAAACACAAGAGCACTTGGAGAGACATGCTTGTGAAAGACTCTGCTTGGTATGCAAAGAAATATTGGGTTAATCGTTTTTAATGTTTATTTACTCAGCTCCGAACAGCTCCATTGGAATCACTGTTGTTGTTTTTAAACTTAAAGGTAGATTTACAGTTCTGAAAATCTAAGTCACTGGTGTAATAAATTACCCACTTGGTTGCTAGAAAAAATGTGGAATGTTCTGAATACTTCCCTTACAGGGGAGAAGAAAGGCTTACCTTACTCCCCACCACCAGCCAAACTGGCATCTGCTACCATGCAACTCTTACATCATGGTTAAGACTAGGATTTTATGCAGTTTCCTAGGGATAAAACCCATGCCAACGGCATCTCAGCTGGCCTGTTTGTAATGAAGGGGCCGTGCTAATCTTACCAGGAACCAGACCTTGGGCGTAACCAGATGGCTGTGCTAAGGTGCTTCCCTTCAGTCTGTTATCCAGCAGGTAACTAGGGTGCTATCCATTGGTTGGTATGTCAGTTTTCTGGAATGCCATAATCCTGAAGGACTCCTGGTAATTAACAACAGAATGAAAACATCCAAAATAAATTACAAACAATAAAATCCCTTCAGTAAAAGATACAAGAATCATAACAATGCAAATATAGTTTGACAACTGCAAAGTACGGCTTTCCAATGGTCCAAGAGAGACAATCCAAGTATCTCACTAGCCCAGTGTTTCTCAACCTTGGCAACTTTAAGAAGTGTGGACTTTAGCTCCATGCTGGCTGGAGAATTCTGGGAGTTGAAGTCCACACATCTTAAAGTTGCCAAGGTTGAGAAACACTGGGCTAGTGGGCGCGGCCACCCCTTCTCGGTTCAAGCATTACCTTTCATAATAAATCTTTTAGCCCTTTACTGAGCCTCACTTTTCTTCGGCAGCCCCACCACAACTGGTGAAAAGTGCTTTGCTTTAAATGATCTCTGAGCCCCTATTAAGCTCAAACGGTTATTTATTGTCCTGTTTAAACTCACCTGTCTGTTCACTTGCCATGGCAAATTATGATAAATTTTTATCTGCTTTTGAAAGATAAGCTGATCTGTCACATTATGAATTGCAAATGAAGATAATTTGCATTGAATGATTCCAGAAGTGACAACTCCAGATGTGAGGCAGACCCTTTGGATCAGATCAGGCTGTTGACAAACTATAACAAAACTAAATTAGTTTTTTAAAAACATGGCAAGAACAGGCCACTTTTAGAACTCATTCTGCTATATTTCATAGGAAGAGTGAATTATCTCAGTTTTCTGTGTGTGAGGTTTTTGCTTTTGGTGGGCTTTTTTGTGGGGGGGAGTGAATCACACATAAGCTTAATTACAAGAGAGAAGTTACAGTCATTGCCTGAGGCAAAACAAACTCAATTAAGGACTATAATGAAAATACATGAGAAACAGCAGTTTTTCTCAGAGACATACATTGAGAATGGAATACTAAAATATTATTCTTAGTTCAGTATTGTGTTGCACGAGAGATAGTTGCTATGGATAAATTATAAAATATCTCTCAACTTAATGTTCTGACAACTTTCCTTTCTACCTGAGTGTATCCAGAGATAAGATACAAACGTGAAGAGTTGAATTAAGCTGTGAGCTCTGTGCATTAAAGTGAATTGATCCATTTATTTAATTTGCATCTTGCCCTTTTGCAAAATGGAGCTCCAGATAGTGATACCATGCTCTCTCAGTTTGTATGATTAGATTGGCATATGCTTGCACTGCGCATGTAAAATGTTTGGTATGGTTATGATAATTTGTATCTAAAGATGCTTACTGATGAAGTAACAGACACACACCTCCAAAAAATAAACAAAGCATCTCAGTTCATCAAGAAAGCATGGGCTTTGCTGAAAATAAGAGGCAGCTTCCATGGGGGAGGGGGAGCAGTTCTGAGAACCACTAAGGTATAGTGGTAAAAGTATTGCCCTAGGGCTGAGCAGACTCAGACTGAGGTCCCCACTCAACCATGAAGCTTACTGGGAGGATTTAAAATAGTCTTTAGCTCTCAGTCCATGTTGTCTGATTATTGTGAGGATAAAATAGTGGGAGAAGAATCATATTTGCATCTTTTAGCTTTTTGAGAAAATGCAGGTTATAAATCTATCAAATAAATAAGCAAAGCAGTAAACATATATTCAGATCACCCCAGAAACATTCATTGCTGCAGCAATAATATGACTATCATAATCAATACATGCTGACAGGCAAAACACACAAAGATCGGTAAATGTGAAGAGACTGTACCATACCAATGGAGACTGGGTTGTTATGTCCTGGTTGAACTCAATGGGATGGGTCACCAGAGTGCTTTGCCATGACCAAATGGCTGCTCCCCAACTTCTGTTGCTTCCCTTCAGAACTTTGCCAACTTTATCAGCAGCTCCTACACCCATTTCATGTCCAAAATGGTTCTAATTACCTGACTTACTCCTATCAGATTTCCTTTCCCTAGCAGTAGCATTTGGGCAGAGTGAAAGACGAACACTCATACATGGTGATATTGAGTGATACACACTGTCCCCCCCAGCCATACCACCAGCCCCAGCCCAATCCAGCCACCTTCAGATTTACCACGATAAGGACAGCAGCCTCCTGAATTATCAAATAACCTCCAGTGAAAACTGAAGCCCAAAGGGAATTTCAAAAGCACAAAATCCCCCAGCTTTCCCTTTCTATTGAAGATTGAAAAGGTACAAGAGTGACAATGAACAACAGAAACTGAACATTGTTGTCATTGAAAGCTCCAGGCATGGCAATGGGTGGGCAGGCCAGATTTTTGCTTTTCAGCAGGTTCTTGAGAAAAGCATGAATGATCCAGGAAAGTTTATTTTACTGTATGTCTGTTGATTTAGTGAAAACTCATGATAAAAGTAGATAGGCTTGAATTATGGGATGTTCTGTACAAATACAGTAAGTCACAGTATGGATAGAACATGGTGAAACAAACTGGCTCCAGGTTGGTGAAGGAGTGAGACAAATCTGTATATTCTCCCCTTATTTATTCAGCTTGTATGCTGAATATATATTGAGGGAAGCTGGACTGACCAAAGATGAGAGTGGTTTTAAAATTGGGGGAAGAAGTCTCTAATGCTGGAATAGGTGGAAGGAAAGAGAAGAAGAGGGTGACCAGCTGTGAAATGGATGGACAGTTACAGTAGTGATGAGTGCACTATTGGAAGACCTGAAAGATCAGTTTTGGGACAGATCATCATGGAGAAAATCTATGTGGTTGGTAAGAGTCAACACCAGCTTGATAGCACAAAATCAGTCAACCAATCTGTGTGAATATAAAGTTGAAATTTAGTTGCTGAATGTGCTAAGAGTGGTATATGATGGAAACAAAACATGCATGAGAAGAAATTGAATGCTTAATGAACAGTTCAGCATTTAGCAAGGAGTAAGAAAAAGATGTGGAGTCCCTTTGGTTGTTTAATGTGTTTATGGGTAAATGTATAAGGAGGCATTAGAGATGTGTTAGATGGAATGTGATGTATGTATAATTATATACTGTTTGTAGACAATGCAAAGTACAATTTGCAGCAAATGTAAGATAGACTGAATGATGCAACAAGGAGTATAGATCTGAAAATTAATGAATCATAGTTACAGTATGTTTGATAGGGAAAATTAAGTGAATGACCGAAAGTTAAATATCAGTGGGAAACATTTACAACCAATACATGAGATAAAGTACCTTAATAGACAGGAATGACAGGAGAGGGAAGAGAAAATTAAGATGTGCAAATGCTAGTACAAAAATAATAAGTAGCATGTGATCAGTTGCAAAGAATGAATGTCAAAAGAAGCATAAATGGCTGGCTAAAAGAGTGTGCTTCTACCCACTTTTTAATATGAGAACTGAGTATGTTAAGAAAAAACGTTAGAGCAAGTTAAATACAGTGGGAATGGGTAGCTTAAGAGTATGGGGTGAAACAAGAAAAGATAGAGTCAAGACTGAATGGGTGATAAATGAACATGGATTGAATACAAAAATGGGTTACCAGTACGAAAGAAAAATATTGAAATGGTTCAGTCAGAGAAAACAAATGGAACAGAACTGCAAAGCAAATATATGAAGACCAAGTGAATTTGTTGAGAGGAAGGGGAAGGATGAGAAATATCATGGTTGGAACTGAGATCCTCAGAGAGAGCTGGGATGTTTAAAGAACAGAATGGTAATGGATATGGTAAAAACAATACTGTAATAATTTGCAAGTATAGGAAGGTATAGGGAGCTATAGTGAATGTGTAGGCATAGATTTAGTCAGATTTCCTTTCTTTTGTCTTATCTCCTACCTTTATTTGTCTTCACTTAATACTTCTTACTCTTTCTGCACTTTGTATGACATTACTTATCCTTAAAGGAAAGGGAATACTGTGATGGGTATGTATATATGTATGTACATTCTATGGAAAAGCATTGGATAACTCCTTAGGCTGTGACATATGATTTGGGCTTGAATTATATGTCCTCTTCAATTAGATGTCCTGGTTCAGGACTTTAAAGTTTATAATAAGGTTGTGTGTGTGTGTATGTGTGTCTGTGTGTCCATATGTAATGTATATTAAAATATACTTAAAGGAGATCACCGAGGAGTGAGCAAAGTCCAGTTGCAGTTGCAGGTACCCCGGGCACTACAGGGAATGTAGGCCAGAGGGCCTCCATCCCTGTGACATCACCATCACTCAATCGATCAATACTGTATGGATGATCGCTAGGAAGAAAGACGGTGCGGATCAATTTGTCCTGCCGCTCTTGGAGAAAAAGAGGGGGAGGGAGAACACAGGATCTAACAGCCCAGAGAGCGTTTTGGAGAAAATAGGACGTCAGCAGACAGCAGTCCCCTTTCTCGCTGGGTTCGTTCCATTTTCCCACATCATAACAAATGCCTGAATAAACAGGACGCAAGTATCTGCTGGCGGAACCCTTTCAAGACATGGTCACTTGGCTCATCGCATGAATCTCCCTGGGGTGAAGTGCTGCAAAAGCACAAAAGCCGCAAATGGGGCTCGGCGGGCGGAGAATCTCTGCCGAGAAAGAGAATGAACGAGAGAGCCAGTGAGAGGGGGTGTGGGCGGGCGGGTGACCGCGCCGGTGAGCGAAACTGGAGGAGGGCTTTTCATCAATGAGCTTATATCGAAGAGCTGGAGTTTCCTAAGCATTACAAGGCTTCACATGCACGCGGAGATTTTCTTACAGGGGCCCTGCAGTTTGCCTTGTACCTCACATGTCCCACTCTATAAGCAGTTTCCTGTGGGCATCTCGATCTCAGTTTGTGTATAAAGGAAGGTCTCTCGTTTTGTGAGGGCGGGGGACGTCGTCGTTTAGGAATCCTGGTCTCAGTGGAAAGGAAGGGTTACGATGAGGCTACTGAAAGAGCTTCAGAATGACTGCTTGGAGTGGAGATCAATCGGAAAATATCAGGCCAAACAGGTGGGAGGCTTGAATGAGGATAGAAAGGAGACACTTGTATTTCCAAGCGGGGCGGGGCCCAGTTGGTCCTCTTGGTAACAATGCTGTTGATGCTAAAGGATCGGGGCTTTACCTTCTCTGGGAGATAATGAGGACCAGCCCACCGGGTGGGGGGTGGGGGTGGGGGAAGGCTTTGTGCGGCAAAGAGAAAGATGGAGTGGTGATGGGGGTCCTTCCTTAGTGGCTTCTAGGGGAGGGTCTTTGTGGCCATCTCAGGAATTCTCCGCCCCGTTCCTTTGGGGTCCACCTCTGACGCAAAACTCTTCCCTCCTTCCTCCGCCTGGCTCTGGCGCGTATCCCCCCTCCCTTAAATAGCCTGGATCTGCGGGTAGAAGGGAGCTGGTACGAAGACGCTTCAGCCTTTGCGTGCCTGCTGCACGGTCCTGCCGGCCATGGTGCCTTTCGTGGCGCTGCTCAGCCTCCTCGGAGCCGCAGCTCTGGCAGGTAAGTCAGGCCAGCGAAGCAGATCAGCACCTAGGACAGCGACGACGGGATTGAGGAGCGCGGGCGATTGCTGAGAGGGGAAAAGGCGCAGTGGGAATTCCGCAGCCCTTCAGCACTGACTGAGAATCGGCACAGGAGGAGGGAGTAGTCTTCTGGCAATTAATAGCTTATACATCAGTCTGCTCGTGGCTCTCATCTCTCATATAAATATGTTTGTGCTAGAGGTTTGTTAATTAATTACACCAGTACATATTCTTTATCACACACATATAGAAACGAGAATCGGGATGCATGTATGGTCTACCTAATACCTAGTAATAGCTGAAGTATGTTCACTTCTTTGCTGAAGGAAGATCCGGCACGAGTCACTGCTCTGCAATGGGCAGAGCAAAGATCTCAAAAGTACGTTGGAAATCAGTCCAGTCAATGGGCAGCTTCTGCCATTCAGAAGTGCACCGGCTTTCCCAAACAGAACCATCCACACATAAACTGGGTTAAGTTCTTTGAGGCAGAAGAAAGAAAAGAAGACGGGGGGAAATTAATACCGTGTGTGTGTGTACATGTGTGAATGCATATATTTGTTTATATATTTGTCTCTGACATGTATATGAGAAAGGAGGCAAGAAAGCAAGCTTGGAACTCTTGTATAGTTTTGAGTGAACGTACATATTCTGTGGTAGAAAAACAAACAGACGAATATGTGGTTTAATCCTTCAGTGTTTAATTATATTGTGCAAATACTCAGATCATGTTTTTTGGAAGATAAGATAGTTTTTTTTAAAATCTAAATGCTAAAATCACTTAAGAGAAGTAACATCCAATAATTTCACAAGGATGTTTATTAGTGGTCTACATTTTATCAATTGACAAAAGCATATAAAAAGGGAGCATTTAAATAATGTTTGATTTTTCCCCATTAGCTTGAACAAGTAGATGATTAAGAAAATGCTGCTTAGTCCTCATCAAATAAAAGCAACTATCTTTAAAAAATAATTTTACTTTTGAGGGTAAATGCCACTGTGTTATTGCTCTTTCCTTTCAAACCTGTAGCAATTAGACTGAACTTTCTCTTTCTTTCTTTCTTTCTTTCTTTCTTTCTTTCTTCCTTTTCTTCCTTTCTTCCTTTCTTTCTTTCTTTCTTTCTTTCTTTCTTTCGTCTTCCCTCTCCCCTTACAAGCACATGGATTTTGCTTTTCAGGGTTTAAAGCTTAGGGAGAATAGAAAAATGTGATTCTTGAATTTCACATCTGTGTATAATGGAAATGCTGCCCATGCAGAAAAGTTATTAAACAGAAATGTATATTGTCCAAAGTGTGTGTACTGTGTAAAAGAAGCCATGTCTAAATACCAGAAATTTATCCCAGATCTAGTAAAAATAAACCCATAATATGAAATGGAATCAGATTAAGAATGGGCAACTTAAGTCCCTTCAATTTGATTGAATCTGAAATGAATTCTACTTTTACCTGTAATGAAGTGCATTCCCCTATAGGCAGCAGCTGTCTATGCATTTACCAAGGAATCAGCACCATTGAACTCAGTGAGGCTTACAAGTTAGCATTTATGTATAAGAGGACAGTCAGTTTATCATTCTACACTCACCTCGGAGTTGTCCTAGAACATAACTTGGCATATACAGTATATCATTGCACAGTAGTTGGAGATGAAGTGATGTAATAGTGTAAAAATGTAATAATTCCACCACTCCCCAAAGAAATAAAGAATCAGATAAATAGCCAATTGGTCATTTACTAGTGTGGCCTCCAGAAATATTTTGGAGCTGAATGTAAAAATTATACCTTGGTTCTATAATTAAGTTAAGGCATAACCAAGCAGAACAAAATGAATGGCTAATTCTATAATTTCATTATCCTGTGAGTTGCCAAAAATTGTCTTACTCATGAGAGCTCCCCCAAAACATTTCTCATTAAATTTTCTCATGAATGTTTATCAGCTAATATAATCTATATTAAATAACTCTTACAAAGCTCCTTTTCCTTTTCTGGAATGAAAAGGAAGCATGAACCACACAAATATATAAGTAAAAACTGTTTAGTACGTATGTACTGTATGTATCACACACACAGAATCTGAGAATGTTCAAAGGTTTCTCTGTGATCCTTAAGATACAAATATTACTCCCATATTAATATGCAGTTCAGGCAAGAAATGTGGAGAAATATCATATATTGTCATTGTTTCTGATGTTTGATAATGTCAGCAGGGCAAGGCATGATAACAATGGTATCAGTGACAATGAGACAATGTTGCTATTGACTACTTGGCTTAATGGGCAGAATGGAGAATAAGAATTCTTTCCCTTCCTTTCTCCTCTCTCACCTGAGGATTCTTGACCACAACAAGGACAAAAGCCTTGCATCCCTCTTTCCAATGTTGCTGGGATGTGCTATCGCTGATGCCTCTTGCATTGTTTAGATGCTCCGAGGCACAGCACTATTGCTGGCAACATGGGGGCAAAGGCAAGGAAGACTAGCTTTGCTTGTTGGTTGGTTTATGAGGTTTGTATACTACTCAGTCACAATATTTCAGGTTATCATCACCACAACCCTCACACACTGATTAAAATCCATATAACCTCATTAACTTAAAGCATTTAATCAGAATCTAAATCTTACAAGCTTTAGTAGTACCTGTACTGGTCAGTGGCATGGCACCAAACTGTAGCTGCTTTAGTAGGCAGAATGATTGGCACGCCAGGTGTTGAGGGATAATGAGGCAGAGTCATTCATATAACATGGAAGAGGGTCCTGGAAGGTGTCTTGACTCTGGGGAGTCATCCAACCTGCATTGCCTCTGCAATGGGGTATCAATGATTCTCTGCTCTAGGTTAAATACGATGGAAGCAAGAAGAGACAACTAGCAGGTAGACTGATTATTTATTAATCTGTTTTACTAACATTTGTCCACAGGCAATCTATTTTACAGCTTTGATCATGGTAAGACATAACCCAATGAATTAAATTAGGTTTAGTGATAATGACTTACCCAGAACCATATGGTGAGATTTTTGCATGAGTGGAAGTTGGGACATATATTTTCATATTTGTGCTCATACGCACCATGCTCTTGAACACCTCCCACCCCGAGAGGGCTGGCTCTGCATTAGCCAAATTATGCTGTTTATTTTGTGCTGTTTTCTGCTAGCTGCAATTAATTTAAAACCCCTTAATGTGATACATCATGTAGATAGGGTTGCCCAAAGTTAAAAAACATGATGGCTTTCTAAAACTGATCCACCAGAACTCACTGTTGTATAATGAAACAAAATTTTAACATTCCATTTCAAAAAAAATGAGCAAGTATAACATATTTGATAAAGACACAAAATGTGTACATTTTCATAGCTTTAGGAATTAAACTAATAACACTTATTTTATTATTTTATTTAATTTATGGCTTGAATTATTTATAAAAATAATAAAGGCGGGATAAAAAAAATCTAAAAATAAATCCTTTGCTGGGAGATGTATCATTTGTAATCTGAGGCTATATTGTTCCTACCAGGAGTAATAGTGATTTTATCACCATCACTGAGGGTTATTTTGTCCAACAGTGACCCATTTTCTCTAATCCTGAACAACCTGCATTGTAATGGGCAGATGCTATCTTCATGCATTATACATGTACAGTCATCATGTGTTGTTATAATACTACATTCACTTTATTCCAAAGGGGGCCTCAAAATTTAGCTGTAATAGTGTAGCATTTCAGCAATAACTATAACTATTACATAACAATCATAGCAGTTATAACAATTATATTGAGCAATTTCTTAATGTTTCCTTAATTCAAGACATTATTGAGAAATACAAAGTTGCTTGCAATTGTTTTGAAATTTTATTTCATTGAATTATATCCTCAAGATGAAACCTGCACTATTTCTGGTGTGAGATTTAGAACTGAGTGATCCAGACATTAGGCAGCAAACAGAATTTTGCATGGTATTAAAAATATGATTTTTGGAACAAACCTAAGAAGCTATCTTATATTGGGCCAAATGTCCACCCTACTCTATAATGGAAGCCTGCAGATGTTTTGGATTGCAGCCCTTTTCATCCTCAGCTCGCATGGCTTGTGGCAAAGGGTTGTGGCCTGCATCTTCAATTTACTTCCTCCTTAGTCATATGTGTTGTCTTTTAAAGCTCACGTAGCCTCACAGCTATGAGCACAAGATCTTTTCTTAAACTGGAGGTGCTATGAATTTAGCCTGGGACCTTCTGAGAGCAAGTGTGTGCTCTGCCACTGAGTCAGAGCCACTCCTCAGTCTGCATTAAACACTTGGATCCCGGCTGTGCAATGGCCGTTCATATATTTTAATCAGCTGTAGAAAATGGCAGGATAAAACTTAACACATTGATGAGTGATTCACTTATGCGCCAGTTAATTGTTTAATACCAGCTGAAGAAAGAACAGTCCAGTGTACTGGTGCTTTCTGACTTTGCTGAAATTTTGAACTAGCAGTAATGGTGTGGCCATGGCTTAAAGGGACACCCTTCTGCTGATGATGCATTTTCCTTTCCCAAACAACATCACCACTTCAGAGAGTAGAATATGACCTCCTCACATATCATGTTGTTATTTTATTTTGCAGTATAGCAATTTATTAAAACATCGCTTTGCCTTTATCAGGAACTGGCAGCTTAATGGATAGTGACTGTTCAGCACATGGATCTCAGTATTTGTTACCTGTATTCTACACATATAATTGTATGGTACAATCCCTCAAGATTTTCCCCTGATTAAAAAAAGATCAGAGGATCAACATTATTTTTTTCTCATGCAATAGGAGTGGGATTCCTTGCTCCCCTTTCTTGCATCCCTTCCATCTTCAAATTTGGTCCACATTCCCCAGATGTCCAGAGCAGGTGTGTGGGGCATGAGAGATGCAGAAGGGAGGGGAATCCATATAGATGCCATTCCAAGAGAAGACAGACCCAGCTGGACTCAGTACAGACACTAGATGTTTGTTGTAGAGATGTATGTTGTACTGTCTGTACGATCCTATCATGAAAAAGGATGACGGATCCGTATCCAACCTTCTGTGCAGCTGCACCATAAAAGAAGGATTTTGATCTAGAATATAGAACTCCAGCCATTTGATGCAAGGGGCATCCATCCATGAAAAGCATCAACATAAATATTAGTTGATGCGACTACCTTGGTGGTCATAATACAGTGTTTATGTAAGGAGAAAGATATGCCCCCAGTGTGTGGTGCTCCAGGGATATGGTCCAAATAGATAGTCCTCTGTGCTCTTTTGCCAGTGACAGATGGTAGCATTTTTTGTTCAGTGCTTAAATTGCTGTTAGGGAATTAAACAAACCGGACAGCAGTTCAACTGGCTTCCTACTGTGCTTCCCCTTTTAGGCATTTTTAATGGTGGTTAGTTTAGGAGGTAGTGAACCTGAGGCCCTTCCAACAGCCATCATGGTCAGTCCTCAGATACTGTGACAGTTGGAGTCCTGGAATATGCAGCAGTCATAGACTTTATTTTCCCACCTGTCACAGCACTTTGCTTTCCATTATAGTACTCTTGCATTATAGATCTGTTATGTGCGGGGACAAACATGAAATCTAGTTAAATAATCTTTACTGTGCCCTGGACTGCACTGCCAAACTTCATCCACAGATGGCCAAATAATGACAGTGCTTTTTCATGCCAACTTTCAGCTAGAAAATGCCTCAATGGGCTTATCATTATGTTCATAAAAAATAAACATTAAAAATGGGTGGAGGGGATATCAATATTGCTAGAAATCCCTTTCTCACTCCCTCCAGTGACAAATAACCTTACAGCTTAATTTCTTGTGGCCCTGGGCTGCTGAAAAATAAAAAAGATTCCCCACTCATGAATTAGTCCAAGGCTGCTCAGTCCTATAGAGGGGACTCTGTCAGCCTCTGCTTGAAGGCCTCCAGCAAGGGAGACTCTACTGCTCTTCTAGCATGTCACTTGTCAAACTGCTCTCTCCACGAAGACATTTCTCGCAATGTACAACTCAAATCTCTGTTTTAAGCCTATTAGGTCTAGTCATGCCCTTTGGGGAAGCAAAGAACATGTCTTTGCCATCTCTGATGGTATTAAATAGAATATTGATGGGTATGTTATCCCCTTTTAATAATAGCAGATATTTATTTATTTATTTATTTATTCATTCATTCATTCATTCAATTTGTCCCCGCCCATCTCCTCCGATCAGGGGGCCCCAGTATCTGCTGCATCTTCCTCTAGAGCAGTGTTTCTCAACCTTGGCAACTTTAAGATGTGTGGACTTCAACTCCCAGAATTCTGGGAGTTGGCTGGGGAATTCTGGGAGTTGAAGACCACACATCTTAAAGTTGCCAAGGTTGAGAAACACTGCTCTAGACAATGGTGGGCATCCTTTTAAATCACACTAAGGAACCTCTGTAATAGTATTCTGACCTATTGGGGACCAGGGTCCCTTTAGCAAGCAGGAAGCATGTCAAAAAATGGAGAATCACACCAGAAAATAGAATAATAATAATAAAAATAAAAAAATGGTACCACATGTGCCCTTAATGCTTGTAGTGCTTTTAAATAACTAAGAAGCATCCATCAAAAAGCATTGAGGTACATTTAAACAATTGCAAAATTTCAGTCCTGATGTGTACAGGATTGGGGAGGTATTGCAAAATAGAGTCAAGGGGCTTCATGCAGGGGGTAGTTTGCCTATTCTTAGCTCAGGAAAGGGAGAAATGATGGGGTTCTACCTACTTATGGGGAGGTAGGTGACTGCACATGGGCATTTTTTACTCTAGATCATGAATTCTTTAACTTTCAGGACCAACCCAGCTTCCCTATATAAATTATTGAAGATGAACAAGATCTTTAAGCTGAGGATGCAGCTTCCCCATATACCACTGGCAGCCCTGGTGACAGATGACAAGAATGTTGGAGTAAAAGCAATTTACCAGAGGATAAATGCTAGGAAAAATGGAATGCAGGCCAAATACACAAAGGGTTTCTCCAATGTTTTATTCAAAGCCCTTTCTAATTTGCTCTGACACTGTATTGTTACCTTTTTTTCACGGAATATCAAATATCATGTTCTATCACTGCACATTGTTTAATAGACACAGTCATTTGGAAGAGGCTGGAGCTCTGGAATGATCCAACAGGGCTGTAAATGCTGTTGTTTTCTCTCCAAAGTGCATTTCAGGCCTTGTAGCATCAAAGCTACAAGCTGATTTTGGGGTGAGGGCAAGAAATTATGGCACCTATAATTTCTGAACAGAGCCTGGGTTGCACCCATGGGGTTTGCACGACCAATTAGTGTCCTGGCTGATGGATGGCTGCATATTAGATGTTCATTCATGATTAAACTGTGTGAGCAAACCAATTTGCTCCTACTGGTGCTGTGTGTTCCTCTGCTTTCTCCTGCCTGCATTGCAGATGGAGCCAGGCACCCACGTGGGAAAAAAGGCAGAGGACAGGATGATTTCACCCACAGAGGCAGGCAACATGATCCAGCACTCCCTTGACACACCAAGTGGGGAGTCATCCCTAATGCCATCCTGTAACTTACCAGAGACTTTCGCACTGCTACCATCATAATTCACAAACAATGTGAAAGTTAAAAGATTATATTGATATTTAGTTGATCATACTTCCTTGGTTGTCTTTCTTGCTCCATGGTGGCTGTTATTAGGGAATAATAATAATAACCTTTAAAAAAGGCTTCATACAATCATCCTAGCAGAATAATACATAATAATATTCTTTATTAATAATGGAAGGTGACAATATTAGGTAAAGGGGCTTAACTATGAATGGCAAATAAGGGTGGCAACTAATATCTTCTTTTCATATTGCGGGGGAGAACTGTCTAAATAATTAAAGATACAGTTATAAAAGGAGAGAAGTAATACATACTCACTGGAACCAAACAAAATAAATCATATACATCTGTGTGTGTATGTGTGTGGGTATGCATGGGGTGGGGGGAAAGAGATCCTCTTCAAAGACTCAGAACATGTTGCTTTAGTTCTGCAAGTCCTAATCACAATGAACTGCAATGTTGATGCATGGTTGTATTTTCACTATTCCTATATGCATCATTGTATATGCATACAGGCAACCCAAATAACCACATCAGGCTGTTCTCTGTCACACTTGGCTGGCATGCTCCCAAATGAATTAGGCTGCAATTTCTGCAGTATTGGAAATAAAGAGGATGCTGCTGGCTAGGGTTTGGCTAACCTCCCAGTAGTGTCTTTTTAAATAAAGAGAATTGTATTAAATCAGAAGGAGCAGAGAGTCTGGTTGTGCAAATGGGGATATGGAAACCCTAAATCCAGGGCATGAAGCTTCTTCTAGGATTGAAAACAAATGCTTTCAAATGCAGCAAACGTTCAGTATAACCAAAGCACTTTCCATAGCGAGTTTAAAGATGTAGCCATCTTTTCCAAAGTTGTGATTTCAAACTCTCTTCTGATTTTATTTATTTATTTTGCTTTAAAGGTATTCATTCAGCCCCAATGGAAAATGATGATCATACTGGAGAAATGGTAAGCAGAAAAATTCTTAATCATCTAAAAAGTGAAATTTATTAGGTCACGCTTCACAGATTATCAGAAACCCTTGCATGTTCCAGAGACATACAAGGTGCCTTATACACAGGCACCACCATGTTTTAGTGGATGACAACTCCTTGTTTTGGAGGAAGGAACCTTCAGAACAATTTACTGAGGGACAGGGTCAGGAGTCTTTTGTCAGCAAGAGAATTTAGTGTGCCTGGTTGCTTTCTCTGCTCTCATGAAAGTTTTGGATAGGCCCATGCACTTTTTCTGGATTGTGTCCAATGCAACATTTCCGTAAGGATGCTCATGAGAGGGAATTCAACCTCTTCCCACCATTCTGTTGTCAACCAGAACATCTCTTCTAAGAGTCAAGGGATTTTTAAAATATGTGC
Organism: Candoia aspera; assembly: GCF_035149785.1. NCBI lineage: Eukaryota > Metazoa > Chordata > Lepidosauria > Squamata > Candoiidae > Candoia > Candoia aspera. The sequence goes on from NC_086153.1 coordinate 151,586,946, forward strand.
TAAGTGGCTACAATTAGAAAATGCATTGAGAAAACTGGGTTGAGGTAGGCATGGCTTCCACTCAGTTCTTCTTTTTTTCTTCCCACCTGGCAGTCAGAGATTTTCCTGAGGGTCCTCTGAGGCTTTCAGGGAGCAGGAATGGTTAGTGATGGTGATGGTGGGTACATGGAATTCCCTTACATGATTGGTACAATCCACTGGACTCTGCATTCCACTTTGACCGCAATCTAAGACTCATTTATTTAGGAGTAACCCCCCTCCCCCAAGGTCTGTATGACTTTCTTCTGAGTAGACATCTCAAGGATTTCACTGTTAAGAGGAACACAGAATGTTTACATTTAGACTCCTTAAGTCCAACTGCAGTCATGGGAATCCCAGCAGCCTGCCCTGTCTCATTTCACAGTATTTTATGGCAAGTCCAAATGTTGGTATCCTTTACTAGGTATCCTATACTCTCCCTTCTCAAAAAGCACATCTTTCTTAGTAGGTGCTAAAATCGAGGTCAGTACAGGAAGAAGATGGGGTAGCAAGGAGTGCAGATAATGTTGATGGCCAGCTGGCTACAGGGCCATCTTGACCAGAAATTCAGCAGCATGATTCTACGGAGCATTGGATACCACAAAAATAGAGCTGAGGTTTCCATGTGGGGCTGGAGGCCCACTGAAATTAGTTACAGTGGTAAGATGTGAAAAAAATTGTTTTCTCTGGTGGCACTCATGCTTTGGAAATCTTGTGGTCTAAGCTTTTGGATTTCCTCCTCCTGTTTTATATTTTGATGGTAGAAACAAAGATGCTTTTATTTAGATGGGTATTTTTTAATTTTTTGAGCAACCATTAAATAACATAGAAATTTCGTTTTCTTTGCTTCAGGATTACTTACTAATTTGGAAGCTTCCAGTCATAATGCCGCTGTTGTTTTCCATGATTATAATATTAATCAACTTGAATGTTCAGTTGGAACAGAGTATTTCAAAACTAAATGAATCATCTTCCTTTGTTGCTTTTGCTCTAGATAACCCGATGTATTATAGAAGTCCTTTTGAATAGTCTGTCAAAAGCCAATTCTCCACTTATTAATCCACAGTGTAAGGAGCTCCTGAAGAAAAGTAAGTGCATTATCTTCAAAAAACCTAACATACTTCCCACTACCAGCCTTTAAGTAATTTGAATATTACATCATATTTTAATGTATCTAAGGTGGACTGGGAGACTTCCAAAATTGCTGAACAACTCCCAGCATGCTTTACCATTACTAGTGGGTGTTGCTGAGAACTGTAGTTCTGCAACATTTGAAGAAACAGAGGTTCCCAGTTCCCAGCGTAAATGTAAGTAACAGTGGCTTAAGAATCCACTGCTTGCTTGCTTGATTTATGAAATTTATCTGACTGCCTGAAGTGGACTCTAGATGGCTTACAGAACTTATAGGTATGGTACTCTGTATAGAGTATGGGATGCGCTGGCGCTGCGGGTTAAACCGCTGAGCTGCTGAGCTTGCCGATCGGAAGGTCGGTGGTTCGAATCTGCGTGACAGGGTGAGCTCCCGTTGCCAGTCCCAGCTCCTGCCAACCTAGCAGTTCGAACACACACAAATGTGAGATTAATAGGCACCGCTTCGGCGGGCAGGTAACGGCATTCCGTTTAGTCATGCCGGCCACATGACCACGGAAGCGTCTACAGACAAACGCCGGCTCTTCGGCTTTGAAACGGAGATGAGCACCACCCCCTAGTGTCCGACACGACTGGACTTAATGTCAAGGCAAACCTTTGTTTGTATAGAGGGTAGTAGGAGGCATTCCTGGGAGAGTGAAGCTTCCCACCAAGCACATTATGGAGAAGCTCAAATCCATTGCTTCTTTTCTGAGGAACCATATTTCCAATAATATATATACAGTATACACACACACACACACACGTTTGAAAAATCAAATGATTTTTCCACCCAGTTACTTCTTTGCAGTGCATGGCTGTTTCATTTCTTACATTTAAATCCTGCTCTTCCTCCAAGCAGCTATGGGGCAGCCTTAGCCACCTCCTTGTTTATGCTGGCAATCAGTGGCAAGACCCTGCTCGCCGCCTCCATCCCCGTCTTTTCACACGCTCCACCGGTCAGCTAGTTAGCAAGAATGAATCAGTGGCTGAAAACTGGTTCACTGAAGAGTACAAGCACTAATAGAGATAGCTATGTGAGCACTACCATCCAGAAAACTGACCACAGTTAATAGGTTCCAAGGGCAGTTACTGATTGTGAGTCCATGTGTGCCATGATAAATGGAATTCTGATCTTGCACAAGCAACACACACACAAAAAGTCTGAACAGAAAACATGATGAAGAATATTTAAAAGATGGATTTATTTGGGATGAAGACCCACTTGCTCCTAACCCTTTAGTGCTTGCCCAGGAAGTTTGTGCTAACAACTGTTCGTATTATGGCATGGGGTACATAAAACAATTCAAGTGGTAAATAAATATTTAATTTTGGTTTAAAGTTTTGGTGCAAAATTTAGTTTAAAAAGGGGGAATGAGTAGGCATACCCACATACAATCATAATGATTATCTTATTCATCAAAAATATGGACTCCCATGTTCTGGTGCCAAGTGCAAACTAAAGCGGCAAACTTACCTAGGCTTCTTCTTGAGAAACGTTCATATGAAAGAACCCTTCTAACAGGGGGTGCTCTTAAAGGAGTAAGTAGTCCTCCATGTGCATTCTGCGAGATGATTCTTTCTAGGTCAGGTTAAATATCTGTGTCCATTCAGACTGTGAATACAGATACAAAAATTGCTGGTTTCTCCCCATAGTGCCCATATAAGAGCCCCTTTGCTTTCTTTGCTACAGCTTGATGGAATGGCTGTTGCCAGGTGAGAATTGAGGGACTGTTGGAGGAATAGTGAGCAAGTGATGGAGTCACCACTGACCACTGTGAGGTATGCATAAGGTAATAATCGGCCAAGGAAAATGTGCCACGGTTGTTGATCCTCTTTGGGTGGTCCTGAACTACTAAGACCACAAAAGGGGCAAGTGGAAGTGAGTGAGTGAGTGAGTGACAGAAGGCAGGTAGCCCATACTAAGGAAAGTGGAAACATAATGGCATCATAGTGAAGAATCCACAGCGCATTTTGATTTGTTTCAGGTGATCGACAAAAACAAAAAGAACAAAATATACACCAAGGCATGGAACTTGACCCACGAACCTTATCTGAATCAGAAGAAATAAGCAAGCAGTCGAAAGGGGCTGTGAGGGAAGAACAAGATGTGAGTGAAGAAGAGTTTAAAAGACAGGCAGAAGGAGATGCTAAGTGGCACCTGGAGGCGAAAAAACATGGGGGAAGCAGCAACCAACAAATTGCCTCCCATGGGACTCCTTATGCTTTGGACAGAGCCCATAAAGAAGAAAAAGAGAATGAGAATGAAAAAGAAACTGAGGATGCTAACTATAAAAGAAATCACCACGATGGAGATGGAGGCAAAGAAAAGAAAGCCAGTGAAGAAGCAGAATCGGAGCCTCTAGAGAAAAAGTCAATTCTTACCTCTGGAAAGGTGAACGAGGATGATTACAAGCATTCTCATGGCCAAAAGTATGTGGAAGAAATAATTCAGAGTCGAGAAAGGGAAAAAGAAGACAGCAAGGAAGAAGAGGAAGAGGAGGAAGAAAAGGAAGAGGAAGAAAAGGAGAGCAGTGAAAAGTATCATCATAGTTTTCATGAAGAATCTGAAGATTCCTCAGAGAGGGAAGATGGTGAAACAGAGAAACAAGACCACAAATCAGGACATTATCAAAGGAAACCAAGACTGGGCAAGTCCTCTGAATACAGCAGTCATAATGGTGAAAAGAGGGACTCACCTGAAGAGCTTAGTGAGGAAGAAAGTGAATTCTGGGATAAAAGGAGCCATCACCCCAACCGTTATTATGGAAGAGGACGTTACTTTGTGGAGCCAAGAAACTCTGCTGAAATGCCTAGGTTTGAGGAAATGGAGAGAGCGAGCAGGAGTAAAGGCTATTGGGACCAACACTATCCCAGCCAAGAGGACAATGATGAAGACATGAAGCATCACAGTAGGGAAAATGAAAGGAAACAGTACCAGTATATGAAGAAGAGACTTTTTGGTGGACCATCAAGGGAGATCAGACATCACTATGGAGTAAGCATGCCTTACAGCAAAGCGAGGGAAGGAGATGGAGGCAAGAAACAAAGCTATGATGGCATAGATGAGAAGAGGCACCATGACCAACCAAATGCACAGCTAGAGGAGATGCCAAAACCACAAAACAAGGAGAGAGAAGATGCAGAGATGGGACGCAACAGCCAAGAAGCCAGGGAAGAAAAACACTATCCTAGTATTGGTGAAGGAGAGCTAGAAACTACCCACTACAGTGAGAGGGGAAAGCACTTGGATAACAAAAGGACTCTTCTGCTAGAGGACGGCTACCCAAGAAGCCACTATCTTGTAGAAAATGTGAAAAGAGCTTTAAATCCATATTATTACCAGCAGCCCAGGTGGAAAAACAGATCTGTGGACAAGAACGCTGATCTCACCGATCCGCTGTTGGAGAGTGAAGAAGAACGCAAGTCCCACTTGAATAAGAAGGAGTTCTTTCCCGAGTATAACGATTATGACTTGTGGGAGAAGAAGCAGTTCCTGGATGGCTTAAATCACAAGCAGGACAACAGTAACAATCCTGAGAGGCTATACAAACCCGAGGTAAGAAGGCAGTACGACAGAATGGATGAGTTGGCCCACCTTTTGAGCTACCGGAAGAAATCGGCAGAATTCCCAGAATTGTACAGCTCAAAAGAAGACATGGAAAGGGGACACATCATAAGAAGTGGCAAGGACAAATTTAATCAGAGGCCTCTGACACCAGAAGAGGTATTTATTTATGATTTTTAAGAAAGCTAGAACAATTCTTTTCTAAAAAGTCTTTTATTTTAGCAACCTAATATATGGCTAGGTGAAACATGGTAACACTCTAGGTTTATACTCACGGTTTCATACTGACAATTTCATATGTGGTCAAAGAGTATGAAGCCCTATCAGTTTATACTTCACATTCAAATAACCTACAGGACCATCAGTGTGTTCCAGTTAATAATCTGTCTTTAGCTGTCTTTCACTTAACCTTCTCTGTCTCTAGGTATCATTTACACTTGTACTTCACTGGGATGACACAACCTGCTGAAGTTGCTTCATAACTGCCCTATTGAAATTGTCAGCAAAACTGGATCTTAACAGGAGGGGAGAAAAGACCCCGAGTGTTAAAAATATCTAGGAAGCTGTCAATCAAGGGCCTAGGTTGTGATTTACTTGCTAGGCTCAATGGAACTTACTTTAAAGTGAATGTATCTGGGATTACACAATCAACTTAGTTCTTGTTTAAATTGATTTGTTAGTCATGGCATGGCAAAGCATTGGCCAGAAGGCGAAACTGTGAGAGAAGCTCTAATTGTTATTATTTAGATAATGTACAAATGACATTTCATGGGTCCTCTTGTCTTCATGAGAATGGTTAAGGCAAGGAGAGGTGACTAATTTTCTGCAAAGAACTACAGTGCTTTCTTCTGGGGATAATCTGTAACAATCCTTACAGTTATAGACAAAGGTAGAGCAAAACCTTAGGTCTGCTTTAATTTTCTTACAAAATACCTGAACAAAATGGAATCAGGCTCCTGCAAGTCATACATTTTTTTTAACAAGGGGATCCAAACTGTAAGCCACTAGCTCACTCTTCTTGCTTTAAACTGATCCAGTTAAAATAGCATGTGTTTCTGGATTGGTACCTGCTGCTCTGACACACAGGCATTTTATGTTCCCCTTAGTCTTCAAGCATGGCTTCTAAGGTATTCACTGAGTTTTTCAAGTTGAGTTCCCTGTAATATGGATGAGGACTAACCAAAGTGTTGAATGGGGATTACTTTGACCCAGGCCGCCACATACTCAGTGGTACTCAAGGTACATCTGTGTATATACATATATACATACATGTTTAGCTGCATCACTACCAACAGTACATCATCACTATAGCAACCTCTCTTTAAAATTAAGTACACTTCTTAACCAAATTTTCATTTTAGATCTGTTGGTGATTCTGGGCCACGGGCCTCATTTCCTACCATACTTCCTACTTAGAAGTCGTCAGATTTCTACCAGACTATGTTTTCAGGAGTGACACATCCTGACTTTCAGTATTACACAACGTGGTATAACTTATCTCACTGAAAGAACTGAACAAGCAAGTGTGCACGTAGTGACATAACTGCCATACTATAAATACTATAAATTGATGCCCTGGAAAAACCCTCCCGCCACATAGCTTGACAACTAATTGGACAGTGCCAAATATTCCTAACACTATGTGGATGCAGAGAAACGGTGAAAAACTGGAGAAAAGCATGAAGATGATTTCTGATCATTTTGGCAAAATGTAACCAACAACTGGCATTTACAAACTGATCCCTAGACAAACTGCAGTTCCCTATAAATACTAAGACAAACTTACAAACAATGAGTTATTACACAAACATTATAATGGCACATGTTAACATTACATGGTTGATCTCCATGTTTAGGAATCATCACTATGCTTTCATTGTAGACTCTCCTTACGGAAGAGGATCATATGAGTAATAAAAATAGAATGTACGATGAGTATTTAGAAGCTCTTTCCTACATTTCCTTTCTCAGTTTTCTTGAGTGAAGTTTGGGATATGGTTTCTGTGGAACTAGGATTTTAATGGAGAAAGTGGACCCTGAGTATAGCTTACTTACAGAATGGAGATAATCTGGATTGAAATAAAAATAATAATAATCTATGAGATCAGGCATTTACAAGATGATCTATAACACATTGTAATTTATTACAATAAAAATACAACAGTTTACTAGCATTTTGTAAGTAAGTGCTACATAAATAATTAAAATCTTATGAGATAGAACGTTCAGTTCTTATACCTGGATCTGAGAGCTTTTCTGTGATCTATTTCTTGACCTACCCTCTTACTTTAATCATGCAAATAAATAAAATCCCCGTGAAGTAAGTTTCCAAAGTTTTAAAATAAGTACTTAAAATCACGGTTTATTTTAGGTCCTTCTAGTCATGTAGTATTTTGCCCCAGGGCCTACCTTATAAAATTGGTGTGGGGAACCCATGTCCTCCAGACTTCCTAAGTACAATTCATACCATACCTAGCCACTGGCTATGCTGACCGACACAGAGTTCAACCCTTGGAGGCTCAGGTGGCTTTCCTGTCTGTCCAAGTAACTTACTACAGTTTAGTGTTTCCCAGTCCTAAGTTGTGCAGGAGGATTTAATCTGCTGATCTTAAATAGGGGATGTGCGAAACCTTTGAAAGAGATACTTAGTAATGTGCAGGAGTGCATGCAAAGCACATGTGTGCACACACAGCCATGTCACTTACTTCTGCAGGCTTTGTATACCCTTAATAAGAAAGGCCGTTGCAAGAGCCAGGAAAAGCAACTAGGGTTACATCGGGGTTAAAAAAACAAACATATATTTGCATATGAGCCACGATCAGACCTAATGTCTCTCCATGTTCAGGGAGCAGCACTCCTTAAGATGACGATCACTAAGCAGCACAATTACACAAATTTCTAATGGTCAAATTCTCAGCATAAACAGTAATCTGTGCCTGGAAGGTCATAATCTACATGGATTTCCTTTTCTACTATCACAGGAGAAAGAACTGGAAAACCTGGCTGCTATGGATTTGGAACTGCAGAAGATAGCTGAAAAATTCAACAGTAACCAGCGGGGATGAATTTTATTTGCTGTAACGTGGTATGGTGGACAGTAGCTTTATTTAAAGTCTCCTGCACTTACCAGTAAAGTCACTGCCTCAAATGTTGTTTTTCTCCTGATTAGAAATAGTTTACCATCCTATAAGTATATGATTTACCTCAGTACAAAGCATCTTTCTGTTCCAAATGTGCTAGAAAGATTTGCTCAGCTCAGCATGAATTCTAGCACTCTGAATTTTGAAACGTATGAGAATAATTGTCTGTGTCTTCTTCAGAAATATATTATCTCAGTACAAAATAATAAACTTTACGTTGTCTACATAGTTAACTGCCTGTCTTCCTGCATAGCTGCTTTATGATTTACATAGCTGGATTCATCCAAGGGGACAAAGTAACATGCTTGTAAGTCTATCGTGGAACTATTTTTTGTTCCTTAGAAATTAGTAATGTATTCTGTAGTACCTTAAACTCTACTCTGGGAAGCTGATAGCACCAAACTAGGTGCACCATCTATTCCCATAATGTTATGAGACAAATTGAGCACTCACACCTTAGTAAAGAGGTATACTGGCTGCAGCCCTCCCCCAAAAACACTGGATGTGGCTCTTAGACTGCAAAGTTGCTAAGGAACTGTATTTTTAAAGTCACAGATAGGTAAGTAGTTTGATACATATCATGTTCACTGCATTTACAGCAATTAATTTTAATTTTATATGCATTTAATTTTTATTATAGACTCACTGACTTTCGGGCTCTTTTGGCAGTATGGTCCTCACCACACTACTCAAGCGATAAAATGTTTGAGATACTCAGGCTTAGAACAAAGCACAAACTTAACTAATCTGCTAGCATCAAAAAATCTGAAGGAATTATGGTACTGAGGTATTCAACAGAATAAAGTTTCTGCATTTCATCATATTCTGATGCGGATGAAGGACTTCTCAAAACTTCCAACTTTTTATTTTAAAGCTATTAATTCCAGTAGCACTTAAGCAAATTGTTTTCATTACCCTAACCCTAACCCTATGATTCCTTTATGAAAGGGAACAGGCTTTGTTTATTCTCAAAAAGTCTATCAATGGTTTCGATTAGAACAAAAATCTTTAATACACTTATTGCAATCTAAGATTTCAGGGGCCAAGATTTCAGTACTAAGTACAGCCAACCAAGTGCATTCTGGCCTCAAAATACCAAAACCGTATTTCAGACAAATGTCCAAAACATAAAACCTCCCAAAGCTGCCATCTTGGTGCCAGACTCCATTGGAGCTGGGCAGCTAATAAATGCAAATAAACAAACAGTTAAATCTCATAAATCCTGTTATTTACAGACTGTCAGCAGCATGGTGCCTCCAGACGCCAGGTCATCTCCGACACCTCAAGATAGTCTTCAGAGCCAGGCACTGTGGCGCTCCTTTGAAGCCTTTCTCCCCCAATTACGTTTTTATTTTTAAATAATCCAAATCTTGCAGTGATTAGGAAAAAAAATCACACCAAGATTTCAAATGATTTAAAAAATATAGGGCATTCTGGAAGGTTGTGGAATACACTGGGGCACCTGGCAAAGTTACTAACCTCTGTCATTAACATTCATAAACTGGGCTTGTAATTTATTATAGTGTGCCTGCGGATGGTTATCACTCTGAAAGTGTTTCACTACATTATAACACATCTATTCTCTATTGACTGAGAAATGAAGTAGTGAAATAGGAAGCTGAACCTCCTCAAGAAGGTCCTGTTAATTAGACTAGTCCTATGTTTAACATAAGCAGAAATGCCTACAAACTTCGACATTGCACTTCTTGGCTGTTTCCCCAGGACTTGCCAAGTAATTGATTTCAACAGTTCAGATGTCATGAGTGCCGTTGAGCTAAAGTCATCAGCGCAATGGCACTCATGACAATGACAAGGAAATAGGTGAAGGGGTACAAGTTAAGTAGCCATCAACCTACAACGACTAACGGCCAACAAACAATAGCCAAAGGAATCACGGAGCCACCCAAACCATCAGCGGCAATACAACGGGGATCGCCCAGCTGAAAGCAATCAGCAGAAGAATGGAAACCTGCCGATGGGCGATCCCGGAAACCCTCACCCACCGGCAGGGCAACGCATGGGACAAAGGGGGGTGACGTGACCGTGAGCGAGGGGGCGCTGACCGGCGCGGGGTATTTAAACCCCGCACCGGCGCGCTCCTGTCACTCTCAGCTTTTTTCTACCAACGCTGTACCTGCCCTGCAATAAACCAGAGCCTGATTCGCAAACCAGTGTCTGATTGTTATTCAGGGGGAGGCAGCGCATGACATAAAGCTGAGAGTCATAAACTCAGCCTCGCCGAGCCCCACCGGACGACAACGAGCCGCGGGAGGAGTAGACGGCGAGAAGACCAGCAAGATGAGGCCGGAACGGCGCGGGCAAGGAGGGCGAGCCGCGCGGCAAGAGACAGAGGAGGACCGACCAAGGCCAGAGGCACCGCGGACTCCCGGAGCCATGGACGCCCACCCAACCCGACCCGAGCCTCAGCTCCAACCCCAAGGGGAGATGGCGACGGAGGCAACCCGACCGCGGGAGGGAGCAGCACGACTTCCGAAACCAGCGGAGGACCCCGCGCCCCACATCGCACCCCAGCAACGGGCGTGGAGCGACAGCCCCACGGCGCTCGACACGGAGGAGGACGACGGAGACACCCATCAGACGGCGGAGGAAGCGGACCTGCGGCAGAGGGACGATGAACCCCGCCGGCAACCCACCCCCGAGGACGCGCCAACGGAACCGGCCCCAGCGGCGGCGCGGGCTGTGGACGAGGAGGCACGAGCTGAACTCGCGGCCATGCGGGCTCAGCTGACGGAACTCCGGACCATGCTCCAGGCGCTTATGCCCCCCGCGCCACCCAACGACGTCCCCGCACAAGCCCACACCCCGAGCGAAGCATCGAACCCACACGGGCCAGCGGAGGGCCAGCAGACGGCACAGGCGGCCGACACCACACCCCGAGAAGCGAGAGGCGGGGCCGCACAAAACGCCCGGGCCCCAAAGGACTTTCCCATCTTCTTCGATGGGACCCCCACAAAACTCTCGTTTTTTGTGACCAACGCTAGGGAGTTCATGGGGAGGCACGGACACTCCTATGACTCCGAGGCCGACAAGATCGCCGCCGTGGCGATCAAACTCCAAGACAGGGCGGCGGACTGGTACGTCCAACTGTACGAGTCCAGCTCCCCCGCCCTCGCCACCTTCCCTGCTTTCATCAAAGAGATGAAAGACTACTTCGAAGACCCCCTAGCCAAAGTGCGGGCGAAAAGCGCACTCCAAAGACTTAAACAGGGCACCCGCACGGTCCCTGACTACGCCCTGGAGTTCAAAGCCCTCGCGGGGAAGGTCAGCGACTGGTCCGAGACCACCCTGCTGGAAATCTTCAAAAGGGGGCTCAACCGCGACGTTCTCCAATGGGCCCTCTACCGCGACGACCCAGAAACGTTACACGGGTGGATCCACCTCGCGGGGAAAGCCGAACACGCGCACCGCACCTTCCTCATGACAACCACGGAAGACACAAACGATGCCGGGAAAAAGGTACCCGCACCACACGGGGGGATGGCCGGCCCCATATACCCTAAAAAGAAGTTCAACCGGGAGCCCTGCGGGAGGTGTGGCAAATTAGGGCACAAGACGGCGGATTGCTTCGCCAACCGACCGCCGACCAGCGCGCCCAAGCCCACCCCGAAAATTAGCCCCAAACCACCCAACCCGGGGTCGCCGCCTCACCGCCGAATGACCGTGGCCACAGCGACACCGAAAGAGAGCTGGGACGCTTACTGGGGGGAAGAGGACAATCCCGACCCCGACCAGCCGGCGGGAAATGCTCCCCGCCTGCTCTGAGACGCGTGGCGAGGCAGGCGGTGGGACAGCAACGCGGACCACCTCAACGAAACGACAAAAGCTCCGTAATATTGGCAGCAATTCAACTCTCCACCGGAAACGGAGCCACCACGGCCGCGGCACTAGTGGACTCGGGGTGCTCAAAAAACCTCATCCACCCCGACCTAGTCGCCAAACTCGACCTCCGCTGCTTCCCCCTCCCCACGCCGCTGGCATTCCACCAGCTGGACGGCTCTACAGCGGGAGGGAAACCAGCCACGCTACAAACCGAGCCGGTCACCCTGCAAATGGGCACTCACACTGAGCGCACATCGTTCGTAGTCACGCACATCGGACGGCCCATTGCAGTCCTGGGGATGCCATGGCTCGCGAAAAACAACCCGCGGATCAACTGGGCGACCCGTACCTTCACATTCGGCGACGGCGAGTATCGAGCACCAGTTCCAGCCGGCAAAAGCAACCCCACGGTAGGACGAGCGGAGGCGACCACACAAGACAACGCCGCTAACCCAGCAGACCTACCAGAACAATACGCCGACTTCTCCGAGGTCTTCGGAGAGGCAGAGGCTGACCAACTACCCCCCCACCGCAAGACGGATTGCCGGATCGACCTACTGCCCGACGTCCCCTTACCTCGACCAAAAATCTATTCGATGACCCCGAAGGAGATGGCAACCCTCCGGGAGTTCATCGATAAAAACCTAGACAGGGGATTCATAGAGCCAGCATGCTCACCGGTCGGAGCCCCCGTCTTATTCCGGGAGAAGAAAGACGGGACCCTACGGCTCTGTACCGACTACCGGGGCCTAAACGCGGCTTCCCTGTCCAACAAATACCCCTTACCCCTGGTGAAGGACATGCTCGCCCACCTGTCCACGGGCAAAGTCTTTTCCAAATTGGACCTTCGCGAGGCGTACTATCGCATCCGAATCAGGGAGGGGGACGAATGGAAGACGGCGTTTAACTGCCCCCTAGGCGCTTTCCAGTACAAGGTACTGCCCTTCGGACTCGCGGGGGCCCCTGGGGTGTTCATGCAGCTCATCAATGAGGTACTGCATGAACATCTGTTTAAAGGGGTCCTGGTCTACATCGACGACGTCCTTATTTACACAAAAACACACGAGGAACACGTAACCTTAGTCAGGCAAGTCCTCGACAAGCTCAGAAGGGCGCAGCTCTATGCGAAGCCTACAAAGTGCGAGTTTCACAAAGAGCGCCTAGACTATTTGGGGTATCGAATCTCCGGGGACGGCATCGAAATGGACCCCGCAAAAGTCGAAGCGGTGCTAAACTGGGAGCGGCCCCGCAACAGACGGCAACTACAGAGCTTCCTGGGATTCGCGAATTTCTACAGGTCATTCGCCCGGGGGTTCGCTGAGATAGCCCTCCCCTTAACGGACCTCCTCAAAACCAAAGGGGTGGGGGACACCCGACGCGCCAAGAACCCAGGCACAGTGCTGAATTGGACTCCCGCGTGCCAGACCGCATTCGACAAGCTGAAAGCGCTGTTCACTACGGAGCCAATCCTCGCGCACCCGGACCCAGAACGGCCGTTCGTGGTCCAAGCCGACGCCTCAGACTTCTCCCTGGGAGCCATCCTACTACAGAAAGACTCCACGGGGCTCCTGAAACCATGCGCCTACCTGTCAAGGAAGTTCTCCGAGACAGAGAGGCGATGGCACGTCTGGGAGAAAGAAGCCTTCGCGGTGAAATCGGCACTAGAGACATGGCGACACCTACTCGAGGGAGCCACCCAACCATTCGAGGTCTGGACGGACCACCGGAACCTCGAGGCCCTACGAACGCCTAGACGCCTTAGCCCAAAACAGGTCCGATGGGCCCAATTCTTCAGCCGCTTTGATTTCCAGCTGAAGTTCATGCCGGGCAAGAAGAACTTCCTGGCCGACGCCCTCTCCCGACTGCCCCAAGACGAAGAGCCCGCCCCAGACACCATTGGGACGGTCCTATCCGCCTCGCAACTGGGGATGGCCGTGACCACCCGAAGCGGCGCACGGAGGCAGCTCGACGCTACGGCGCAGCCGACGGCGGGACAACCGGCGACGGAAAGAAGCCAACCGCAACTACCAGGGGGAATGCGCACGGACCTCGCCGCCGCCCTCAAAACCGACCCCTGGTTCCTGGCGAACCCCGACAAGGTAACGATGGCGCAAGACCTGGCATGGGGGGAAGGCAGAATCTACGTCCCGGACTCGCAGCGCCAGGCGATCTTGCATAGGTCACACGACGCCAAGCAAGCGGGACACTTTGGGTTCCTCAAGACCCTACACCTAACACGGCGCCAATTCTGGTGGCCCGCGCTCAGGCGAGACGTAAAAACCTACGTGGCGTCCTGCCCAACGTGCGCTAGGGCCAAACGGGCACCAGGCAAACCCGCGGGGCTATTGCAACGGGTGGCAGAACCCTCCCGCCCATGGGAGGAAATCTCTATGGATTTTATAGTGGACCTCCCACCCAGCCAGAAGAAAACGGCCATTTGGGTGGTGAAGGACTACTTCTCAAAGCAGGCCCACTTCATCCCCTGCACGTCGGTCCCATCCTCACAACAACTAGCCAAACTCTTCCTCATCCACGTGTACAGGCTACACGGATGTCCCGCACGTGTGGTGACCGACAGGGGCACACAGTTCACCTCCAAATTCTGGCGGGCCTTCCTGAAGCTGACGGGGACCCAACAGGCCCTATCTACGGCTTGGCATCCGCAGACGGACGGAGCCACTGAGGTTCTTAATGCCACCTTAGAGCAATTTATACGATCATATACGAACTACCACCAAGACGACTGGGCCGAACTGCTCCCGTTCGCCGAAGTCGCATACAACAACGCCGTCCACACGAGCACGGGGAAAACTCCGTTCGAAGTAGTCTCGGGGCGCGACTTCGTCCCCATACCGGAGCTACCTCAACCCCCGGAACCACAGGTGGACGCCAGCGACTGGGGACGGAAGATCGCGGAAGCATGGCCAGTAATCACGGCGGCGCTGAAGGAGGCACAGGCTGCTTACAAAGAGCAGGCCGACAAGCACCGGCGCCAACAACCGACGTTCCAGGCGGGGGATATGGCCTATCTCTCCACCAAGTTCCTAAAGTCAACCCAACCCTCGAAAAAACTGGGGCCTAAGTACATCGGGCCGTTCCGAGTCACGCAAATAGTGAACCCGGTAGCAATACGCCTGGACCTGCCACACAACCTCCGGAGGCTCCACCCGGTGTTCCACACCAGCCTCCTAAAACCGGCAACCACCTCCCGATGGCACCCAAGCACGCCACAGCCCGCACCACTTATGATCGACGGGCAACACCACTTCGAGATAAGGGACATCCTCGACTCCCGCAAGCAACGAGGAACTCTACACTATCTGGTCAGGTGGAAACACTTCCCCCACCCGGAATGGGTGGCGGCGCACAACGTTAACGCGCCTGACCTGACCAGAGCATTTCACCGGGCATACCCCGACAAACCGCAACCAAGGTCAGCAAAACCAAACCCCCCCCCCCGCAGGCCTCCCCCCGCCTCCCGTGCCCCAAGGGAAAGGGCCCCCCCCAAGCCCGCGACTTGGGTGGACCTTCCCCCCCCCGGGACTCACTCCCCCCGCCCCGGGCCCACGGGGTGGTGACAAACGATCGCCAGCACCCTCCCCCCGCCCCCTGGCCGCGGGGGAGTGGCAAGCAAGTCAACAGGGCAACCTGGGGGCAACGCCCAGGAGACACAACAAAGGCGACGCACTCTAAATAAAGAAAAGAAGGGCCCTACCTGGAGCTGAGCAGCACCCGACCAGCCACGCCTCTCGCCTCGCCGAACTGAGCCAAACAAACAGGGTGTGGTTGGAGCATGCGCACGCCAGGTTAGAACCCGAGCATGCGCACCATGGACACACCCTGGGAAGGCACGTGGTAGAGGGAGGAGCAAAGGGAGGGGCGACAACTACTCCGGCGGGAACTTTGAAAAAAAAAAGCTGTTTTGACAGCTCCACGGGGAAAACCCAGAAACCCGAGGGAGAACACTATTCGGAAAGGGGGCAGTATGTCATGAGTGCCGTTGAGCTAAAGTCATCAGCTTTAATTTTAATTAATTTAATTTTAATATTTAATTTTGGTTTAAAGTTTTGGTGCAAAATTTAGTTTAAAAAGGGGGAATGAGTAGGCATACCCACATACAATCATAATGATTATCTTATTCATCAAAAATATGGACTCCCATGTTCTGGTGCCAAGTGCAAACTAAAGCGGCAAACTTACCTAGGCTTCTTCTTGAGAAACGTTCATATGAAAGAACCCTTCTAACAGGGGGTGCTCTTAAAGGAGTAAGTAGTCCTCCATGTGCATTCTGCGAGATGATTCTTTCTAGGTCAGGTTAAATATCTGTGTCCATTCAGACTGTGAATACAGATACAAAAATTGCTGGTTTCTCCCCATAGTGCCCATATAAGAGCCCCTTTGCTTTCTTTGCTACAGCTTGATGGAATGGCTGTTGCCAGGTGAGAATTGAGGGACTGTTGGAGGAATAGTGAGCAAGTGATGGAGTCACCACTGACCACTGTGAGGTATGCATAAGGTAATAATCGGCCAAGGAAAATGTGCCACGGTTGTTGATCCTCTTTGGGTGGTCCTGAACTACTAAGACCACAAAAGGGGCAAGTGGAAGTGAGTGAGTGAGTGAGTGACAGAAGGCAGGTAGCCCATACTAAGGAAAGTGGAAACATAATGGCATCATAGTGAAGAATCCACAGCGCATTTTGATTTGTTTCAGGTGATCGACAAAAACAAAAAGAACAAAATATACACCAAGGCATGGAACTTGACCCACGAACCTTATCTGAATCAGAAGAAATAAGCAAGCAGTCGAAAGGGGCTGTGAGGGAAGAACAAGATGTGAGTGAAGAAGAGTTTAAAAGACAGGCAGAAGGAGATGCTAAGTGGCACCTGGAGGCGAAAAAACATGGGGGAAGCAGCAACCAACAAATTGCCTCCCATGGGACTCCTTATGCTTTGGACAGAGCCCATAAAGAAGAAAAAGAGAATGAGAATGAAAAAGAAACTGAGGATGCTAACTATAAAAGAAATCACCACGATGGAGATGGAGGCAAAGAAAAGAAAGCCAGTGAAGAAGCAGAATCGGAGCCTGACATCAGAAAAACATGACATCAGAAAAACATGAGCAGTAAAGATGGTAAACAAACACAGACATGAGGATTAAATTCCATGAATTAAAATGTCTGTATGCAATAGGGAAATAGATTCGTCATAGTAAAAAAAAAAAAAAAAAGGAATTGGAGAAATTCAAGCTTATGGGCTTTTATAATATATATTATAATTATTTCTAATATATATATATATATATTAGAAATATTTTTAGATGCTTGTCACCATTAAAGAAATTTAAGCAAGATAAAACTATCTTCTGATTCTTAAAATAAAGCTAGATAAACTTAAAAGTGGTACCAAAACCAGAGTTTTTTTCTTCCTGAGAAAATAAGGAATGAGAGAACGATGTGACACTAAACTTTAATCTTGGCACAGAAACATTTAAAAAGTTAAAGGCATATAAAACATGGGAAGGCAAAGGCATGGACAAGCATGTTAGCTATCAATCTGAGACAGTCTTGATATTTTCATAGGTCATTTATTATCACTAGCATTGCTCCATTCTTGACTCGGATTGCCACCTACTGTGTGTTGGAAATAGTGCTTCACATCATGAGCATAAATATTCTGTCTGCTTTCTCAGGGCCAAAATAAATAGGTTGTAGCATCATCTCAAAGTGATTTTTCTTCATACTGTAATGCAACTGAGAAAGATTCAGAATCTTTCCGAAAAAGTAGGCTAACTAATAACCTGGATTCACTGGGTATTTTCCAGAGGAAACAAGTGTCTCCAAGGTGATTTTGCATCTGTAGTGGATACATGACCTATGCATTGGTTGCATTTATAGACTGCCTTTTCTCTGGGAGATCAATGGAGTGCGTGGGGGAGCAACTCCCCAATATTGTTAAAGTAATAACAGTTTCAGGTATAATGGGCTATATTACACACGAGTCTCACAGAAGCTTACCAACGCTATTCAATGCTTGCAAACTGCTTAATGAAACTGATTAGACAACATTGTTCAGGGCCAGCAATGATCTTCATAACTGAGCTGGGAAAAAACATACATTTCTAACTTTCAGGCCACAACTTTCAGGTGTTAGATTGCACCATAGATTTCACTGTTATCTGAAACTAGACCACCACAGGATTTTCCATTCTGCTGAAATGCTTTCAAGTTAGGTAACATCATACATGGGACCAAGACTTAGCATGCTATTCTAGTCTGGCTACTAAAAATATTTGCATAATGCTTGAGCCCTTTACCTATGTTAACCAATGAGAGAAAAGCTTTTGATTATGTGCCATCAAGTCAGGGTCTACTTTTCATGACCACACAGACAGATTTTCTCTGTGATAATCAGTCCTTAACCTGGTCTTTCAGGTCTTCCAATGATGCACCCGCTGCAACTGTACCCGCGTCCATCCACCTTGCTGATTGTTCTCTTCTTCTCTTTCTTTCCACCTTTCCCAGCATCAGAGCCTTCTCCAGAGAGCTGGGTCTTTGCATCATGTGTCTGAAGTAGGATAATTTAAGCCTGGTCATTTGTGCCTCGAGTGAGAACTCTGGGTTGATCTGTTTGACGATCCATCGGTTTGTTTTCTTGGCTGTCTTAGGTATTCTCAGGAATCTTCTCCAACACCAAAGCTCAAATATTTAAATTGCTTTGTGAAACTATATACATTCTAATGCAGCAAGATTTTCTATGCTGATATGAAAAAAAAGCAAAACTCAGGCTAGAACGTAACGTCTTGCACCCAAAGCATTCTGTGCTTTTGCAGTCTTGCTGTGATACTTTCTAGTGACATAGTTAGCACGACCAAGTTTCGTGGCACAGGAAGCATTGTTACCCCAGGCGCTGCTTAATTTAACTTTTTAGCAAACCAAGAGCTGCAGTGGATGTGGTGACGATGCAGCCAAGTGGGGGCTGGATTTTCAAATAATTTTTTCATAGGTTTTTGTAGGAATTTTTGTATGTGCATTGGTATTTTCAAATGTGGGCAGAACTGGAAGAGGGGGATCAGTTTTATTTTGGTCAAATGGGTAACCAGATCCCTTTCTCCCAAAAGAGAAACAAACAAAAAACTTCCCAGCCTTCCTCTACAAGGGTTTGTTTATTTATTTACCAGATTTATAAGGCTGCTCAAACAATGTGATTCCAGGCAGTGTCCAACAACAAAAAACAAACCGAAAAAGAACCATAAAACATTAAAACATACACTGTATAAATACAGAATATAAAGCTGTAATCAAGCACCATAATAAAAACAACCAAAGGGGAATGTCACTCAACTGGTCCCAAATGCTTGGGGGGAAACCAAGTCTTAAGGACTGGTTGTTGATTTTCATTTTAAATTAAAAGCTGGCTGGGTGACCTTGGGCCAGTCCCTCTCTCTTAGCCCAACTCACCTCACAGGGTTGTTGTGGGGAAATAGGAGGAGGAAGGAGTATCAGGTATATTCACTGCCTTGCGTTATTTATAAGAATAATAAAGGCGGGAAAGTAAGTAAGTAAGTAAGTAAATAAAGGGTTGCTCTGTGATCTGGATTCAGTGGGGAAAAGATGATTTAGTGCATGTATGTAGAATGACCATCACACTGGTCTGCAGCTCTTTCAATCAAACCCAGCTATTTCAAGGATCTCCTTTTATATCTCTTTCAAATGGAGCTGTCTCTTTTTCCTTTATTAGATGCTTTATATCCTAACATTCCATACCTGAGGCCATTCAAGGCAGCTCAAAAAAGCAGTGTACAAATGCTAGGAATGAAAGAATAAATCAAGCTGCAAAAGCAGCAACAGATCCAAAATTAAAACTGGAAAGTATGATCCATGGTCTAAGTCTTGTGATTCCCCAGAATGTATCAAGAACTTCAGTGGGCCCTATTGACATATATATCGGGCTAGACCTTGTTTGAATTTGGGTGACCGGGGGCCAATTCACAAATACAAGACAACAGAGAGTCCAATACAATGGCAGGCCAACCTTTGGGGCCAGCGGGCACATTGGAAACCTTGAGAGCAGGTAGTGGAAACACTTTTTGATTGTATCCAGAAGGCTTGCTACTTTAACAATCCTTTCTCGCTTAGAAGAAAAAATAACTCATGTACTACAAAATAATCTTTTAATTTATTGAAATGCAGATTTACAGATTTAAAAACTCCACATAAAAATATAAAGTTATCACATGTTAAAAAGATGGAAACCAGCTTTTCTTTTTTTAAAAAAAGTGTAAGTGAAAACAGACTAGCAGAACTTTAACATTTCCAGAGTAATACCTGATGTTTGCTTGTTTTTGAAATTCAGAACTGTTAAAACATACAATAGTCTAACAACAGTCTTGTCTTTCTCATTGATAATGATACGACATCATTTTGAAACATTCATTTCACTTAGTAAAAAAAAACACCCTTGATTTTAAGTTTAAGAACTGAAATAGGAAGTAGATAGAACTTTTGTAACGAAAAGAAATGGCAATGGGATTTGTGAGAACGTGGGTTTTGAGTTCAAAACAAAATTCTGGAACAGAACAGAGCTGGACTTTCAGTCAAGTTTTGCAACATCTCCAGGAAGACTGATTCTTAATCTTATCCCTCTAAAGCTTTATTCCATAGTTATGGGAACTACCTGAGTCTGGAATGACAATAAAAAATTCCAACATCTGGCTGAATCTGACAGTCTTATTTAAAAAAAAGAACTTTTGGCTGCAAACGGAAAACAAAGTGCATTCCTCTGTGCCTTTAAATACAGTTAGCAACAGAACACAACAGTGATTTTTTTGAAGCATTAATGGTGTTCTTGAAGCTTACGCTTTTTAGAAAATGGCTCTTCTAAGCAGTCACTGGTATTTATGCTTTCATTTCTAACAGTGATGCCTGTCAGTAGATACCCACCGCCACCACTCATAATCAATTTGGGATGACTTCGATCCGGCAAGATCTTTACAAAAAAATAAGAAATAGCAAATAAGCTATGTAACTGTTGCCTTCTGTGAGGCTCATGGATCCGACAGCAATAGAAGATTTCAAGGAGACACACACACATGCAAACACACTAGCCAAAAAGTGTAAAAATCAGACACTTGAAGTCACTTAGATTTGTCACATTGCAGAAATTTCATAAAATGAACTTCTAACCATTATTCTACATTGATGAGTTATGAATTAATGATATCAAATTTAATGAGTATTTTTTGTACAGTCACTGACCAGAATTGCAAACCAAAACACATTAAAAATAAAAATGAAACAAGGTAAGATACTACAATTGGTGGTGAGTTTGTCAGTGGATAATCAAAGAGAATAGTAATAATATCAAATTACTTTGCATAGTCTGAACAATGATCCCTTTATTCTATTCTCCCCCTATTTTCTATTCCCCCCACATTATTTCAAAATTTCAAATATCCATACCCTTTTTAACCAGAGATGAATAATTTCCCTGGCTTACTTGCATTTTCTATGGTACACATATATTTGTAATTCTTACCTGATAGTTTCGTAACCATGTTTCAGAAAGTTTCAGATTAACGACGCCACCTTTCTCTCTCAGTTTTGTATAACATTCCAGTAGCGGCTAAGACAAGAAAATCTGGTTATATGACTTTACTGAAAAATCTTTAAAAAAATCTTAAGAAAATATATTGGGTTCACCTCTTTATACTGGCAGTAGACAACAAAAGGCCTTGAAGGAGCTACCAACTCTAACAACAAGAGTAATAAACTTGTTGGATGAAATCGACTGGCTACAATTAAACTGCAATGGAAAGTTAGACACAGGTTAGCTGCATTTCTAAACATCAAAGAAGCTGTTACTTTTTGGCTATGAAAATGAATCAGAAAGTCTGGCAAAGCTTATTTCCTTTCATTCATGTTTTTACCACTAAGCTGGTGTGGTTTGAGGATTATCAACTCTTTTCTAAAGAAGTAGAAATATGTTTGTACACACATATAAAAACAGTCTGGAACCCAGATTAAATCTAAAAGTCATGGAGGGAAAAGGCTGCAAGCCATGGTGGTGGTGGTGTCTGTATTGTAAAACCAGGTGGAGGTTTGTCAAAATTTGAGGAAATTTTGCTGCCCTGATCAGCAACACCCACGTTAAGGAGGGCCACATTAGAGGGGGTTTTCTCAGATGCAGGTAACCACAGGAAGGGATTAGAAAATAAACTTTTCATGAATTTCCTCAACCATTATCCTTCAATGCATTGGTTATTTTCCTTATACTAATATAAGTAGTTTTATAGTTAATACTATAGATAGGCTGAGCCATTCATCACAGCTGATGTGCTGGTAATCCCCTCTGTCATAGGAATAATTGGTATGGGTTGTTGTCATTCTTTTAGTGCTGAAAATATTTTGGCCACTTACAGAATCTTTTGATCTAACACAGAAATTTAACAGACTAATGAAAAGGGAAAACCCAGAGAGGGCTGAGCCTTGGCTTTAAGCTTCAGGCTAAACAGACAATTACCCCTCATTCACAAACCATGAACTACTAACATCCAATTACATTCTTTTTTAAATGGCAAATTCTGTTTTGAAAGCAAGTACAAAACAAGATATTTCTGGACATTTTCAATATGACATCAGAAAGTGTCTCACCCATCAGCATCCTTGTTTTTCAATAAAGCAGCAGCTTCTATCAGCTTTCTCCTCTTTTCCTCTTGTTTCTTTTGTTTGTCATGTGTCTAAAAATATGTATAAATTCAGGTTAAGTGTTTTTAAGAACTAGAGAAGTTATAAAAACCTTTATTTCTGTAGTATTTTGCAAAAATACACACAATATTTACAGGCTGCTTTGGGCTTAATTTTCTAATTTCTCTCTCAAATTTAAAGTTCTATTTGAAAGATAAAGTAGGATTGTTAAAAAAGACAAAATGTATTCTGGTACTTCAACTTGAAATATTTTAAACGATTAAATATTTTGCTAAACTTTAAAAAATGTACTTGTGTTAAACACTACTGCCAAAAAGCAAAGTATCTTACGTCCTAATTGCCTTGCAATTAATATGTAACATAGACAAGCATAACAGAGTAACCATTCATTTAATAACTGAGGGGCAAATGTTGCGATGTGATTCTTTGGGTTGAGAAACATACTTATTTAAATAGCAATGCGCTCAGTTGTTTAATTAAGTTTTAAACTGT
Organism: Candoia aspera; assembly: GCF_035149785.1. Lineage (NCBI taxonomy): Eukaryota > Metazoa > Chordata > Lepidosauria > Squamata > Candoiidae > Candoia > Candoia aspera. Next base: position 151,609,835 of record NC_086153.1, read on the forward strand.
CAACAAAATAGTAGGATCTTACTGTTCCCTTGGCTTTATCGTCAAGTGCATCCAATGTAACTTCCACTATTTCTTGATCTTCAGGTTGACTGCTCTCCATAGCTATCTCAAGACTACATTCAATATCTACTCCTGGTATGGAAAGTTTCTTGTCCTCCCCTGACCCGTTTCTGTCATCTGCCACTGGTGTATTCCCTTCAGACTCTGAAGGCAATGACGTTAAAGAAAATGTTCCAGAGAGAACGCTGCCCACTTTGCTGAGGGGGAACTCAGAGAGAGTATTAAAAAAAGATGTAGGAAATCCAAAACAACTTGTGGCTGCTCTAACAGGTCCTTCTCCTGGATATATTTGAACAATGGATCCGTAACCTGCAAGAATGGATCAGAGTCAAATACAGCGAGCATAAGCTAGATTCATACCAATACGCTGTGACGCTGTAAACCAGGGTTTCTCAACCAGGGTTCTGTGGAACCCTAGGGTTCCATGAGAGGTCACCAGGGGTTCCCTGGGAGATCGTGATTTATTTAAAAAACTATTTCAAATTCAGGCAACTTCACATTAAAGAGGTAAGTCTCATTCTTTATTTTTAGTTTAAGAACCCTTTTAATGCATATATACATACCTACACATGAAACAAATATAATAATTTTGTAACTTCTGGCCTATATTTGGGCCTGAATGTGCAGGGGTTCCCTTAGGCCTGAAAAATATTTCAAGGGTTCCTCCAGGGTCAAAAAGTTGAGAAAAGCTGCTCTAAACAAAGTATTCTGCCTCAAATACAATAGTGACTGCATGAAAGAAAACAGGTGTCATTTACAGACATTCACATCATCTTAAAGTATGTTTTTCAAAACTGGTTATCTAACACATTCATCTGTGTAAAAAATGCATTATTCATATGATGAAAATCCAAAGAATGTGGAGCTGTACACAAGCATCTACAGGTGATTTCAGTTCACATTGCTAAGGGCAAGTGGAAGATTATTTGAACTTGCTCAGGCCCACTTTCACAAACTTGGCCATCCAGAAAGTTGTTGAGTTTTTGTATTAGAGCATCTGCCTTCCCTGATTTCCCATGCTGTCTAGCAAAGGTGTTCTGAAGCTCAGCTGAGTTCCAAAGTCATTTATAAAATGGAATGGGGCAAAAACAGTCAAGAGAAGCAAATAAAAAATTCCAGCAGATTTACCCAAGCAGCCACATCTTGACTAGCTCTTCAAGCTAAATTCAGTGAATGCTTCTAACAAGCAATAGCTATAACCACAATTACAGAGATTTTCCTTTATCTGCTTATTTACAAAAGTACATGAAGTGGGAGGAGAAAATGCTTTTCTCCTGTTTTTCAGAAGCATGTTATGTTTTTCAAAAGCATCTTATTTCTCTACTTCTCTTGGGTCTTTATATTTTGTAATGAATGCTTTGCTTGGGAAGCTACTAATCTATCTTAAATGTAAAAAAAAAATCCTAGTTTTAGAATAAAATGCACATGCTACCATAGAAACATTACTATTAAATATTCACACTCCCATTACAACTCCCACTCCCAGTTGTATACATTATATTTTGCTGTTCTCACCTCCCATTCGTTCCATTACAGCTCCCAGCACCAATCCTGCACAGGTTTCCATTACTATCATCTTGCTGCCAGCATGAACATTTCCCCAAGTTAACATCTGGGCTAGAGTATCATACCGCAAATAGCTAGGACATTTTGGAAAAAAAACCCAAAAAACTATTTTACCTTTGTTGTGACTTAAAATTCTTAGAGTACAATAAATTATGTTTATTAGAAATACCAGATTCCTAGTTCTAACTATATCTTCAGCAAATACAAATTCTGCTGGTTGTAAAGAAATAACAACAAGAACAATTTATTAAACCCGTATGTGACCCAACTCCCAATGACTCTGGACAGCTTGCAACAATGAAACAAAGAATTTACAATAAAATCAGTAAAGGATAGCGTGTGATAGACCAGATGGAATGAAGCAAAGGGTCTCACTCTCCCTCGTCAAAGGCCTGGGTGAACCACAAGGTCTTCACCACGCTTCTGAACAGCAGCAGAGTGGGGGCTATCTGGAACTTGGGGGAACTTCATTCCAGAGGGCAGGCACTGCGAAAGAGAAGGTGCTCTTCCAGGGTCCAGTTATAACTATTACCAGGTTGGGCAACAGCAATCCATTCTGTGAATAGGATTGCTAACTGCTGAATATGACATAATGGTTCCTGTCATACTGTTCAGTACTTTGTGCCTGTTATATATGATCACAGAGGAAACAGAATGGTAGCTTTTGTAAGCCTCTTGAAACAAGAATGCAAACAATTATTAATGTTCCAACATCAAACTTTTTATTCTCAAATTAATCTTCTGTGGGTCATGAGTTATAAGTCTGTCTGAATTCAGCTCATCCTTTACCAATGTATACCTTATCTATTACTAATATATTCAGTCTCTCCTTTTATTTTGTTGCTTCTATTAATGTTTTAACTGACTAGTAAGAATTACCATGAAAAAATCAGAATCTAAGAAATGGGAATCAATGGACTGACACAAATTAAATGAAAAGGCATTATTAAATTTATTTTTAAGCATTAAGCAAATTGAAAAAAAAACACATCAAGGTTTACCTGTCATTTAATAAGAAAGTAAATCCTACAACTTCTCAGAAGTCTTTATATCCAAAACCATCCTTTCAGGTTATTTGGACAATAGCTTTCATATTTCTTGACCACAGACCATTACAAATGAAAATATCTGAAGAAAACTAGGCTAAGAAACACCTGCCTTTCATCCGCAAAATGTGTGCACATTTCAGTGAGATTTATCTTGAACGTTTTTCTCTGGGAGTTTTATTTATTTATCAAATTTTATCACTGCCCATCTCCCCCGCAAAGGAGGGATTCTGGGTGGTTTACAACAAACACAAAGTTTAAAATTCAATACCATTATAAAAACCATAAATATAAATAAACAGTAAAAATATAAAATGTGATAAAATCCAGATGGCTAAAGATTGTATCTTGGTCCGTGAGTATAAAGAGCCATTCTAGGGCGCTAGCCATCCCCACGAATGCCTATTCCCCTTCCTGCTCCAGGCATGCTGACAAAACCAGGTTTTAAGTTTTTTACGGAAGTCCAGGAGCGAGGGGGCCTGTCTCACCTCTGGGGGAAGAATGTTCCAGAGGGCGGGAGCTATTGCAGAGAAGGCCTGCCTCCTGGACACCATCAGATGGAATTCCTTTACAGATGGGGTCCGTAGCATGCCCTCTCTGCATGACCGGATGGGACGGGCCAATGTGATAGGGATGAGATGGTCCCTCAGGTAACCTGGCCCCATGCCATGTAGGGCTTTAAAGGTGATGACCAACACCTTGAATTGGACCTGGAAGCAAACTGGGAGCCAGTGCAGCTCTTGTAGCAAAGGTGTTACATGTGCCGACCTTGGGGCACCTAACATTTTAATGTTTTAACATTATTATCAAAATTTAAACCCTGAGATTCTATATTACAAAAATTGATAGCCATTATTCAGAATCTCATGTGATTTTTTAAAACATACACCCACAGATGATTGCAAACTATATTCTGTCAGGAAAAGAATCTCATGTTTTACACACTGGTTGTATCTGTCTGTGACCATTGCTGGAAGGACATTTGTCCACTCATTTACAGCTAGAGGTAAACTCAACAGATCTCCCATATAACTGAAATATATTAAGCCTTACTTGATCTTTCCTGGTTCTCTTGCATAGTACATTGTTGACAGAATACGAGTAGATGGTTTTATGATAGTAATAACTGCCTCATATCTGTAAGCAAAGCAGCACAAGTAAAACAAATTGTGTTAAAGCTACTTATGATTTGGATTCAGTAAACATTCTGTTTTCTAAAATTCAACTTACTTTTTTTTCTTTTTTTTGATGTATTTATCTTGAGCAAATTCTGTTTTGTCTCTAAATGTGGTGCTGTTCTCTATCAACTGTTGAACTATTTCCTTTAAAAAAGATAAGTTAATCATTCTGTTCTTTATAGCTATTTGTAAAGCATTCTGTTAACCAGAAAAAAAAAATCCCCAGTACACAAAAAGTGACTAATCAGAAAACAGGAGAGCCAGTTTGGTGTAGTGGTTAAAGTACCAGGCTAGAAACCAGGAGACTATGAGTTCTAATCCCGCCTTAGGCACAAAGCCAGCTGGGTGAGTTTGGGCCAGTCATACTCTCTCAGCCCCAAGGAGGAAGCAAATGGGAAGCCACTTCTGGGGGAAAAAAAAAACCTTGCCAGGAAAACTGCAGGGACTGGTCCAGCAGTTACCAGGAGTCAACACTGACTTGAAGGCACATGCGTACCACACACACACACACACAGACACAAAAAGTAGGAAATACGGTTATTCTCAGTGTAGTAATGCATCTAGCAAACATGAAGCCAACACTTTGCCATAAACAACCCAAAGAACCATGTAGCCCCAAGAAAAAGCAGTGCCACTGACTCATTTCATGGTACATGAATGGATCTTGCATTCCATACATTACGGTCATGAAATACATCATCCAGTCAAGAACCAGAGAAGAGAAATACAGTTGAGTTGTAAAGTTCATACTTTACATGAAATAAGTCCCAGCTTCAATCCTTCAGTTCTCCGAGACTTTTAAAAGAGCTGCTGGTATTTAGTATAGAAAGGCAACTTCCCTTTTCTTATTAGATTTATACCCTGTTTTTGCTCTGGAAGCAAAATGTAGCATCCATGGGGTTCTAGCCAACACTCTGATGCATAAATTGGGCTGAAAGACACCGACTGGTCCAAAGTCATCCAGTGATTTTTTTCAGTTGAGCAGGGACTCAAATCGGTGTTTCCTCAGTTCAAGTCTAAAACTTTAATCACTACACTACACTGGTTCACGTTCTTCTAGTTTGTTCCTAGCAATATAGCTTTCTAAACACAAAGTATTCACTTAAGAAGGGAAGCAGTAACATACAAGTGAGATATAAGATTACCTGTCCTTTAATGCCTTTATCCTTCAAAGCCTTTATATCATCATGAGTCAGTTTTTGAGATTTTCCATCATCAATTATATTACGATTATCTGTACCTGCTTCTTTTGTTTCTTTAAAAGATAAAAACATAGATTTGTGAAATATTACTTAGAAAAACAATAAGCTTATAAGAACTATTACTAAAGGTTTTTAAAAAGTGTCATTTAATATCGTAGATGATTTTTAACCGGTACTATAATCATCTAACACAGACAAAACAGGAAACTAAATTGAATTAAACTTGTTCATCAGACAAAGGGAAGAGTTACTGTAGCTTCCTTTCACTCAACTGGTGCTTCTGTTTGTTTTTTGTCAAATGAGATGATTTTAAAAAAATTTCTTGATTAAATTTAACATTTAAATGATGCTAGTATATTTTAACTTGCCCATAATTTCTCACATAGGCCATTGTAAGGATGCTTATCTCTTATATAAACCATAAAATCGCACTGCTCCTCAAGGAATCATGATTTGCTAATTTGCACTGTCAAGCAATGAAAACTTTCTCAAGTAAATGCTATAAACCAGATCTTACCAAGATCTATAATTGGGATATTATTTAGGTATTTTCATTGTTTATTAATAATTAATTTAGCTGTTAAAAGTAGACATTTCATGTTTTTTACTTTGTAACTTTTTGTTCTGACCATCAAATATATCTGATAAATCTAACGTTGAGTCCAATCTTCTATTTAGTTATATACATTACATTAAAAACTTTCTTCCAAAAATCTACCACATTTTCACCAAAGATGAAAGAATGTTCCCTCAGTTTACAGCCTTGCCAATTATTCATTGAATATCTGTAAGAGAGGCAGAGAGTCTTATTGGAGTTTCTTGCCACCAATGTAAGAACTTACTTCTTGTTCAGAAGAACTTACTTCTTGCTGATAAAAATCTCCTATGCTGCAGGTATTATCACACGTATAAAAGAAAGAACCTAGATTGAAAGCTGTAACTAAGATATGTCCCTTGTTCCTCCTCCCCATACTGTCCTTTTTTTCAGGAAAAGTATCAGAACTATAGAAAAGCATCAGGATTATAATATACACACATTCCATACTTCCACTGTCTGAATAATTTCTAGCTGCTTCATACCTGGATTAATTTCTTCTAACCTCTTTGGCTGAAGACTACCACCACTAGTCACTTCAAATGCTGTTCCATAAACATGCCCAATGGCATTATCTAGGCAGAACCACTGTTTTTCAAAAATAATTTTTCTGAAAACAAAAGCATTGATAAATCAATTAGAAACATAGAACCCAGCAATGTTCATGACCCAAAACCTAAAAAAAGAAATAAAATGCCAGACATGTCGCAGTATATTCAACTCCAGTTTCAAGTGCAAACAAATGAAAACCAGAAACCAGATGCAGCCTCCCATATGAGTTGTGCCTATGATAACCTGGGATAAGACCATGACTGTCATGAGGGCCAGAATTCTCAAGCCTCTTTTGACTCTCTCTCAAGGCAACAAGTTACTCCCTCAGCACTCTCAACCTGGGAAACTCCACTGCCAATCCAGAGATGAGGTTCAGTCCTCTCACAATTCAAAGAACAATGCTGCTCCTTTCAAGAAGATTGAAACTCCATTAGAACAGCATTATTTCTTCCAATTAAAAAAAAATCTTATTAGCTTTTTAATATAACACACTTCTTAAAACTGTTTCCATATTCATTAATGTGAAAATTATCATTTCTTTCTACTACTGTCACGTGTGTTTCACCTAAGGATGATAATTGGTTTGAGTTACCAATGGATTTTATATTTTCAAAGATATAGGTTGAGGTAGTTGTTTTTTTCACCCCTGAAAAACTGTCAGGCACACAGAATAAAGAACTCCACGTGTAAGTGCAAACAGAACCCATCATGCCATTAAAAACCTCACACCACAATTCCCTGCTGTGTGGAGCCTTCAGCTCATTCCAATGAAATCTTCATACCCTCCTACTCAGATAGGGAGGTGAAGAGATAAGGCTGGCAAGTGCAGTCCCTTCTTTCCCACACACCACTTTCTCTTATTATGACTGAATAATACTTATGTTTCTGTGGAATCTGCATAATTCAGTCATAACCACAAAGTCTTCTTCTCCTAGCAACCATCCCAACCTCCCATTTTTACCTTAAATAAAATCCTCAAGAAGTTAAATTATAGCTGAGTTCAGCTCTTCTAAGTTAAGGATTCTTCTAAAGATATTTGCAGCCCTCTGAAAAAATCATGAGCCTGTGTGTAGTTTGACAGCACCTACCTCCTAAGGAGGCTTTGGAAATACTGAGTTTTTTTTAAAAAAAAGAAGTACCCTTTTCAGAAGGAACAATTACTTAGATGATAATGGCAAATCTTGCCAAAGGATATTGCAGTCTGGGTAGGAAGTTCTGAACTGGTGTTTATTTGTAACTGTAACTAGACAACCCGTGACCCGTTGGGTCATTGTTTCAGAGATTCCTTACCAGATTCCTCAATGCCTTCAACAATGGCAGAGCTTCTAATGTACTGACTTCACTGGAAAAGTTCTTAAAAATTCAGGGAGATATTCAGAGATGTATCTGCCTTGAAAGTAGCTAAAGTTGAACTGTATAACCCAGTCAAACATCAGGATTTGACCACAGGCGATGTTTTATGACATTTTGTATTATGTCATAAAATGTTTTATGATAATTTTTATGTCATAAAATGTTTTATAAAATTTGCCAAATGGGAGTCATGGTCCTGGATTTTGGACGAATTCTGTAAGTTAGCCCATTCCCAAGCACTGAGACATACAAGCTTCTGCTCAGTAGCACGAACTAGGACTTTAAATACTTTTTTCTTAAAGTGTGGTCCGAGGACCCCTGGGCGTCCCCCAAGACCCTCTCAGGGGTCTGCGAAATCAAAATGATTTGCCAGCCTGTTCTTAAAGATACAATATTAAAATCCCGACAAACAATCGTGAGAAGCAATAGCCACAGCGAATGCGTCCATTTTAATTTTTCATACGGTAAATATCGATTATTATAACCCATACAAACAAAAGTACTTTTGGGGTCCTCCATAATTTTCAAAAGTGAAAGGGGTCCTGAGAAGGAAAAAAAATCAAGAAACCAACAGGTTTAATAGCTTATTATTGGTTATAATAACCAATAGGCTGGAGGATATGCACGGGGTAACCCTCCTGTCCAGGCATGAGGGACAATGGAAAGGCCAGTTCCAGCAACGGACTTCCCCTAGAAAAGAAGCCGAATGAAACAGAGGGCTGCAGAAGGCGAAGAAGGGGTGCCGGTCGTCCCCTTCCGCTCCACCCCAACAGGAGGCTCACCTTCGCTTCACCACGGCGACCGCTTTGAACACGTCGTCCCGCTTGAGAACAGCCCAGTCTCCCTCGCAGATTACATGGGGAGAAGCCGACCGCTGAGCGACCTCCATGGCGGATGAACCCCCACGCACCCCTTCGAAAGACCTCACGCCATGGCACGACGCAGCGGGGGAAAAACCAAGTGTGCATGCGCCAACTCAGGAAAGGCCGACTTCCGGTTTTCTCCAAAAGCACGAACCACGCAAGCCGCTTCGCTTCCTCTCTTCTGAGGAGCGGTTTGTCTGATTGGGATTTCATCATAGAGATCGAGGGATAGAGAGGTGCTAGCACCATATTGATCGTGACTGGTGCCTTAGTGGCAACGTGAAAGGAGTCTGAATGAACGGTAAAAACGGGCAACTACAGTCGCCGGCGACTCTCTTGCACGCTTAGCGATTTCTTTTCGTAGGATTGGTATGGCTGCTCTATGGTATGGCCGCTCTATACTTTGACATCTTTATGTAGAAACTCTTTTCTAGTTTACAACGTAGAGGTAGAAAAAGAGAAGATTGCTAATTTAATTTATATTGCTGGACCTTCGGGCTCCCTTTATACAACACCCATTTCGGGCTGGACGCGAAGAAGTCAGTGTTACAACGTTGCTATGGCACATAATCAATTCGTGTGCTAAATGTTCTTTTTTTTTTTAAAAGTATGAAAAGACGATTGTGTTCTTTTTTTAATCACAGTGCGAAAGAACAGATAGATGTGTCCATATTTTAACAGCATTCGCCCTAGAGTCCGATCATTGGTTTGCTCCATTCAAAATACCGCTTCAATTCGTCCACCCCACCCCACCTTGCCCCAGGAGAGGCTTAACTTGCCAGGAAGCATAAAGGTCATATAAAAACTTAAAAAACAAAGCAGACTCTGGCTAGTAAGAGAAACAGAAGGGAATCTCTTTTGCGCTGTGGTAGGGCTATTGGGAAGGGAATCGATGACATATCAGCTGCATTGGCACAACACGGTAGGATCATATATTTTAAAATTTATTTATTTAGTTTATTAAAGTTTATTTCCTCTTTTATCAACGTTTTCTGATAACAGGGTGTCTGGTCGGATTATGTTCTCTCAGCACCAGCCGTTTTTAAACAGTGAAAACTTTATTTAACAATAACATTGCGGATAATATGGGAATTGGTTTCTGCTTAGAGGTACAGAACTTCATGCTTACTGCAGAATTATTTTTTCAGAAGGAGTACGTATCAATCTCTTTTCTATCTACTGATCGTCTCCTTTTCCCTTTTGCCGAAGCTCCTTTTCTCACACCTCTCCCCACTTTTCCTGTCCCGCTCTCCTCCTAAGGAAGCGTACCGTTTAACCCTTTATTTACTTGAGTAGAATGCAAGAAGTCATCCCAGGATAATTGCAGCCGCAGTGTCATAGGAACCCAACAAGGGAGAAACGTGATTATACAGCGTGGCTAAACTACGTCCTTCCCCAGTAGTCAGGTCGTCTGGGGCCCCAGCTCCATTACAGCAGGCTGCTCGTATTTTCGCTGCCTGTAGTCCAGTCAAATGTGTAGTCCAGTCAAATGGAGGGAGGATTCTCTCTCGAAACTCAAGCTTCTTAAGTCTCTCTCCAGCGAGAGAAGGGACGTGACTCCTTTCTTCCAAGTCAGCAAGAAGTACGTCTACGTGCGCTCACTGGAGTGTTAAGCCAGTGTTTCCCAACTTCGGAAACTTTAAGACGTATGGACTTCAACTCCCAGAATTCCCCAGCGAGCATTTCGTAATAGGAAATTCTGGGAGTTGAAGTCCACGCATTTTAAAGCCGCCGAGGTTGGGAAACATTGTGTTAGGGTTCGCACATGATTTGCTTGTTCCCGCCTTCCCACTTACGTTTTTGAGCGCTCGCGACGGACTCAGGGCAACAGAGCGGCGCCAGTCCTGATTGGTTCTGAGCGCCCGACGCGAGGGAAACTTCACTGCGCCGTGCCAAAATGAAGCGCAATAGTAACGAGGCGAATTGAGGGGAAGAGATTCAGGCGAGTCCGACTGGGGGCGTTTTGAGGCACTGTGGCACTCGCCTTCAGCTTTCGTTCGGGTAAGTGTTCGCTTCCCTCTCTTCTGTAGTCAGCGGTGACTGGGGCTTGAACATCCAAAGCGAAGCGTTCGGGAGACGAAATCTAGCCGAAGTTTCCCACGGAATGGCCATTTTCTGCGCTGGGGGTATCTTTTTTGTTTCTCCTTAAATGGAAGAGCACACAACTATGTGAATCGTCCTTCCTATCTGAAGTTACGGAGACTGGTTATAAGTTGACCAGCTTCTCTGAGAATTAGGTTCAATTCCTTTTTAAAATTCTGATTCCACGGACTGTGCTTGGGGAGCATTTTTTAATGGTTTATTTATGAGAAGCAAAGGGAGACGAGGAGGTGTCCTCTGATTAGTAGCAGTTTTAATCAGTGTTTTCTTTTAATAGTTATGTGTAGAAAGTTTTTTTAATGGCTTTGCTCTTGCACTGAAATGGTGTCTTAAGCACACATGTGCAATGCTGTCAATATTTATTTGAAAGTAAACCCTATTGTATTGATTGATTTCTAAGTAGATCTGCAACACATGCATTGTGATCCTTTTTGTGTTCTATGTCTGTTGGATCCAATTCCAACAAACATGGGTTTACCACGTTAGCTCATACCTGAAGTTCCTGTAGATCAGTAATTTCTATGGTAGTTAATGGGTCAGGGATAGGGAATTGAAATTTTCTAGATGTTGTTGAACTGCTATTCTTAGCAGGCCCAGTTAATACCTGGAAATGATAATTCAACATTGAAGATTCACATATGAGGCTTATCCATAATATTACTGGTTTGATTTGGGTCTGGTATGCTGTGTGAATCTAGCCTTTGTCATTTGTAAACATAGGTATAATGCGTTGTGCAAAGCCAGCCAATAGTTATTTAATAAAACATAGTTAAACCATAGTTCAGTGTGATGTACAAACCTAAACAGATATTTACCTTTGGGCCATATGAAGGGGCTAGAGGGCAGGAACCTGAGGTAAACTGTGACTTATAGTGATGTGCAAACACTGAAACAAACTGATGTCTGCATTAATAACTACTTTCAAAATTAATGTATGCTACATATGTGTTGTCTTTTAATTAGTTCAGAATGCAGATCCATTAGAGTGCCAAGATGAGTGCTGAGCCTAGTGGGAAAGGTTCTGAACGAGGAAGGGGTGGTTTTCAAAGGTGGAGAAGAGGAAGATGGCAAGGTAGAGGAAAAGGAGGTGGACAGAAAGAAAACTGGAAAAATGCTGCCAGGAAATTGGTGTCAGGTACGTTCATTCCACAGCTTGCTTGTTTATTTATTCATTTATTTATAGCATTTATATGACTGCCCAAGTCAAACAGCATGACTCTGAGCAGTGTACAAAAGTAAAAAAACACAGAGGAAAACAATGTATACCATAAAAAAACACAGTTAAAACAGTGAAGTAGCAACCAAAACTAAAATATATTTTAACTCATCCAATTGGGAACTCTGCTTTGTCTGCCTTTCTGAAGGCCTGCAAGGTCAGGGCCAACCATATGTTGGGGGGAAGATCATTCCAAAAGGCATACCCCCTAAGTCTCATAGTGCCATTGTTTCAGTGAGAAGACCTAGAGTGTTCCCTCTCTGTTGGAGTGTATGGGACGAGCTGATAGTCCTGCAATCAACCTGATTCTATTATATATAGGGCTTTGGAAGTGATAACCAGCTCCTTGAATTTCATCTTGAAGCCTGTTGGGAGCCAGTGGAGCTTGCAGAGTAGAGCTGTCACATGGGCATAGGAAGAGACCCTTATAACTACCCATGCTGCTGCCTTTTTGACCAATTGAAGCTTCTGGATGATCTTCAAGGACAGCCCCATGTAGATCACATTGCAATAATATAATTGGGAGATGACTAAGTTGTGAGTGACTGTGAACAGGGCATCCCAATCCAGGAACAGGTGCAATTGGTGCACAAGATAGTGTGTAAAGCCCCCCCACCATCTGCACTTCCAATGGGAGCTGTGGTCCTCAGAGTTATGGCCCCCATGGTCACGTGATTGCAATCTGGGCGCTTGGCAACCTGTTCGCACTTAAGACCAGTTACCAAACACCCTGCGATCACCTGATCACCATTTGCAGCCTTCCCTGCCGGCTTCCAGAAAGTCGGTGAAGCTGGTAGGGAAGGTTGCAATTCACTGGGGTAAGTCCCCCCCACCTGCACACTCTCCCCAGCCCCATTGTGCTCATGCTGCGCCAGCCACTCATGCAACCCTGCATACCCTCCCCAACCTGTGCAGCGCCTCTCGTGCACCCCTGCGCACCCTTGCACACCCTGACCCATGCAGTGCCTCTCACACACTGTCCCTATCCCATGTGGTGCCTGACCCACCCAGCACCTCTTGAGCACTGCTGTGCGCCCTCTCTGAACTGCGCAGCGCCTCTCACGCACCCTCGCACACCTGACCTGCACGGTGCCTCTCACATACCTTCTCCAACCTGCACGGTGCCTCTCATGCACCCCTGCACACCCAACCCAAGCAGCACCTCTTGTGCACCACCGCGCACACTCCCCAACCTATGTGGCGCCTTTCTCATGCACCCTCCCCAACTTGTGTGGTGCCTCTTGCGCTTCGCCATGTACCCTCGCACACTTTCCCCAACCCTCCCCTGCATGCACCACCTCACTCCCTCCTGCACCTGGCAGCCGCCACTTACCTGCCTGCTGGCCTGGCACTTGTGATTTCCTGCCAGCTTCCCCACTGACTTTGGTTGTGGGAAGCTGGCAGGAACTTGCCTCGCCTAATGACTGTGGGATTCAGTTAATGATGGCAACTGGGACTGCAGGGATTGCCATTGCTAAGTGATGCAGTCATACTTTATAATTGCACTGGTTAGTGACAGAATTCCGGTCCCAATTGTTGTCATAAGTTGAGGACTAGCTGTACAATCTCTCTATTTCCAGAACTTGTGGGACCCAAAACCCACAGCCACTTCATCTTGACAAGGTTGATCTAAAACATGTTTTTCTCTGTCCAGATCCCCACAGCCTCCAGGAACTGGGAAATAACCTTGATAGCTTCACTTGGGTGGGCAGGGACCAAGATGTACAATTGGATATCATCAGCATACTGACAATACTTCATCCCGTGGTGGTGAATGACATTACCCAGCAGCTTTGTGTAACAGGAGAGGGGAGAGTCCTGAGGCACCCTGCAATGCAGGAATCTAGGACTAGACTGTCCCGCCTCCTCCATCAGAACTAGTCTTGAAGGAGAACCACCACAAAACAGTACCCCCAATGGCTGGATTTTATGGTTTACCTTAATAGCAATAGATTATAATTTGGTATATTCTTTATATATGGTAATTTTTCACATGTATAGTATCTGTCTTTTTATTCACATTGTAGTAGACCTTTTTTGTGTTTTTATTTCTTTTTTTAAAATGTATATTGGATTTATGTTAATGTAGTTGCCTGATATTGCTTGAAATAAAATTTAAAAAAAATAGTCCCCCCCGATTCCCAGCCCCCTAAGCTGAAACTGAAGGATAACATGGTTGATGGTACTGAAGACCATTCAGAGGTCAAAGGGGGGCAGGATGGATGCACTACCCCATCTGAGCTTGCCACATGTCATTCACAAATGCAACCAAAGCTGTCTCAGTAAAGTATCCTGACCTGAAACCTGACTTGAAAGATAATCCACCCCCTCCAGAACCTTTAGAGCTGTAGACCAACCACATTTCAAACAAACTTTCCTTTCTAAGGAAAGTTGGAAATTGGGTTCTGCTCTGTAGGATCCAGTGATAGTTTCTTAAGGAGGGTATGGATCACCCCCTCTCTCATGGAAGCGTTCACCACCACATAGATCCACCCACATGGCCCCTTCCCTGGAGGCCTTGGCCAGCCATGGATCTGAAACCACAGCACCAAGGACTCTGTCCACTTCCTCAGGACTAACAGAATCAAACTTATCCCAAATAACATCACAGGACCATCCCTACATGACTTTATTGGCTTTGGAGAATTAAAAAAAAAATTAGAATAAGTTGAAAAAAAGTGTCTTAGAATAGCATGATACAATACTTGAAGACTGGATTGCTGTGCTGCAACTTAGATGAAGTTTTTAAAGCTGAATCTTATGGCAAAGTTGTCCCTGTGTACAATACAGGCAGTTACTATCTTTATCATTTTAGGTTCATTTTCAGCTATAGTATGTTATATATAAATTGTTTTTAACAACAAATTAAACAGGCTCAGTTTTATCACTGACTTTTGAGGGGATACTTTTCAGCACAACCTCGTCTCATTCAAACAACGCTGGATCAGGCTACTCCATATAAAGGTTGGAAACTTTATTTCTCTGAAGGTGAGGTTTTTTTTTTTCTGTAGATGGTAAAATCAAGAGCTGGCTAGGGGAGGGATTTACAAACTGTAGGTCTTGACCCTCCGGGAGGCCATGAGCAAATTTTGCGGGGAGGATCACAGATTTTTTTTATATTGCATGTACAAAGCAGGATCACTGCCAGAAATGGTTCCTGCTCTGCCTGCCTAAATTCTTCCTCTGCCTGGATGAGGGAACCAGGACTGGAATATTAGCCTGGTGCTAGATTGGCAGTGGCATGTTCCCACATAGAGTATACAGACATGAATTCTATTAGACTGAAGAAGTTAAGTGTGTGAGGAAAGAACAAGCATGTGGCTTAATTTTAGTATAACAACATCACAGCTTAATGTGAGAAAGAGCTAGTATGGTATAGTGCTGGTGCTGGACTAGGAGAGGGGAGGACTAGATCCTAGTCATCTGTTGGGTGCAGAAGCCAACTGGGTGACCTTGGGCCACTCATTCCCTCTCAACCCTAAACAACCTCAGGCTCTGCAACAAGCCAACTGAAAAACAAGACTTCTTATCACATAATGATTCATAGCTTTGAGTGTGAACTAGGTGAGCGCAGTGCAAAACAAGTGGATGCTGCAACCAAGTGGGACAAACACTAAAAACACCACCACCACAATTTAATGTGATGTCCAAATCTGACTTATGTAAAGTGCTAAGCACATCTGTGGTGCTATATAAAAAAATAAGAAAATAAAATGCAAGCGGAATACTTTTGCCTGATCATGGAATTTGGATTTGCACATGGAGCAGTACAGTTTATTTTGTTTCATGCACAAATTTGTTGTTCATGTAAGTTGTGTTGTTTGTAGTAAACAAACCTCCATTTATATAAAAAAGGGATGTAATATTTTGAAAGGCACACAAATTAAAATCTCCTTAATGGATGAATTAATTGAGTCTCCCTATCAGATAGGAATAACTTGACTATGTGTTTTAGAATATGATCAGATAGTTCATTTAAACTTTTTTTTTTAGGTATAAAAACTACTCTAAAATATAATAGCGCTATATTTAGCTTCCTTGTCACGCAGCTCAATAGTTTTGCATATGTATGACAAAGTAACCCAGTGGAGTTCAATGAGACGATAATATCGGCTCATTCCTATGCAGTGCTAAGGAGTCAGTGGTGGATTTCACACGCTGTGCTAACCTTAATGCAGTTTGTTTTGGCACAGTGTGTGAATTCTCCTGTTATAGCTTATTGCTATGTAGCTTGTCAAATGATGGTTAAATCCTGGTTTATCATGTGTATTCAACTTTTTTACTTTAGGCATGCCTAGAATCTCATAAAATGAGGCTATAAGATTTCCATCTAGCATATAGCTTCCTAGAAGTGGGCCTTGATGAATATAGTAAGGCTTCCTTTTGAATGAACACGATTTTGTTCTAAATTCATTTATTATGATAACTCCTGTCAAAGTAATGCTTGTAAAAATAAGACATGGTCAATAGGACAAGATTATATTTATTTCAGGAAATTAAATTCCTAGTAGTAAATATTCAAGGAGTGTCTTTAAATCCTGAGCAGAACTTTTTAAAGCTGTAGCTAAATATAATGTCTTGTTAGTATATTAAAGATTGGCTTCTAAAATCAGTATCTTTATTGATAAATATGTTTTTATATGTTTAGTGTTATCTAGCGCCATAACTATATTAACTGTATTAATTAATGGAAATTGTCTAATTCAGCATATGATGGCAACTCGCCTTTTGTTCAGAAGACTGAAGCTTTTGAAACGTTTTTCAAATCTCGAATAGAGTTTTATGATAAGGTAAATTGTTAGATTATACGTTGTTTTGGATACTTTTGTTTTCTGAAGCTGGGTTAACCCCACATACTTGTTTGTTTCTTGTATTTATATGTTGAAAGAATCCAAGGATTCCTGGTATTTAAGAGCATTTTAATTTTATTTTTTCTAAGAGAGCTAGCAGATTGATTCTGTAAGAATCTTTAGAAAATTTGTTTAACCTTGTTCTCCAGGTCTCTGTGATCTGTTGATCACTGATGATCTGATCTGATGCTAAGATTTGTGATGGATGGATGGACAGACAGACAGAGGAAAATTTTAGAAAATAAGGAAGAGAGCTGAGTCTTCTTGTCCTAAACTAAATCCATTTCATTCTTCACATATTTAACTATTTGCACAGTGTATATTAGCTTTCCGTCAAATTTACCTGATTTATCCTCTTTATTGTGTGCCAAAAGTAAAAAGAGGGAAGCATAAGTCAGTGGTATTGTTAGGTTCAATAAACAGAGAACATGTGAGATAATCCACATATAATGCAGACCACACATATTTTGGAATATGAGGCAGTTGAATCAAGGATTGGTATTTTTATTAAAATACTAGACAACCCATGACTTGTTGGGTCATCGTTTTAGAGATATTTCCTTACCAGATTCCTCAAAGCCTTCGACAGTGGCAGAGCTTCTAATGTACTGCCTTCACTGGAAAAGTTCTTAAAAATTCAGGGAGATATTTCAGAGATGTATCTGCCTTGAAAGTAGCTAATGTTGAACTGTATAGCCCAGTCAAAAATCAGGAGTTGACCACAGGAAATGTTTTATGACATGTTGTATTCTGTCATAAAATGTTTTATGATAATATTTATGTCATAAAATGTTTTATAAAATTAGCCAAATTTCAATTCCATGGGAGTTATGGGTCCTGGATTTTGGACACATTCTGTAAGTTAGCCCATTTGAGATACCTTAGTTCAAAAGCTGTTGCCTACAATGCACCGTTTCGCCCAGTTAAAGGTTACACACAGACAAACAGGGGAGTTTTAGTAGTATATAGATTTTTAATGGTCTTTAATATTTGAGAATGCTATAACAGCTTACAGCTATGATTAAAATAATGTGTAATGGCGTAAACAACACCAGTAAAATTATAGTTTTACTGATCACAAATTCATACACCTCTATTTTATAGGATGAAATAGAAAGAAAAGGAAGTATTCTAGTGGATTATAAAGAACTGATATGTGATAAAGAATTAGTGGAATCATTACCTGATGTTGCTGTTGAATTAAGAGAGACACCACAAAAAACATTGGACTGCATGGGTCTGGCCATACATCAGGTAAATTGCATTAGACAAATAGTAGACATTTTTACATTCAAAGGTCTTATTATTCACAAAACGCAAATTTTATCTGGTATGAGAGGACAATTTATACTTCATCTGAAAAGGAATAACAATACTATCCATTCATATACATATCTTACAATTGAGCCTGACTGAATTCGACGGGACTTAGAAATTTATGTAAGTTGTCAGCCCAAATCTTGACAAAAATGTTTATTTATTATTTATTGTTTTTCTATCCCGCCTTTATTGTTTTTATAAATAACTCAAGGCAGGAAACATACCCAATACTCCTTCCTCCTCCTATTTTCCCCACAACCACCACCCTGTGAGGTGAGTTGGGCTGAGAGAGAGGGACTGGCCCACGGTTACCCAGCCGGCTTTCATCCTTGGATGGCAATACAAAATAAAAGAAGGAGTGTATGTATTTAATAAGTGTGCTTGATAGTGAAATCCTGCATATGTGTGGTCAATAGTTTCACTGTGTTAAGTAAGATTTCCTGTGTTTTGGAAAACATGAGCAAAACATGTGTAAAAGCAGTCCCGTCGTTTGGAGGCCTCACGCAGTTGCTTCAAAGGCTGTCCCTGAGTACCTGCACATGTGTGTGCATGCACAGCAACTTTGCTGACAGTCCCAACAAAAGTTCTCATATGCAGAGAACCAGGAACAGTCTTCTATGCAGCAATGTCAAACTTTCATCAGACGGCTGCATTAGGACTCGGAGGTAGGGTACTTTACACACACAAATACACTTTGCTTTAGAGTGCTAAGTAGTTTGGTCTCTATGTCTAATTGCAGAGGCCTCTTAAAGACCTCAATTGTGGGTACTACGGGATCTTTTAGAATAGTGTAGCAGGTGGCAGTGGATACTACAGTGGAAAAGAAAAATAAATTGCAACAAGAAAGTCCTCCCTTTGACAGCCAGAAACACCATGTGCTTCTAGAAATAAGAAAATTTCTATATGAATTATTTCTATTATTATTTCTATTTCTATATGAACTATCTCAGGCAGCTTCTTTTTATCATCTAGGTATTGATCAAAGACCTTGAAAAGCATGCGGCAAAACTTCAGGAGCAAGAAGGGCTGCCCACTGATGAAGAGCCTATTATAAATGTGCCACATATTCATGCAAGGTATCTGGTTTTTAAATTACTCAGTTATGAGAAAACTGAAAATGTTTTAAAGCGTTTTTTTGAACTTCCTAGTATATGAATATGAAATGGCAAGAAGTCTAAATCACAGACATTTTTGAGAAAATGATGGCATAAAAAATCCTAGAAAATATTAATGATGGTAAGATTAATCTCTGGAATATCGGAGAAGGCTGATATTAAACTTGTACCAGCAGTCACCTAATTTAAATGACAAGAGCAATAATACTATTACAGCATGCAAATTTATCTGCCCTCATTTAGATTTACCAACAAACTGCACTTAGTTCAGAGAAACGCCTTGATAGGGTTCTAGATTGCATCATCCTGTTTATTTTAATTTGTGGGGACAATATTTTAAGTTTTCATTCCTACTTTATAACAAAATGCAGTTTCTTATTTTGTCACTTCTGGGAAACTATTCTACAGAAACCGTAACCTGCATGGTTACCCCTGAATCACTCAGAAGTAATTTCAGAGAAGTATGTTTATTTAGCAATAACCGCCAATAAATTAAATGGGTTTAAGTGTGCCTAGAATAACCCTTCTCCAGGATGCAATCTTGGGTTTTATTATGCCTGAATGCAAGTGAAGTGAATTTGCATTCAGACTATCTAGCAGTAATTATTTTCTGCCTTGGAGGATATTGCTTTGAAAGGATCTCATCATTGTACCGAATCCATGGAAGGACTTTTTCCACTATATCTTTGCAGAGATTGTTATATAATTGGGATTGTGTATTGCAGCTTGAAAATTATGTTTTATTTGAAGCAGAACTAAAATTTATAAAAATAAATAAAAAAACATATGTTTCAAGTCATTGCTGAATGTTTTTATTTTCTGCACCATTGGATCTATATGAAATAGATTATTTTCTGGAAGGCATAAAATTATGACAGTATAAAGGTTCCTGAACTGAATGTAGGAATTAATATAAGAAGGAATTAATGTAAGAACAATTTAATAAAGAGAAAACTTCCCAGGAAGTTTTTATGTTTAAATTTTGTGATTAACTATAAAAATGCATTAACATTGAAATATGTATATACATACAGCTTTGCTCTGAATTTTGGTCTGCCAAAATAATTTACAGTATAAATGAAAGTGGATACTTAAAAACAAGTTTTTACAATCATAATTTATTTGTGCTAAGACTGACTTGCAATAGAAAGGAATATTTTAATACATTCAGTATATTTTTTCTACAAAAGGTAATAAATCATTGGCTCCATTTAAAGAAAATTAAACTTAGTTCTCATTTAAATCGATTACACATGTTAATTATGGCAAATTAAAATCTTAATTATTTTATCAGTTGAATAAATAGCCAAAATCCTATTGTTTTCACCAGTTATTGTTATGTGAATAGTACTATTATTTTAAGCATGATGAGCTCTCACTAAATTGGACAATTATCAGTATAGATCAATTTTATTTGAATATGTTGTAATTTTTTTTTAGAGTGTACAACTATGATCCGCTTACTCAAATTAAGAATATTCGAGCTAATTGCTATGGGAAATACGTTGCTTTACGTGGGACTGTTGTACGTGTTAGTAACATTAAACCCATTTGCACCAAGATGGCCTTTATATGCAGCGCATGTGGAAATACTCAGAGTTTTCCTCTCCCGGATGGAAAATACACTCTCCCGACGAAGGTAATTAAAAAAACAACTGTCAAAATCCAAAGTGCTACCTCTTACTTTTTGTGACTAGTATTTATAGTAATAAGATGTAATGCTATACTTTATATAAGATTTAAATATACTTAGAAAATTTAATTAAATTTCCAAAATAAATTTCTCATGCTGCATGGTTTATTGCCCATTTAAGGACATGAATCATATCTTGATAAATGGATCTTACAAATTATCATTCATTTTAAGAGTACTATTTATGATGGAAAGGAAGATACAGCAAGCACAAGTGCAAGCCTCCCCAAATCAAACAGAACAAATATGGCTGTGATATAAACTTTCTTTTGTCCTGAACTTGAACATTAATGTCTTTCAGTGTCCTTTGCCTGAATGTCATGGACGATCCTTCATTGCAGATAGAAGTTCTCCTTACACAGTTACGGTGGACTGGCAGTCGATTAAGTAAATATGTATTCCATAATATTTTGGAAATGTAGATTAATAGAAATTTACATTTTGATAAACTACTCTATTGTAAGCCATTTTATAGTAAATGTAAGGAATTGTAATGTGAAGGAATTTACTTCAAATTTATTTCTGTACACTTTCATTGTAATTTAAAGAGTTCTGTAAAATAATAATCCCATTCAAAGATAAAATATCCCATTTTATCAATAATATTATCCTTAATCCAGAGGCAGCAATCCCCCCTTTGTCTGTAAGAAATAGATTTGGTATTGTGAGAAATCTAGTTTGAGGTCTGGCCACTTGTACTTCTGCTTTCTCCATAAGGTGTGTGTGTTTGTGTGTCTATGTGCATATGCATGGGTACATGGGTGGGTGTTTTAAGAAGGAAGATTTGTGGATCTTTGATTCATAATTCATTTAAACCTGTCTTCAGCTCTTAGAAGTATTTGCCAGAAATGTATTAGTACTCCAAAAACCAAAGCAAGAATCAGAATGCTAGTTTTGATCTACCTAAATAAGTTTAAATAATCAATATTTTATAAATCTCCATTCTCCTCCACCTGTGGTAATGTGTCTTTTTTTTTTTCTGATTGGGCTGTATATTTTTATTAACCCAATATTCCAGGATTCAAGAGCTCATGTCAGATGATCAGCGAGAAGCTGGGAGAATTCCTCGAACAATAGAATGTGAACTGGTTCACGATCTTGTAGATAGTTGTACTCCAGGTGATGTGATTACTGTTGCAGGAATTGTCAAGGTATCGAACACAGAAGAAGGTACACTATATCAGCTTTTATATATTGACATCTATACAGTATTTTATCCATTTTAGAAAATGGCTCTCAATTCAGTTGTCTATGTATGCATTTGCATTTTGCCAAATTAGTGGGTCAGAAGTAAAGCATAATCAGTGTCAAAGACTACAGCCATGAGATTTAAATTAAAACAAGATATCAGCGTATTGGTACGCAGTGCTTGAAAATAGTGTTTTCACAGAGGAACTGTCTTAGTTATCTACTTTTGGGTAGTGAGGGCAGCTGAAGCCAAGAGGTGCTGCGTTTTTAGTGGCAGTGCCAGCCTCCTTGATTGCATTCAGGATGGTGGAAATTCAGCAGTTCCAGAGAGCATTCTAACTACACAGGGAGTTTTAGCCATTTTTATATTTATTTTTACCTTACAGTTATTTTTATCTTGGTTTACTTGGACCTTGTGGTTTATTTTATTCTAAATTGTTTACTGGATTTTAAGATTTACTGTGGCTCTTTTAATGTTTCTACATCATATAAGCCTTCAAGAGTCACTTGGATTATGGTAGATAGAAATGCAATAAGTAAATAAACTTTACAATACAGGGCAGATATAGCCATCTCTGTAACAAGAAAATATTGTCAAAATGTGTTAGCAAAAGTAAACCAAATAAACTAGCAAACCAATATGACAATATAAAGATAGCGTAAATATATGTTTATACCGTTGGATGAGCTGAAAGACCAGGTTAGGGACAGATCATCGTGGAGAAATCTGTGTGGTCACTAAGAGTCGACACTGACTTGATGGCACATAATCGAATCAAATACACTGTTAAAATATGTTACAGTGATAGAGCTGTTTGTTTAGGCCTGTATCTCCCTTCTAAAACTCTCCTCCCCTCAATATTACACCCTTTCTGATTATTTTAGACCATACCGCTGTAATTCCCTGTTTATCCAGCCATTGCAGTAGGGCAAAGTTATTTCTCCTGAAGTTATTCTGAATGGTTGAGAGGGCTGAATAGAAGAACAAACAATAGCTGTGGAAATACAGAATTAACACATGAAACCTAGAATGTTTTTTTATTGTGGTCACAGATGGGACTTTATGTAATTTTTTTCAGTTTTGTCATCTGATTACATATGTAGGCAATCCATGTGGCGCAGCTCATAAGCTGTCCAGTGTGGCAAGGATCCTTTTGTTTGGATGATTTCGGACCAGCTTCTTTTAAAATATTTTGTCATACTATATGTAGTCCTTTTTCTTTTAATAAGAATTTTATTAAGTTTCAAGCAAAGATAAAAGCTACAGAAAAACAAAAAACTACAAAGAAAAAAACTAAAAAAGCATGGAAACACAAGAGAAATTTTTTTTCAAAGTTACAAAAAGAGGTGACTTCTGACTTTTAACAGCAAGGATATATAAAAATTTCCATAATCAATCCCTTACTCTGTATTAAACCAAAATCACATTATTTCTATAAATCATTCCATTGGCACATTGTAAAAATCACTAGATACAGTTTTATTTGTTTGTTTGTTTGTTTGATTGATTTCTATAGCTGCCCATCTCAGCAAGTGATGTTACTCCCTCCCCTTACAGTATATTAAAAGAAAAAAAGAAAAATTTATATAAACCTCCTAAATAACTCCCCCCCAAGATTTATGTAATTATTTCTTTCCCACTACTATTCTATACATTTCTGTCTACTATAATAAAAATCAAACTAAAAAACATATAAATTGTCTGCATTATATTTAATAATACAATTTTAATAATCTTAATCATATTAAACCTAAAACTATGCAAATAGACATTTTTTTTATTATACCTTAATAATAATAAAAATTTGGATCTTTAATCCAAATCATTAAAGATAAATGAAATCAGCCAAACCCTAAAAGCAATCCAGATAAATATTCTTAAACCCTTGTCCCACTACAAAATAAACCAGAGCATTTACATATCCCCAGAATGGAGACAGAGCTTTTTTCTTAAAAAGATTGAACAGCCCAACTGCCCCACTCAAAAACTCCAACTTCTCTTCAGGAAACCTCCCATACATAATACCCCCTTCTTTTCCATGGCATTCCACCAGAAAAGCAATTTCACTTGTGGCTTGCAACTCGCTCTCCCTTAAATTTCTCCAACTTGGTTATCCGATCTTCATCCAGCATTTCAACAGAAATCCCGATCTCTGAAGAGACATTTCTGTCACTGTTAGAATACTCACTTTCATCCATGACATCCCCAACCAGATGACACATTTTAGACCTCATATTTTCCACAGTGTCCTGAATGCCTTGCATAAAAACTTGGTAGGAATCAGAATCTGTTTAGAAGCTTGGTGGAAGTCAGAGAAAGTCTGTTTAAAATCCTCTGTGTCTCATGTAGTAGATTATGGCACCCTCTAGGAGCTTAACCAGCAAAAGTCGAAGATATGAAAGAATTCCGAAATGTGTTTACATAAGTGAAAGTGAGATATGCAGACAGTTCCCCAGGGAAAGTAGAAGCAGAAAACTGAAAGTTCAAAACAGCCGATTCAATGTGTAGGAAAATGCTAATATCTTCAAATTTAGTACAAAAATAATAACAGGGAGAGAATTATTTACTCTCAATCCTCCTTAATATTTGGAGGGAAAACCAAGCCCAAAACTTTAAAAGATTTTTTTTAGAAAAATTGATCCCCAAAATAACAATAAGCACCAAGAGAGCCCGCTTCTCCTTGCTGTAGAAAGCCTCTCTTAGGCTACTTGTACTTAAAAGAAATATAAATTGGGTGATTTAGAAATGGGGTGGCCGGTCTTAATGTCCCTTTAAGGCTACAGCGTGGCTTGGAAATGGTGACGTCCCAGCCTCCTGGCTAGCTCTTACCAGTTGAGTGCAAACTCCGTTTGCAATCTCCTGGCTGCAAGCAGCTGTCCAGAGGACAGATGGGGTGATTCCAGGTGTTTTCCTTTTTCCGGAAAACACTCCTGGGCTTCAGGAAAACCTGCCTGAGCCCAAAAAAACTGCTGCGTTGTCAGCTCTGCCTGCTGAGCTCGCGGACACAGCTGTTCAGCCCACCAGAAGCCTCCCATATTATAGGTAGTCCTTGACGTATGATGGCAATTGGGACCAGAAGCTCTGGTGGGGGGTGCAAGTGGCTGGCGCAGCATGAATGCAGCGGGGCTGAGGGAGGATGTGCGGCTGGGGGATGATGAAGTTTTTAAAGATTAATAAAAGAACTCCAAGAAGTTAACAACAATCTTGCAAAGTAGAAGCGTGAACCAAAAAGAAACTTGCACATTAAGCTTAATTACGTTCAGAAAATAATTCAATCTTCACACAGTAGTTAGATGAAGAGAAAAAAAAGGTAGCTTACATTTATTCAGTAGATCTGGATACAAGTAGCTTCATAGTAGAAAGCACTTATTCATCACTGGTTCTTTGTAGACATTTTCTATGGAAATAGAAATGTCTGTATGCAAGTGAGATGAAAGGACGAGAGGTGCATTCTGCAGCACCTCCTGCTTGCAGGTGTGCCCCAGAGGTAAAAATGGAGATTGTTAATCCCCAAACGCAAGAAGAAGAAGGAAGTGGAAATCAGGTGACCCATGTGACATCCCACAAGCACAATAGAGATGCATTTACTAGGGGGAAAAAACCCCTTTTATGCTTATGAGACAATGCTGAGTTGACCCTCTGATAATTCCAGTAGGTGAGACTTCCCCTATTGACTTGCACCTTCCCTGCTGGCTTCCCCATTGACTTTCTGGGAAAACTTGCAGGGAAGGTTGCAAATAGCAATCATGGGGTGCTGCAACCAGTCATGAGTGCGAACTAGGTGCCAAATGCCCAGATCGCGATCATGTGACAGCAGGGGTGCTGGCACTACTGGAACTCTGAGGACCAGTCATAGCCACTATTCGTTCAGTGCCATGGTAACTTTGAATGGTTGCTGAACGAATGGTTGTAGTCGAGGACTGCCTGTATTGCAAAAAGTCCAATAATATTTCTGTTCATATTTTGTGAGACTATGCTGTGCTACTGCCATTTTATTAAACACTAGACAACACGTGGCCCGTTAGGTCATCGTTTCAGAGAGATTTCCTTACCAGATTCCTTCAACCGTGGCAGAGCTTCCAATCTGCCGCCTTCACTGGAAAAGTTTGTAAAAATTCAGGGAGACATTCAGAGATGTATCTGCCTTGAAAATAGCCCATGTCATTCATATTGAAATATATTGCACAGTGAAACATCAGGAGTTGACCACAGGACATGTTTTATGACATTTTGTATTATGTCAAAATGTGTTTTATGATAATTTTTATGTCATAAAATGTTTTATAAAATTTGCCAAATTTCTATTCCACGGGAGTCATGGGTCCCGGAGTTTGGACACATTCTATAAGTTAGCCCATTTGAGGGGCCTTGGTTCAAAAATTGTTGCCCTACAGTGCACTGTTTCGCCCAGTTAAAAGTTACACACAAACAGGAGAGTTTTAGTAGTATATAGATACGGTTTTCTTGTTATATTCTTACTGTCTTAAGGTACAAAAAAATCACATTGATTCATAGTTTATGCTGTGTGATTCTCTGCTTTACCAAGAATAAATCACAACTGAGATTTTGCATAACACATCAACCCATAAACTGTTTTATAAACCACAATGACTGGATTCACACAATACAGAAAACCCAGCTGCATTAAGGTTTAGCAAGATTTATGAGCCAACTCTGTCAATAAGATTTAGCAATTCAGCAATAAAGATAAGACAGAATTAGATACTTTTCTCTCTTTTCTCTTTTTTGAGCCTAGCTTGAGCTCCTGATGACACTGGTGTACATTACTGCACTATATTAAGCAAATATCTTAGTGAGACTTCTAGTTACTGTAAGTTGAGCTACAAATACTGTATATAGATTTTCACTGTAAGCACTTACAAATTGTGTCCTTATGCAGAGAGATTAACATGATCACACTTTTGATATTTTAACAGGAGCATCAAGAAATAAAAATGATAAATGTGTCTTCCTCTTATATATTGAAGCAAACTCTATCAGTAATACAAAAGGCCAGAAAATCAAGAATTATGAACATGGATTAAACCATCAAGGATGCATGGAGTTTTCACTTAAAGATCTTTATGCAGTCCAGGAAATACAAGCCGAAGAGAATCTGTTCAAGCTCATTGTGAAGTATGTTATTTATTGCAAGTCAGTAGATATAATTTGTTTGCCATCATGGCTTGAACAATCCATTTGAACCTTAATTCACAAAGAAAGCCACATGTCTGGAGTATATGTTCTTTTGTATTAGTTGAGCATATAGCAAAAACATTTGATAAGGCATAAGCGCAGTTATCAGACATTTCTGAATTCCTGACATCTTCAAAACATGAAAATGATGTTGTAGAAAAAATTGTTAGAGGTTGGACCACTACAAGATAGTCTTGATTTTCATGAAAGAATAACTGCACAGTTGCCTCTACCATTTAGTTCAGTTGGAGTCACCGTGTTCTGAATATCCACACCAAAACAAACAAACAAACAATCCAAGCAATTATAATGTTTACTGTGTTCTACAAATGCTATTATTTATTTATTAATCAAATTTATCACCACCCATCTCCCAAAAGGGGCTCTGGGTGGTTTACAATAAAACATAAATAAGAGAAATATAAAACTATAAAATGCTATAATATATAATAAAATAAATACAATAAGAACCTGATGGCTAAAATGATTCTCTATGATTCGCAAGCAGAGCAGGGTCCTTCTAAGAGACTAGCCATCCCCAGGAATGGCTACTCTCCCTCCCGCCCCAGGCATGATGACAGAACCAGGTCTTTAGTTGTTTCCTAAAGTCCAGGAGGGAGGGAGCCAATCTCACTTCTCGGGGAAGGATATTCCAAAGGGCAGGGTCTTATCCTTCCTTTATGCTTTTTCCTTTTGGGTATTCTATTGCTGGTTTGCAGATAGGGCTTAGACAATAGGACATAGAAAGTCCCCATGCAGGATGAGAGCCTAGAATAATTAGAAAATCTCATTGTCAGGAAATTCAGTGTGACTGAAAAGTTAGTCGTCTTCTGAGTCATGCTCAGTGGCTGGTCACACATCCATGGAGTTTACTTGACAACCGCACAGAAGTAGTTTGCCATTGCCTTCTTCATGCGTGGTGTTTAATTTCCCAGTACAGTTTACAGGACTGGGATACCCTGGCATCCTCCCAGCCAACTACTAACCAAGCCTGATCTTGCTTAGTTTCCAAGCCAGATGAAGTCAGCAGGTCCTTCTGCTGGTGCCTGGTGACAGTCAATTGTAATTCTGTTTTAAAGCAGGAGAGCTTTCTCCAGAAAAGCCTCTAACAATAATGGAAGATCTGTCCTACCACATCCATCAGATACATAAGATGTATAAAACAGCAAAACAAGAAAATTTAGGTGCTTTAAATGTGATGAGTGTTGGCTCAAGTCCACTCATGGTTAGTAGGTGATTTTGAGTCAGTCATTCTCTCTTAGCTCCACCTTCCTCACAGGAGGAGGGAATGTTATGATTTTCCCTGCCTATATGAAAGGCAAGATATAACTCTGACAAATAAATATTTGTGTAAGGTCTTACCACGCTGTCATACTGGTAGAAATGCAGAAGAGTTTACTGTGAGTTCTGACAGCAGCGTAGGAGCTAGCAGATAATACCACCCTCTATGCTGCTGGCAAAATATAGCACTGCTGAAAAGTCTGAGATGTGGGAGATGATGTCAGCTGTACCATTTGTGACATCACAAACACCACTGTGGATGAAGTATGATACTTAAAAAGACTATATGAATCTCTGTGTCAACTGACAATCTGTCTCTTAAATATTATTTTCAGTCTATAACTTGATTTAATACTATGATACAATGATTTTTTTGTTGCTTGTTTGTTATCTGAAAGGATAGACAGACAAAGAGTACAAGTATTCTTTTTGTACAACAGGTAAACATTTATACATGTATGGAAATCCTATCTAATCTAAAAGAGGAAGCCTTATGCACTTAATCACATTTAACTTTAATTGATTTGAATGGCATAACAATAATAATAATAGTATATTAGATTTAGTTTGGCTACCCACTCCAGAAGGCTCTGGGTGGCTTACAGCATACCAAATGTAAAATTAAAACAGTTAAAAACATTACAACAAAAGGTTATTATTTGATAATAATATTTGATTATGATGATGATAGTAGACATAAATGGATCTTAAAAGTACATGGCCATGCCCACACTATTCTTTATGGCTTTAATAGTTGCAAACTAGTAATAAAATATTAACAGTGTACTAATTCTCTTACCGCAAGCAAGATACTGTATTAATCATGTCCTTTATAGTGCTGGACAAAAAAAGAATAATATAGTGGGTAAAGAGTCTGGCATTTCAGCATTTAAAAAAAATTATTAGAAGCCAGGAGGAGAAATTTGAGTGTATGTGGGCATCAGATGATGAACTCTTGAAGCCCAAGTAGAATTAGTGTGACCAGGATGCCACAGGGCATTTTGGCCTTGCCCATCTTCCTAAAGTAACAGGAACATAATAGATCATCCAGTATGCATTCATACTTACTTAATTAGCATTACACATGCCATGTAATTTAGGTGAATGGTGCTTCATTTGTAATACCTTTATACAGTGTATGTTTGTGAATAAGCATGTGATTTAAAATACATAATCTTAAATAAGTTTTCACATTATATTTAATATGTTAATACAATTTTATTTCTTCCTAGCTCTCTCTGTCCTACTATTTATGGTCATGAGGTACGTATATTCCAACAGAGGTATTCAATGGTTTGTATTAGTAGAAAATAAATACATTATGGGCCTAGTTTTTAAAGTACACTTTAGTGGTTTGCAAACAAACAACAGAAAATATGAGTGGGGTTATTGTTAGATTGGGGTTTCCATTACTGTAATCCCTCCATTAGCATTATTAGTATTATTCAATATATTATATCAGCATTAAAGTGAGTTTCTGTATTCCTCATATAATCTGATTTATACCTGTTCTGAAGTCCATAATAAAACTATATAGAGGAGTACTGACAATACACCTAATAGCTGTCTATAAAAATACACCATTATTTTACTAAAATGCTTCATTAATTTAAAAAATGCATAATGGCTATAAAGACTTGAATGGTAAAATAGCATTACTGTACTGTCTGACACTATCGTGCTATAAAAGGTTTTGTAACGGTTTTGGCAGGACTTTATTTGATGTTACACTTAAAATGCATTTCACAAGACTTTGAAAGAAATGAAACTAAGCTTTTTATTGTCTGAACTTGGCATGTTGCCATTGCCTTTCCATTTCTACTTCCAAAAAGTCAGAACCTTCTGTCAAATATTGACAGGGACTATCTGGATCATGTGCTACTTACATTGAATTGTTCCTCGCAAATGTTTTATGGATTGCTGTCTTGTGTCACAGATGGTAAAAGCTGGATTAGTGCTGGCATTATTTGGAGGATGTCAAAAATATGTGGATGATAAAAACAGGATTCCTATTCGAGGGGACCCACATCTTCTCATGGTTGGAGATCCAGGACTGGGGAAGAGTCAGATGTTGCAAGTACGGATTCGTTTGTTTATGAATACAGCTTACAGTATTTCTCATGCTTAACCACCAAGGTCTTTTAAACACTGTTCTGTAGCACTGGATACCATGTTATCTCAGAATAATTACATATATTCTTCCTTGGGCCTTTTATTCATCTTAGTAATAATCTAGGGAATTGATCCATAACATACAAAGCTAGCTTTTTCAACTTGTTTCTTCAGGCGGTGTGCAATATTGCACCTCGTGGAGTATATGTTTGTGGCAATGCCACTACTACATCTGGCCTGACTGTAACTCTGTCTCGAGACAGTTCCTCTGGGGATTTTGCACTGGAAGCTGGTGCCCTTGTACTTGGAGATCAAGGTATCGCACTCAAATGCATTTATCTGGACCACAAAACTCTGTAAACTTTGCAGACAGGCATATTTATTAGGGGATAAACTTTCATCTTATTGGGTACTTGAGATGCAGTTTGAGATATAGTCTTAACTGACAGGCATATATTTCTCAAACATTGGGAAGTGGCATGGGAGGAGTCCAATGAGATGGAAGTAAAATGTATAGATTGAGAGTGGTGATTACATAAAGCAAGAAATGTTTCTGTGGGCTAATTTGATTAAATGAGTTTTACTTCATTTTGAGAATTCACCACTGCTGAAACTATTGGCTGTTTGACTTTTCTATAGCAGTCACAAAAAACTCCTAAACAAAGCATACACCTAAGATCACATGATGGGTTGCAGTTCAACTGTCTTGTCAGCAACTATTTTATGAGAATCTAGGAATTTATATTATGTTGAAAAAAAAATACAAGCTCTCAATAAAGCATAGATCAAAATATAGCATAATAATATATACAATAATTTAATAACAATAAGCATTATTTAGGAATTCCAAGAACTTATTAGTTCAGTAGTACTCTTTAAATGCCTACCATGGAAGATTTTAAGTCTTAGTAAAAAGAGAATTCTCACATTTAAATACTAAATATTTTACCCTGAATAAATTTCATTTTGAGCATGATGGACTTTGTACCAGCGGTCTTCTCAAAGTGTTGAACAACTGCCTTGCTTATTAGCCACTTTGTAATTATTTTTCTTTTTAGGTATATGTGGAATTGATGAATTTGATAAAATGGGGAGCCAGCACCAAGCTTTGCTGGAAGCAATGGAACAGCAAAGTATTAGTCTTGCTAAGGCTGGCATTGTTTGCAGCTTGCCAGCGAGGACATCAATTATAGCTGCCGCAAATCCAGCTGGGGGTCACTATAACAAGGCCAAAACGGTATCTGAGAATTTAAAGTAAGTATTTTCAAAATGCCTGTTTTATAATTTGCAAGGCAAACAAAAGAAGTAAGGAATTTTTAATATATGGTTTTTCTGTGAATTTTGTGTCAATTCTGAGGCTGTATTTAGTTCTTTGAGGCAGAGCTATTACATGTGCTGGATTTGTTTCCATGTAGAATGGGAAGTGCTTTGTTGTCCCGATTTGACTTGGTATTCATACTGCTGGATGTTCCAAATGAAGATCATGATCACCTGCTTTCTGAACATGTGATGGCGATGAGAGGTGGAAAACGGACTGGATGCAGCAGTGCTATTGTGACTCGTGAGAATTTTCAGAATTCAAATATATCAGTCCTTGAAGTCCTTTCAGAGAAACCATTAGTGGAGAGATTAAAGGTAAAAGATTTTGTTCATGTTTGGACCTACCACACCTTAACCATCAGGGAATGCTCCTGATGATGTTGTCTGGAAAAGTAAGAACATAATTTTTCCTTGCCTTCCTTTTTGAAAGGCTAGCAAAGAATATGCTTAGCATTATCTTAAAATATTTTACATGATCCTACTGAAATGTTCTCCTCTGATCCATTAAGGGGTTTTCAACATGCTTTTTTGTTGTTAAATTTTACTTGCTTCTTTAGTGATTCGTTTTTGACTCATTCAGTCAATATT
Organism: Candoia aspera; assembly: GCF_035149785.1. Taxonomy (NCBI): domain Eukaryota; kingdom Metazoa; phylum Chordata; class Lepidosauria; order Squamata; family Candoiidae; genus Candoia; species Candoia aspera. The sequence continues at coordinate 151,642,230 of NC_086153.1, forward strand.
TGACACTGTAAATCCTTCCTTCATCTCCTGTTGCCTCCAGTCTTGCACCTTTGGTCATCTGTCCTTTCCTTCTCTTTTCTCCTTCTCAGCGAAACTAAACGGACCACCCAGAAGAGGCGTGCTGCTCATTCTTTTCTGTATCCTGTTAAGCAAGAGCTGCAACAAGTTCTGACCTGATATGTTACCCAAACATGCCTATTATTTGTTGATATTTATGCAAATAAGAGACTGAATGTGCTGAAAAGAATGTCTTTTGGTTCAATAATACATTTAGTACCTTTGAGATAAGTTTTTTTTAGAACTGTTAGAGGAATAAGACACCCCTTTTTTGCTAGATCATAGTCTACAAACCTAAAATTAGAGCACTTTCTGGAGACTGAATTACTTCTTTCATTATTTCTGTTGTTGAAGCAGCTGGCATAGTGTAAGCTAGAAGGTCTAAAATGTTGCTTAAATGTTTAACTTCTGTGGCTTAGAGAATCAGAATTTTGTAGTATATGAAAAGAATAAGTGCAAATTAGCAATATCCAATAGATATTTTTTGTTCTGATTGAGGTTTAAATTTTCTGAGTTTCTTTTCACCCCCACATATAATTCAGAAAACCTTTTTAAAGGATACGAAAGCCAGATGCCATGGATTGTAGCCTTGCACATTCCTAGTATTCTTGGTTGCCTTGGGTGTTCTGTCTCTGGTACAAGAACAGTGTCTACGCTATGAACCCTCTTAAAATTTCTGCTGTGCATATGTGACTTTAGAAGGCTACAGAATTTGATTTGAAATCATAACAGCAAACTCTTTGCAAAAGTAACCTTCCTGGAAGTTTTCAGTCAAGAGTTCAGTTTCTGCTTGGAAGCAACAAGCTTTGGGGCAAACACTCCATGGGAGGTAAAGAGGGGCCAGTGTACAAAGCACTGGGGAGGTAGACCTCAATATTAAGCTTCATTTTTTGTACAGTATTATAACATTCCAATGCAAGAATACATGAAACAAAAGTACAACAGCCTGTGTTGTGACGACTTTTCTGTGCATCTGAGACTGAGGTGCAAGATTAACTTGTATCATATAGGTTCCCCTATAGGTCTATTATAGTTCCTATCTGATCCCACTATTTCCTTTTCCATTTGAAATGGAATATTAAAATACCTAAACAGTATCTTTAACTATTAGCTCATTCCAGGAGAAAACTGCGACCCAATTCCGCATCAACTGTTAAAGAAATATGTTGGCTATGCACGGCAGTATGTACATCCCAGACTTTCTCCAGAAGCTGCTCAGATACTCCAGAAATTCTATCTTGAGCTCCGACAACAAAGTCAAAGAGCAGATAGTACACCTATCACAACACGACAGCTAGAATCATTGATCCGCCTTACTGAGGTACTGTTTCATTTCATAATTGTTACTAAGAATTTTACAGTAGGTGTATTTTGTATTGGATTTTAAAACATGGAGGACGAGCACAATACGGACTTTTCTTATGTTGACTTATATCTGGTTTATTTCAAATGACACATGTTGATGCTATCTCTCTGAAACTGGAAATGGATCAATCTAAAGATTTCTTGTGTCTTGAGGAAAACAAATGTTTCTACCATCTTTTTGTAGAAATATGTAGCACATACTATAAGTTAATAAACTGGCATCTGATATATACACATACACATGTATATAAATACAGATGTACATGCGCTCGCGCGCACACACACACACACATGACACTCCGTTTCTGGAGATTGAGTAGCTGTTCAGTGAAAACAAGTGAAAACAATTCAATCCACTACCATTCAGGAGGAGCATGATTTTGCCCCCAAATGCCTTTCTGAAAAGCCAAGCTTTTATGGCTGTCTAAAAACAAGAGAGCCAATGACCTATATTTCCAAAACTTTTGATGTTGCCTCTAAAGCTATGTTGTTTGTCCTTTGTTTTACAGTGCTAGATTTTTATTTTTGAGAACAACATAATTCTTTGTTGCATGCCACTTTCTTAAGTTTAAACTATTGCTTTATCATGATCCTATGAGATTTCTCCATATCACTAAGGTGTTTGTGCCTGATCCCAATTTCAGAGTCAAAAGAAGTTACTATTCTTAGACCTAGAGCATACTTGAATAATACTATTTATTCTGATTGGCAGGCCTTCTAAATTTTCAGGTAGAGAGTTTGTTCCCAGTCAGCTATGTATGGTCTTTTAAACTAGGGAACTGGGGATTAAACCTCTTACAGTATGTTCAGAGCACCTGTTTTGCTGCTAAACTATGGTTTCTCCCATATATTTTTCCAGTCATCTTTTAATTAAGGGGAGTTTTAATAGGAATGCTATATTGGCTGTAGTTATTTTAATGTTTCCAGTAATGAAAATCTTTATACGCAGTTCATCAGTTTGTACTGACACATTTTTAAAAACAAAAAATTATTTCACAAAATTCATTCATTGGTATTGTCACAAACCTTGTGACAATATCACAGTGATCAAATTGAAGAATATAACATTTTTTCCAGGTCTAGCGCAATTTTTTGTTTCACATTCCATGTATAGTGCTCAGTCATAGGATTTGGCTGGACACAGAATGTGAACCCAACCATTATGATTTGTAAAACATGGTTTATGGCTTAGTATTATATGTCTGCCCAGCTAAACAAATTGTGGCTTATTCAGTGAACTGTGTTTTAATGTGAATGTGATTTCAGCCATGCTATTTCTAATCCAATTAAATAAGGAAGATTTCTATATGATATTAGCATTGTTGCTTCTGTTTAAGGCACGATCAAGATTAGAATTAAGAGAAAAGGCCACCACAGAAGATGCTGAGGATGTTGTTGAAATAATGAAATACAGGTAGTACAAACTTGATAAAGTATCACTGTAATAAATAAGAGTCTGTGAGCCTGCAATCTGCAAACTGAACAATCTGCAAACTGATATAGTTTTCAGCAAATGCAAATAAAAATATTTTGAAAAACAACACAAAATATAGTAACATACATTCAATAAGCCAAGTGCAACCTAGAAGTCTTAAATATTCAAACACATATGACAATAATATTAGACAAAAAAACAACAAGGGAATATCTGCATAACTTTATTCAGAATATCTGAATAACTTTTTCATACCTATAATAAAATTATATACATAATAAAATAAAAAACATAAACCTTATAAAAACTTACATGCTGTAGGTCATCAAAATAGGATAAAAAACTATTAAACTGTTTTTTATCACTGTATTATATAGATCAACTTTTTAACTATTTTTGATCACTGTTATTGTATTATATAGATTATCTTGAAGATTGTGAATAGAATTATAAAGTGAATGTGTTCTTTTTTATTTAGCTCATCAAACCCTTCTGATTAAGGACAAATACAAAGACAGTTCTCTGCCTTGTTTGCAATTTTATTTTAATTTTACTTTAATTTCTTGCTAACTATGTACATTTTGGTTTATTCTTTTCTCAAGCATGTTAGGAACTTATTCTGATGAGTTTGGGAAATTGGATTTTGAACGTTCTCAGCATGGTTCTGGAATGAGCAATAGATCACAAGCAAAGAGATTTGTTTCTGCCCTCCATCATGTTGCAGAAAGAACTTATAACAACATTTTTGAGCTTCATCAACTCCGGCAGATTGCTAATGAATTAAATATAAAAGTAAGCTAAAATAAGTATTTATATATACGCTAGAAGGATGAAATTAGCTATTGATGTTATCAGGTGGAGGAAAAGGTTATGGTTGCTCCCAACATTTCTGGTTCTATCGATTGGAGGAACCTGGAGTTCCAGCTGTACTTTCCGAAATGATATTTGAGTTTGATATTATTGATAATGTCACTTGCACATAATCATTTGTTGCTTAGAGGGATAATTATTGGGCTACCTTAAGTGAAAGGGCTTTAAAGTTTTATTCTTTCTGCAGTTTTTACTCTGTGAGCACTAGAACAAGTTATCTGCCCAATTTTCAGTGAGTTTAATTTATTTTGCTACATTTAACTCAAGAATTATTTCCATCAGACTTTTTGTCTTTTATGGAATAACATTTCAAATATCAATTGAAAAAAATAAAATACATTAAATATGATTAGGATACATTAGGAGAGCCAGTTTGTAGTGATTAAGGCACCAGGCTAGAAACCGGGAGACCGGGATTTCTAGTCCTGCCTTAGGCACGAAGCCAGCTGGGTGACCTTGGGCCAATCACTCTCTCAGCCCTTGGAAGAAGGCAGTGGCAAACCATTTCTGAAATCTTGCCAAGAAAACTGCAGGAACCGGTCCAGGCAGTTGCCAGGAGTCAACACTCACTTGAAGGCACCAAAAAAAAAAGGCATTGCCTTATGGCAGTGTTTCTTAAGCGTGGTCCAAGGACCCCTGGGGGTCCCCCAAGACCCTCTCAGGGTCCGCAAAATCAAAATTATTTGCCAGCCAATGTTGAAAAATTATACAGTATTAAAATCCCATCAAACAATTGTGAGAAGCAGTAGCAGCAGTGAAGGCATCAATTTTAATTTTTCATACTGTAAATATCAATAAATATAACCCATACAAACTAAAGTTCTTTTGGGATCCTCCATAATTTTTAAAAGTGGGAAGGGGTCCTGAGAGAAAAAAGTTTAAGAAACACTACCTTATGGGATGTGTTTGCAATATATATTGATATAGATTTGCTTCCTAGATGATTTAAGTGGAAAGTTTCCATACCATTTTAAAGTTCCTCTCCTGTTAAAAAAAAAAATTGAAATACTTTTTTTTTAAATCCTGACACAATTTATATATTGTAGTTGGTCTTGATCATCTACTACTGCTTTTTATTTTTTAGATATCTGACTTTGAAAACTTCATTGAATCTTTAAATGATCAGGGTTATTTCTTGAAAAAAGGTCCAAGATTATATCAGCTTCAGACGATGTGAAGTAATTCAATATGGAAAGAGAAGCCATGCTGTTTACTAGCAAGAAGAAAAGAATGTAGAGGACTGCAATTCATTCATGTTTCTTTTTCAGCTGAATTCTTGCCTGCTAATACGAGTGTTTGTAAAATTCAGGCATTGGTAAAAAAACAGTCTGAATCCAGATTAATGTAGATGTAGTAAGGGCAGAGTAAGCTGACTTCCCTACTCCTCTCTCCTTGACATCCGGAAAGGGTTCCGTGGGAGTCTGAGAACTCAGCTAGATGGTATATGTTGTGATGCAAAGGATATGGGAAAGATCTTGAACACTGGATGAGGAAAGTGAAGGGGATTTATTTATCTAGGTATTGATGTGAAGCAACTCATTTACTAATTATACTTTTGAAAGCTCTATACTGTAATGTTTCAAATCATTCCTGTTAAAATTTTGCCTAGGTATAACAAATCATTTGAGCAATTTAGTTAACCCTGTTATAAATGTTCATATTAATGTATGTATGAATATGGTGTTTATATTTTTAAGTCAAATTCTGTTCTGTGAATGAGCCAAACTCATATTGTAAATGTAACACCATTAACAGAATGCGTGGTTGGATTATTTAAAACACCTAGTATGATAATTCTCAATTTGACAAGAAGTCCAGTTTGTACTCATGATACGCGTCAGACCAATGTATAAAATTCCACCTATGCACACAAAGGGAAGGTTTTCCATGTGGAGGGCCATCTTTGTTTATAATCTCATTGGGATGAAAGGGGAAGGCTGCCTGTCACATTGGGCAGTGCAACACCTGGGCAGGGTGTGGACAAATTCCTAGTGCTTTTTCCCCATTGAAGGATAACGATGGCATTATCTGCCACTGGTGGAATATGGAAAATATATGTTGATTTGAAAATTAGAGCATCAGTTGATTTCATTTAGCTCAGTTTTGATATAATAAATAAAAATAATCAGTCTGAGTGCCTAAATTACCTAATGAGATAGATCACAACAGTGCAGGCTATGTTTCCTCCTCTCTTTGCATCATACAAAGCAGTAACAGTACTTGAACTAGGGCAGCACATAAGCAATTATCCTTCAAGGATTGTCTGTTTTTCTGCCAACATTCGCCTTTTTCTATGCAAAAGCAAGTGGTTGTTATTATTCATTGACTTCTGCTTGTGCTACCGGCAGGGGTGGGGGCAGGACTGAACTTTTATTTTTGAGTATGCCTGCCAAGATCTACATAGTCCCCTTAAAACAGTGTGGTTTGTTTTGCTTATTGCATACCTTTCCTGATGTAGTTTACAATATAATATAATTAATATAATTTACGGCATGGCTTTATGTGATTTGTGAACTCTAGCCATGTCTTCCTTCTATGTCTAGCTAAGGCATATTCAATTTACGTGAACGAAGAACCTGAGAATGCTGTCCTCTCGGATGCTCTATAGTCTGTTATTGTACTTGAGGTTCTTTAATTTCTTTAAATTGTTGATTATCTAACAGACTGGAGAAAATGAAAGAAGTATGTAAGCAGAAGTGCAGTGTGAAGATAGATTTTTGCTATTTCCAAGGGTAAAGCAGAATTGCAAACTTTGAGGTCTAAGAGCTACCTCTGGCTCTTGAAATGGGTATCCATGGGGGGTGGGGTAAAAAAAAGTTGCACATACAAAGGGTGGAGCTTTAATTGTGCTGTTGTGACTGCCATCTTGGCTTTTTGAGCCCCACTACAGACGTCCATCCCTACCCTGAATTGTAATGTGAAAAAAGGGAGAAATTATTACATAGCACATATGTATGGGGAGCATAGTACAAGTTTGATTTGGAGGAAGGCAATGTCTATTAAATCCAAATTTATGACATTTGCATCAATTTACATAATTTGTAGAATTACGTAATTGATGCAAGTGGAGTCATTTGCAATCAAATCTTAACATTTCATATTCATCTGTTAAATAGCAGTGAAGTCCAAGTGAAAGTCTGCTACACTGGTTTGTTAAAGTTAGGGGTTGCTGTAATCATATTACATAAAGTTTAATCCCTTACTATTTTATCTTTCAAAAAAACATTTTAATTAAAAAATATAGTGGAGATTCTATCCCTTCCTGCTTTATAGGCATATTTGTAATATTGTGTCACTTTTTTGTTCCAGTGATATGGTGCATTAGCTGTCTAGTTCTCTTTAAAGCCACCCAGGTCCAGATCAATAGCCAGCAGCCTTTGTTACTGCTTCTCCATGGGAGATGCCACAGTGTTTCTACCATCCCACCACAAAGCACCCTGGCTATTTTCCACCATTGTGGGGGAGTTCTGTTGAATGCATTTATTCATTTATTTATTTTGTCACCGCCCATCTCCTCTGACCAGAGGGACTCCGGATGGTTTACAATACAAAACAATAAATATACAATAAAATTCCAATAAAATCCCTCTAAAACAATTTCTCAGCTACCCCATCTAATAAAATCCAGATGGCTGTGATCTCCTTCAGTCATTATGTAGGAGGGGCACTTCAAGGCACTAGCCAACCCCAAGTATGGCGAGACTCCTCCCTGCCCCAAGCCCGGTGGCAGAGCAATTTCCTTGTCTTCAATTTCCTCTGCAAGGCTAGGAGCGATGGGGCTAATCACACCTCCGGGGGCAAGACGATCCAAAGGGTGGGCGCTACTGCAGAGAAGGCCCCCCTCCTGGACCCCGCCAGATGGAATTCTCTTATCAATGGGGTCTGTAGCATGCCCTCTCTGCATGATCGGGTAGGACGGGCTGATGATGTGGGGAAGAGGCAGTCCCTCAGGTAAGCTGGTCCCATGCCATGTAGGGCTTTAAAGGTGATAACCAACACCTTGAATTGGATCCAGAAGGAAACTGGTATCTAATGCAGCTCTTGTAGCAAAGGTGTTGTGTGCGCCCTTCTGGGGGCACCAAAAATAGCCCACACGGCCGCATTCTGGACCAGCTGAAGCTTCCGGATACTCTTCAAGGGTAGCCCCATGTAGTGCGCATTGCCGTAGTCTATATGGGAGATAACAAGGGCATGAGTGACTGTCCGAAGGGCTTCCCGATCCAGGAAAGGGCATAACTGGTCCACAACATGAAGCTGCAGAAAGGCCCTTCTAGCCACGGCTGCCACCTGCTCTTTGAGCAGGAGCTGTGAGTCCATGACCCCCAGGTTATGCACCCAGTCTGTCTGGGGCAGTGCGACCCCATCCAGAACTAAAGATGACAAAGTCCCGGATACAGAGGAACCCTTAACCCACAGCCACTCCATCTTACCAGGGTTCAGCCGAAGCCTGTTGTTCCCCATCCAGACCCCTACAGCCCCCAGCACCAAGAGAGGGCAGTCACAGCATCACTTACCTCACCAGGGATGGAGATATACAATTGAGTGTCATCAGCATATTGATACCTCATTCCCATGGTGATGGATGATCTCGTCCAGTGGTTTCATGTAGATGTTGAATAGGAGAGGAGAGAGAACCGAACCCTGCGGCACCCCACAAAGGAGGGGTCGGATCTCACTCCCTATCACCACGGATTGGGACTGGCCCTGGAGGAAGGAGGTGAACCAGCGCAGAACTACGCCGCCCACCCCCAACTCCCTGAGCCAACCCAAAAGGATACCATGGTGATAACCCTCACACTCCTTGGTGTTCCCCCTCCCTTCTAGTGCTTAACACACATTGACTCATCATGGCAGATGAACACAAAGACGATTCATCAATCTGCTGATTGTGGAGTCTGACGGTCTCCTTGTATGTATGGTATTGCCTATTTGAGATCTTCCCATAGATTTTCAATAATCAAGTCTGAGGACTGTGAAGACTATTTCTAACCTTTTCTTCCCTGTAGATGCTTCATGGTTGATTTGGTGTGTTTTGGACTTGCTGGAATATTCAATGCCTTTTCAACTTCAATTTCCTCACTATTTCCACTTTGGGCTGATGGGAAGTGCAGTCCAAAATAGCTGGACAATGTCAGATTACCTACCCCTAGTCTAAAATTTAAGTATCATTAAGGTCTTGGCAAGAAGGTGGGACAATATATTTAGCTGGCTTCATCTCTGTGATTTCTTTCTAGGGCTAGTATAATTGGGCTACAAAAATCAGGACACCAACCAGATGGCAACAAGAAAGTACACTGCTGTCTAGTGGTTGTCTAGATTGTTGCAGCCCAGATATGATAGCTCTACCCTTGGTTCTATACAGCTGGCTGCCATGAATTCTATCCCACCAGCTCTAGTGACCCTCACCAGCCCATTAGTGAGAAGTTTCACTGGCAATCTACAAATAGTAATGGGTAATCCACTAACAATTTATAATACTGTAGGTCTGCCTATATGCATAGCTTGACACTACAGTAAATGATGAGTACATGTATTCATATTCTGAATACAGTTTACATAATCTCAAAACAAGGCAACTTGTTCATTTTAAATGCATATTATTTTTAAACAAAGATAATAGGAATGAAGGACAACTTGAATGAAAGTCTAACCTTTGGGATCCTATAGCAAATAGTATCACTGAGTCCCTCTTCTGGGGAGATGGGCAAAATTTGAAAAACAAAATCTTGGTTGAACAAAGGATACTTGGATGATGTTATCCCCAGGAACTCCCAGGGCTAGACCGACAATGCAGTTGGAAAAATATCTGGGAAGAAGGGAATGGCAAACTAAGTGCTGAGCTGGACTTGAGTTTTTTTTTTCTACCTTCACCTTTCGAGGAAAAAGGGCCAGTACACCATGCACATGAGCAGATGATTTTTCTTTTTTAAAGATTTTGGAGGGCATCTGGAAGTTCTATAAAGTTCTATAGTTTTACAACTATAAAATTGTAAGAAATGATACCATCAATTTTTGGTAGATGTGACTGACTGATTGAGGGCTACAAAAATGGTATTCCATCCTAGCTTTATAAAGCTCCAGGACTCATGCTATCCAACCTTGCTGCACAGTTTGCAATAGTCTTGAGATTTATTCTGCCTCTATATACATAGTTGTGAGAAAGGAATTGAGGATGTAGTAATACCTTTGTCATCTTATTTGATCTATACATTGCTATTTTCCCATCAACTCTTAAAAACCAAATTGCCTAAATTAAACACATATGCACACACACACAAATTATATTTAATACATTTAAAAAGTAGGCTAAGGTGAGAAAGTGATTCTGAAAACGCCTTAATTTTCATTATATTTTAATGTACAACAGCTGTGCTTTCTACTTCGTATTACCCAGTTAAATCAATTCAACATATTAATGCTCATAGCAACCTATTTTGTTCCTAAGCTTCTATTGCTTCCTGGTAAAGTGAGAAGGTCTTGTGTCCCATGGAGAATAGTAATTTTTTTCACGGTTGTGCTTTTCCAATTTTCCATCCTTCTTATTGATCCTGTGCTGATAATAGGTATTTTAAATCGAGACACCCTTCCCACCCACTTGTTCAGCCGTCCGCACCTCGCTTACATACTGTCCGCATCTTCTCCTCGCAATACGATTTTAATTCACATTTCATTCATGCAGGTTTATTAGGGTCCCTTTGAATCAAACTCACTGTCCAACAATTTCACGAAGCGTCCGTGTGGTTTTCTTGGCTGCAATATTGCTTTTCGTTTCCGATGTTGGTTCACCCTCCCAGTTTAGCCTACAGCGCTGGGATTTTCTAGTGGTCTCCGCTACAATTAGTAAATCAAGTCTGATCCTGCTTAGGTGTTTGGCGACCAGCCACGGCTGGCTCGGTTTTTTGCCTGCTATGCTTGTCTTTGTAGCACTTTAAGCAACGAAGTCCTGTTCTACTTCCAGTTTACCTTTTTTCTTTTCTCTGCCTTCAGGTTTTTGACTCCTGGCGACTGCCTGGACAAGTCCGTGCAGTTTTCTTGGCAAGGTTTTTCAGAAGTGGTTTGCCCTTGCCTGCTTCCCAGGGCTGAGGGAGAGGGACTGGCCCAAGGTCCCCCAGCTGGCTCTGTGCCTAAGGCGGGACTAGAACTCCCAGTCTCCTGGATCCTAGCCTGTGCCTTAACCACTACACCAGCCTGGCTCTGAGTTTAATTATCTTGTGGTATTATAAAAGAGTTACCCTGAAAGCTTAAGCTTCCACTTACTTTTGTACCAAACGCACTAGGTATAGAACTCAGTTAGCTGCCCAGAGACCTTGCCGCGATGCCCCACAGCTACCAGCGCTTCCCTCGTCGCCGGGAGCGCAGCTGCTCCTTTAATAAGCGGAGCTCTTGCCGCAAAGCGCAGCGGAGGCGTCGTAAAAACCACGTCCGGGTGGACCGTGAGGTAGAAGGTGCGGAAGCGCGCTTGAATGGAAGAGGGGGACGGCCAGCGGAGGGGGGAGAGCAGGAGGGGAGGGGCATGGTTCAACTCTGCCCCTCCTCCTCCTCCTCCTCCTCGTTGGTAGAAAGGTCTTTTCCCTCCCCCCACCCCCTGCCCCAACCAAGCCATGCTGACCGCGGCTTGGTTGGTCAAAGGCAGCGCCTGGGGGTGGGGTCTTCTGCGGAGCGCGAGCCCAGGACGGTGTTTGGGGGCCACCCTAGCAGCCGCCGCCGCGAGGAGTCGAAGAGGCGGCGGGCACTGGAGCGACCCTCGAGCCGCGCTCGGGGCCTCCTCGAGCGGCCTCGCGGCGCCTCGCTCCCCAGCCTCCCCGGCCACGGGGCGACGTCAGCTACTGCGCGTGCGCCCGCCCAGCCCCGAGCGTCTAGGTACTGCGGCTTGGGCGCCCCCTTTCGGCTGCTCCTGCGGCGGGCCCCGGCAGCCTCACCGCTCGCGGGCCGGCGGTGGGGGCGCCTCTCGGCGCGCGGCGGAGTCTTCGGAACGGCCCGATGCGGGAAAAGCAGAGCATCGCGGATACGCTGAACTGGTAGGGGTGGAGAGATAGAGGCAGGCGGCCCCTTCCCCGGCTTGTTCCTCCCATTCTTCCCCGTTGGGATAGCCGACATCAGCCCAGGCTGTACCGCTTCAGGCAGCAGGCTCTCCCGGTGGACTGGGCCTCCGTAAAATAATTTTTTTAAAAGCTCTGCACGTAGAAATCTAGCCCTGGCTTTGGGCTGCTGCATGCACGGGAAAATAATCCTGAGCGCGTACTTGTAGTCCAGAGCGATGCTTCCTGGAAACAGACTGACGTCTACAGTACTTTCGTGAAAAGTAAACCCCCCTTTTACGCGTTATCCTTAAAGAACGGGCGTGATTTCTCTTTCTGAAGGACGACTCCTGGCTCTTCCCCACTGATAGGCAGTTTTGAACTTCCCCATTGATAGGCACTTTCGCGCAGTTTGTTACCAGTTCGTGGCTTCGCCGATCGTAACACCGGCGTGTGAAATGGTTCTCATTGTGGTTTTGCCAGATTGCCTGGCAGCGTTTAGCTACTGAGAAAATCAGGCCTATATGGCATTCTGTAGCCACATGACTCTTTGGTTTCGGGGTATAACTTGAGGCTTGACTTGGGAACGTGTGGAACGATTAGTAACTTCCATTAACATGTATGTTGCAATTTTGCTAGCTTCAGAAATAGCTTGTAAGATCTTCTGTATGTGTTCATTTCAAATTATTATTGGAACTTCTTTGTAGTAGTTATAAAAATCAGCTGTGTGCAGTGAGAGCCTGTTGTTTCAAACAGCTGAATATATTGATAGACATATTGTGCTTTGGTGAGTGTAGTATGTTTTCGCTAAGCAGGTAAAACACTGCAGTAGACTTTGTTTTTCCAGAGACAGGTAGTCCTTGGTTACCGAGGGCAATTGGGACCAGAATTGCCATTGCTAAGCGATGCGGTCATAAAGCGCAATATCACGTGAACGCACCGCTTAGCATGGGCAATTCCGGCACTTCCAGTTGCCCTCGTTAAGTGAGGAGATCACGTAGTCGCCATTTGCAATCTCCCGCCAGCTTCTCCATTGAATTTGCTGGCAAAGAAGGTCGCAAATGATGATCATGTGACCGTGGGGACACTCTGATGGCCAGAACTTTGAGGACTACTTGTAAGTACCACTCATTCAGCACCATTGTAAGTTCAAACGGTCACTGATCAAGCAGTCGCTAAGCGAGGATCACCTGTAACTTTGGCTGCTGTGCTCATTATTTAATGGCTAAAGCATATAAGTAGTGGATTAAACATACATGGCTATATATGATAGAAGGCACTAACTTTTTTGAAATAAAGAATACTTATTTCAGATGAGATGGTACCTCATTATCATTCAGAGACAGTGCATTTATCTGAAAGTAGTTCTAGGATCCCCCCCCACAAATAATTTATCTTTAAAACTGGAGAGTCATTCTCAATTCATGAAGAATATGGTAATGGATTTGAGCGAGGGAGTCCTCTGAAATTCAGGATTGCCTTCTTTGGGGGACAAAACTTGTACTTGTCCAAGGTTAACAGTTATTAACAGTTATTACCTGGCTGACATTAAAGGAGACGTGGTTTTCCATGAGGCTATTTTGGGGTAGCTAGTACTGTAGACAGGAGTAGCCCATCAGGTGGAAAGAGTTGAGTGTTTCTGTTGCATGTTGGGACTGCTGGCTAGAGCCTGTATAGATGCGAACTTCATCACCAGCTGACACTATTTGCTTTACCAGTAGTCTGTTGGCATCTTATATGATTATTCTTATAAATGGCAACTTATTGTCCATTCTTTTTCCCCCCTAGAAACATCTTAGTATATCATCTGAATATATAACTTGCTGGCAACTTTCTAAGAATGGCTAAATATGCATAGATTGTGCTATGGTATTGTGTGAAATTCTGAAGACGAACTGATGTATTAATATATTACCAGAAATGAGGCATATAAGAAGATCCAACATTCCATAAGAAAAACTTTTTTTGTTTTCAGTCATAAATACCCAACATCTGTTGACTCACAGGCTTTTGTGCAGCATGTTGAGAACCATATTTCAAAAGTTGGTAGGGGCTACTTTTTTTCCTTTATTTTTTATATGTAAGATCATTATTTTATTATTTTAGAGGAACCATAATATCCCAATTTTTAAAGTAAAACTGCCATATATATATATTTTCATCAGTAGAGGGCATTATAACCCTGAGATTTTTATAGCCTCAACTTTTTTTTTTAAGTTGCATCTTTTTCAGGGAACAATCAAAAATGAATTTGCTTTTCTCACTTATTTTAGAAGGGGGGCAGGTGCAGTGGATTTCTTCACTTTTGGAGGAGGCCGCAGTAATGAAAGCTCAGTGGCATAGCTCCTGTTACTAAAAGGAGCCTTTTTTGGAAGGGCAGGAGAAACTGCCACTGAAAAAAAACCTGTATGGAGCAGCTTTAAGAGAGCGGGTAGGTTGGGAAAGATAAGGCAGCCCCTGGGGGAGGCTGCAGGAGGGGAAGCAAGAAGTAGCTGCTGCTGAGAGAAACAAGGACAAGGGATGCCAGCAGGCAGTGGCAGAGGTGAGCAAAGGGATGGGGAGCAGCAGATGGGAAAAGTATTGAGAAGGCAAATGATAAAAAATCCAATGAGCAAAGCTGCCTGTATTACAAAAGCATGGGAAGAGCAGAATTTATGGGATGAGGGAACCAGTGTGGAAGATCAGAGATTCTTATTGACTGAACCCTGTCCCTCCTCCCCCCCTCAAAAAAGGGAATGAACCTTCAAGTCAGCCAAATAATAACTACAGGTAGTCCTCACTTAACCATTCGTTTAGTGATGGTTTGGACTTACGACGGTGCTAAAACTGACTTGCTGCTGGTCCTCACACTTACGACTGTCGCAGCATCCCCATAGTCATGTGATCATAACTGGGCTGCTTGGCAACCGGTTTGCATTTATGACCTTCGTAGAATCCCATTGTCACGTGATTGCCATTTTCTATCTTCCCAGCTGGCTTCTGGCAAGCAAAATCAATGGGGAGCTGCGTGATTCGCTTACCGACCACCTGGTTCACTTAACACCCACAGTGATTTGCTTAATGACCACCACAAAAAAGGTTGTAAAATTAGGTTGGATGCACTTAATGACTGCTTAACTTAGCAACTGAAATTCTGGTCCCAATTGTGGTTGTTCAGTGAGGACTACCTGTATTAAGAGAACTTAAGGGAAGAAAACAGGCAGAGGGAACTAGAGGTGAAAGAAAAGGAGATGCAGGGGGAACTAGAAGACCAATATGTTCAAATGGTGTGAAGAGATAAAGAGGCTTAATGTCAGCACGGAAGGGAAATGTTGCAGCTTGAGGTTTGATTGAAAGACAGTAACTCCTCAGGACTAGCTTCTATGTGCCTGGGGAAGAACCCTATGTCTTTCTGTCAACCTTTGCATGAGCTGCTAAAAAATGGAACTCAAGAGGGATTCATGAAATTTGTTCAAAGTTTGATGAAAAGAGACCTATAAAGGTACAAGCTGCTTCATATAGTGTCTAAAGACCCTGAATACTAAAGGTCTAAAATGGGACCTGGTTATTTCAGGAGAAAGGGAGAAGTCTTACGTGGCGTTTGGTACATTGGAGATACAATTGTTAAAGGAATGGTTAGATGGAGCCAAGATATATAACCTGGCAGAAATAATAGAATTATAAGTTTGGCTCAGTTTTATTTTCTGTTTCCCTCTGAGTTAAAGATAAAAATAAAAGATAGCCGCCAAATACAATAATGGGAACAGCTGAGATAGTTGAACAGAGAGGAGTTGCCCTTCAAATCTGGCAGATCTGAAGTAGGTAAAGAGTTATCTTCAGTCCTGGATACGAACAGAGAAGTTACCATTTGTGGTGAAAAGTCAGGAAGTCCACAAAACTTTCAGGGAAAGGGATGTAGAGACAGCATGTTATAATTATGGGGAAAATGGTCCCATGAAAACTGATTGTTATTTCAAGAAACCAGTGGTTGAATAAAACAAAAACAATACCTCAAATGATTTCTCACAAAAATGTAGAATGAAGAAGTATACTGATGTGGATTTTTTTTATCACATCACAGGAGAGATGAGTTATATGACAAGGTAGCTTGTGATAGTTGATAACCTGAAACATTTGGGAATGGTAGACACATGTGCCTCCTTATCTATGATAAGTTCAGAATTGGTAGGAAAAAAACCCATGGTCCCTAGCCAGTATGTTAAAGCAGAAGGTTAGGAAGCAAAGATCCTTTTAGATTACCAATGGCAAGAGTCTCAGTGCAGTAAACATGAGAAGGGTTGTTTGACGGAGGCATAATGGAACATGAGTTTGTGCCACTTATTTATGGATCATAACTTTGGACAGCTCACAGCAACAGTAAAAAACAATAAAAACCAATCTCCAGAATTAAAAAAAAAAGAACAACTCCCGGAACCCTACACCAACACTCCTCGATACATAAAAAATCACATCTGGCCTCACGCTCTCTCAATACCTAGTGGGAGATTATTACGGGAGATTATAGTTCTTGATCCATGTTTTTATCTCTCTACAAGGAGACAAAGGCAACCACAAAGAGATATGAGAGCCCTCTTAGTAATTGCAGCTCTGATGATCACTCAAAAGTAGGGGCTGTAACTTGGAAAAGGTATGTTACGGAGAAGAAGCAGTTAAGAAGTTACAGAAGAAAAGTCAGTAGTAGATGGAAAAACTGAGAAAAACATGACTGTTAAGAAAGCAGTGGTTGTATATTGGGCACCAAGGGAAGTAAGCCTCATTGCAGAAGATGCTATAGAAGCACTTGGGGAAAACACTAAAAAAAACTGCTAAAATACAGAGAAAGGGAAAATCTTGAATTATTAACTGTTTCTAAAATTTTGGAAATGGAGAAGTTTAAGGATTTACAGACAGCGCCTATGTTATAGTGGGTAAGAAAAATTACTAAATGTTTTACCCATTCTTGGCATGAAAACTCGAGAGAATAGGTGAAATAGCAAAATAATTTATTGTACAGAACTTGGTGGCCGAGGAATAGAGAATTAGCTTATGATGCTGCTGACAGAATAATCCATGACCTACTTTTGCTGACATTTAGGCAAACAAAAAAACAAGACTACCTTTAAATGCTTGCTTTTATTGGCCAAAAATTTCTTAAGAGTAAAAGCCTATTGTCAATGTGTGAAAAGGTATGGAAAAACAGACAGAGCTCCTTTAATGCCCCTCTTTACCATTGGCCAACCACCTGATAGAGTAGAAGTCAATAAAACCTTCTTTTAAGGAGGAGGAAAAATTTAACAGGACTGTAATTAATCAAGAAACTGATGGACATTTCCATTATGTTAAAAAAAAAAGAGGCAACTAGTGGAAGAATTTCAACAGGGAGGCTAAGAAAATTAAACCAAAACTGCCGCGTCAATGATGATGGTGATGTTGCCCCATTTGGAATGAGGCTGCACAGAATTGGAAGAATTTTAAGAAGAAAAAAAGAAAAAATTGGGGAAAGCATGCAGAGCCTGGCTTTTGAAATTCTTTCCAACCCGTTTACCAACAATAGCCTTAGGAGGTGTTTGTAATTTATTCTATGTACTGCAATGAAGTAACATGTTGCATTGTGTTTCTATGTAGATACTAATTATGATGTGTGCATGCACATTACCTGTTTGTGTGCGTGTGTGCAAGGGCCTAATCAGGGGAGTGGATATGTGTTGACTGTGTTTCAGCTCTGCCCTCGTGTGGTGTTGGGGTGTGTGCGTGCATTGGAAAGCAGAGGGTGGGCTGCATATCCTCTCCTTTGGGAGGGGGCTTAAAACTGAGCAGTCGGCAGCCTTCCAAGCTGCTGCCTCACTGCCTTTCCCATTGAGATGCACGGGGGCATTTTCTTCTGGAATGTTTTTCTCCAAAGCTGCTGGCTGGATCCAGCCCGTATTTTTAGCATTTTTAACAATCTTTCTTTAGTCAGCTTCTCAACTAAATTTGGTCCTACAGTATTCTATTCTGTTTCTAGAGAGCTATCCTGTTGGCAGACAGACAAGTAGAATTGCAAGCCCCTTTATTTAATTTTTTAAAACATTCTATTGGGTTGGAAAGAATAAAAAGCACTTACAAATGGAAAACATTTGTAGGGCTTTAGTGTTATCATTTCAAGGTGAGGGCAGCAAGATTTTAAATTATATTTTCCCCAGAATAAATTTAGAGGAAATCACCCCATAAACCCAGTTCAGGCACACAAGATACAGTAAAAACATTAACATACATTAACATATGATATAGTACTAATATAATAAAAGATACAAAGCACAAAGACATTAAAAGGCCTTGCGTTCTGTCTACACTGTAATAAGGAAACTAACTGCTTCAATTCCTGTAGCAATGTATTTCACAGTACAGGTCTGAGCAGGGAGAAAGCTAAATTTGTTGTAATCAGACATATCCCTTGGGGACCTGGAGAAGGCCCCACTGGTGATTTACAAGCGTGACCTGAAGTATATGGGAGTGGGTAACCCTGTAACTTGCGTCTAAATGAATAAAGCTTTACAGACTATTGGAGAATTAGGATCAACTGGTTATCAGAGCTGAGTCTTCTTTTTGGAAGTACACTTTGGAGTTAAGAAAGTTCTTAGAAAAGATAGTTGGTACATTCCAGCGCAGCAGTTACACATTAAAAACTGCCGGGTTTACAGCTTATCTTCCATAATATCAAGGTACATTAAATTCAGATTATTTATATTTGGTTTGTAATAATTTTATTCTGTGCTATTTTTGTATTCCAGTATGAAAACCCTTGGACTATCCCTAATCTACTTTCAATGGCAAGGATTGGTCTTGCACCTGTTTTGGGCTATTTGATTATTGAAGAAGATTTTAATGTTGCACTGGGTGTATTTGCTCTGGCTGGAATAACAGATCTGGTAAGTCCTTTATACATATTTTTACAGTGGTGTATGGAAATAAGACATTTTATCTTTTATTAAAAAGTGAGTTCAGAAAGATATTCGGATTCAGATTCATAGTGTTTGAATATGATTTTATAATTTTTTAAATTTATATCTTGTTAAAAAGTGGTACCAAATTCTAAGACCAGGTAGTTGTGATGCTTGTTTTTTCAAGGATGCCTTTTAATAGATAAATTAGATTTTCCATATAATGTAACCATATATATACACCAACACAAATCTGTACCAAAATTATTTCAGGAAGCCAGCCACTCAGAATGGATATTCAACTTCCCCTTACCCATTTTTTATTTTTTTCCAAATAAGACTCAGCATTCTGTAGCTACCAAGTATGCTAATAATTCTTCTCGGCGATCTTGTTTATCTAAAAATTTGTCATAAAACTACAATTATGAAGTATTTATTAATTCTGCTTTGAGTCATGCTTGATTTCTGGTGCCTCCACATAATTTTCTTTGCAGGAATACAGTATTGTATTACCACGCCTTTGGGGTTGTTTTTCTGATTCCTACAGGCCTAATAATGGAGGCCCCTTACCCAAATATGTTTAATCACCCCTGCATCCTGTCTTTTTCTCAAATACAATTTTTATTAACGATTTTAATTACAATAGTAAAAACTAATACAAACTAAACTTAGAGAAAGAGAATAGAATAGAAAGAAAGTGCAAGAAAAGAAAAAAGAAAAATAAGAAAAAGAGATAATATAATAAAAAGAAATGAAATATATAAAGAAGTGACTTCCAACCTTCATCACAAATGTAAACAAATTGAATTACTCTTCACCCCTTAAAAGGTTAAACAGATCTCTCTTCATCCCATATCCCATCCCTTATCTATAAGCAAATCCATGAAACACCAACTTTTCAATCTTGGTGTCAGCAAAAAGTCTGTAATGGGTTGCCAGAACATTGCAACAAAATGTCTTATTTTAACCTTAACCAAATAAATCAACTTTATATTCCTTCCTTTTACTTCTAACAGTCCTAATCTTTAATTCAGTCAAATATTGTCATAGGATTTGATTTCAATTCTTCTTTATCCCATTGCACAGATTTCTTCAAGGTGTTAACAAGCCTCTTTTGTAAATCCAGTAAGAAAACATTTTTCAGATCATTTTCTTGGTTTATCATTGGTATTTCCCTCTTAGTTTTAAAAATTTCAGGTAGTTTCTTTTGTATATCCAGTAAAGCATCCTTTTGCAAATCATTCTCTTGGCTCGTCATTTGTAGTTCCACATTTTGTACTTTCTCTAACTTGTCAGATAAAATTGGTTCCACATCTGTCATTGCTTCATTAACATCTTTTAGACATAGTCTATCCACAGAAGCAGACATCATTACTGACAGTGTTGATATGGTAGTTACTAATTTCTGGCTCTATTCTTCAAAGATTTCCTTTAATATTTCCAATGTTACAATGTTTTGTATCATTCTGTAAGTCCCAGTATTCACTGACATCAAGAACAGGCTTGTATTTTTTTTCCCTTCTGCTTAGAATCTTTAGTCCACTCTACTGTCCAGTTTCTAAAATCATAAAATAGCTTATCTTTGTTATGACTTACAATAGCCAGGATAGCCCAAATAAGTCTGTTTTCCATAAGAAGCTATTCATTTTTTATAGTTAATTCCAAAATCTTATAGTAAAAGTCAATATTCCAAATCTATCTGGACCCTTAATCCACTTATAACTTCCTTAGATCAAAATCTTATTTAGCTTTTTGCTGTTTATTTCAAATTCTTTAAGTTCTTAAGCTTGTAATTAATTTTTCTTTTGTTTAGAGTTGAAGATAAACTCACCCGATGAAGACTTTTCAAACCTGTCATTTCAAAGGTCTCTAATAGCTGTAGAGTAGTTAATAGGCAATTTCCAAAAATGATTAGAAGGTGAGGTTTGCGAGCTTAGTGTCCTTTAAGAGCAAAATGGCTGATCCCGTCGTCTTCTGGCACTCAAACCTGTGGGAAAACTACTGTCCTGTGGTCTCCTTGGGAAGAGCAGCTGTCTGGAACCCAAGTGGCCATCCTCTCCTTCTCCGAGAGGTTCCAGGGAACCAGTCTACTCACCAGTTCCTTAGTCTTTGCCATGGTCATCGGCTCCATTTTTGCAGAGCCGTCTTCTGTTTGCCATACCTCCCCCAGAAGTCCACACCTGAATCCTATCTTAGTTTAGCTTAGTGTAATGTTGCTCTGCAAAATCTAGCTGTGACATGAACAGTTTATAGGGTATTAGGTTTTGTTAAAACTTCTGGCTGACAATCTGCTACTGAGGGTGAAGATCTTAAAGGGGGTGCCAGCTGGCTTTATGTGCCTGAAAGATGTTTGTGTCAAGTATTTCCATCCCTTTTCCTATGCCACATGGTGAAGCAATTTGTGAAATGGGGTAACACATGGTTTTAAAGGGAAAAAAATCTCACCAAACATGCCCAAGCTTCTGAGTACATTTAAAGGAAGTCTTTGGAACTTTGTCAAGATATTTTGTTTAATGATAAGTTCAGCACAATGCTGGTGTCTTGATGCTAAAGTGTTGGACTAGGAACGAGAAGACCCAGCTTGAATCTACCCTCAGCTGTGAAAACTCACAGGCTGACTTTGGCCAATTATTCCCTCTTAGCCTAACCTAATAAAGGTGTCTGTTAGAGGGAAAAATTAGTGGAAGGAGTGCTATGTGTATTATCAGGAGCTCTTGGAGAATAGATGGGATATAAATCTGACATACTGTAAATGAAAATGTTTGATTTCTTTCCCAAGCTTTTCGTCTAACTTGTATTTTCAGTTGGATGGCTTTATTGCACGAAACTGGGCCAACCAAAAATCTGCCTTGGGAAGTGCCTTGGACCCTCTGGCTGATAAAATTCTTATCAGTATTTTATATATTAGCCTGACTTGTGCAAATCTTATTCCAGGTAAGCAAAGAAGCTGTCTTTTAAATGATTCTTACTGTTGAATGACCTAAAAATAATGAATTGTTAAATGTTAGAAGCAAATCATCTTTCAATTTTTTGGCACAGTTCAGTACCTCAGTGAGCTGATACCGTAGTTCATAGTATTCAACCTTTATACAATAGTCTAAACAAATCCAAAGTGAAAAAATGTAATATACAGGGTGTACCAAAAATCAGGCCCCATAGGCCAGTCACAGAATTTTTATTAATTTTATTAATATTTTTTTCTGGAGTAAGTATTACTATACTTAGGAATGCTCAAAAGTCATGCGTAACGTGAGGAAGGAAGGAAGGAAGGAAGGAAGGGGCAGTCAATTCGAACATTTCATGTAATAATTTATGTAATCAGTTGTCTATAGGACCTGATTTTTGGTATATCCTCTATGTCTATGAGTTGATTTTCCTGATTTCATTTTATTGTCTAAGATCAAATTGCTGAATCTTTGAAGGGTTTAAATAATGTAGTAATTTTAAGTGCTGGTTGATATAGTCAGAAGAGATCATAGGGTTTACTTCTGCATAGCATTGCAATTTACTCTGAGATTTCTATCCTGCCTTTCAAGGCAGATTATGATTTACAAAAACTATATATAACTAACAGACATTTAAAGTAATAGATCTTGTGTATTTTTATTCCTTTTTACCCAGGTTGAGAGATCCCTTTCTTTGGGTAGAGAAGAGGCAGCCGAGTGCTGTAGATGTACGCTTTCTTTGCCCAGGCCAGGAATGGCATGCATTATTCAGTTACAGCAACCACTGTATTTTGGACAATTTGTCTGTGTTGTCTTTGTGGTAATGAGTAGGTAGACAGTCGAGTTAAGTGACAGTGATTTAGACTGTCTGATAGTCAGTCTCTGGCTGTAGTTTATACGAAAATGCTGTGAATTTGAATTATCTTTATGTAATCTCGATATGAGAGCAAGTTTGGTCCACTGGTTAAGGCACCAGGCTAGAAACCAGGAGACTGGGAGTTCTAGTCCTGCCTTGGGCACAAAGCCAACAGGATGACTTTGGGCCAGTCACTCTCTCTCAGCCCTAGGAAGAAGGCAGTGGCAAACTATTTCTGAAAATGTTGCCAAGAAAACTGCAGGGACTAGTCCAGGAAGTTGCTAGGAATCAAGACTGATTTGAAAGGGTGTTTGTGCTTGAGCAAATTTAGATATATATAAAAAGAATTTCACTATTTGTTTTTCAGTTCCTCTTACATCAATGATAATTCTAAGGGACATTGCATTAATTGTTGCTGTTTTCTATGTTCGATACAAAACTCTTCCTCCACCAGTAAGTATCCAGCCATACGTTTGATAGGAAACTAAAGCAAACATAAAATAACAATATTTGTAAAAATTGTTCCCAAATATAGGCTTGCTGAGATAGGAATCAGATATTTTTTTCTGTACAGACAATGATACAAGCAATGTTTTTCTGCCATATTATATATATATCTATATTATAAATATTACAACAAGAAAGCACCTGATTGTAGCAAAGAATTAGGGGGCGAAAGGAATTCCCTCCCCCCTTCCTTATTTGATCGCGCTCTCTTGCTTTTTGTATTTCTGTCCAAAGACAGACCTTTCTTTTAATGCTTCCAGCCTTCCCTTATCTATTGCCTTTCAGATGAGTTAAGACTGTGACTCCCAAAATTCCCCTTGAGTATGGCCAGATGTCTTGGGCTGTGTGTCCTAATTTCCTTATGGCATTTTTCCACCCTTCCACTTGAGTGTTTGCAAAATTATAAAAATACTCTCTGACCTTTCAGTGAAAATTAAAGATCGTGTCCTGGGTATCTTTGCCCATAAGAATGGCAATTTTCTTTGGTCCTCCATTATTTCTTCATCAAGAGCCAGTTTGGTGTAGTGGTGAAGGCACCAGGCTGGAAACTGGGAGACCGGGAGTTCTAGTCCCACCTTAGGTACAAAGCCAGCTGGGTGACCTTGGGCCAGTCCCTCTCCCTCAGCCCTGGGAAGCAGGCACTGGCAAACCACTTCTGAAAAACCTTGCCAAGAAAACTGCGGGGACTTGTCCAGGCTGTCTCCGAGAACTGGACACAGTTGAATGGATTTTTTAAAAATTCTTCATTACTATGTCTTGCTATGCTATACTTCTTAAATGACCGCAGTAGTTTCCTATTCACTACCAAAATCTTGCTCAAGCTTCAAAATCCACAGCTTGTCCACTCTTATCTCAGCTTTTTCTCCATCTCCATTCCTGTGACCTTCCCTTGCCCAGCATCTCATTTTCAGCTACACAAGAATCACCTCTCTTCCCACTGAAATGACAGCATCATTTCTGTTCCTGTACCTAAAATTTTCTCTCAGAATACCTGTTTTACCGCCTGCCTGCCTGCCTGCCTGCCTGCCTGCCTGCCTGCCTGCCTTCCTGCCTTCCTGCCTTCCTTCCTTCCTTCCTTCCTTCCTTCCTTCCTTCCTTCCTTCCTTCCTTCCTTCCTTCCTTCCTTCCTTCCTTCCTTCCTTCCTTCCTTCCTTCCTTCCTTCCTTCCTTCCACGTTGCTCTTCAAAACACAACCTCTCCAGGAAGCTTTTAGAAGGTTCTGTTATTCCAGTTATCCTCCTGAATTGAACCAAAATATTATTGAAATAATCACAGATCTGTAAATCCTGTCTCTGTCCCATTGATTCTTTAGGTCCTGTTTGTCTCTTTATGTCAATTCCTTATAAGCCACCTTGCTGCTAGAGCAGATGTAGGCAGTCTGAGGCATAGGCAGCCTTCTGCACCACCCAAGGATTGCACCACCCAAATTCAGTGGCACAACTACTAAATATTGGCTGTGTAATTTTTCCTGTTAGTTTGGGGTTTTTTGTTGCTGCTGCTGCTTCTAAAATAAAGAGCAGAGAGTCTAGTAAGTTCTGCTGGCTTCATGCGTTTGTGTTGTACTTTAAAACTGACAAAAATTTAGACCCACAGAGACAAACAGTATTCTAAAAAAGGTCAAATATTTGAGCACTAGCCCATTCTGACAACATTTCCTGAAGCTGTCAAAACCCTCATCCCCTTTTATACTTTGATTACTTACAGCCTGGTCTAAATAATGTCAGAGACATGCATGAAGAATTGCACTGTTAAATATAAGTATAAAGGTGAAGAATGAATATGCTATGTTGCTATATCAGTTCACAAATTTAGTAAAGGGTTTGTTTTTCCATGTATATTAAAAGCAAGTTAAAATTTCTGTTTCTCACAGAGGACATTAAGTAGATATTTCAATCCATGTTACGCCACTGCTCAGTTAAAGCCAACATTCATCAGCAAGGTAAGGACAACAGTAAACCTTGCTCTGCCCATTTGGCGCACTGTATATTGCCTTGCAACAGGGTATTTTCTTGTATCCTGCAGTTTGATTGTCTTTCACGGCTCATACTGGTAGTCCTCACTTAACAACCATTTGTTCAGCAGCTGTTTGAAGTTACGATGGTGCTGAATAAATGAATTTATGACCAGTCCTTGCACTTACCACCATCCCCACAGTAACGTGATCAAAATTTGAGAACTAGGCAATTATCACGTATTTATGATGGTTGCAGCATCCCGCCTATCTCCTTGCCCATCTCTGTCTTTTTGGCCGCCCTGCACAGCATGGCCAGGATGAGGAGGCCACTGCATTCCGCCACCACTGTACTCCTCCTCCTCCCTCCTCCTCACCGTCCTGGGCGTGATGCAGGGGCTCTGTTGGTGCTGGACTCACCGCCGCCACCCTCAAGAGGAAGTAGGAGAAAGGTCTGCTGGGGTGTGTGTGTAGGTGGCTGCATACAGCAGCCTCCACCTCAGCCATCCTGTGCAGGGCGGCCAAAAGGGAAGAGATGTGGGGGAGATAGGAGGGTGGGGGGAGTTGAAGCGGAGGCAGTTTGTGCAGGGCAGGAGAAGTGAGTTGGCCTCTTCTGGCTCAGTGATCCCCTGAAAGCATCCCTTGCCTTGGAGGAAGTGGGGCTGGGAGGGACCAAGCTGGGAATTGCTTGGATTAGGGTGGGTCCTCGCCTAACAACTGCATGGGATTTGCTTAACGGCAGCCGGGATTGCCAGAACTGCCATCACTAAGTGGTGCAGTCATGTGATGCTTCGCTTAACAACAGCTTTGCTTAGCAGTGGAGTTGCCAGTCCCAGTTAGGGTGGTTAAGTGAGGACTACCTGTAGTCTGCTGCCACAGACAGATGTGGAGTACATAGAATATAAATGAGAATAAAGAATGAATGATGGCCATAATGCGGGAAAATGTTAGTTCTGTTTTCTGTCAGAAACTTGTACGCTAATATGCCCCAGAGAAGATAGGAGAAAGTAGGTTAACGGCTATCATAGTGAATGTAGTTGGGGTAAACTAGATACGTTTCCTTTTCTTCGTCATGCCTTCGACATGTTTGGCTTACTCTTTCATACTCCATTTCTGTGATTTGCATTACATTGGTCACACTGTACGTATGTAGTTCTTTTTCTGTGGAGAAACACAATGTGACCTCAGTTTTAATTTAATCTTACCAGGTGAACACAGTAGTACAGCTCATCTTAGTAGCAGCTTCTTTAGCTGCTCCCGTTTTCAATTATGTGGACAGTGTGTATCTTCAGACTTTATGGTATGTGACCTTATAATTTTTGTTATACTACTAATAAGAGGAAAAACAGGCAATGTAAAGAATACAATAACCATAACATGAAAGCTCAGGCAATTTTATTTCTCCATTTATTTATTGCATGGTTTTATATACTGCCCAGCTTTGTGAGATTCGAGGTGGTTCACGAAAGCAAGGAGAGGCATACAATAAAAACAGGAGCAGGCAAAGCAATCTGTCCGAAAAACAACCTTCACACCATAACTGTTCTCAAGTTGGTATTTGGTCTAGGTTTACTGGATTCAGAGATTATTTGTTTCAAGGAAGATAGCTCTACTCGCTTCTTCAGAGAAATGTTAACCCCCTCTCGAATCCACACACACACACACACAAAGACACACACACCCCTTCCTGCCATGTGAATCAGCCAGGCTGAGTATAGGTTCAATCTGCAGGTGGCAGAACTCGTACTATAGAGACCCTCAGTCTCCAGAAGCTTAAAAAAAAATCCCAGACACCTCACAAGTAACAAAGGCTATAAATCTCTGTGGATTCTTTAATCAGTTTCACTTGATAAATGAGCAAATATATAATTTTTGCTCAACAATTTGAAACAACCTTATAGTCAAATTAGATGGTCGAAAACTAGAATGTGAACAGGATTACAACTCCAGTTCTTTGTATGTTTTCTACGGTTGATTTAGAGAAAAATGTAAGTATGCATGAGATTACCATCTTAGCAACATAAAAACTCACTGGATTATGTTCTTACAGAAAGAATTTCTATATGGATTTATGTCGGCCTGTTGTGTGGTAGTGGTTAAGAAAATTAGGAGCTGAGAATCTGAAATATAAAGAACTAACCTGATTGATTTAAGGCAGGGCTCACATTGCCTTGGCACTCATCTACCATATGGTATGATACGTCATTTTTAAAATATTTTGGCTTAGGTAGGGTTTCCTTGGAGCTTCTAGGCATTTTAGGTAGCCTAACCTTATATATCAGATTTTAATTGTCATAACTGAAACGTGTTCCAGTCTCAAGTAGGATTCTTCTTGGCTTAAATAGTTTTCTTAAAATTGTGTTGCAGTGGTTTTTAGACTTGGCCTTTCCTCTTTTTTGCCTGGAAACTAAAATCATTACTTTCTCCCTGAAGGTGCATCACAGCTTTCACCACAACGGCATCTGCATATAGTTACTATCATTATGGTCGAAAAACAGTTCAGGTGCTAAATGACAAATGAAGTTTGTGTGGAAACAGTGTTGGATACATTCTGTTTGGACTATGCAGAAAGAACTCTTTGAATGACACTTTTGCCTCAGTGAAACCATGCCTTCACGACGTTAAAATGAAGTTTTGATCATGTAAATATGCAGAATTTTCAATGTAATATTTCAATCTATTAGAAATAAAATATAATTTTTTACTGTACTGAACTTACAGACATGTAAAGGTTATTGTCTGATACTATTTGTTGATTGCTTTCCAGAAATTTGCACTTGTTGGCATCACTGTGCTGCTTCCTTTGGTATATCCCAATTGAAACAGTTATATGAAATATGAAATAATTGATATAAGCAGAGTTCGGTTGAATTTTAGTGTATTTAAGATGCAGCCTGGTCAATGATGCAGCCTGTTACTACAGCAGGTAAATATAATAGAGCAAATTCTACAAAATATAACTAGGAAGTTCACGATCCTTCATACGCTTAAAGTAGAATTACGTATGTCTTCTGATTTAAATGCCATATATGGTCACAGTAGCCCTTTAAGATAAAACTTGGGTCACTTTCTTCTTAGCCTAATATTGGGGCGTACTGTATTTAGGAAAGGGCTGCTTTAACTGTGCCAGTGATGTGTTAACATTGTTTTGTTAGACTATTGTCTTGAAAGATGACCAATAAATAAATATACAAGTATGCTGGTGCAAAAGTTGAGAATCAAATGGTTGATTTTCCAAGGCAGCTTTGTAAGGGGGCTGAGATAAAAATGTTCTCTGAACAGAGCCAGCATAATAGTTAGCAATGTTGAAATAAGGACAAAGTTTATGTGACAAGAGGGACGCGGTGGCGCTGCGGGTTAAACCGCTGAGCTGTCGATCGGAAGGTCGGCGGTTCGAAACCGCGCGGCGGGGTGAGCTCCCGTTGCTCGTCCCAGCTTCTGCACACCAAGCAGTTCGAAAACATGCAAATGTGAGTAGATTAATTGGTACCGCTTCGGCGGGAAGGTAACGGCGTTCCGTGAGTCATACTGGCCACATGACCCGGAAGTGTCCTATGGACAACGCCGGCTCCAAGGCTTTGAAACGGAGATGAGCACCGCCCCCTAGAGTCGGACACGACTGGACTTTACGTCAAGGGAAACCTTTACCTTTACCTTATGTGACAAAGTTGGCAAGTTGGCTATGAAGCAGATGATTTGATTCTGGTTTCTTAGTTCCGCTTGTAGGATCTCAGCCTCTGGAGACTGTCCCAGCCTGTTTTACAGGCTGTTTTTAAGGAGTACAACAAAACAGATGCATATATCATTTTGAACACTGTGAAGATTTTCATAAGCGTAAAATACTTAATATGGGAAGTTGGCCTATTTATGTGCAATCTTTTGTCTCAGTTCACCAAACTACTGTATTTTAAGACTGTAGGAAAGTTGAAAGATTGCTACAATCTGAAGAGCAACCAGAGTCTATTTTAAGATTGTAGCAACTTTTTAAATCCATTATTTGTCAGTAGAAGGGAAAACTTTAGGGCTTTGGATAAATGACATGGATTTACACTGTACTACAGGTTTCTTTGGGAAAGCTTTATGCAAGAACTAATGCTTCTCATCAGTGTGGTAAGCAGGTACTGGTATCTGACAGCTACCTTTTGCCATAATACCAGAGAACTAAGAAAACAGGTTATAAAAGTCAAAACAAGGAAGGCCCTTCTTAGTATGATCTGGCTGACATGTATCGGATGTTGAGGTTTCTGTGAGAAAAAAAAGCAGAATATACAAATTCAGCCTCCATGTTAATGATTAAGGGATGCAAATATCAAGTGTGTGTTAAAACATAGGAAGTTAAGGACAACGTCTTGAGCTACTGTGTATGTGATATTAATATTTTGCCCATTTGATTAAGTACAGGAACCAAAACAAAGGATCGGAATTGTCTAACTTTAGCTCCAGTTTGCCACAATGGCAGAATTGTAGACTCATGTTTTTTTTAAAAATGACCTGTTTGAAATGTTACAGAATAGGAACAGACAAGACGTGCAATCAAGTCATGTTTCACATGTCAGCAACCCTGAATGTAAAGATACTCGCTAAACTGAAAATGAATTTGAAAATGTTGCATTAAATTGCTATCGCAGTAGAAGTGGTTTTACCGCAGAAATGAAGGGTGAGAGTGGAAATGGTTGGGATATTCTACATATTATAGGATATTTTTAAAGTACATTTTATATATCTACATTTTATAAAGTTGATACACTGAAAATATTTTTGATAGTTTATGCAAAATCAGGCTGCTGCAATCTGATTGTACTGCAGTGTAAAGCTCTTTCCCTTACTTTATCGAGACACCATAGAAGGTGATATCCTATAGAACCACAGAGTGTATTCTTTCAACCAGATAAGCCTAAATGTTGCCTGTCCCAGAATTCAAGAAGTTTGAAAATGAATAGATACGCACGTTTGTCTGCAGTCATTGCCTTTGCACTTTCCAAATAAATCCTTTAAATGACTTTGCTGTGTCTAGTTGTGTTGTGTGTACCCGGTTCCAGCATGACAGCCGCTGCTGCTGCTGCTGCAGTTGCACCCATCAAGGTGCAGAAGGTGTTAGGTAGGCTGCTCAGTGGTGCCCAGTGACCACATCACAGGCACCCATCGAGTGGCCCTTAAGCTGTTAAGGAGAGGATGTTAACATTTAAGTCCTTAAATGGCTTTACGCCTGACTGTTTGAGGGACTGGCTCTTGTGTTAAAATCTGCAGGAGAGGCCCTTTCTAAGATGCTCTGATCACAAAACTGATACTTCCAATTTTAAGTGTCTTTTATCCATGATGCATATTTTACTTCAGTTTAACTGGCAACACAACCATTTGGTTTTTGCCCTGGCTCCCAGTCCTTTTAGGAATGTAGTCCTTGGCATGCCATTAGTAGCATTTGGCTGGGAAAAAGTGGTGCAACCTGGTTTAAGCTATGTAAGAGCACATGCTGATTAAAATTCCCAGCAGAGGAGCTATCTGACCACATGTTCACAGTTGTTCACAATGTTCTCTATTCCGTCCTGCTGTCTTCTAGCAGCTGGAATTGCATCTTTGCAGGAAAATCAATTGCTCTGTGCTGGCTAGGGACTAACTGCATTGTCTTTCTTATTTTGGTTCTTCATTTTCATTCTGGAATTATCTGTCTATCTGATGATCATTTATTCCAACTCTCACTGACATGGCACTTTCCATACCAAATGAAACAAATAGATACTTGAAATCATGAGAAAATAGTCTGTTATTTAAGATCTTATTCTATGAACATGCATTACTATAAGTGCTCAATGTGACAAATGTTTTTAGGATAGTCCAGGTAGAATAAGTTATTAAATTAGCTTGTATGAATACACATGTATATAGATTTTAATGTATAAAATCTCCAAGCTTTTGTCTTCTTTTCCTACAAGTTGTGCAGACTTAACCAGAAAGTTTCCTTCAGGTCTCAAATGTGCAAGGAACAAATGTATTTGGATGTTGTAAAATATTTAATATTTTATCACTGACAAAAGTACATAAATTGAGTGAAAATAACAAGATACACAATTGATTTTTTAATAAAGGCCACAACTAATACATTCTAGTTTGAAGGCAACTTTGTCTATACATTTATGATGAAAGAATTTCATTTGGAACTTAAGAAAACAAATTTAAACAAGCCTGGCAAAAGTTGGGGTGCTATTTTTTTAAAGAATTCAGAGTTTTAAAAATGATTAACCCCAACATTTCTGGCTCACCCTGGAAGTTAAAACAGAGATCATATGCGGAAATTAAATCTGTTGGAGAAGATAAATATTTTGGCTTTTAAGTGATTTCTGTAAAGGAATTAGTCTTACAGTCTAAACATACTTATTTGGAAATTTAATGGGACATGCTTCCTGTGCAGAGTGCTCAGATTTCATGGCTTTTTCTAAAATTCTTTATACAGTTAGGAGTAAGGCCCACTGGAAACAGTGTGACTTATTTCTAAACACTGAAATTAATCTAAAAGGAAAACTAGATTTTCCCCAAATATGGCCTTAATCTGGGAGAGTCTTCTTATAGTATAGGAATTCCAGGCCTCCTCTCCTTTCCCTCAAAAATATATGTGAAGGGAATTGTGTAAGTCAGGATGCAACTAGCTAAAGCAGCTAGTTCTGTTCAAGTGGGATGCTTAGTCTTGTGCTTTTCATTAGGTCTTGTCAGCCCCATGAGGTAGGCCGGACCAGAAAACCAACTCCACAGGAAGGCTAGAACTACTTTTGTGCAATTGGCTGCAATATCAGAATCTTGCAAATCTGATTGTGCAGTACCTCTTCTTCCTTCTTATAGTTCAATGAATTGGGGAGGTGTCTGTGTGAGCCACTTCTGAATGTTATCTTTCTGTTGTGGACTTAAAATATATTTCACACAAACACACACACACACACACACATGCACAGACACATGGTCGCCCTGGCAACAGATCCTGCATCTCTCCATCAAAGTCATCTTCCTTACTCTTTGTGGGTCCCTTCCTGACTTCACCTATAGCTTGTGATATGGTATTCAGCATCCTCAGGTCTTTGGATGAACCTAAATTTGCATTTTGGATCCTGGCCCCAGCAAACATAACCCACTGTTGACAGTAGGTCAGAGCTGATGAGGAAAAGGAGGGGCTGAGTTTTTCTTCTCCCTGCTTACTTGCAAACAGAGCTAGTTAGGAGACAAAAGCAGTAAATGAGCAGAGCCTTGGGATATTAACGCTTCCAAGTGAAAGGAACAACTTCTTCTTTAGCCCTTAAAATTAGACTGACCACTTCTTAGGTTGGAAGCACTGATGTCATACATTTTCACAATGATATCCTATCCTCCCTTAGAAGTGTGCTTAGATGTAACTGCTCAAAAACATAGCCTCTGTGGAGAGGAGTATAGTTGGATATATGCATATGGAGTTAGGAGGCCCTTTCCATAGCACAAATAACCAGCTAAGAGTATAAACATCCAGCCTGACGCTAACAGGGAAAGGTGGGAAGGAATGAAGGTTCTCGGATTCCATGCAATGTGTAACATAGGTGGTATTTTTATGTCCTTCGATGACCCTTCCCACTCCAGCATTGTAACAGCCTGATACTCATACAAAGTTATTCTGAAGAATCAATCCAATCAAGGGCCTTCAGTAGAGAGAAATGATTTTTTTGTCCATGAAAATTTTCATATCCAATGGATC
The DNA here is from genome assembly GCF_035149785.1 of Candoia aspera. Lineage (NCBI taxonomy): Eukaryota > Metazoa > Chordata > Lepidosauria > Squamata > Candoiidae > Candoia > Candoia aspera. The sequence goes on from NC_086153.1 coordinate 151,674,841, forward strand.
TGGGCCAACCATCACCTAGCAGTCTCCCATCAAATCCATTTGGGAGGATTGAGGGAATCTCCGGAAAAGCAGGCACGATGGCAGTGGAGGCTTCAAGAGGACAGAGAAAAATCAGTTCCTCATTCCTGTCGGCAAGTCAGGTGCTTCTGCTACCTGGATGAAATGCTGAATTTAAATCTTTTCTCTTCCTAAAAATACAGTCCCAATTTTAAGGATTTTTTGTAGTGGTTTGATATTTTTCCTGGAGTTTTAAATACTGAAAAATATTTTCTGATTGTCTGCTTCAATTGGAGAGGAAATTTCACAAGGAGAAAACAATACTAAAGCAAAACAATTTGAAAACCTTTTCTTCTAACTTTTTGGAAAAAAAATAGGAGGAATAGGGAAAAAAATCACAATGGTAAACAGTTTATGACAATGGTCTATATTTGCCGATCTCATTAACCTGATTTATTTTATAGAATAATCAAAAGCAGGATTTTTATAAGACACTAGGTGTGTGTTATATTGCTCAGTGTGTGGTGTCTTACATTTTTTGCACAGACACACTGACAGTAATATGGTAGCCATGAGAAAGACCCCGCTTGTTGCACTCAGGGCAGCAAAGATAGATCTGTAGCTGGACTTTGTTACAAAGGTGCTGCATGGAGTATTACGCTCATTCCAGCCTGTAGTTCGGCTTGATCCTGCCTTGTTCCAAGCAATTATACATACCTGGTAGGTGGAACCGGGCAGAAGTTTATACAGAGTGTATCGCCTAGTGGTGGCATAAATCTCTCCAGAATTTGTGTAATTTTTCTTGCTGCCTTTAGGACGGTAGGCAAGCTGGTAGAATCTTACTACAGAATTTGGGGAACACCAGTGAATCTGGGCTGAAGTGTCCCCTATTTCAGATACTTCATGAAACCTTGGTGGATCTGGGATGGTGAATTCATCAGACATGCCTGGGCACAAGCAGGAAGACAACTTCTGGAGGTCAACACAAGGCTTCTGGAGATGTCTGCATGGATCATAATCACAAAGACCCATGGTCTGGGCTACAGATACCACTTGCTGGTTTTCGTAGTCATAGTCATCTGCATAATCTGGTAGACTATTAGTAGATGCAAGGTTTGGAAGGTAGATAGACTTGGTGGGATCCTGAGGGGATAGATGGTTCTGATTTGAATCTGTTATACTGTGTGGAATGAACAAATCACTGGGAACTTCAGAAGAAGGTGTTCCTGCCACTTCAGTTGTAAAACTGTGTAAAGCAGACTGGTGCAGTGTTGTGATATTTTGTTTCCTTTTGTTCATTTCAGTTGTACTCACTAAAGGTTGCTCAGTAGAGAATTTCCCCAGGATTGTTGAGTAAGCTGTAGTAAGAGGTGCAGTAGTCAATGGGTGGTCAGTAAATCTATGAACTGCTTGCTCTTTGTAAGCAAGAATGTCTGCCTTGCTTGAATCCTTCCTTGTTAGATCTCCCCAGGTAAGAGGTGTACTCTGTGGCATGAAAGAATCACTGAGGGACTTTTGAGGCAACGTATTGGAGCTGGGCAATGTGCCTGTAATGATGCTGGTAGAGGTGTGGTAAAGTTTGCCTTGAACAAAAGATGAGGCAGAATGAGTGGTTGCCTGAGCTTGACACTCATCACAGAATTTGGATAACAGCATAGATGAAGATGTTCCTTTCTCTTCTGGAGAAAAATAGCACATGGTTTCTGATGCCCTAAGATAATGTAGTAAAGACCAAGTCAAAGTGTGCTATGAGGAAGTGGAAAGATGTAACATGTAAAATGCCACAATAGTCCTATGTCCCTCATTTGTGTAACTGTATTTTTGTGTGAATAGTTTTTAGGATTGTAGTTCCAGTATAAAGGTTCAGCTTGGCCTCTTACATCATTATGTTATGACTATCTTGGGCTCTGAGGAAGTAGGAGGAATAGTTCTATCTAGACATATGATAGAACATAAATCCCTTGTGTAAAAGAGGCTCTAGGAAGTCAGTCTATGGCACTGTCTCAACCTTGGCAACTTGAAGATGTGTGAACTCCCAACTCCCAGAATTCCCCAGCCAGCTTGCTGGCTGGGGAATTCTGGGAATTGAAGTCCACAAAATATTGGTGTATGGTGATCAAAACCCAAAGAATCAAGTTTCTAAGTCTGGAATGCACAACTGCTGTGGGGCTAAGGATATATGGCTTCTGAGTGGCATGCTAGGAGGATGACCTCAGAATGGGTGGAAACAAGAATTAAAAGTAGGTCATAAAACACAGTTAATACGATATCTTCCTTTGAAGTTCCTTCCTGCCATATTAAAAGTTCTAATTTGGTAATAACTTTTCAAAGCCCTCCACAGGCTGCACCAAGGCTTTGAAGACTGGAATGTTAAGTTGTGCCCTTCTAATCCAAACTGATACACATTGTAGTTACAGCCTATTCCTGCTCCCCATTCCTACTACCAGTTTCTATCATATGAAACCAATATAGGAGAACTCCATAATTAATGTTTGAGCGTAGGCCTTACTGTTTGTATGTTGATTCATTTCGACAGGTCAATCAAAAGTAACAGTTAAAATGAAACAAAACTTTATAATACTTTTGAGTTATTTTTGTTTCAGATTTTTGAGATTCTCAGTGGCTGCCAATTATTTGCCGCAGTAAATAACTGGGTGATTTGATTGACTAACTTAAAAGCCTTAAGTGAGAACTGTCTCTAGTTGTCAGATCCTTATCATTCACACCCATTTAATGTGCAAGACACCAGTGCTCAATCTGTTTGTCACTGGTATGCAAGATGTGATGGGAATCAAACTACAACTGATGGGCCTATGTTTCCCTATCCAGGAGTTATAACCTTTCAAAAATGGCAAAATAGGGCTAGAAAACATAAGATATGATGCCTCTTTATAAAATGAAATTCATTCACTTGCCTTTGGTACATATTGCTGTTTGCTTTTCAGTCTTCTTTTAGACCTTGCTGATTCAAGAAATGTTCTTTACAATTTTTTTTAAAAATCTGCACAACAATGACAGCCTTAAAATGCCTTGGGACCCCAGGTTACACAACTCCTGTCTTTTTACAAAGGTAATTTGGCCCTGTAACTGGAGTTATCTTCATTCTCATAACTCTTCTTACCTCTGTAGAACTACTGTGTCTGGATTCGAGAACAACCAAGAAATTGCACAATGACAAACCAAAGGATTTCCATAGAGGTTGACAGAAAGGGTGTGTGATGAAGTAAGATTCCATGGGCTGAAGTTGCTCAAGTTACAACTAGGAAAAAATAAAAGAAACAGGCAATTTAGCATCTGTATTATTGTTCGCTTTATTGTCATAAATGGTGGAGGGTGATTATATTATATACTTTTTTTCTTTATTATACATCTCTTCTTCACTTTGCAGCCTCCTTGACTTTCAGATATGAAAAACAAGAGGTCTCATGAAGTTTCTGCTTGGGATTTATCTTAAGCATATGAAGCCCAGATGGCTGGAGACTGCTGGAGAGATGATTATAAAATGAAATATGGGTTCTCTTTAATGATGCATGTGCAAGGAGCCCCCATCCCAGCTATGAGAGTTACCAATTTTTTCTTCATGTTTGAAAAAAAAATCAAAAGTAACTCATTTTCCATCAAATGCAGGAGTATTTTTCAGCAGGAGACTGATGAAAAATACCAGATTATTGAACTATATCCTTGTAGCTGAATCAAAATAATTACAAATTTCACTTAATAGATTAAGGAATGAATGAAGGCATTTAGAAGGAATGTTCTGATTACTTTCATCCAACTTGATGTCCTCTAGTTGCGTCAGTCTAACAAATCCCCATCCCCAGTCTACACAGTCAGTCGGTTAAGCAAAATGGACTTTGTAGCCCAATAGGTTTAGAGGGGAGCAGTTGAAAGCTCAGTTAATATAGACTCCTGCTAGCAAGTAGACACAGAAAATCTTACTTTTTAAATATTAGGAAGGTCACATGAGGCATGTGGTGGAATGACTCCGTTTCCACTAGACTTAGTGCACGAGAATCTTGGCAGTTCAGTTCTCTTAACATGGGCACATTGTGGAAGACAGCTGGATCCAGTCTTCTTAGCTTGGGCATTTGTGTTAGGTAGAAGGAGGTGAGCTGTGGCAGATCTTTGATCCAGTCCTCGTGAACTGGGAAGAAGAAGAAGAAGGTCAGATCAAACAAAGGACACACTTAAAGCGATACTGACTTGATGGCAGGGGTGGGACTTGTGGACGTCCAGATGCTGAAATTCCCAGTGGAATTTCTAATTAATTCTCACTTGGAGGACACACCCTTCCTTACCTCTGCTCCAGGGAACTGTATGTTCAGTCATCTGTGCCTGTCAATATTTTTAAAGCAAACTATTTTGCAGCTGCAATCATTCTCTAGAGATGAAGGGGAATAATTCTGTGAAGAAGGAATTGGTTCTAAGGTCATCATTTGCCCTTTCTGTCTCCCTACTGTATGTGTGATAGAAGTGAATAGAGAACTTTTGAATAATTATTAACTAGTTTACAGGTTTATATTAATGACATGTAATCATAATCATCACATTAAAATACCGTTTAGAGCAGTATTTTAATGTGATGGGGAATTCTGGGAGTTGAAGTCCACACAGCTTGAGGTTGCTGAGGCTGAGAAACACTGGCTTGGAGAACAGACGGAACTGAGATGTTTTTTATCCAAGAATAATCTCTGGATCAAATCAGACATCCCTGCCATACTTTTCTAGATTAAGATAACCAGTGCAAATTTATTATGTGTTCACGGCATAAGAGAAAATTTGGCACTAGTGGAAAAAAAGAAGCTGGCATTTCACTGCCTCTGCATCATACAAATGGCTCCCCCTTCCCAAATTACTGTTCATGCTACTGTCTAAAATCCTGTCCCTTTGCAGGTTGTCTTATGATGTTAGAGCGCAGTTTGCTCTAAAATTTGGGACAGTGGCGTGGAGTGGAGAAGTGTAAAGGAAACTATGCTAAAAGCTGGAGCCCTCCAGTGCTGTGACTGTCATGCTCACAACTGACCGTGGTGGATGGTGCTGTGGGAATTGTCATTCGAAGTATCTGTTGACACTGGGTTGCTTACTGAATGAAAAGGCAATGCATATATGCTATTAGCCATTGCCAAGAGTACACATCCACAGATGTTCTACCAGGTAAGAATACTTTGCATAAAACGTGGGTATTATTTAGAAATCCTAAAATATAGCTATCAGGAGGTAAAAAGAGTATCGGAGTCCCTCTTTGGGGGGAGACGGGTGGTAGTAAAAATTCTGGGAAATAAACAAAATAAATAAAAATAGCTTAGAATCCTAATGGGAGCTGCAATACTAAACTTACCCATCCTTGATTTTTAAAAGTGAAACTTTTTATGTTGCCCTCCTAAACTCTCCTGAGAATCTCATTGAACATTACTTTTGAGTAGTTATATAGAATTATTGTAAATGTTTAAATGCAATGTAAGCAGAGCATTAGGAATCTTTTCAAAATTAATCTCATTTGCACACATGCATGCATTATTATTGCTACTGTTATTGATTTGTCTTGAAAAAGTGAAAGAAGTTCCTTCAAATGGAAAATTCACCCAAATGACTAATGCTGTCTACATATTCAGATTTAAGCACTGGAATGCAAATTCTAAGTTTCCAATTAAAACTGAATGCAGCCTTCCCCAACTTTGCTATTATGGATCTCCCATTATCCCAGGCAAGTTAAGGTTAAGAAATGTAGTTTAGCATACCTAGAGTGCTACCTTGGGAAAGACCTCTTTTTGCCAAAGTCTTCTGTAAGATTTTAGAAAACTTCACAATCAAATTTTACAACTCGCCTCCCCCTCCCCACCCAATTTGGTTAGGCTTGGTGCTTCTCCACTCAGATTTTGACACTTACTCCTCTCCAGGAAGGTTGCACTGAGGTCAAGCACACTGATAGCAGCTTTTCTAGTTTCTTCAATGGAATCTCGGTCATGGAACATGTTCATTGCAAAAGCAGATTCCCGAATCCCTACTTTCTCATCTTTTCCCAGCCATGTGGATGACAGGTTCAGGAAATGCAGCTGAGGATAGCAGGAGAAGGCAAAAGGCTGGATTTCTCTGATAGGATTTCCCGCTAGAGACAACCACCTCAGATTGTCCAAAGAAGAAGTCACGCAGGCAGGTACAACTGAGAGCAAATTGAAGCTCAGATCCATGAACTGAAGATTGCTGAGACTTCCGGTCCCCCATATCACCCTATGGATCTGATTCTGTCTCAGAGAGAGGATTTGCAGCTTGGTCAGATAAGCCACATCTTGACTATTTAATTCTGGCAGAAGATTGATGCTCAAATCCAGATGTTCCAGAAGCTTTGGCAGACATTCAGGGAAGGAAGTTAGATGCTGATTTTGCATGCGCAAGGTGGTTGGTATCTGGTTCCTCAGTTCCTCACAAGGCAGGCTAGTGAGGTTGATGTTCTCCTTCCAGACATTCTGATTAACCAGCTGGAAGAGTGCCTTCACATCTCTCTCTGTGGCAGAACTTGCCTCCTCTGTGGGCCTAGCAGTGATGATTCTTACAAGCAACACTACACAGGCCAGGAGGCTGAACATTGTGGTCCTTTAAAAGCACCTTGGCTGTAAAGAGGGAGTTGTTTTCAAAGGATAGGCTGAGGGAAGAAAGCAATACTGAGTGCTACCAAAAGGTAATTCTCATAAAAGTACCCACTATTTACTGTACTGTTTAATAAATTAACCCTGTGCTAAACCTGCCTTGCAATTTCTCAAAAGTTTCCCTTCCTTGGAAAAAAGCTTTTGTTTTCCTACTTTATTCTCAGGGGGCTCATAAACTTTCAAATTTCTTTTGCGAGTTTGAGCTTACTTTATAATTGAAGGTGATGGCATGGGCTACAGCCAGTTTATTCTTTGTAGGTGCACATCCTTCACTCTGAAACCTTCCTGGCCCTCCATGCTTCTTAATCTGTAAGGAGTGCCCTCCTACTGCTTTCTTTGGGGTTTTAATGGAAGTACAGAAAGCTAGGGAGATGGGAAACTGCTGAAGAGATGATTATACAATGCTGCTGGCCAATCATACACATACTTCTTAGCCAACATATAAGTGCAAGAGCGCTCCATTCTCCATTTCTAAAGCACATTCTCTTTACTTAAATTGAAAAAGGCAAGCAGCTTTTTCTGTGTGCACTGGAATAAATACATTTTAGATATTATATCACTGTATTGACTCTTGTAAAGTCAATAACAGATTCTGTCAACCCCAAAGGGGTGATTGTTGTTCAACGGCTATGCTGCACTGCCTCCAGATGAGCACTGAAAGCCCCAAAGACTGATTTTACAGGCCCTTTGCAACACTCTGAAAATCGAAGTCCTCTCTACTGGAATGAATCTTGTAGGTGAAGTCTATGTCGGGAAGCTAAATGTCAATTAACTCACTTGCCTTCTCGTTCAGAAAGTAAGCCTCGGTCCTCCTGCAGGTCACGAGGCACAGAACAACGCCAGGAACATACAGCCCTTTGACTGGAGCAAGAGAAGAAGGTGCACTTGCAGAATTCCCCTTTCAAGTGGAAGCGAGAAGGGCTCACCTGTGCAGCCTCTGGTTGGTGCCAAACCCTACTGTCAACCTCTGTGCTAGTCAATCTCCTCTTTCATTTAGCCAGCTTAGATCGCGAACATCCTCCTCCTGACCAAGGAAAAACATCCTGGCTTCCTCTTCTCCATCAGTAGCTGTTTGTACTTACCTAGCAGCACAGTGTGTCTTGGGGAGAGCTTCGGTGTCGGCCCCTCTCCCTGAATTCCCCAGCACTTGCTTTATGCATTCCAGTGACTCAGAGCTGACGCACCAGTGGCTGTGCTCACTTGCTCCTGGCCCCTTCACCCCCCTAAACCTCTACTGTCTGTTGGTGGGTGTGAGAGATGTGTTGTTCTACATCTCCCCAGATGCCAGGCCAGCCCACCCCCCACCCCCATAGCCTCATCCCTCCAGCACCCCCACCCTCATTCCTTTAGCAAGGTGGGCAGCTCCATTCACTAGCTGGTTGCTTCCTGCCTGCCTGCCTGGCTGGCTTGGTGGGGGAGAAACACTGCAGCATCATCGGTTCCTTCTGCAGCCAGGAGAGAGAGAGAGAAAGAGAGAAAGAGGGGGCGGGAGAGAAAAGATGAAAGCTTGATGGGGAGGGTAGGCTGGTCTGCTGGTAAGCCGTCCGAAGGCTTTTCTCCCCAAAGAAGCAAACTATCTTGTTTCAACTTCCCCGCAGCCATTGTTCACAAAGGAACAAATCGTGTGATGGCTGACGGTTTTTGTGAACTGAGCTAATAGCTGTATAGTCAACAAGCCATGGCTAAGCAGACAATTGCTTACCTCAATGTGGGAATGCAGTCTGCAAATGCAAGCAGAATGCTGTATAATATATGCGGATAAGAGCCTCCACTGTTTTAAAAAGAAAGGGGGGGGGGAAGGATGGTGAAGGTGACAGAGGGTGGTTAAAAAGATGCCAGACCCTTACTCGGCTTAGCTATTTTTTTGTTGTGTGCTGTGTGTAGAAATCTAAAATGGAAGGAGGAAAGGTAAAGGAGGGGGCCTGTTAGTGGGGAAAAACAGCAGGCAGCCATGTTCAAAGGGAAACCAGCAGTTGAGGGGCAGGATTTATGAGTTCATGGAACAGCCTTTCGCAGCAGGAGAATGCCTTCCCCAGGACCCTGAGAGCGGATGCTAATATCCCCTTATCTTCGCCCATGTCAATCAGTATCAAGCAAGCTTTGAGACATACCAGCCTGCCCACACGTGTGAGGGAGATAGCTTAATGGAGCTGTCTGGAGACATTTGGTTCTGTCCCCCTGCTGTAAACAGACCAGCTTGTACTTTTGGAACAACCTTTTAAAGCTATGACAGTAAACAGGTATTGCCTAACACTGTCCAACTATCTTACCAGGTCTACAAGCTTGCAGCTGCAGTCATTGTCCAAGGAAAACAAAGCCCAAAATTGCACACTGAAGTAAGAGGGCACGCATTTTGAGAAATTGCAGGCTATAAACATATTTGGACAAGGCACCTCCTCGCCTGGTTCTACATGGCTGTTTAACCATGGTCCAAGATTTATCTGAGATTCAACACTGCAGCTACCCATCAAGCTTATGAACCCACCTGGGCTTCAGAGACACTGACAATAAAGGAGATGTTGCATTTTGGTGCTTTGATTTTCAGCATACCACCATTGCATTAATTTGGTTGTAATAGACAAAAAGTGAGATAGGGCAGGGACCTTGGCAGGCACCAAGAAAGTTGATAATTGAGAGCCCTTGGTGCCATGTTGTGGAATGTAAGTTTGTGTATCATGCGAATTGGCATGTGAGTGTTAATGTCCAGACTATAATAGGAATCAGTTACATTAGCTTACGATAACTATACTAATTCCCCACACTGGAAATACTCCTCCTTCCACAAGTTACAACAACAAACAATACCAAGCCACACAACACACAGACAGACTCAACCGCAGTTTCAACTGGGAAACTGTGAGCATCCTAGACCAAGCCAAATCTGAAAAGGCTAAGGAATTCCTGGAAGCTTGGCGTTCAGACTGATCAGCCCTCAATAGAGATAAACCACATTTACACACCATTCTGAAGAGTCAATAAAAAGCTAAGAAGGAAACAAAAAGAACAGAAGCCTTCCTCTCCAGCAGCCGACACCCAGATAAGCAGGGATTCACACCAGGCAAACAATCTAGCAGAAAACAATACCCTAATCAAGGAACTACCAAGGAGAAAACCACACCCCCACAACACTGGCAGGGCAAGATACTGTATATAAACAGAGAGTAAACCCCCACACTCACACTGAGGATGTTACCTAGTTGGGTAATGAAGTGTCTGCAAGCAAACCACCAAGCTCAGAGAGCACCAAGGACTCCACAGTTCAACCCTGAGCTACCTACAGTACAGTATATTCCCTTCTATTGGAATACAAAGCCATATCAAACAATAACATACATTTATCTCCTGACCCATCCTCCTGTTCTGATGGTCCAAGGGCAGAAAGCCTCAATCTTTTGTGGCTGGTTTACTTTGAAATGTTGGAAAATGTGGTGGATGTACAGCAGTGTCCAAAGGGGACCAAGAAGAAGTCATAGTGACACAAGTGGTGTGCCTTTCCTATATGTGGTGTGGTATCACATGTACACCTAAAAGGGCCAGAGCTTGCAGCGCAATGCTGCAACACTACTTCAATCACACTAATGAAAACGAGAGCTTGTGAATGCACTCATAAAATGGCTATTGTGTGTGGTTTGCATGTGTATAATGGGGCAGCCCTTCAGCAAAGGATCGTTACCTTGTCATGGTACTGGAGCTTGAGCACCTCAATGATGCCATGAGCTAAACCGTGAAGGGCCACCCAAGATGGGAAGGTCATGACAGAGAGGTCAGACTAAATGCGATCCATGGGGAAGGTAACGGCAACCCACCCCAGTATTCTTGCCGTGAAAACTAAATGGATCAGTACAACCAGAGATATGTCGGTATACCATCGGAAGATGAGACCCCCAGGTCGGAAGATGGTCAAAATGCTACTGGGGAGGAACAGAGGATGAGTTCAACTAGCCCCAGATGTGATGACGCAGCTAGCTCAAAGCCGAAAGGACGGCTAGCAGCCGACAGTGCTGGTGGTGAATGGCGAATCCGATGTTCTAAGGATCAACACACCATTGGAACCTGGAATGTAAGACCTATGAGCCAGGGCAAATTGGATGTGGTTCTTGGTGAGATGTCAGGATTAAAGATAGACATTTTGGGCGTCAGTGAACTGAAATGGACTGGAATGGGCCACTTCACATCAAATGACCACCAGATCTACTACTGTGGACAAGAGGACCACAGAAGAAATGGAGTAGCCTTCATAATTAATAGTAAAGTGGCTAAAGCAGTGCTCGGATACAATCCAAAAAACGACAGAATGATCTCAGTTCGAATTCAGGGCAAGCTATCTAACATCACAGTGATCCAAATATACGCCCCAACCACAGATGCTGAAGAAGCTGAAGTAGAGCAGTTCTGTGAGGATCTGCAGCACCTACTGGACAACACGCCTAAAAGAGATGTTATTTTCATCACAGGAGACTGGAATGCTAAGGTGGGCAGTCAGATGACACCTGGAATTACAGGTAAGCATGGCCTGGAAGAACAAAACGAAGCAGGACATAGGCTGATAGAATTTTGCCGAGACAACTCACTCTGCATAACAAACACTCTCTTCCAACAACCTAAGAGACGGCTTTATACATGGACTTTCCCAGATGGACAACACTGAAATCAGATTGACTACATCTTTTGCAGCCAAAGGTGGTGGACATCTATACAGTCGATAAAAACAAGACCTGGAGATGACTGTAGTTCAGATCACGAACCTCTTCTTGCACAATTTAGGATCAGACTAAAGAGATTAGGGAAGACCCACAGATCAGCTAGATATGAGCTCACTAATATTCCTAAGGAATATGCAGTGGAGGTGAAGAATAGATTTAAGGGAATAGATTTAGTAGATAGGGTCCCGGAAGAACTATGGACAGAAGTTCGCAACATTGTTCAGGAGGCGGCAACAAAATACATCCCAAAGAAAGAGAAAACCAAGAAGGCAAAGTGGCTGTCTGCTGAGACACTAGAAGTAGCCCAAGAGAGAAGGAAAGCAAAAGGCAACAGTGATAGGGGGAGATATGCCCAATTAAACGCAAAATTCCAGAGGTTAGCCAGAAGAGATAAGGAATTATTTTTAAACAAGCAATGCGTGGAAGTGGAAGAAGACAATAGAATAGGAAGGACAAGAGACCTCTTCCAGAAAATTAGAAACATCGGAGGTAAATTCCAGGGAAAAATGGGTATGATCAAAAACAAAGATGGCAAGGACCTAACAGAAGAAGAAGAGATCAAGAAAAGGTGGCAAGAATATACGGAAGACCTGTATAGGAAGGATAACAATATTGGGGATAGCTTTGACGGTGTGGTCAGTGAGCTAGAGCCAGACATCCTGAAGAATGAGGTTGAGCGGGCCTTAAGAAGCATTGCTAATAACAAGGCAGCAGGAGACGACAGCATCCCAGCTGAACTGTTCAAAATCTTGCAAGATGATGCTGTCAAGGTTGTTGTTGTTGTTTATTCATTTAGTTGCTTCCGACTCTTCGTGACTTCATGGACCAGCCCACGCCAGAGCTTCCTGTCGGTCGTCAACACCCCCAGCCCCCCCAGGGACGAGTCCGTCACCTCTAGAATATCATCCATCCATCTTGCCCTTGGTCGGCCCCTCTTCCTTTTGCCTTCCACTCTCCCTAGCATCAGCATCTTCTCCAGGGTGTCCTGTCTTCTCATTATGTGGCCAAAGTATTTCAGTTTTGCCTTTAATATCATTCCCTCAAGTGAGCAGTCTGGCTTTATTTCCTGGAGGATGGACTGGTTTGATCTTCTTGCAGTCCAAGGCACTCTCAGAATTTTCCTCCAACACTACAGTTCAAAAGCATCAATCTTCCTTCTCTCAGCCTTCCTTATGGTCCAGCTCTCGCAGCCATATGTTACTACAGGGAACACCATTGCTTTAACTATGCGGGCCTTTGTTGTCAGTGTGATGTCTCTGCTCTTAACTATTTTATCGAGATTTGTCATTGCTCTTCTCCCAAGGATTAAGCGTCTTCTGATTTCCTGACTGCAGTCAGCATCTGCAGTAATCTTTGCACCTAGGAATACAAAGTCTTTCACTGCTTCTACATTTTCTCCCTCTATTTGCCAGTTATCAATCAAGCTGGTTGCCATAATCTTGGTTTTTTTGAGGTTTAGCTGCAAGCCAGCTTTTGCACTTTCTTCTTTCACCTTCATCATAAGGCTCCTCAGTTCCTCTTCACTTTCAGCCATCAAAGTGGTATCATCTGCATATCTGAGATTGTTAATGTTTCTTCCAGAGATTTTAACTCCAGCCTTGGATTCCTCAAGCCCAGCTTGTTGCATGATGTGTTCTGCATACAAGTTGAATAGGTAGGGTGAGAGTATACAGCCCTGCCGTACTCCTTTCCCAATCTTAAACCAGTCCGTTGTTCCATGGTCTGTTCTTACTGCTGCTACTTGGTCGTTATACAGATTCTTCAGGAGGCATACAAGATGACTTGGTATCCCCATACCGCTAAGAACTTGCCACAATTTGTTATGGTCTACACAGTCAAAGGCTTTAGAATAGTCAATAAAACAGAAATAGATGTTTTTCTGAAACTCCCTGGCTGTCAAGGTAATGCATGCTATATGCCAGCAAATTTGGAAAACACAAGAATGGCCATCAGATTGGAAAAAATCAACTTATATCCCCATACCAAAAAAGGGGAACACTAAAGAATGTTCAAACTATCGAACAGTGGCACTCATTTCACATGCCAGTAAGGTAATGCTCAAGATCCTGCAAGGTAGACTTCAGCAATTCATGGAGCGAGAATTGCCAGATGTACAAGCTGGGTTTAGAAAAGGCAGAGGAACTAGGGACCAAATTGCCCATATCCGCTGGATAATGGAAAAAGCCAGGGAGTTTCAGAAAAACATCTATTTCTGTTTTATTGGCTATTCTAAAGCCTTTGACTGTGTGGACCATAACAAATTGTGGCAAGTTCTTAGTGGTATGGGGATACCAAGTCATCTTGTCTGCCTCCTGAAGAATCTGTATAACGACCAAGTAGCAACAGTAAGAACAGACCAAGGAACAACGGACTGGTTTAAGATTGGGAAAGGAGTACGGCAGGGCTATATACTCTCACCCTACCTATTCAACTTATATGCAGAACACATCATGCGACAAGCTGGGCTTGAGGAATCCAAGGCTGGAGTTAAAATCTCTGGAAGAAACATTAACAATCTCAGAAATGCAGATGATACCACTTTGATGGCTGAAAGCGAAGAGGAACTGAGGAGCCTTATGATGAAGGTGAAAGAAGAAAGTGCAAAAACTGGCTTGCAGCTAAACCTCAAAAAAAGCAAGATTATGGCAACCAGCTTGATTGATAACTGGCAAATAGAGGGAGAAAACGTAGAGGCAATGAAAGACTTTGTATTTCTAGGTGCGAAGATTACTGCAGATGCTGACTGCAGTCAGGAAATCAGAAGACGCTTAATTCTTGGGAGAAGAGCAATGACCAATCTCGATAAAATAGTTAAGAGCAGAGACATCACACTGACGACAAAGGCCCGCATAGTTAAAGCAATGGTGTTCCCCGTAGTAACATATGGCTGCGAGAGCTGGACCATAAGGAAGGCTGAGCGAAGGAAGATCGATGCTTTTGAACTGTAGTGTTGGAGGAAAATTCTGAGAGTGCCTTGGACTGCAAGAAGATCAAACCAGTCCATCCTCCAGGAAATAAAGCCAGACTGCTCACTTGAGGGAATGATATTAAAGGCAAAACTGAAATACTTTGGCCACATAATGAGAAGACAGGACAGCCTGGAGAAGATGTTGATGCTAGGGAGAGTGGAAGGCAAAAGGAAGAGGGGCCGACCAAGGGCATGATGGATGGATGATATTCTAGAAGTGACGGACTCGTCCCTGGGGGAGTTGGGGGTGTTGACGACCGACAGGAAGCTCTGGTGTGGGCTGGTCCATGAAGTCATGAAGAATCGGAAACAACTAAACGAATAAACAACAATGGGGCAGCCATGGAAACACAATCAGCATCTGCTCTACCAGGCCAACTGGCAGGGGCAATCCTGGCCGTTGCTTCCTAGCCCTTCCCGTAAGATGTTCCCATTTCTCCTGCCCCCTCTTTTATCTGTTTTTTTTCCCCTGGGCCTGCCTCGAAAGCACTGGCTTAAAGTTAATCTCCATTTTCATTTTCTGAAAATGATTCTGGCCCCTTGATTTGGAAATAAAGCCAATACTGGAAGCTGGTATTTTTCTTTGCAGGATGCCAACTTCCTTGAAAAAGAATTTAAACAAAACAGTTGGATAGATCAGGAAATCTGGCAAGCACCCATTAAAAAAATAAAGTGCAAGGCCAGGCTTTGCGGCAAGAAAATGGAATTACTACGTTTTGTGTTCCTTCCTGCAGTTTTCAGGATATTGCTCAAAAAGCAAAGGAATGTACTTACTTACCTCAGATAATAACAGGTAAGAAATCAATGATTTCTACATATTATTTATGTATCAACTTTAAGGCAAATTTGTTAATGAGGGAGTTGTAATAAAAATCATATGTCCAGATAGTAAAGCAATGAGGCAGACAGCCAGTTCTTTTTAAGGGTTTCTTAAGGGCTGAGAAAAAAGCACACATCTGAATTGTTCTAGATTATGCCTACTTCTTGTATTAAAGTGTTAGTTGATTTGTACGCAGCTTTCCCAAAGAATTGTGCCAAAAGTAGCTTGCAACAAGAAAAATGAGAACATATACTTATTTCTCTGGGCACATCCATTTGGGAGTTGTTACAATCCCAACAGATCTAGCAACCAGGTTGAGCAAGGCTGAATTGTAGGCTTAGCCATTAATGAAACAGTTTATATACAACTGCATTTTGATGCAACTGATGGTCCTACAGAGTGTTTCTGTATTGGAAGGCACGCTGGACTATAAAGTAGTCAACCCCAGTTTAGCACACCCAGAGAATTGGGATAACCAAATAAATGGTGGTGAAGTTAAAGATGGCTTCATGTGTTTTGTGAACATAGTCTTTGTTTGACGTTAATACTCAGGCTGGGGAGGGAGCATTCAATATCATGGGCCTGAAGCCCAAAATGGGACAGTGAGCAAGTGGCTGAGTACAAATTGTCAAAAAGAGGAAATGCAACAACTAAACAAGGCATATATTCACACAACCACTGTATATGCTGATGAAGAACTAAGTGACCTTCCTTGACTATACAAAAAAAGTATATTTACACTTCCTTTTAAAAACTATGTTAAGTGTCCTTGAGATGCTTCAGACATTTACATCAAAACAGGTTTTAAGATATTGCAGTGTTAATGAGCATATCAAGCTTCAGTCTCCACTATTGTATTTAAATTGTTTTCCATTTTGGGCTGAAAAATCTTCCCTACCATGCTGAGAACATTCTCTGAACTAAGTAACCAGCCAAGTCGATTTTTGGCCTGCTGGAAAGTGTAAAGTATATCACAGATGCTGGAACCCTTGAAGTAGTGGACCCTCTGTTCCAAGTCACCTAGGGCTGTACAAGATTGGAAATTTTTGATATGTTAATCAGTTTCAAAACTCTTTTATGTTATCTTTTGGGAATGGTATGACATTCTTTCAAGGGGAAATCAGCCAGCATCTTGGTTTTCCCAGAAAGCCCTGCTTAGTGGTGTTGTTTCCCTTTTGGGAAATTAAGAAAAAGGCTTTTGCCTTAAAAAAAATGTTGCTTCTTTTGCCACTGATTGGGGGTTCCCATTATAACTTGCTGATAATGTACAGGAAAAGGTTCATTTTGTAATCAAAAGGCTGAATCATTCCACAAAATAATTATTTGGTTTAGGCACAATAGGGTTTTTTGAATAGTAGCAAATAATTTATTCTTGCAGTATGCCATTTCCATTAAACAATATTGTAAAGCCTGAATTACTAGACTTCTTAATTGGTCTGCTTTTTTCCAAGAGATTTAAAAAGAAAACTAAAGATACTTCCTTCAAAAGCAAACCTAGTGGTTTAAAAGGTTCCCCATGCCAGATTTGTGGGAGGAAAAAGAGGGAATAAGAAATCAGCCTTGCAATTCTATGCCCAATTGTCACAAAAACATTTCTCCTCTTACTATATGAATGTTGAATCATATCGCTCTTTCTCCTTTGTTTTAACTGAAATGGGTCTGTTCCCTAGCTAATGCAGCCATGAACCAAGATCTTCCATTAAGCAGCATGAGGAACACCTCCAGTGGCAGATGTTAGGAGCTGTGCTCTTTTCATCTCAACAGCAAAAGGCAGTTTTAACAGTACAATAGGTGCAAGGAAGGGCCAGAAATATATTGCCCTGCAGATCTCTTCCATTTCTGAAAGCCCCCCTCAGAAACTGCAAGCAACAGACATCCATCTTTCCCTCTTGTAGCAAATCATGGGGTCTGGAATGCTATGGCTGAAAGCCGAATACCTTACTGACACAGGAAGATAAACAGAACCCAGCAGCCCGTCCCAAGAGGAGATGGTACCATGCTTCAGAGAAGAATTCCTCTCCCCACCCCCATCCCCCTATGAGCAAACACTTAGGGTCCCTCTCATCCTCAAGGCTTATACAAGGTGAAATCTGGAGTTGAGATGCAGTCTCAGGAAGTCAAAGGGATTAGTGAAATTTCAAATAGCTGAACAATATATAAAACATCCAAATGCTTTCTTGCATCTAAGTTAAAGCTTCACATAAGCAACAGGTCAGAATACTCCTTGGGATGTTTTGAAGACCTTTTTATCCAGTTGGAAGTGAAGGGAATATCCAGCATGTAAAACATCTCAGAATTCAATCTGGGAAAAAGAGGTAAATGGTTTTGTTCTTTCCCTCATGGGTATTCTTACACATCAGGGCCATAATCCCATGGTGCCCTCTTTTGCCCTCCTATTCTCTTATGGCCTTTCTTTCTTCTTCTTGTTTGGCTCAGGAACAGGCAGATTTGCCTCAGTTTGAACGGAGGGCACAAATAGAGAGCCGTTTAAAACAAACAGATGCAAGTAGCTGTAGGATCACCGGTTTATTTAGGAAATGCATACGCCACTCAATCCAACTGGATTCTAGGCAGCCTACCATGTAGAGAATAAAATACACTGAAAACAATAGCACAGTAATAGACAATATATAACTGTAAAAAAGTCCTAAACTTACATGGCTCCAGAATCTGTATTTCATCTGGGATTATTATATTTTTATTCTGCCTGTTATATATGGAATGGAAGCCTGATGATATTGGGTTGAAAACAAGAAACCAAGAGAGTAAAAAAGATGCTACTGGGAAAGATCCAAATTTACACACTACTGTGACTTCCAATTTGTGCAGGCATTCCCAGACTTCCATTTGTACAAGCTTTTGGTCCAGTTTCATTCTGTTTGGGGGAAATATAGCAGTCTAGAAAGAGCACTGTTGGATTTAAATTGTCTCATCATACCAAATCACTCTCTGGAGATAAAAGGTCAAGTTATATATTTAGTGAAGTGAAATTCTGAAGGTGGCAATCTCAAAAGAATGCTGGAAATATTCACTGGAGTGGAAAAGATTCTAAACCATGTTTGATAGAGCAAGTTAGTTTATAAATCCCTAGTATCAAATTCTTCCTCCTCCCAGTTCAGTTTCAGCAACTTCATTGCTAGTAATTGAAATAAAATGCCCAAACTATTGAAACAATTTAAGACATTTTAGAGTTTATTTTAAATGATTGTAGCTAAAACCATAGCAAAACAAAATAAAGCTAACTTTTAATTGTTATTCTGCAAAACCTGAAAAATACGGAAACTGTTGAAGCATTTTATAGTAAAAATATAAATGATAATTAAAAGGTACGAAAATATGAAATACAGTAGTAGAAACAAAACAAATGCTTTTTTTGATTAAAATGAACTGGATTCTCTGACTCTTTGGAGCACATCTAGAATTTTGAAAAAGGCTGACTCAAAATATCTGTCATGGGAGATAATGCTTATTATTCACAAAATGGCTGCTATAGCGTGTGAAGTCAGTCACAAAACACCCAATTTACAGCAAGGCAAACTTTTGAGATCAACAAGCAAACTGATCTCCCATCCTGTACATACACTCACTCATTCACTCACCTTCCCCTTACTTCTGCCACATGAGATCCATTCACCTGAACCATACATGCCTCTTACAATGACTTAATCAGGCAAAAATATAAAGAAATATGATTCTGTGTAAATTAACCCTGAAAAAGCTTATCAAAAAAAATTTTTTTTTGTTGCAACTGCCTGGACAAGTCCCTGCAGTTTTCTTGGCAAGATTTCAGAAGTGGTTTGCCATTGCCTGCTTCCTGGGGCTGAGAGAGAATGAGTGGCCCAAGGTCCCCCAGCTGGCTTCATGCCTAAGGTGGGACTAGAACTCCCAGTCTCCCGGTTTCCAGCCTGGTGACTTCCCCACTACACCAAACTGATTATCAAAAATTACTATTCTAATATTAATATATAGCATATTCATCTTTCATTTCTGCTGCCTTATCACCTTTTCCCTAGAAATACCACTTATAATGTATAATGGTACGTCCATGAAGCATTAGATCTTAGTACCTATAAGGAAACTATTTTATTATTATAGAGGCAAATGATACATACTAGCATAACACAATGCAATTGAGTGCATATTTATTTAGAGGCTAATTTAACTAAGAGAAGGTCATAGGCCTAGGAACAATGCCTTCATTCAGGGATAACAGGGATGGGGAACCTGCACCTCTCAAGCCACTGGATTCCAACTCCCATAAGCCCCAGCCAGCATGTGCATGTGCTTATGTCCCATAAGCCCCAGCCAGCCAATATGAACTGGAATCCAGCCACACGGAGGCCACTGGTATGTATCTAAGATTTAAAGGACCAGAAAATGGCTTCCTCCCTTCTCAGCATGTGTAGACAGTCTTTGCTTCTCTTCCTCTCCACTGTAACAACCACCGAAGAGCCAGTCATGAGGAGCAGAAGCAAAAACACTGTTCCACGTTTATGTCAAAATACGTAACAGTGATTGAATATTGACAGAAACCCCTTGAGAGCAGGAGCCTTTCCAGAAAGTTTGGTCAAGACCATCTATTAACACCAATGAACATCTACAACACACTGAAATGGCTGGCACAAGAATTCATCTCTCTCTATGAAGGAGCTCCCATAGATGTTCTGTTTCCACAAGCTCTTTCGCAAGCAGGACATGCTTGAGTTTTGGTTAGTTTTTCTCCTCCACTACTCCAGGCTAATACAAAGGATAAAACATTATTTCCGTAAGGAGAATATACTCCCCGCAAATAAATTGTTAGTTGTGTTGCAAGAAGACTGGTTGGGCAGTACAGTACGCAGCTCTCTTGAGAACGCTGAATTCCACTGACTGAAAGGCTGCAGGGGAACTGTGACTCAGAGTAGACACTACAGAGTAGACAGAGTAGTTCAGAGGGGAGCAGTAACAGGCAACTGGACTGTGTTCCAGAGTTTGATAGATTGGCACGCGAGAATGTTTTCAGAAGAGACTTCAATTCTGCTTTATTCGTGGAATTTTGTGAGGGGTCCATCTGACATAATCTTCCATTTGTAATTCAGTCTTTTTCCACCATCACCTCTCTCAAATGGCCATGGAGAAAACAACAATAGTTGAACACTGGGTTTTGATCAGTAAAGTGAAGAGCCCTCCATCTTGATTTCTGAAGTCCTGTTTACCCTAGGCAAGGGATAGGCAAACTTTTTGTGCAGAGGGCACATTTGGAATTTTGAAAGCATCTTGTGGGCACACTCACAAATGGCCACCAAGGGAGATGTGATTGTTGTCCATGAATATGATGTCCATAAATATGATGCCAAAGGCTGATGCTTTGCTTAGCGATATTCCAGCTTCCTCTTTTATCTATTTTTATTAAAGGAATCAGGCAGGACCAGGGTACCAAGGAGCCACCCTGGTGAGCACAATCACCTCTTGCCCTCCTATGCAATCCAGCAAA
The DNA here is from genome assembly GCF_035149785.1 of Candoia aspera. Classification (NCBI taxonomy): domain Eukaryota; kingdom Metazoa; phylum Chordata; class Lepidosauria; order Squamata; family Candoiidae; genus Candoia; species Candoia aspera. Next base: position 151,695,446 of record NC_086153.1, read on the forward strand.
AGCTTCTTGTTTCCTTTCATTCCCATCCACCAGTTAATTTATGGAACAAGTCTTCATCCAATGTCTCATTCTGGTCTTTGGAACGGGTTGACAGGAAAATATAGCCACCAATGTATTCATGAACCACCTTGCAATTTGCGCTCAAGCAAGCAAAAGCAATAGATACATTCTGATCAAACTCAATGGCAACCTGAAGGGGAAAGACAAAGATGTCAAAGGAATTGAAATACCAAGAAGAATATAAGTGCTGTTGTTGCAGTTTTCTTACTGCTCTATATTCATTAGTTGTAAAAAGAATCACATGGGGCACAAACACCTTAGGGTTAAATTTGGGTTAAATTTAACATCTTAGGGTTAAATTTGGGTTAAATTTAACAACTTAGGGTTAAACTTGGTAAATCCTAATGCAGTGTTTCTCAACCTCAGCAACTTTAAGATGCGTGGACTTCAACTCCTAGATTTCCCCAGCCAGCATTCTGGCAGTTGGTCCACACATCTTTAATGTTGCTGAGGTTGAGAAACACTGTCCTAATGGCTCACTTTCTAAAACATTGTTTTCCAGAGAAAGCATTGCTTTTTCATTTTCCACCAAGCATCAGAAGTAGCATAAAGGAGAAGCTGCTTAACACCATTCCCTGTCGGGACTGCCGGCTTAAAACCTCCCTCCTTCAGCCTTTCTACACTTTTGGGAAAGAGTCCCAAAGACTCCTTGTTTTCTTTCTTCCTGCAGGGAGAAAAAAATCAGCTTTGGAAGGATAATTTTGAGTAGACTCATGACAGTAGGAAACAGGATTAAGCATCTCCTGGCATCATTTATATCCCTGCTTGAACCGGCAGCCTCACAGACCATTTTTCTTCTAAAATGTTTCTGTGATGATTTCCCTTCTTCAATATAGGCAACTTTTCGTGCAATACTGCAACTCAATAGTTAGAAATCAAACCCCGGGGACTGTTTGTTTGCCTTCTCTCTATTATACTTAGTTTCATCCTAATTGGAACCATAAGCTTTACTCTGAAACTTTCTCCTAAATGCAGATACATTTTGGCTGATAGCGATGATGAGGAAGCACTTACCGTAGATCATACATGGAATCACTGAGGCCTATTCCATGTATTAATGGAGACACTAATTCATGGCATATTGCTGTTCATAAGCAATCGCGTATGGACTGGGTACTGGAATTTGATTTAGCCTGTTGCCTAGATTGTACCCCTCTGGAAGGCAGGAATAGGAAGAGATGCCTCAGAAGAGGCTTTCATTATACCGTTGCTGTGCCTTAGCACAGAACTTTTCAGAGGGTCCAAAGGACACCACCGTCCATTTGGGTACGTCCAAAGTTTTCTATTCTCTTTTCTGTCCACTAATCATTCATTGAAAAAGAAAGGTAGAAAAGCGGTTGCCTTTGTTGTTGCCGGAGTGAGACGCCATGGGTCTGAAAGCACCCTAAGCTGCCTGCCCAAATGCAAACAATTGGCTCGGCATAGTGCCATGGAAATACGGGGTTCCCAGGTCTGCTGCTTTGTGGCATCCAGCAACCTCGTGAGCCTTTAGCATCTGAAAAAACTGAAAGATTTTTCTTCATTTCGCTTGGCAGATTTTCAGATGATGTAAAATATGGAGGTCTGGCTTTCCACCTTAGAGTTGGATCATGCTAATAGTTCATCTGGTCCAACAGTCTCTTTCTAAAATTGGCTGGTCTAATATAGCCAGAAAATCCACTCGACAGGTATGACTAGCCTTCCTGCTATATGTACCACAGCAAGCAGTACTGAGGAGTCTCTGAAGAGATCTGCCTTCCATCTCCACTGATGTGTGCCTAAAAGTCCTTTTATTGCTACCAAGCTTCCGTTTATTATATCTTGTGGCTGAATGATCAGTTAAAGGGGAAGAGCCATTCTTGGGGCTGGTTGACTCCCTAGTTCTGCGGAGACCAGTTTTATGCCCTTAGGGTTTGAATTAGATCTGCCATGGCTTGGATTTTATTGCATCTTATGCTGATTGATTAATTGTATTTATGATTTCATTGGAATTTTAATTGTTTTTATTGTGAACCGCCCAGGGTCCCCTGTGTGGGGGAGATGGGCAGTGATAAAAATTTGATAAACAAACAAACAAACAATTTATTTATTATGCCAAATGTTTTAGCTTCTCTTCCTTGAATCTTTTAACAATTCTAATGAGGATATTCTGACTGCTGTGATATCTCTTCATATATTTCAACTGGATCCAGAATTAGATGCCTATAATCAGACTGGCCTATTCAGCCAACCCTCCCTTCATGTTATACAAAGTATGCTTGGGACTATGCTAAGATAGAGCCAGTTTGGTGTAGTGGTTAAGGCACTGAGCTAGAAACAGGGAGACTGTGAATTCTAGTCCCGCCTTAGACACAAAGCCAGCTGTGTGACCTTGGGCCAGTCCCTCTCCCTCAGCCCTATGAAGGAGCCAATGGCAAACCACTTCTGAAATCTTGCCAAGAAAACTGCAGGGACTTGTCTAGGAAGTCACCAGGAGGCAAGACTGACTCGAAGGCAACAACAACAATAAATGCTAAAGTAAGATTACGCTTGGGGGAGGGGGCTGAGGGAAAAGGGAGATTCTTGAATATCAGATAAGAAGCATCTTCTGTCAGCAGAGCCCCCTCTCAACCAATAAAATAGTTGGAGAAGGTTGTGGTCAGGAAAGGAGAATATATGTTTCCACCCACCCCCATTTCATTTTCTAGATCCAACTCGTTTTCTTCTCTGCTCCAGAGAACTTTTCTTCCACTAGCAGTAAACAAGATCCTTTGCAATTCTTCAGTCAACTATTCTCAGGTGAAGAAATTTTTAGTCAAGTAGCAACATAGCAGAAATGGTTGCCATCCAGGAAATGTTTCATTTTACCTGCTGTATCTCCCAGTTCACATTCCATTGTTTCATATTTGAGTATCTCCATGTTGTAATTGGGTCCCCAGTAGCTGTGTCTATCCTAATCAGCCTGTTATAAGAAATCCCCAGGAGATCATCCTTCTTGCTTCCTTTAAATCTAAGGGAAAGAAGAAGAGAAAAACCCAACTGCTTCTGTTTCTCTAAACATTTATTCCCATGTGCATTAGTTCCACCCAGACTGAAGGGCAGAAGAAGAGAAAAGACCTATAGCACCCTTTTCACAAAGCTAGTGAGTTAAAAGAGCATGTTGGGATTTGCATTTTGGGCATATTCCATTCAACTTCTCACCCCCAAATCCATTCTTGTGAGTCCAGGGGTTACCTGTATTTTCCTACATCCCTTTTGTTAGTGTGTGTATGTGTGTGTAGGCATTTTTCTTTTAAAAACTCTGCTGTACCATTTGGGAGAGTGCAAACATTGAATGGCAATTGCACTTTGGTTTGCATATCAGTTCAGGAAATGCAAGTATTATAAGTTAGCATGCAAATGCAAACTGGAGAAACTTCCCCACGCCTACTGGCGGGAAGAACTGACTCTAGTGCAGCCCAAGCTGAAGCCCCTGCAGAGGAGGAGGAGGAGGGAGGAGACAGGGAAGGGTGCCATCAGTCATAAGCTACTCCATGGCCAGAGGATGAATGGCAAATTATAGGATGCAGCAGTGGAACTTTGCTCCTATCCTTCTCTTGCATCACAGAGACATTGTGGAAAGGAATATTTCCTTCCATTTCAAACTAACAACCAATAAAAAAGGATGAGAAATGGTTTCAAGGAAACAGAATGTTTAAAAGAGAACGCAAGCATGTATTACTGTCTTCACATCATAGACTGTGCTTCCCTCTACTGACCAAATACAGAAATGCTAAACAGTACAGATGATTTTGCACTTCTGCATTTTTATTTTTATTTTATTTTTATCCTGCCTTTATTATTTTTTATATATAACTCAAGGCAGCGAACATACTTAATACTCCTTCATCCTCCTATTTTTCCCACAACAACAACCCTGTGAGGTGGGTTGGGCTGAGAGGGAGGGACTGGCCTGAGGTCACCCAGCCAGCTTTCATGCCTAAGGCGGGACTAGAACTCTCATACCATGCCTGATTGGCTCTTGGGCTGAGAGAGGGACTGGCCCAAGGTCACCTAGCCAGCTTTCATGCCTAAGGTGGGACTAGAACTGTCATTCTCCTGGTTTCTAGCCTGGTGCCTTAACCACTAGACCAAACTAGCTCTTGCCTAAAAACAGTTGATCTGGATGATACTGTGTTCTGCCTGTTAACTCTTCTGTATTTCTCAATTGCTTTTTTACTTACTTAACACAAAACCAACCAACCAACCAACAAATCTGTTAAGCAGGGAAAAACAGAATAATTGCATGGTGTTATCTGAGAAAGCCATTGTTTGTGTAGTCCTGCTGTGATGCCTCATCTTGACTCTGTGTGCATTTGTGTGTGTGCGTGCATACATGTTCCTGGGAGGGAGGAGCAAAGACTGTTGGGAGTGAATGCCAAGAGTATATATTCCCAGCAGGGTCACCCAAGTTGTGAAGGTTACCCCAAAAGCAAGCAGGGACCTATATTGGCCAGCAGCGATGTAGGAAGATGCTGTAGGCTAATGAACACATTAGTGATGATGGCAAAGCTATCATTTCATACTGCATGGAAGAAGGCAGTGATAAACCACCCCGTATTTTAGAAAGAAAACCCCATGGATAGACAAGATAAAGTGATTGATGATGTAGTGCCGGATGATGGGCCCCTCAGGTTGGATGATGGGCCTTCTTCAGGTCACTTAACATGAGGAAGAGCTGAGGATCTTTCAGAATAATCAAGATGCTTATGATGTGGCTAGATCAAAGCCCTTGGGATGTCTAGTTGCTGATGTTGTGGTGCAGGAAAAGAAAAGTCAAAGTTGCAAAGACAGAATTATAAGTGGGAACATGGAACATAAGAAGCATGAACATGGGAAAGTTCAACACAGTGAACTATGAAATGAACTGATGACACATTTACATCTTAAGCATAAGTAAATTGAAATAGATTGGAACTGGACATTTTCAATTAGGGGACCATATTGTTTACTACTCAGGACGTGAAAAACGAAGAAGGAATAACATTGCTTTCATAGTCAAGAAGGATATAGCAAACACAGTACTTGGGTACAGTGCAGTCAATGACCAAATAATATGAATGAGACTTTGCAGACAACTCTTTAAATTGTGATATCCAAGTTTATGTTCCAACAAGTGGAGCAAGACCAGGTTATATGCTCTCCCTTTATTTATTCAACTTATACGCTGAATATATATACAGAGGGAGGTTGGATTGGAAGAAGATGAGCAAGGTTTTAAAACTGGAGGGAGGAACATCAATAACCTGTTCTATGCTGATGACACTACTGTGGTAGCTGATAATATGAACAATCTGGAGCACAGTGAAAAAATGGGACTAAGATCAAACATAAAGAATACCTAACTAATGAAAACAGGTATATCAACAGCCTTGACAATGAAGAGTTTGAAATGATGGATAACCTCTGCTTTTTAGGGTCAACTACCAACAATAAAAGAACTAGCAGTGAAGAAATACATCATAGACTAGCACTTGGTAGAGTAGCAATGAAGGCCTTGGAAAAGATATTCAAATGTGATGTGTCTATACCTACAAAGGTCAGAATTACGCAGGCAATAGTTTTCCTTGTGACACACTATGGAAGCAAAAGTTGGATTTTCAAGAATCAGGATGGAAAGAGTATTGACACATTTGAATTTTGTTGTTGGAGAAGACTCCTGAAAATACCCGGGATACCCAAGAAAACAAACAAATGGATCAAAGAACAAATCAATCTAGAATTCTCATTTAAGGCAGAAATGACCAGGCTCAAATTACCATATTTTGGACACATTTGTGAAGACCTAGCTTTCTTGTGAAGTTTATAATGCTGGGGAAGATGGAAGGGAAGAGAAGAGGAAGATGACCAGCAGCAATGTGGATGAATTCAATTACAGTGGTGATGGGTGCACAGCTGGAAGACCTGAAGGGCCAGGTTGGGAGAGATCATCCTAGAGAAAATCTATCTATGTGGTCACTAAGAGTTGTCACTGATTTAATGGCAGATAATCAATCACAGTCAATAGAATATCTAAGTCTGGGTTAGATGCTGGCAGAATAACCTAAAAATGATGGGGGAGCTGTCAATAATCAATTCCAGAATAGGTATGTAAGTATGTATTGTAAATATCTAATGCCAGGTGCTAAGAACAGGGGGAACTCTAGTGTTGAAAGAAACTTTATACTCCAGCAGTGCTGCTTATTTAATCAGATTTAATAACCATCATTTTCATGTTCTAAAATAACCTCCACTTTGAGTCATTGTGGGAAATGAAATGGTAGCTGCTTGATACTGAAGGGCAGAGTACATTTTTTAAGGGATGCCACAGGGCAGATGCTGCAGCCCTGAACTCTCCCTTAAAGGTACCAAGAGTGATATAGGAAGAGATCATATTGTATATAAGCCAGAAACAAGAGTTACTTTACATAGAATAGTAATTTTAAGAAGATTTCCAAATCAGAACTCTGAAGTGTATTTCAACTGAAAACAGATAATTTCTATTTTTAAAACTGAAGTAGGAACATTAGAATTACCTTACAATATAATAGGATAAGCCGAATTCTGGAAGGGATTGCCATGCCTGGATAAACCTCAGTTTGGCTTCCATAAGAGACAGGTGCATGATGTTCTGGTGGGCTTCTAGAATGCGAGCTGCCAGCTAAGGAAACATGGAAAGGAAAACACAAGTTTTAACTGAAGTAGAAATGAACAAACAGCATTCATATGGTCAAAATACACAGACCACATACTTTTGCAGCCTTACAAATCTGCTACTTTAAGGAAGCAAACCAAATACTGAGCGTAGAATACAATGGGAAAACCCAGCAGATGTGAAGAAAGGATGTGAAAATGCTGGCAACTCCATCAGTATGGACACCCTTTAGCTTGGCTCTTCCTCTTCTCCTTTCTTTCCATATGTGGATGGCAGTGATATCCTCCTGACCACAACAGTACTTCTGTAACTTGGGTGACAAGCAGCTGTGGTTTCCTGCCAGTTTCCTACCACTTTCTTCTCTTTGATTCCAGCAGGGATTCAAGATCTGTCTGGTGTACAGTATCCAAGAGGACTGAAGGTCAGGGCTGCATTGTAATACCTGGAGTTGACCATAAGACTCCAGCTGGTAATAAGAAGTATTGTATTTACATATTTTTGGTATACAATAGTAATTTGTTATAGATCAATTAATGATGGACTTTAGTCACAACTGTGGTTGCTACGTTCATCGCATGGTTTGAACAATTGGTTTTCTGATAGCTTCTCAGAGTGCTTTGTACACACTGCTCAGTAAATTTCCTGCTCTAGTAAAGTTAGCAGGATTTGCAGCTGCCTGTGTGGGCATGCAAGGATCTGACTACTGATCCATTCTGTAAAATGCTGTCCTATCGACGACAATTTTTTTGGGATTCTGAATTGGGAGTGTCTGGGGAAATTGAGGGGATTATTTTCTTCCTCAGCGCCTGCTGACCAGGATCGTTTTTGGTTGAAGAGGATGAAGATGGGAACTTCTGAACATGGAAGAGCCTAATGGTATCCCTTCTTCCTCCTCTACTCTATTATCCTATTGCTATTTGCAGATGGGAAAACTCAGGAGAACAATTACACAGAATCAATACACTGAGATCATGGAAATGCAGTTTTTGAATCCCCATCTCACAAATTCAGGTCCAATATTCCACTTACAGGATCATGCTGGCTCTTCAGACTTTATCTGCAGAGTTCCTAGATTTTGCTGCAAAAAAAGTACTCCCTGAAGTTCACTTTTTGACCCATTAAGCAAGAATCCTCCATCAATCAGACCTGAGTCAGTCTGAGGACACTGCCTCCTGCAATTTGCCCAAGATTCCGCTGTTCCTGCATTCTCTTCTGCCTCCATTTACCTGCTTAGATTTGTATTTCTTAGCATATCGTGGTGAGATGAAGCATTCTGGTTTCACATCCATGCTTTCTACATCCGAAACTTCCTGGGGTGCAGCCGTTCTGCTTTTCATTTTCAGGAGCGAGAGGATGTTGTGGACCTCGGATTGATAAGAACTGTCTGCCATTGTTTTCCCTCTGGAAGCCAACACACAAGCAGCCATCCACCTGGCATACTGCTCTTCCTGCAACAGACAGTCCATTGAGAGACATTAAGAAAAAAATCTGGCACCTATTTTCACTTGCACTGTTTATCTGCAATCATTTGCAGTGCTTTGACTAGCTTCAACACAGGCTTCTCCTCAGAAAGCATCACATATACAACCACATGCCATCAGCATTATTTGTCTGTTTATTAAACTTCTATCCCATCTCTTCCTCAGGAACTCAAGGGAGCAGCTTTCAAGGACCCATATATGAAGGGGATGAACTGGTTGGTTTCTTCTTCCCTCATGTTTGCGTCTGAGAACAAAAATGTCCATAATATTTTTCATTCGTCAGCAAACAGGCAAGGCTGAAGCTAGGGAAGAAATGTTTGCAACATTAAGAGGAAGATGGAATGTAAGGATATTGCAGGGAACAAAGAGGAGCTGTGAAAGCCCATCGAAGTTTGATTTTCATGTCCTTGTAGGGTCTGATTTAGTGCATGTGCATGCAAAGGTTTATAGAAAGCAAATGCCTTTTCAATTCCCTCCAGGGTGTCACAGTACTACAGGACTGAAGTACACTAAATGCATCATTTGTGTGCTTTCACATACCGATAAATGTGGAAGCAAGACAGCGGTATGCAGGCAAGACTTTCCTCTCCCCTTATGGTGTTCTGGAAGGAAAATCTCCTAGCGCAAAAGGAAACTTCCCTTCCAGAACTGAGACAAGCTTTGGCACAGGGGTGGGAATTTTCCTCAAGACTGTAGGACAAAAGTATCAGTGACTGGAAACCCCTTATGGACTTTTTGCTGGAAAAAAGAGAAAAATGAACTTGTGATTTATGGGTTTGAAGATTAGAAAGGGCAGGAAAGAAGGAAATTATGATGTAACTTTAGAGAGAGGGCAACATATAAATGTATTTTGTAACTGTAAATGTCCATGGAGTTGTCAGAAGTTGATGACTTTAGGGAGGCAAACTGAGTTTCACAAGAGTTATTCTTCTTCGGCCTGGAAGCTCGTATGGGGCAAAGGACAAACACCAACAAATTTACAGAATCTTTTGGCAAAGCAACTCTTGACACAGACCTTTAGACAAAAATCCCCTCTCACAAGTGGGGGCAGGCAGGGGGATAAACACGCAAGGCAACCTGGGGTTTGGTTCACTGTTTTTTCTATAAAACCTTGTTTCGTTTCCCTGCACAGATAGCTGGGAATATTTGTGTGCTGTGTGGGTTTGCGACGCACTGAACTGCCAGCCAAGCACCTGGGCCTTAATGAGGTTTCCCAAGGGTTAATGCAGTGCACAAAAAGCACATTAACGCCCTTCCTCTACACACACAATAGATTCATTCAGCTTTTTTGCTACTCACATCATTACACCTCAAATGTATTTCATTCATTCCATCAGCAACCGGGATGAGTAATTTAATTCTGTATTTTTTCCCTGACACACTTACATCTGGGACAATTTCACATCCTGAACAACAGAACAGAAGAGAATTTATATGTAAGCTTATGTTTCATCTTCATTTAAGGACAACCTCTGAGAAAGGCAGGGAAAACAAACAGCTTATAAAAAAAAGTAATTCGGCCAATTTTAAAAGGTTAAATTATTAATTACTATACCACTATGGGGATAAAAGGTGCTAACATTGCAGACCAAAGCAATTTTATTCTGGTGTGTGTTCTGCCTTAGTTTACATTGTTTAGTTTGAAGGGAGCCCATGATGTTTATTGATGGTCTTTTGATGTTTTTCAAATGACAGAGGACTGGTGCTGTGAGGATGTTTTCCCAGACAGACAAGTATGAGAGATGTTGAAGCATGTAATAAGGCAGATGTTCAATGTGGGATTTGCAATATACACAGAGCCTTTACACCAGTGGGATTTACTCCATGGCCTCCCATTGATCACTACTGTTGGTACAGTTTGAGAACTTAAGGCAGTGAAAACCTGGCACAATTTATATGCAGCTATGTAATACAATTTCTGTGGCCAGAGGTGTAATCACAAAGTCATGTGGCTTTCATGTGTCCTCATCCTGATGTATGGCAGTGATATCCACACTTTGACACATATTATGTGGACAACAATGTCATAAGGATTAAGTATCCTTTTGTCAGCAAATGAAACTAAAGCACTTTCAACAACACAAAGAATAGTTTACAGTAAATATTGTATAAAGAAAGATTAATCTGTGTGTATGCATGCACACGTGTATATCCATGTGTACACAGACCTATCCTAAGCAAAGAACAAAAATGCTTATTGTGTTAGGAGATCTCTGTAGATAGGACAGCATTTCATAAGATGCTATATGAAAACATCAGCTTCTACCTCTTAGGTTGAGCTTCTCGATAGGTTCTCCATGCTCAGCTTCTTTGTTTTTAAAATAAGACACTGATGTGTCTTTAAAGACAAACCAATATTGCTTGAAGGCTTTCAGCACCAGCTTTTTGGATCTGCAAATGAAGAATTGCTACATCAACTCTCTGTCCTCAGGAGAATACTTATCAACCCCTTTGGCCAAATTTTATTCCCAATATATTATGGAAGCCCATGTGGCTGTCTCATTCTGAGGTATGTATTTTCTCTATTTTGGCTGCTTAGCTAAACCACAGGTGCCTAGGACAAACTGCAGTGATGCCCCACCCACCCCAAAAAGACAAAACGTGTGTTGTAACATCACAGTGCAAACCCTGGACTTTGAACATACTTCTCAGTGTCAGATGAAAGCATATAAATTGTGGGGCTTGTATTGTGAGATCACAATGCACATTTTTTCACCTGCCCCCTCTTGCTCCCCCCCACTGGGACACCTATGGAGCAAACATGCTGAAGGTTTGGAATGAAAACTGATTCATTTTGAAACAGAACTAATGAGCATGTCAAAATGCACTATCCGGAATGATAGACAATTTATGTTGCTGATCATTCATACAAGTACACACATTTACATCTATATCTATCCATTAACATATGCAAAATCCATATAAATGTATGGTTTTCAGTCAGTGCATTTTGTCGCTATGTAAGCAGCTACCTTATATGAGGTAATACCCCAAACTCCACCAGACAGAGGGCCATCATGGAATTCTACTTTCACAAAACTCTGAATTGCAAAATCTTTTGGTTATTCATTTTTACGTCTTCATGTACAAAGATTGCTTTTCTGAAAGATTTCAAGTAAACCATCTCTAAATGAAAATACAAGTTTGATCATTTTTCATGCAGTAGTATTTTAATTGATTTAATTATTGAGTTTTATTGTGTGGGATATATTATTTTAATTTTGTAAAGCATCCTGGGAGTGTTTCTTATACTAAGGATGGCTTATAAATATATTAAATCAATTTCCAATTCAACTGAAATGACATTGATACAACATTATATTGAATTTTGAAAGAAATTTTGGATATTGATCGCTTTTGAAATTCAATGTAATAAAAACAAAAGAAATATGCTTAAGTAAACAACATCATTCAATAGATGGGTTGTTATCATCCCTCCTTTTCCTTACCTAAATAGCTTGAGGTTATCAGCAAGCTTTGGAATGTCTGTGATATCCTCCTATGGAGAACCAACAATTATGCTAGTAACAAGGCACAGCCAGATATTTTCTGTTGCAGGGCAATGATTGGCCCATATTATGGGGTCTTCTGGTGCATGTTATGGTTGCTAATTTGCTATTTATTTTCCCTACCCTTTAATCCCAATTCAGCAGTACACTTCAGATAAATTTAAAAGTTCACCTCCAAAAGAAACCCACAGATCTAAATTTGGGAGACATGAAATAGCCAAAAGCTATCTTCCCCTCAAATTATGCAATATTGAAAAAAGTTTATACCTCTTAATATCCCAGGTGAATCAGAAATTGGGTACAAACTACTATGTACCCAAAATACATAGTGAAAAAATACCTGAGAAGCAGAACTAGAGGAAAGAGATAATATGATGATAAGGTTCCCTTCCTCTTGGATAATGAGTTGCTCCTCCAGATATTGCTCAATTCTCTTTAGCTCAAGCAGGTGACTGATGATGGATGTTGCAATTCATCAGCTCCCAGCGGGCCATGTGATACCCATCCTGGGCTACCAAATGTGGGAGATACGCTCAGTGATAAATCACAACCTAATTTCCTAATTTTCCATAGGGATGCGGTGGCGCTGCGGGTTAAACCGCTGAGCTGTCGATCGGAAGGTCGGCGGTTCGAAACCGCGCGGCGGGGTGAGCTCCCGTTGTTAATCCCAGCTCCTGCTCACCTAGCAGTTCGAAAACATGCAAATGTGAGTAGATCAATAGGTACCGCTTCGGCGGGAAGGTAACGGCGTTCCGAGTCGTCATGCTGGCCACATGACCCGGAAGTGTCTATGACAACGCCGGCTCCAAGGCTTAGAAACGGAGATGAGCACCGCCCCCTAGAGTCGGATTCGACTGGACTTTACGTCAAGGGAAACCTTTACCTTTAATTTCCCACACCCAGGATATTACCTTGACTCTGTGCCCCCTGCCCAAATGAAGTGAATGACATACCAGTATATTCTCTGATTTTCCACCTTCTAGTGTTGTTTCAAGATTGGAAAGTGCTGCTTCCACTTCGTCGGTTTCGCTTTCAGCTGTGAAGTCTTGCGACCCTGATGATAATGTCAGCTTGCTGACATGGTACTGCAGTCAAAATTTCACGGAAAAAGATACCCAGATGGGCTTAAGAAGCTTGTTTACTTCATTTACATGAAACAAACAGAAGTTATAGTAAAATCTTTAAAATGAAATTTAACTTTTCCATTTGACCAGTATATTGTGGCTCATCACATGTATAAAATCCAATAGAAGTAGATGTGTCTTTATTAATTATTTGAACCTTTTTTTATTAGGTATTTACTGAAGCCATTTAGTGGCCTGCTAGAACCACTGAAATGGAGCAGAGCTTAACACCGCTGAGAAGCTGCACACAGAAAAAGAATATTATCTTAAAAATAGCTTTAATGAGCACATCAGAGAAACACAGGTTATTGATCTTACACATTCAGCCCTCCCAAGCATAAAGAATCACATGCTTAGACAGAGTAGGTTAAGAAGTAAAAAGAATCTTACTGACTTTATTGTTGTTACATCCATTTTTGGTGGAAAATGAAGTTCCTTGTATCTTCTGTTCTTTCTAAATTTAATTCACCTTAAACTCTCAGCCCTACAGCTGCCAAGAGCTGCGTGGAAGAAAGGGGCAGAATCCTTCTTTTCTTAGGCCCGACCGCATGGCCCAAGATGGAGGGAGGAGCAGCCAAAAGCATGCTGCTTCTCCCTCAGTGGAAGGAGGAAGAGAGAGAGAGAGGAAGTGGGAGTGGCAACAAACAGCTTCCTCAGAGTTGCATTGTGGGACAAACTCAATTTACATGCTAATGCACATGCTAATGAGGCATGCTGGATTTGCCAGGACCTTCAACATTTACAGCATCTCTGGAAAAGACTGTCAATTCTAATTTTACCCCCTGGGCCACTGAATGACATATTTACCAAAATCAAACAATTCTTGGCTGTCTATACTCTCAAAAAAGGTAAGAGCTATCCATACAAATAATTAAAACAGACCTAATAACATGGCTTTGTTTCAACCCAGGCTCTGTTCTATGCAGCCTTATCCCCCTGTTTTCCACACTGCAAAACACATGCTAGCTGCAAAACAGAAGCAGAATAAGTCATCATTATGCAAGCAGCTCTTTCTGCTTTCCCAGCAAGGTATGTTTTAACTAAGGCTTGCTAGTGAGGAAAACCTTTTGCACTGTTTGCTTCAGTGCTCTTTTACTAGGCAGTTGGGCTAGTGTGCTCATGCATGAAAGAGGAAGGGGCAATCCACCTGAAACAGAAGCACATACAGGGCCTCTTTTTATTTTTTGCATCTCCCTCTTTGGATTCTGTTTCACTGAGCAATCTGTGGACTCCAGATCCCACTTACAGGCCCAGGGAACCCTGAGACCTTTTGCAGCCAAATGTTTGTATCATTGTTCCAGTGATCTCATTCTAGTTTTACTTTCCCTAATCTCTTCCACGCTTCCCTTCCCTTTCCTGTTTATTCATGCAAAGGACAGAACAGACAGAAGCTGCACAGGTTTATCTGAAGGGACACCATCTCTTTCTCACTCTGGATGTAAGAGGAAGAGAGATGTTTAAAGGAAAAATGGTCCTTTCCAACTTTCTGGTAATCCCTTTTCCAAAACAGAGTTCATCATTTTTTGCAAAGGTTGTTATCAGGATCCACTTAACCAAAAAATTATTCACCAATTTCTTTACTGAACAACAACTATAAAATATTTACTATGGCTCTAGCTGAATGAATGAAAGGTATTTTGCAGGACTTTATACATGAAGATCTAGTGGATTTCTGCCTAAAAGACAGTCGAGGGACAATATAAGAAATATTCTTAATATACTAGAATATTTGGAACAACATCATGAAAAACAAGCCGTGTTGATATTCCTTGATGCGGAGAAAGCATTTGATAATTTGAACTGGATTTGTTTAAAATTTTGGAAAAATGGATTTTGGAAATAACTTTATTAAATGGGTAAAATCAATATATACCGTATGTCACAAAGAGGGCAAATTATAGTCAGTGGCGAATTGACTAAAACCTGTGAGATACAAAAAGGGACAAGACAAGGTTCCCCACTTTCACCACTGCTGTTTACTTTGGCTTTGGAAATTCTTGATAGAGATATAAGACAAGATGAGAGAATAACTGGGGTGAAGGTAAAAAAAGTATACATTTAGAGCATTTGCAGATGATTTGGTTTTAATAGTTGAAAGTCCCATGAAAGGAATAGACACATTAATGGAAAAGGTGAAGGAATTTGGTGCACTAGCTGGATTTAAAATTAACAAAGAGAAAACGAAAATGTTAACAAAAGGTATGAGGATGGACGATTGAAAAGAACTGATCGGAAAAACTGGTTTTCAGGTTGAGAAAAGGTTAAAATATTATGTCCAATATGAATTGTATGCTATTTCAGAATAATTATGATAAGGTAAGGAATGATATTAAGGAAGATCTAAGATGGGAAAAGTTGCAATTATCATTGTTTAGAAGAATTTCGGTGATAAAAATGAATGTATTACCTAGAATGATGTTTTTATTTCAAACAATACCAGTTTTGAAAAATGATGCACCTTTTAAACAATGGTAAAAAGATTTATCTAGATTTCTATGGCAGGGCAAGAAACCAAGGGTTAAATATAAAATTTTGCAGGATGCAAAAGACAGAGAAAGGCTAGGATTGCCTGATTTTAAACTGTATTTTGCATCTTGTTGTTTGGTTTGGATGAAAAAATGGATTTGGCTGAGAAATAAAAGAATGTTACAATTGGAAGATCATAACCTGAGGTTTGGTTGCATGGGTTTTTATGGTATGATAAAGTTAAAGTTAATGTGGATTTTAACAATCATTATGTGAGAAGTGTCATATTGAGAGGATGGAATAAATACAAGGGTAGGTTGTGCCTTATGATGAAGGTGAAAGAAGAAAGTGCAAAAGCTGGCTTGCAGCTAAACCTCAAAAAAAACAAGATTATGACGACCAGCTTGATTGATAACTGGCAAATAGAGGGAGAAAATGTAGAAGCAGTGAAAGACTTTGTATTCCTAGGTGTGAAGATTACTGCAGATGCTGACTGCAGTCAGGAAATCAGAAGACGCTTAATCCTTGGCAGAAGAGCAATGATAAATCTCAATAAAATAGTCAAGAGCAGAGACCTCACACTGACAACAAAGGTCCGCATAGTTAAAGCAATGGTGTTCCCTGTAGTAACATATGGCTGCGAGAGCTGGACCATAAGGAAGGCTGAGAGAAGGAAGATCGATGCTTTTGAACTGTGGTGTTGGAGGAAAATTCTGAGAGTGCCTTGGACCGCAAGAAGATCAAACCAGTCCATCCTCCAGGAAATAAAGCCAGACTGCTCACTTGAGGGAATGATATTCAAGGCCAAACTGAAATACTTTGGCCACATAATGAGAAGACAGGACACCCAGGAGAAGATGCTGATGCTAGGGAGAGTGGAGGGCAAAAGGAAGAGGGGCCGACCAAGGGCAAGGTGGATGGATGATATTCTAGAGGTGACGGAATCGTCCCTGGGGGAGCTGGGGGTGTTGACGACCGACAGGAATTTCTGGCATGGGCTGGTCCATGAAGTCACGAAGAGTCGGAAGCAACTAAATGAATAAACAACAAGGTTGTGCCCGAAGATACCTTTATTGACCTGAGCACAGGAAGCATTCTATAGAAGAGAAACAGCAAATAGAGAGAAATGGTTAACAAATCAAGACTTATTAATACAGGAGGATGGAGAAATTAAGATGAAGTCAAGAGAACAATTGACTGCAGTAGGACATAGTTTTCAATGGTTTTTACATGCACACTTAAAAGAAAAATTTAATAGGGATGATTGGAATTGAAAAACACAAAGTGGAATTTGAAATTGAATTATGTACAAATGGTGAACATGTAATAGAAAAAATGTATACTTTTGTTAAAATTTGAAACAGAACGGGTTGAAGATTGTATGACAAAATGGGCTATCAATTTGGATATAACATAGAGATGGACACTTGGGAGAGAATGTAACTGTTACTAAATTTACACAGTGTCATAATTTAAGAGAAAATGTTTATAAAATGATGTATCATTGGTATATGACACCAGAGAAATTATCAAAAATGTAGAAATGCTTTTCATACCAGTGCTGGAAATGTGAAAAGCATGAGGGGACATTTTATCATGTATGGTGGACTTGTGAGAAAGCTAAGAAATTTTGGATACAGATTCACACAATAACGCAAAGGATTTTAAAGATTAATATTGCAAAGAAACCAAAATTAATATTTTGGAACTTATGGACAAGGAATTAGAAAAGACTCATGGTAGATTGATTTTATATATGGTAACTGCAGCAAGATTATTGTACGTACAACGATGGAAGAATAATGAAAGCACCACAGTGGAGGAAGGGATTGTGAAAATGTCAGAATTTGCAGATACGGCAAAACTGACCTGTTTGGCCAGAGAAAAAAACAAAAACTTTTCTGAAAGACTGGAAACCTTATATGGATTTTTTGCTGAAAGAAGAAATAAATGATGATTTATGGATTTGAAGTTTAAGAAAGACATGGATTAAAGGAGGGGCTGAAGGGACTTGTATAACAACTACAAGGGAGGAGGGACGATTGTAATTATCTGTTGAAAAGGTCAGAAGTCATTCATATATTTGCTAACTTTAGTTTTTTTCTTTTTTATTTCTTGCACTGTCCTTTTTCTCTTCTTTCGATTTGTCTTTTATTCAGTGAAAAAATTCTTAGTAAATATAAATTTTTTAAAAATGAAAAAGTGGTGAGCAGAAAAGAGATAAAAGAGCAGGGAAGTAATATTTCCAATGGCCAACAAGGGAATCATCCTGCTCCATGAATATGTGAGTTCTCGCAATCCATCCATGGAGTTGCTTCCCTAGAAAGTTTGCCTTGTGCACCCAATGAAAACAATGTTTGCTCAGGTACCTTTAGGGGATAACCCTATAAACTCTTTCAGGGTGTGAAATCCCATTCAATTCCATGGGGCTGCCTCCCAATTAGACACGTGGAGAAATGCAGTCACTGCTGATTTAATGATTGTGTGGGTTTATATCTGAAGAGCTAATTTGTGAACTGATCTGAGAACAACTAAACCTGGTTGATAAATGTATAAAAAGGCCTTCTGCCCTTTTGTTTAACATCCAGTCTGAGGAAGGGCTCAATAAAACTCAAAACTCAATGTTTAGCACTTTGGGGATTAATTATATTTTCTGATCATTTGTAAATGGGATTATATCATCACTTATTTACTGTATTTGGGAGGTAACACAATTCAGTGTGTTTGTGGTTACGGTTGCTCTACAACAGTTGAAGAGCCAGCTGCCCTATAGAATATCCTCTGTTAATCATTGACATATGTGTAAACAGAATTTGAAACAGCAAACTAGTTTATCGCTACTGAAGAAAGGCGGGGAAAGGTCTCACTTGGAACAATCAATCCAAGTTCCGCTCCTTGGGTTTTCACGTCCTGGCAAGTGGCTGCTTCAAACAGAAAAAACTGGTTTTGTAACTTAGGATCAAGTACATGCCTGCAATGCAGCAAAAATGAAGGTTTCTTCTTCTGTGCAGTCTATTTCTTCCAGCAGAATAGCCCAGCGGGCTTGTTCATATAGCTGGTGGATCCGTACTGCATCATACTGCCAAGGAAAGCAATATCAGGTCGCATTAGAAATAAGCAGACTTTGCCATAAGTCCAACAATTAAACAGCCCAACCACCTCCAGATGTACAGTCCTTTGAAACATTTTGTACCCAGTTACAGCAATGAAGGATGCACCATTGGAAGACCGGAAGGACAAGGTTGGGAACAGATCATCCTGGAGAAAATCTGTGTGGTTGCAAACTTGATGGCACACAATCATGATAATCAAGAGGGTGCAACTTTGGTTAGCTTGAGGGCTGCGTCAAGTTTTGCACGGTACGTCAACAGCTGCACTACAAAAATGAGCAGGGCCAGGACCAGATTTTTGGGGAGGGTTTAATGGCTTTAAAGAGAAAAATGGGTGTATAGTATTTTAGAGAGCTGTATGGAGGTGATACTGATATGTTCAAGTGTGAAATTGGAACAGTGCTACAAATATTAATATCCAAGAATAACTGATGAAGAGGAAGTGATAATGTCGAAAAATGAGAAGGCTGCAAGTATAGATTGAGTATTGAAGAAATGTTAAAATATGGACATGGTTTGCTTATGGAGTAGCTATGTGACTTGCTTAACATGTGTGCGAAGAAAGCACCTGTGCCAGATGATTAGAAGAATGCTATTATTGTTCTCATATACAAACAAAAAGATAGCAAGAATTAATGTAAAAATTAAAAGGGGATTCATTTGTTAAGCAATGTGCAAAATTTGGGAAGTACATTATGGTTTTATGCTAGGCAGCAGGGTATTTTGACCAGAGCTCTTGCTATTCAGCAGGTCATTTAGGCAAAATGTATGTTGAAGAGTATAGGCTTGAATTAGGGAATGTTTTGCACAGATACGGAGTTGAAGGTTGGCTGCTAAATTTGGTAAGAGTGGTATATGATGGAAGTAAATTATGCATAAGAATAAATGGAATGCCTTGCAGATTGTTCAATATTGAGCAAGGAGTAAAACAAGGATGTATGATGACCTTCTTGTTGTGGAATGTATTTTAATGGATAAATGTATAAGGAATGCTTGCGATGATGTTAGAGATATTTTGCTTGGGGACATGAATACAGCGGGCTGTTGGGAGAAATGAATGTTTATCAAAAGAAGTGAAAAATGGCTGTGTGTAAGAACATGCTTCTGCCCACTTACTTATATGGACTAAGAGTTGGGTGTGTCCAGAGAAACATATACGTAAGTTGAATACAGTGGGAATGTAGTACTTAAGAAGTATCTAGTATCTAGAATGAACTGGTTGAGAGAAAGAGAAAAACAAAGGAAGTTGTTGTTAGATAGAGCTGGTAACAAGTTTATGTAACAAAAGACAATTTATGGAGCGGTACATGAACATGGATGAAGCAAGGCTAGTTGGCAAGGACAGGAAGGTATGGAGAAGCATAGTGAGGGGTAATGCTACAAACTAGTGTGCATTTCTATTTCTTACTCTTTATCTGCACTCTGCTCACCCTAAAAGGGAATAGAGAGATGCATATACCGGGTGTACCAAGTGTCAGGCCCCATAGGCCAATCACAATACGTTTTATTAATTAACAGGTTTTTTAGAGAAATGTCACTGTACTTAGCAATGTTCAAAAACCATGGGTAAAATGAGTAAGGAGTTATTTGTAAAAAAAATGGCAACCAATTCAAACATTTAATGTAATTTATATAATAAATTGTCCGTGGGGCCTGACGTTTGGAATGCCCTGCATCTGCATACCCCGTCTTGCTCTTGAAATAGTTGTTCAGTAATCTAGCAGTAATACTTGATCTCACTGTGCAAGATTAGTCAATCTATTTAAAATCAACTATAGACTCCCCTTAGGTTTATTAAAGAAAAAGATAATTTTAATATAAGTCTTATCTTTAAGGTAAGAGGACTGAATACTTGTAGAGGTATTAAGGAAAATATGGTTGGACTGCTACAAAATAAAATTTTAATAGAAGATGGTGTACCAGCTGCGCCCCTTCCTGGATCAGAAGGCCCTCCAGATGGTCACTTGTGTCCTTTTTGGCTTGACCATTGCAATCCACTCTACATGGGGCTGCCCTTGAAGACCCCTCAGAAGCTTCAACTGGTCCAGAATGCAGCAGCTTGCCTTGGTATGCCCATGCCCCTGATTTGAGAGTTGCACTGATTGCCAGTATACTTCACGGTGCTGATTATGATCTACAGAGCCCCATACAGCTCAGGCTACGATTATTTGAGGGTCTGCCTATCACCCATGGTATCTGCCTGGCCAGTAAGGATTGACAGAATGGGCGTGCTCTGGGTCCCCTTGATTACACAGTGTCATTGTTTGGGACCCATGGAGAGTGCCTTCTGTGTCAGGGCACCTGCCCTCTTAAACGACGTCCCCCTGAGATCCAGGTGGTTCCTACTTTGATGGTGTCGTGGAAGGCCTTAAAGACCTGGCTGTTTTCCTATGTCTTAGTATAGGGTGGGTGGAGCCCTTTGTTATATGTATTTGGCATATGTTTGCACACACTTGATGTTTTGTGACTGGATGTTCCATCTGTTCATTTGTTTCCACTGTATTTCTAATTTGTTCTTTTATATTGTGAGCCACCCCAAGTCAGCCTGGAGTTGCTTGGTCCCGAAATCAAATAGATAACATAAGCCAAACTAAAGAGTATATTCAACAAAACCCATTATACTACTTCATTTATTTTATTTATGTTAAAATAGAACTGGTATAGTATTACTGTATTCAGCGATCTATAAGCTGTGGCTTGACAACATTCAAATAGTGAATACAAAATGAAATCCTTAAACTTGCTTTTTAACTGACACATCAGAAATCTTAAAGAGCTTACTTTTGCATTCAAATCGAAGAAATCATAGTATTTAAAACGGAGTAGAAGTTGATCGTCCTCCTGGATATCTTGTTCCATAAGTGATCGAGATGAATCTAACCATCTGAAAGAAGGAGGACACCAAGCACTTTTAGTAAGTTGAGCAGGAATAAAATGCCAACCTGTAAAACAGCACAAGACATCAGCACTCTGTGGGGAAGAGAGAAATGCAGGGTTTAGTAAGAGTAGTCATGGTAAGGAAGCCTGAATTAGATGTCTACACACTTTAATGCTCCTGCCTATTACTAGATGTTACCTCTGACAGTGTTAGCCTTGATCAGATGGGACAGCACTTATCAGAAGTACAGGTAGCTGTGTAGTATTTCAGTTTTCAATTTTAGCAAAGGAATACACTCAGAAATTACAAATGCTATGTATGTGGGAGGACAATATATGTGTGATATGAAGAAGAATTATGTGTTTGAGAAGGGAGGAAATCCAGTTATGAACAAGAAAAAGTGCAAAGAGGAATTTGAGCCTGGCTTTATTTCTAACACATTAAAACATGTCAAGGTGTTACTTTTCTTTCCTCCCAAATCTTACTAATGGTCTTGTTTCTATGAAAGTTCTAAATTATAAGATACCTGGGAAGGGTCCTTTTTCTGGCTTATATTTCAGAGAAAACTGCTAGGTATCCTGATTAACTATATAATACAATATCATCAACATGATCATATTTTTTTAAGAAGCACCTCTTTACTGAGTGATACAATCTGAAGACAACCAGCAACAAGAACTGGGAGACATATTTCAGATGAGTTACCTTTCCTTTTTAAATTACTGAATAATTGAGTTGAGACAACCCAACCAACCCCAACCCAACTGAATCCAACCTAAAGCAACCTAATGTTATTCCTGTTTGCTCTGAGATATATCCCACTGAGTTCAACAAGGCTTAGTTCAGAGTAAATGCATCAAAGAATTACAGTGTTAGGTTCAATATCGCCTGTAAATACTTTGAATGGACACACAGCACACACAGTCAGGATTGCCCTTGGCTTGTCAAAATGGTCTAATGGCAGTACTCAAGGAGAAGGATTCCTCACCCAGCATTCAGTTTTGCTTTGTCGACCAATGTTCGAGGCTGATACATTTTGGCAAGGGTTTCTGGCGCACAGCTAGGATGGCTGAAAGCGAGGGTGGTCCAGCTCTGTTGTGCCAAGGGGCTGTCACTGAACCATGCCACAGTGGAAGAGACAGGCGTACCAGTGATGGGATCATAAGTGGGAGTCATGGTTTTGCTGTATAAGCCAGGACTAGCTGAAATATGGAGAACAAAAAATAAAACAATCAGCTTAGAACATCACTGAATCTCAAAACAGGAGATGGTTTTCTGATATAAACTACCTTCCTAAGCTTGAAAAAAAGAAGCTATTGGGGGCTCTATTTAACAGTTTTCCACACAACTTTCAATAGAAAACTAAATTCTAGCAGCCCTGGCCACCTAAGTCTGCAAGGGCAACTGTGCTTGCTCAAAAAACGAATTAAATATACATTTATTTTTCTAACTTCAGGTGCACCTAAGCCCAGTATAATATGCCATAGTTACAGTTCATAGTATCTCTTTCTTTATGTGATTTATACCTCTGCTTTCGTTCAGGTGCTCAAGATGTGATACACAGCACCCTTTCCTATTATTTTCCCACAACACTCCTCCCCTGAAGTAGGCTGGGCTGAGAGAGAGAGTGGCCTGCTCAGTGCCACCCACAGAGCTTCTGCGACCAAGGATGGACTAGAACCTGGGTCTCTCTGGTCCTGGGCCAACACACTCACCACTACATCACTCTGTTTAATGCTGGAAACTGTAAAGCCAATCACAACACCTGTCAAGTAGATCAATGGAGCAAATGAATGTAGCTCCCTATGGTTGCCAAGCAGAATTTTACTGACAGTTAACAAGCAACAATATTCTGAATCCTAAGGAGTTCTAATAGGAAACCAATATAGTAACACTCTGCTCTGCTCTGCAACTAATCTTTTATTAGCTGCAGTTAGAATAACCATTAGAATTAGAATACATTAGAATAACCATCTTTAGCATCCTATTTGCAGGGCTGCAACTGGGGGGGGGGGGCAAGTGGGGCAGGTGCCCTGGGTGCTGCGCTGGGGTGGTGGTGCCAAAATGAGCACCGGGGGGTGGGGGCGCTAAAATGGGTGCGGAATCCATGTTTGCCCCAGGTGACACAGACTCTAGTTGCGGCCCTGCCTATTTATTAGCTGCTAATATTACTGTAAACCTTCCCGGTTCTTGCCACAAATAGTTTCTCTAGTATGTATAATATCACTAACCATAATTGTTCTACAGAAGATATTGTGCCAGAGCTGAAACGCATGGCCCTCAGGTTCTTGCAAGTCTCTCTCTCGAAAGAGGGGTGAATGCTCCCAAGGGGACACACAGAGACAATAGTGCTAAACCTTTCATGATGCAGAACAGGGCACTGAGTTTAAAAATACATATCAATGAGCAACATCCAAATGCTGGATAGCCATTATGTGGAAGCAAAGAATTCCTGCCACCTAGCGACCATCTGGATTTTTGCAGCTCAGATATGGTGTGCATACCAGCAAAGCAGAAGGAAAATTACTTATGCAGCAGGAGACAGTGTGTGGTTTTAACTGGTATTTCCCTTGAAGACCCAAGTCTTTTAAAAAAGCTGCAACTGATGAAGAACTGTTTCACTTCCCCAACCTACAAAAAAAATGCATGCATGCGGTTGGCACGACTTATATTATACTCATCTCTCAAGCCTAAAAAATGTGTAACTGAACTGAATACCCATTCCTCTCCTCTCCTCTCCTCCTGATGGCAGCATTTCCAATCTGGAAGTCCCCAATAATCCCCACCATTCTCAGTCAGAATAGCCAGTGCTAAAACCAGCTGTAGACTAACAAGCTCAAAGGTTTCTTTAACTTACACTGGCCTTTTGTTCTTACTTTTCAGAGTTCAATGTATAGAGAAGGCAGCCAGTAAATAAGTAAAATTGATAAAGTCAGTATTGTCTATTGCACTGTTACCTGGCAATCCCAAACTCACTGGAGAATTATGCAGGTTTAAAATATCTTCTACGACTGGTTCATTGTCTTTGTCTTTTTTCTTTTTCTTTTTTGTCTCATCGGTTGGCTTCAGCAGAGACAGTTCTTCTGATCGCCGAATACCTGCAATACAGTTGAAAATATGAACAAGCTGGAAAGAGAGGGAAGGGGTTTTTCCTGCCTTGAAAGAGATGGTGGTGTGCCCCGTCCTCAAGAGGCCATCCTTGGATCCAACAATGTTTGAATAATTACCGACCATCCAACCTTCCCTTTTTGGGGAAAGTTGTTGAAAAGGTGTTTGGTCTGCAGCTGATGAGAACCCTGGAGGAAACAGATTATCTAGACCCCTTTCAGTCAGGTTTCAGGCCAGGATTTAGTACTGAGACAGCCTTGGTCGTGCTTGTTGATGACCTGTGGCTGAGCTAGGATGGCAGTGGTGCATCCATCCTTGTGCTTCTTGATCTGTTGGTGGCTTTTGATACAGTCAATCATGGTATCCTTTTGAGTCAGCTCCATGGGTTGGGGATTGGGGGAACCATTTTACAGTGGTTCTCTTCTTTCTCCGGGCCAGTTCCAGTTGGTGTTGGTTGTAGGAGAACTGCTTCTGGGTGCAATTCAAGGTGCTGGTTACCTAAAAAAGTCCTACATGGCATAGGCCTGGTTACTTAAGGGACCGCCTATCACCCATAATATCTGCCCAGCCAATTCAATCCTGCAGGACTGGGACACTGTAGGTTCCTTTACAATGAAACAATGTCATCTCTTAGGACCCTAGAAATGCACCTTCTTTGTAGCAGCGCCTGCCCTCTGGAACAAGGTTCCCCTGAGATCCGGATGGCCCCCACTCTGCTGTTGTTTAGAAGAGCCATGAGGACCTAGCTGTCATGTTCCTCGTTTCAATGGTTTGAATCCATCGTAATGTTTCTCATGTCACTTTCTTGTTCCGTGTTTGTCATTTGCGGGGAGGGGAATTTCAGCCGTGCCGGGCTGTAATCTCTATGCTGCTCGGCTGGAATGTGTGTTTGGGTTATGACATGTGTTCAAGGTCACTTTCCCAGGCCGATGTGGGACAGTTGCTAACACCTGGGAGGGGGTGGTTGCCATGGTGGGGCGAGGGGCGGGATTGGGTTTGAAGCGAGAGTATTTGGTTTGTATTTTGCGCGCTTTTGCTCATTCTCAGCTTTCTCTGTATTTGCATACTATTCCTTTAATAAATCAGTTATCTTTAAGCTCGGGCTTGTGAGACTGAGTATTTTGGAGTAGGCAATCATTACATAAAGCTGAGAATCCATAAGTACATTTTCCGCTAGCCCCATCCAAGTGTTTGGTGAAGGGGAACGCTAGCGATGTCCGAACCCAGACTGCAAGAGAGCGAAGGGGGCGAGGAAGAACCAGATACCACAAAGGCGCTTGTGGCACCGAGCTCCCAAGCTCAGAGGGCAGCCCGCCGGGATAAGCGGGGCACTCAGAGGGAAGACCAGGGGTTACCGTCTGAAGTGAGCGGCGCTACAGGGGATGACTATCGAACCGGGGAGGAAGGAGACTCTGAGGTCGAATCGCCCCAAGCGTCCTGGGAACCGGAGATCCCATTGTCACCTACGGTTGTGGTGACCAAGGGGCCATTGGAAGAACCGGTTACCCCCGCACGCATAAAAGCACTAGAGGGAAAAATCGAATCCATACTTGTCATACTAAAGGAAACCCCCCGAGGGTCGGGGTCCCCACGAGAGGGTTCGGAGGAAATGCCAACCCGACAGCCCAATCCGGGGGCGAGGTCCCCATCACCCAGGGGAAGAAGTAGGACTCGGGTTTTCTGACAAGTGAGGGGAAGAGAGTTGGGAGTGTCCAGGGAAGGGTCACAGTTGGTGGGCAGGCGATCGTTGGCTTTCGCCGAGCCAGTTGAGACAAAAGAGTCAACAAGAACCCCTCCGCCTTTCATGGTAAAGTTTGATGGCGATCCCACCAAGTTGTCCTTCTTCGTTACCAATGCCAGGAATTATATGGAGGACTGGGGGCGAAGCTTTCGCTCAGAACATGGCAAAATCAATGCCATCGCCAACAAACTAAAGGGGAGGGCAGCGGATTGGTATGTGCAGCTATGCCAAGCTGAAGCCACGGAATTGGAAGAATTTGAGGAGTTTTTGTGGGCATTAAAACAGCACTTCGAAGACCCCTTGGCCCAGGAACGAGCGAAACGGGCGCTGAGGAAACTTTCCCAGGGATCTCTCTCCGTCGCGGACTACGCTTTGGAGTTTAAAGCCCTGGCTGGAAAGGTGGAGGATTGGTCCCAGTCAACCCTAGTGGAAATGTTCAAACAGGGACTGGAGATGAAGGTCCTCCACTGGGCTTTGGGACGCAACGATCTGAAAACGTTGTATGGGTGGATTCAGCTGGCGGGCAATGCCGAAAACGCCCTAGAGACTTTTGCACATAACAAGGAACTGAAGCAAGGGAAGTCAAGTAAAAGTGCCCGTGCCCCGGGATTCCCAAGCCGGCCCAAACCGAAAAGTTGAGAGGAAGAAAAGGAACGGCGGTTTGTGAAAGGCCAGTGCCTAAGATGTGGGAAAGAGGGACATCGCGCAGCTGCGTGCCCAAGAAAGCGATCCGAGGAGCGGCCAGGGAAGTCGTCCGGCAAGTCGCCTTCGGGGCTGAGGAAGGTGAGGGCTGCCCGCGCGGAGGTCGATCCTAACGACAACCCATTCGGGGGAGAGGAAGAAGAGCTGTATTTTGAACAGCCGGCGGGAAAAGGCAACCACCTGCTCTGAAGGGTGCCGTAGGGCAGGTGGAAGGAGATGGGCACGGCCACGATTCGGTGAGTGGGAATTTTCCTACCCTGACGGTCAAGGTGAAATTGGGATCCAGTACTCGAACTGTGGAGGTGTGGGCTATGCTTGACTCAGGCTGCTCGCGCTCGTTGATGCACCCCGATCTCGTAGCCGCCTTAGACCTCCCCAGGTTTCCGTTGAAGCGGCCAATGATTTTTACCCAATTGGACGGGACTATGGCTGGGGGGAAACCGGTCACCCACTCCACGGGACTGGTGGCACTGCAAATGGGTAGTCATTGGGAGAAATTACCCTTCATCATAGCGCCGGTGGGGGGGCCATTAGTCATTTTGGGGATGCCCTGGTTTGTCAAGCAAAATCCTGTTATCAACTGGCTGCATAGAACTGTGACATTTGCTGATGGATTTTATAAGGTGCCAGAGACGGATTTATTGGGAGACAATGAGGGTGGACGGGCAGCCACAACCACAGTACAGATGCTTGAGCCGCTAGAAGGGCTGCCTGCGCAATATCAAGACTTCGCAGATGTGTTTGGAGAAAAGGAGGCGGATCGTTTGCCGCCTCACCGAAAGACGGACTGTGCTATTGAATTTCTGCCCAATGTAAAATTGCCTAACCCAAAAACCTATGCTATGTCCCCGAAAGAGTTGGCCACATTGAGGAAGTTCATTGACAAGAACCTAGCCAGGGGTTTTATTGAGCCAGCTAACTCTCCGGTGGGGGCACCTGTTCTTTTTAGACCGAAAAAAGATGGGTCTTTGAGGTTATGTACAGATTTCCGTGGGCTCAATGCAGTTTCAATTTTAAACAAATATCCTTTGCCCCTCATCAAAGATATGTTAGCACATCTGGCCAGAGGTAAAATTTTCTCAAAACTGGATTTAAGGGAAGCCTATTTTCGTGTTCGCATAAGGGAAGGGGACGAGTGGAAAACAGCGTTTAATTGTCTCCTGGGGGCTTTCCAATATAAAGTGTTACCTTTTGGTTTGTCGGGGGCACCTGGGGTTTTTATGCAGCTCATCAATGAGGTCTTGCATGACCACCTGTTCAAAGGGGTATTGGTATATTTGGATGATGTATTGATTTATACTGAAACAATGGCAGGAAATCTCCATGGACTTTATAGTTGACCTACCTCCCAGTCAACGTAAAACAGTCATTTGGATGGTCAAAGACTTCTTCTCCAAACAAGCGCATTTCATCCCCTGCGCGTCCATTCCCACCGCGCAACAGCTGGTCCGCCTATTCCTCGTACACGTGTACCGCCTTCACGGAAGCCCCTCCCGTTTGGTGAGCGACAGAGGCTCACAGTTTACGTCACGATTTTGGCGGGCATTTATGAAACTGGTAGGAACCACACAAGCCCTATCTACGGCGTGGCATCCGGAGACAGATGGATCTACTGAGGCTGTTAATTCCACACTGGAACAATATCTACGTGCGTTTGTTAATTATCAACAAGACAACTGGGTGGACCTGCTTCCCTTTGCTGAAGTTGCTTATAACAACGCCGTCCATCAAAGCACTGGCCAGGTTCCTTTTAAAGCTGTGTTCGGCCGTGATTTTGTCCCATACCAGAACTCCCGCACCCGCAATCTCTACCTTCATCTCTAACGGATTGGGCACAGAATCTGACGGACTCGTGGCAGAAAATTCAACAAGCACTGCACCATGCCCAATCCTCTTATAAAAAACATGCGGATGCAAAGCGCTCCCCCCAACCTACATTTAAAGTAGGGGATAAAGTCTATCTCTCCACAAAGTTTATCAAATCACCACAGCCATCCAAGAAACTAGGTCCTAAATTTGTTGGTCCTTTTTCTATTGTTGCTCAAATAAACCCTGTAACCTTTAAATTGGATTTGCCACATAATCTTAAACGTTTGCATCCTGTTTTTCATTGCAGCTTACTCAAGCCGTTTCTCTCGTCCGACCAATGGCATCCCCAGCAATCACCTCCCCCACCCATTATGATTGATAACCAGCAACACTTTGAAGTCAAAGAGATACTCGATTCTCGACGCCAGCGCTCTGCCTTCCAATATCTCATTCGTTGGAAGCATTTTCCACATCCTGAGTGGGTCACCGCTCACGATGTCCGCTCTCCGGACCTGGTTGCTAAATTTCATGCTGCTTATCCGGCCAAGCCGGCTCCTTAGCAATTTTTTTTTTAGGGGGGTGATATGTCATGTCTTCAGCAAAGGATCGTTACCTTGTCGTGGTGCTGGAGCTTGAGCACCTCAATGATGCCATGAGCTAAACCGTGAAGGGCCACCCAAGACGGGAAGGTCATGACAGAGAGGTCAGACTAAATGCGATCCCTGGGGAAGGTAATGGCAACCCACCCCAGTATTCTTGCCGTGAAAACTAAATGGATCAGTACAACCAGAGATATGTCGGTATACCATCGGAAGGTGAGACCCCCAGGTCGGAAGATGGTCAAAATGCTACTGGGGAGGAACAGAGGATGAGCTCAACTAGCCCCAGACGTGATGACGCAGCTAGCTCAAAGCCGAAAGGACGGCTAGCGGCCGACGGTGCTGGTGGTGAACGGCGAATCCAATGTTCTAAGGATCAACACACCATTGGAACCTGGAATGTAAGATCTATGAGCCAGGGCAAATTGGATGTGGTTATTGGTGAGATGTCAAGATTAAAGATAGACATTCTGGGCGTCAGTGAACTGAAATGGACTGGAATGGGCCACTTCACATCAAATGACCACCAGATCTACTACTGTGGACAAGAGGACCACAGAAGAAATGGAGTAGCCTTCATAATTAATAGTAAAGTGGCTAAAGCAGTGCTTGGATACAACCCAAAAAACGACAGAATGATCTCAATTCGAATTCAGGGCAAGCCATCTAACATCACAGTGATCCAAATATACGCCCCAACCACAAATGCTGAAGAAGCTGAAGTAGAGCAGTTCTATGAGGATCTGCAGCACCTACTGGACAACACGCCTAAAAGAGATGTTATTTTCATCACAGGAGACTGGAATGCTAAGGTGGGCAGTCAAATGACACCTCAAATTACAGGTAAGTATGGCCTGGGAGAACAAAATGAAGCAGGACATAGGCTGATAGAATTTTGCCAAGACAATTCACTCTGCATAACAAACACTCTCTTCCAACAACCTAAGAGACGGCTTTATACATGGACTTCACCAGATGGACAATACCGAAATCAGATTGATTACATCCTTTGCAGCCAAAGGTGGCGGACATCTGTACAGTCGGTAAAAACAAGGCCTGGAGCTGACTGTAGTTCAGATCACGAACTTCTTCTTGCACAATTTAGGATCAGACTAAAGAGATTAGGGAAGACCCACAGATCAGCTAGATATGAGCTCACTAATATTCCTAAGGAATATGCAGTGGAGGTGAAGAATAGATTTAAGGGACTGGACTTAGTAGATAGGGTCCCGGAAGAACTCTGGACAGAAGTTGGCAGCATTGTTCAGGAGGCAGCAACAAAATACATCCCAAAGAAAGAGAAAACCAAGAAGGCAAAATGGCTGTCTGCTGAGACACTAGAAGTAGCCCAAGAAAGAAGGAAAGCAAAAGGCAACAGTGATAGGGGGAGATATGCCCAATTAAATGCAAAATTCCAGAGGTTAGCCAGAAGAGATAAGGAATTATTTTTAAACAAGCAATGCGCGGAAGTGGAAGAAGACAATAGAATAGGAAGGACAAGAGACCTCTTCCAGAAAATTAGAAACATTGGAGGTAAATTCCAGGCCAAAATGGGTATGATCAAAAACAAAGATGGCAAGGACCTAACAGAAGAAGAAGAGATCAAGAAAAGGTGGCAAGAATATACAGAAGACCTGTATAGGAAGGATAACAATATCGGGGATAGCTTTGATGGTGTGGTCAGTGAGCTAGAGCCAGACATCCTGAAGAGTGAGGTTGAATGGGCCTTAAGAAGCATTGCTAATAACAAGGCAACAGGAGACGACGGCATCCCAGCTGAACTGTTCAAAATCTTGCAAGATGATGCTGTCAAGGTAATGCATGCTATATGCCAGCAAATTTGGAAAACACAAGAATGGCCATCAGACTGGAAAAAATCAACTTATATCCCCATACCAAAAAAGGGAAACACTAAAGAATGTTCAAACTATCGAACAGTGGCACTCATTTCACATGCCAGTAAGGTAATGCTCAAGATCCTGCAAGGTAGACTTCAGCAGTTCATGGAGCGAGAATTGCCAGATGTACAAGCTGGGTTTAGAAAAGGCAGAGGAACTAGGGACCAAATTGCCAATATCCGCTGGATAATGGAAAAAGCCAGGGAGTTTCAGAAAAACATCTATTTCTGTTTTATTGACTATTCTAAAGCCTTTGACTGTGTGGACCATAACAAATTGTGGCAAGTTCTTAGTGGTATGGGGATACCAAGTCATCTTGTATGCCTCCTGAAGAATCTGTATAACGACCAAGTAGCAACAGTAAGAACAGACCACGGAACAACAGACTGGTTTAAGATTGGGAAAGGAGTACGGCAGGGCTGTATACTCTCACCCTACCTATTCAACTTGTACGCAGAACACATCATGCGACAAGCTGGCCTTGAGGAATCCAAGGCTGGAGTTAAAATCTCTGGAAGAAACATTAACAATCTCAGATATGCAGATGATACCACTTTGATGGCTGAAAGCGAAGAGGAACTGAGGAGCCTTATGATGAAGGTGAAAGAAGAAAGTGCAAAAGCTGCCTTGCAGCTAAACCTCAAAAAAACCAAGATTATGGCAACCAACTTGATTGATAACTGGCAAATAGAGGGAGAAAATGTAGAAGCAGTGAAAGACTTTGTATTCCTAGGTGCGAAGATTACTGCAGATGCTGACTGCAGTCAGGAAATCAGAAGACGCTTAATCCTTGGAAGAAGAGCAATGAAAAATCTCGATAAAATAGTTAAGAGCAGAGACATCACACTGACAACAAAGATCCGCATAGTTAAAGCAATGGTGTTCCCCGTAGTAACATATGGCTGCGAGAGCTGGACCATAAGGAAGGCTGAGAGAAGGAAGATAGATGCTTTTGAACTGTGGTGTTGGAGGAAAATTCTGAGAGTGCCTTGGACTGCAAGAAGATCAAACCAGTCCATACTCCAGGAAATTAAGCCAG
Source organism: Candoia aspera (assembly GCF_035149785.1). Lineage (NCBI taxonomy): Eukaryota > Metazoa > Chordata > Lepidosauria > Squamata > Candoiidae > Candoia > Candoia aspera. Next base: position 151,727,601 of record NC_086153.1, read on the forward strand.
ACTGCTCACTTGAGGGAATGATATTCAAGGCCAAACTGAAATACTTTGGCCACATAATGAGAAGACAGGACAGCCTGGAGAAGATGCTGATGCTAGGGAGAGTGGAGGGCAAAAGGAAGAGGGGCCGACCAAGGGCAAGGTGGATGGATGATATTCTAGAGGTGACGGAATCGTCCCTGAGGGAGCTGGGGGTGTTGACGACCGACAGGAAGCTCTGGCGTGGGCTGGTCCATGAAGTCACGAAGAGTCGGAAGCGACTAAACGAATAAACAACAACAACATGTCATGTTCCTCGTTTCAATGGTTTGAATCCATCGTAATGTTTCTCATGTCACTTTCTTGTTCCGTGTTTGTCATTTGCGGGGAGGGGAATTTCAGCCGTGCCAGGCTGTAATCTCTATGCTGCTCGGCTGGAATGTGTGTTTGGGTTATGACATGTGTTCAAGGTCACTTTCCCAGGCCGATGTGGGACAGTTGCTAACACCTGGGAGGGGGTGGTTGCCATGGTGGGGCAAGGGGCGGGATTGGGTTTGAAGCGAGAATATTTGGTTTGTATTTCGCGCGCTTTTGCTCATTCTCAGCTTTCTCTGTATTTGCATACTATTCCTTTAATAAATCAGTTATCTTTAAGCTCGGGCTTGTGAGACTGAGTATTTTGGAGTAGGCAATCATTACACTAGCTCTTTGCCTAGGCCTTTAGTGAGGGAGAGTGCTGGCCATATTTTTTTCTTTATTTTTAATGTTTTATTGTAATTTCTTTGTTGTGAGATGCCAAGAGTCACTGAGATTCAACTAGCATAATAATAATAATAATAATAATAATAATAATAATAATAATGAAGAAGAAGAAGAAGAAGAAGAAGAAGGAGGAGGAGGAGGAGGAGGAGGAGGAGGAGGAGGAGGCGAAGAAGAAGAAGCAAAGCAGAACTGGGCAAACATCCTTCACCATCGCAGTACTTCCTCTACTTAGCTTTTGGTATCAGCTATGGGGTTAATTTTTAATAAGAGGAACAGAAAAGAATGTTATCTTTCCCTTAGAGTATTTGTTTCAAAAATATCAAGAACAAAAGTTGACTAGCACATATTAAGAAGCAAAGAAACTGGATTATGGAGTACATAACTGAAAAACTAGTGACTGGAAGTGCATCTTTCACTTCAACTTTATTTTGTGAACATATTTAGACACCACTCTCCAGCTAGAAAGAAGACAACGAATAAAACAAACCAGCTTTTGTCCTTAAGTTTACCAGTGTAAGAAGACTTTACCGCAAGGTGGGGAAGGGGCAGGGAGGGAAAAGGAAAACAAGCAGGAATCAGTTCTTAACTTTAACCTCTTATCTAATGATAAGCTACAATGGAAGCAGGCTGCTCTAATTCAAACACCAGGTTTGACAAGATTCAGACCAATTGTCTAGAGACGACCTTCCTTGAAAGAGTTCTAAGACAGCTAGAAATGGTTGGTCTTGGCCCCCCAGAAACCATGTCCTCCTTTCACTCCTTTCACTGCAGTCATTGTTTAGGGGAGAGGCATATTCCACACCCGTCAAATGGAGATAGTCCTGCTGTTTCTGCTCACAGGGTACTCGGCTCCTATGGCCTCTGAGAGGAAAAAGGGACTGCTTAGTCCAGCTGATAAAAGCAGCAGCAAAGGAGATGGGAGGTGACCAAGTCTTGATCTCTGCCACAGAGTACCCTCCTTACATTAGTGTTTTATTCACCCAAACCTCTTATTTAGATAGAACAGCAGCACCTAGCTGACCTTGGATGATTTCAATAAGCTAAGGGGAGTTGGGCCTGCTTAGCATTTAGATGGGAAACTACAGGAACACCAGGCTGTGAGAGAGACTGGGACATTTACAAAACCATCCTAAAAAAAGGCAGGGACCATCCACTTCAATACTATTACCAAGAAAGTGCCCTTGAAGACCAGGATTTGAGCTTGATTCGAAGGAGATTTTACTTTTACAGTGCCTTATTAAATAGCCACCAATTAAGTGTACTTTGGTAACAGTCCTTAGTCTGCAAGTAAGAGGTAGCTAGAACAGATGCTTGCCTTTACAATCTTCACCTGAACCTTCTCACATGCTAAGCTCGAAAGAAATAGCATCTGGAGGATACCAGGCCGGGGAAGGCTACTTTAGGGTTAAAATGGCCATAATGTCAAGCTCTAGTTCACAATATTTCTTTTCTCTTTTCTTTTCAACTACAGTATGAGCTCAGATTCTTCCAGGCTTCACAATGGCAAACGTGCACAGCAGATTTTTGGAGAGCTGAGAGAGGTTTTAAATGGGAAGGCAATGGTCTGATTTTTGCTGCTGTTTCATGTAACTGAACCATTTATGTTTTAAGAAAGAGTTTAACAGTTATCATCTGTCTTTATATGTAGTAAGCAACTGTGAGATCTCTTGAGAGCCATGCTGGCAAAGTAGAAAGTTTACTGTAAATATCTATTATGCAGACCCCTTTTGCTGTATCTTCTCACACCAGCCACAGTCGGATATCTACTCAACTCTCCATCTGTCTCTCTGGTGTGGTCTTCTCTGAAGCTATTAGTGGACAGCTAGGACCACTGAATGGAGCAGAGCTTAATACAGTGGAGAAGCCGTGCACAGAAAAAGATTATCTTAAATAGCATTAATGAGCTCGTTAGAGAAATACAGGTTATTTATCTTACACACTTAGCCCACCCAAGCATAAAGAATTATACACTTAGACAAAGTAGTCCAAAAGTAAGTAAAAAGAGTCTTACTGATTTATTTGGTCCAGTTACATCCATTTCAGTAGAAAAATGATGATTCTTTCTTTCCCTAAACTGAATTGACCCTCAGCCTTCATTGCTGCTGAAGGCTGCATGGAGAAAGGGGGAACATCCTGAATTCTAGGCTCACGGCATGGCCCAAGATGGAAAGAACTGCAGCCATATGCTCCCTTCCAGGATGGTGAAGAAAGAGGAAGACAGCAAATGAATGTGGGAGGGGCAACAGCTTCCTCCAGAAGCACATAGAGAATTTGCATCCTAGAGCGAACTCATCCACATGCTAATGAGGCATGCTAATTTGCTGGGACCTCCAACATTCTCTGAGCTGGGAATTTCCAGATACATTGGCCCATAATTCCTCTTCTTTCTGTCTAGAAAAAAGGATGTTTTACTCTGCTAAGTCTCTGGCAAATCAGCAATGTCCCCAGATGTCATGAGTACTGATGGTGAGCAGGAGGGGGCCTCTATCCAGGGAGGAAAATGCATGTGTAGTTTAGAGGCTTTGAATTGTCCTTCAAAGAAACTCAGAGCAGACTTGCCTTGAGTTTTGGGTTTATCTGTGTGGATTTCCCATGCTCTTTCAGTTTGGCAGGATTTCTACCTACTAGAGCAGATAATAAACACTAGAGACCAAATCTCTGTCTCAGCGTGGTTTTTTTTTGCTCTAAGTCAGGACATCAGGTTATGGAAAAGCCAGAAGAATTCATTCAGTCATGTCATCTACAATGTGCTTGGGAAAACCCAGCAACATCCTACTCTTCTAGTCAATCCACAAAGAAACCTCTCCATCAAAACCATTCCTCCTTGTTCTATACACATCTCTTAACTTTATCTACCTCACCCACATTCTTATCTAAGCAGGTGAACAGCCTGCTAAGAGTTACTGGTGATAGCCCAGTAACTCTTAGCAGGCTGTTTCCTGTTCAACCAATACAATCCACTGAGGTGTTATTGGCCGTTATGTCTGCACGTGAAGAAAGAATGCGATCTTATATCTATGACAGAGTGCTTGATTTCCTCAGACCTAGCAAATGTATCAGTGGCTAGTGCTTGTACTGTAGAAGACTCCAATGCTATAGAAATTTATAGAAAACGTTTCATTCTGTTAATATAGTCATATACACACATCTACTCACCTACACACACCCACACCCCATTCCTGCAGGTTGCTACAAGTCTTATTTGTGGTTAGGAATATTTTAGAGACAAATTCCTGGTTGAGCAGTACCTGAGGTTTTAATCAGTGTAATTGTGATGTGTTTACAGACATATGCTAGGAATTTATATTGTGAATTGCACAGCTGTTAACATGGCCTGGGGTGATATATTCCATCTGTAGAAAATGTTGCATGTCACTGGCGATGTGAACAGTAACAAACTGAAGTTATGCTTCTGCACAACTTCACAGCCATAAAGCAACAGTCCTCAACACTGACCCAACTGCTGAGTTCAAGGGCCTCTGAACCTAGGAATTGGTATGAAGTTAGCGCAATAAGCCCACTACAATTATTTTAGAACATTTCCTGCTCTTTATAATAGAGCTGTAAATAAATAGATCTATACATAGAACCATAATTTATTTTTATCTTACAGATGTATGCTTTATTTAGCAAGGTGAACCAAGAGAGCTCATGACATTAAAAAATTTGATCAGTACCAAATACACAAGGGAGATGGTGGACTCTCCTTTGCTGGTGATGTTTGAGGCTGATGGTCTCCTGTTTGGGATGCTGTAATTGTGATTTCTTCGCTCAGCAAGAGCTGGACTAGATCAGGCTTCTCCAAAGTGGTCAGTATAGATCCCCAAAGGGTGATGGGACTATTCATATTGTTGTTGTTATTATTTTTAGTACTATTAGTTAAAGTAGTATTTATTACATTATTTTAATATAATAAGCGTTTGGGGGTTGATGAACAATCTGAAACTTCAAGAAGGGGTTGATGAGCTGAAGAGTTTAGGGACCCCTGGGCCAGATGATCTACAAGGTACTTTCTAACCCCTTTCATTCTAAGTTTGTATGACTCTTATTTATTTTTCAAACTTCTATTGCCACCCATCTCTCCCAAGAAGGGGGACTCTGGGCGGTTTACAATAAAACCAGAATTAAAATCATAAAATATAAATTACAATAAATACACCAATAAATAAGAATAAGATAAATACCAAACCCAAGCCGCAATGTTCTTATTTGGTGGGAAGGATCTATGGTGCTAGCCGCCCACAAGACGAGCTATTACCTCTCCCGCCCCAAGTGAGGCGGCAGAAGCAGGTTTTGCACACGAGAACAGAAACAAAATAAACGCTGTTGATACATTACAGGGACTAAAGACTACAGAGTGAATATCCAATGTCCCACTAGGAATCAGCAACCTGAACTTGTGAAATTACCCACGTTCAGGGGTTTTAAACACACTTTTGTTTTTTAGGTTCCCACTGATCACAGACAGGGAGTCTTGTTGCTGTTATTTGGTACTTTACCACTGAATTACACAGTGTGATTTGGGGGACTTTGAAGCATGCAAAATACAGCCTTAGGCAGCCTAGATGTCTAAACATATGGGTGGATATTCTCCTGATGTCTGAAGGGCTTGTGTTACTTCCCCTCATGGATGATGATTCCGCCGACTGATAAGATTCTCTTGCGGATAGAAGGAATGGCTCCTTGCGTGGCAAGTCCTAGCCTGCCCCCCTCTTCATCCTGAGGTATGTGCGGAGACATTTTGTTCTGCTTTTTAAAACATGCAATTGATGTTCCTCTTGAGTGGATGAAAACAATAAGTAGTAATGGGCAGCTATGCAGGAACACCTCAAAATAAAGCAAATAATTTGCTTAGGGCGAAATGAGCTCCAAATAATTTTTTCATCAATCATTACACTCAGATGAACAGACTTGATTGGGCATTGGTCAGTAAAGATCCCTTTTTTTATATTTGAGAGAATGTGGTTCAGTGGTAATTTCTCTCAAGACTGCTGAACTGAAAACTGTAAAAATTGTTATAACATGGATAGGATAATTTCCCAAGCTGTCAATGCAGCTGAAGGGCTGAGCTAAACTGCCTTTAAAAATCAAACTACCACCTTACACTGCTTACATTTTCCCCGCTTTTTTCCTTTCAAAGGATTTTAGAATTGCAAATCAAGTGTGCAAAATTTAGGATCTTGAACTGGTAATGCACAGCAATTATGCACTGATTTGGGATCTAAAGGAGCTTTCCCCAACTCCTTTGTTACATTGAAGATGAGGATGTGGTTACATTGCCTCAGAATTCAGGGAGTGAATTCCATAGATGAAATGCTTAAAAGAAGCAGAGTGGCTGTGTCCATATGCATATGGTATGCAAATGCCCTTGCCACCAACTATAGTTTGCATGGCAAGGTACTTGTACTGAAATGTTAAAATTAAAAATGTTAAAAATTCAGGAGCCCTCTTCTCTTCCTCAGCTGGCCACTCAGTGTGGGAAGATGCCAGTGTTGAAGCAAAGTTCAATCACAGCTTGGTTAGCTTGGGTAGGTAGAAGTGGGTGGGCACCTTGCCCTTCACATCAGGCAGGCAACAACTTACATCTTGGACCTGCCATAAAAACTTAATAGCAGAGAAAGGCATGCTATTCTAAAAATAAGTGACTCGGTGATCGTATGAAAAATTGATGAATAGATTACAACTGTTGAGCGAAATCTATTCTCTCATAAGCTAGGGGAAGGGTCTTCCAAAGAGGGAGAGGCAATATTTCTTCATACCCTTAGGCACTGCTGTTTTACAGCAATGAAGGCTGCATCTGGAAGGGACGTGACTGAAAAACTTGGAATGGGTGAACATGATGCATGGTGGCAGCCATCATATTGAGTATTAGGGTATTAATTTCAGATTAACTTATTTAGAGAATTTGTTTATGCCTTTGAGTCAGTGTTGACTCCTGGTGATTGCCTGGGCAAGCTCCTGCAGTTTTCTTGGCAAGATTTCAGAAGTGGTTTGCCATTGCCTGTTTCCTAGGGCTGAGAGAGTGACTGGCCCATGGTCAGCCAGCTGGCTTCGTGCCTAAGGTGGGACTGGAACTCAGTTTCCTGGTTTCTAGCCTGATGCTTTAGCCACTACACCAAACTGGCTTTCATACTTAGAGAAACATTAGAGAATATTTATGAAAGTAATGAAGAAGCCGAAATAATTTTTGATGATAAAAAATAGAAATATCCTTATTACTTCATTGAAAAAAACAAGTACCACCTGTATTAAATGGACCATGTTCATCAAATCATCCTGTTGAGCATCCACTACTGTTGGTAACAGTGGTTCCATGAGAATTCAGACATAAAGTGGAACATTCCCAAGGCAGACATCTGGACATCAGTTACAACTGTGTGCCAGAAGCACATCAGGGCAGAATATGTGAATGCCACTTACCAAGGCTCTTGCAGATGTCCCCAACAACCCTGAATACCACAGAAGAGAAGCTAACATTCAGCCTCACAGTTTTCATGCTTGGTAAGAGAAGGCGCAGGATTTTGTGCTGAGGGGTAAACAATAGCATGGCATCTGCTTGTACTCCGTATTTGTCTAGTGTCCAATGAGTTTTCAGAAGCCAGTATTTCTTCTGCTCCCACCAAAGGGCATAGTCTGACCAATCTTGCGATATCCCTAAACAAAGGAAAAACAAAGCAAAGTTCAAAGAATACCACCAAGACTTCTTTTGATAATACCACAGAGCTGAGGATCTGGTTACACCTGACATGCACCCCATTAGAAGCACCTGTAAGCTATCTGGCCTAAAAAGAGGCAGAGAACACAACAGGCTCATAGACAGCAGCTGCACCAGGTTAGAACTCTCTTTCTGTATCTAGTGTTCCCTGGGCCACTTTCTCTCAGCCAAACCTACCTCATGGGTGGTTGTTGGGAGAAATGGGAGAAGGAAGCCTTTGTGCCCACCTTGACATTCTAAATCGAAGGTGAGATACAAATCTAACAAATACTAGCTTCAGCCATCTCTATAATTTACTGACTTCATTTGATGGAACAGGTGCCTTTTTGGTACCTCCTGGGCTTGACCAGTACAGTGGCGATGGCTGTACCATTGGAAGACTGGAAGAACCAGGTTGGGGACAGGTCATTCTGGGGAAATGTGGTTGTTAAGAGTTGACTCCCACTTGATGGCACATAATCATCCTGGGCTTAACTTTTGTCCTTTCTTTCTTGTGTTTTACTATTTTATAACATATTCTAAATAAATAGAAACAATGTAAAATATGTAACTAATAATTTCTGTTCTTGCTTTTCATTCTGCATGATGGCAGAGCTGTCAGATTTTCCTAGGAGGCTTCCTCACTAGAAGCCCATGATGAATGGAAGTATAAAATTGTTGCTCTATCCTCAGTGATGCTATCTGCTTTCAGGGATGTGAGTTCACACACCCAGAAACCTGTATGTTATTTGCAAGGCTCCAATTTGACTTGCATATACAGTATAGAATGAGCTGCTCATAGAATGAAAAAAAAAAGATTATACATTTTGGGAGTGCTTCAGGTTGCCTGAATTCTTCTGTCCTTTAAAAAACACTGTACTCACCAATTCGTTCCACAAGCCTGAGCATCAATCCTCCAACATGAAGGTCTCCTGATACTTGAAGGGTAGTCTCTTTTTGTTCTTCTCCATTGTGATGATCAACCGTGACTCTGAGCTCCCAGGAATTGGAACCATATTCATTTAAAGAAATCATAGCCCTGCTGAGAATTCCAACATTTGTTCAAAGTTTTAAAAAGAGGGGAAATATTTCTTCTCTCACAACAGAGTTATGTAAGAGCATTTGAGTCTGCTTAACCTGGCTGAAGACCAGCTGAAAAGAAAACACCAGGCTCCTCTGTTCACTTTTTGATGTGATGAATCAGCTCCTGGAAATTTGATCTGATCTCCTAACAGGCCAGTTCTAGAATGTTTGCTCCCTGGGGTGGACAAGTGCACATGCATGCACAGACACCCACACACACACTGTGGAGACATAGCACCTAAGGCTGAAGATGTTACTTTGGCACCTGAGGCAGAAGATTCCACAAGCATTCCTCCCACTGCCTGGCAGTAAAACACACAACAACCTATTAAGTAACTAACAATTTGCGGTCTTTTCAGACACCCCTTAAGAGTTGCTTTACTTTGCTTGACTGCAGGGGCTGACTTTCATAGGATGATCATTGTTCGGGAGTATTTTTCAGCTTGATGATGGCTCCAGCTTACACTTTTTTTCTTGAATGGTGAGTAGCAGCCTCTTCCCATGTTGGGATACATTCAAAAGAAAAGTTTGGGGTCCTTTAAGGACTGAGCATAATATCTTTGAACTTGCGGTACCAAGTTCCAAACCATCTAGTTTGGAAACCACAAAAGCAATCACTCATAAACTTACTGTACTTGTTTTTAATATCTAAGTAATGCATGGCATCCCTAATCAATTATTTAGAAGTGCTTCTGTACATCACATTCAATATACGTATTTTATCTTTTATTATTAGACTGCAGTGGAGCATTATATCCCTGCAGGATACCACCTCCTTTTTCAGAGAACGAAGAATGCATATCATTTCCAGCATCTTTTTCTAAAACTGCAGAATAATCACATTCATGTTTTTGTAAATTTTCTAATCTGATTAACCAAAGTATGGATAGATTCAACAGAATTAATGGAATAGAATGTCAGCCATCATCAGCATATAATCATTTAAACAAAGAAAAAATAGTCTGGCAAATAAACAGAACAGCTCCACAATCTTTTACCATATTGCTCAAAAGGCTTCCTTATTCCTTTGTAAAAAATAAATAAATCATTATAATTCAGATGTTGTCAGACCACGCATATCAAAAATCCATTGCTGCAAACCAGGTGTAAATTTCTTCTTCCAGTGCTGTATAATATTTTTTAGTCAACCCCATGCCGGAAGATCTAGAGTTTCTGATATCCTTGTAGAACAACCTCATTTTAAGATTGTTGGAACCCAATTTTGTATAACTAAGAGCTTTTCTACTGTTCTATCAAGACAGGACAAAGATTTAAATTAGTAAAATCTTGTACTGTACCTCAATAAACAGCAGATTCTAATACTATCCTATTTTATTCAGTTCTTTTCCCAGAATTATATGTGAGAAAAAAGCAAGCTCTAATCCTCATTGTTCATTTTTTGGCAGGTTAAAAAAGTGAGTCTCTAGATCAGGGTTTCTCAACCTTGGCAATTCGAAGATGTGTGGACTTCAACTCCCAGAATTCCCCAGTCACCCATGCTGGCTGGGGAATTCTAGGAGTTGAAGTCCACACATCTTCAAGTTGCCAAGGTTGAGAAACCCTGATCTAGATACAGCTGGTTCATCTTCCATCATCATCTCAGAACGGCCAGTGACCAGAATGATGGCAATTAGAGTTCAACACAATCACTCTGTTATTTAGCTCCGGTTTAAAGGCATGCCAGATTAGCAGGAAGTCCAATACAACTGAAGGAGACCACCCATCTCAGAAAAGCATCCTAGCATTGAAGTTGAAAGCCATTGCTTCCTCTCTCACTTTTTACCCGCCCCCCCCAGCAAACAAGAGCCATCACGTAATTTCAGGATAAAAGGTTACTCTGAACTTCCTGAAGTATGGTGAGAGAGAAGGAAGTAACTCCTGGCCAATTTCTCCAGGGCAGTCCATATTTCAAAGGTTCCCCCCCCCCCCGTTGTTTTGGCATTACAAATATATTCGCTGCATTGATACAACCGCATCCTCTCTCAAAGAGAGAAATGGAGGGCCCTTCCATTGAGCCTCGAGAAAGGCAGGTGCTGTATCGCTTTAAGCATTTTAAGGGTCCCAACGAGTTACGGCTCTTGGCTGGCTCGGCTGCCGCAGATTACCTCAGTTCCCTTTTGCGACTCAGGGGCCGCGTTCAGACGCCGCGCGTCCTCCTGCTTCGTGCAACTACACTGAGCTGTGGGACCAGGCTAGCTGAGGGACCGCCTTTGTCCATTGTTGCCGTCCGTGCCGTAAGACTTGGCCGGGGGGTGGGGGGCGAACGCCAGGCCCCAGTGCTAAGAGAGAGGCATCTGATTCAGGTGGGACCCAGGCGGCGCGCCTTCTCGGCCCGGCGCCTGTCCTTGGGACAATATCCTCTCTGACATTCCAGTCGCCGCCGTCCTATGAACGGGCCTCGAAGACCTGGTTTTTCTGCCAGGCGCTAGGTTAGGAGGGTGTTATTAATGTATCTTCATCTCCAGCTATCCCTTTACTTTCTTTGCATTATTTTTATCTTGCACGCCGTGCAGAGTCGCGATGAGTTGGGTGGCCTGGACATTGGCTTCTCAAATGAATAAATAATCGTATCCTAACCAAGCGCCCTGGGTTTGCCCGGTGCCCTGAGGCCTCCAAATCAAAACACGAGATTAACACCAGGCAAGCGTTGCATGTTACGGGGATTTACCTCACCCGGGTTAAGCTGGTTGTATGAATACAGCCAATAAGCTAGTACGCCACCCACCACGTATTCACAGAGCACATGCGCACAGATACCCCATTGGTACAATCAAGCTGGTAACTCCCTGCCAGGAGAGAAATCCCCGAGTTTAGGGGTTCCGGAGCGGCCAAGTTAGTCTCGGCTGAGATTCCCTACCTGATCAGACTCGCCGCCGCTGCCGAGAAGAACTTCCCGCAGTTCCAAGCAATTCTGACGGAGGAGGTGGCTTACCTGAGCCGCGCTCCCAGCTCCACCTTCCGAAGCGGCGGGGCAGTGAACGGCAGCAGGTGCCCCAGTTAGCTGCTGCCGCCGCCCCCGCCTCCGTCGGCTATCTGGGAGACCCCCGCGGGCGTGGGGTGGGGTATTTGAGCTTGGCCACGACCAGATTGCTCGCTTAGTCTGGCAGCAGGAAGCAGGCAGGTAAATACATGTGAGCCGGTAGCTCAGACGGCGCTTTCGCCGGGGGGGGGGGGTTGGCGCTGATGTGCCGCAGCCTGCGAGGGTTGCAGGCCCGCAACGCTAAATTTTAAACAGGGCTACCCCGTCTAGGCTGCAGAACTCCGGACGAGCCCTAGAGGGCAGCAGAGGGAAATCTGCCATCAGTTGCTAATCCGGATTTACACCGCCCAGATCTGATCGTTTTATTTGATATGAACTGAAAAAAACCCACTTTCCCCTTCAAACATTTACAAGCCTCTTTCCCAAATTTTCTGAAGGCGGTGTGGAAAATCTGGCACTTTGAAACCAGAGCAGCAGAAGCGGTAATGCTGTACTATAGCCTCTCTAGGATCCTTTGGTTAGGGAGAAACATTGTGATTCTCCCAGGCATGAGCTGCTCCCTTTTTGTGTTACTGTGAATTGCTTTTAACACTGCAGGGTATGCGATGAAAGGCAGTGTAAATTATTATTTAGTAAAAGAAATAAATGTCTATGCAGAGTTCAAAGGCTATAATTGAAGAATAGATTCTAAGAGGAGTAGCTGTGTGAGCCTGCTGCAGCAACAGCAGCCAAGAGGTGTCTATAACCTTGCAGGCTAATAAATTGTGGTATAATCTTACAGATACAACAGTGCAGTGTGTGGAATATTTGTGTCCTTGTTAACTCATGCTTGTGTCATCAGCGATGGTATCTTGCTGCTCTGTCTTCTGAAATTAAGTGCTTCTGAAGCCTGTAAGAAATCCAAGCTTAATTTTTTTGAAATTGGATTCATCTTTGGCAGTTGTTGTATTTATGGATGGCCACCTTGTGGACAGTGACAGATTGTTCCATGAAGCTAAATATGCTCCCTGTTGTTTTACAAATCAAACTGAATTATCCATTCAGTCGTATCCGACCCTTGGTGACTCCATAAGCCAGCTCTCTCCATGATTTCCGATCTTGCACAGCTTCTTTCAGTTGCTTTATATTTTGGCCTGTGTCTGCTTTGATTACATCCAACCAGTGCATTCTATGACGTCCTCATCATCTTTTGCCACTGACCGTCCCAAGCACAATGTCTTTCTCCAACGATGTTGATCCCATGACATGACCGAAGTAATTAAGTCTAAGTTTTGTTATTTTTCCTTCTAGTGACATGACTGGTTTTATGGCAACCTACCTTGTAAAAAATTTTGCCAAGAAAATTCCTTGAAAAGGCACCATTTTAATGTCAGATGTGGACTTACTTATTCGGTGATGGTGATTATTCCCAAGAATTCTAAATATTTACACACTTTCCCCAGTGTTACTATGCTGATTCATGATCTATGACCTGCAGTATAACATATTTCAATATAATGAAATTATACTGTGGAAGAGATAGGAAAATGACACTGACAGCATTTGCTCTGCATCTAGGAAGGGATTATCTGGAAATCACAGAGGAATAAAATTTACCTTTTAAATTCAAAAGCTGCAATCTGGGCAAACACTTCTTTAGGAATAAGCTCCCTTGATTATCTTGCACTTACTGTTGAGCAGATGTGGGTAGACGTAGCAGAAGAACGGACAAAACTTGTGGACTGCTGAGTGGCAGGTCTCCAAAGCCAAATGCAGGAACAACTTTAGGCTAGACAAGGCATTTATTCTGGTCCAGCTTGATCTTCCACAAAGAGCTAGAAAACGGACAGAGAAAAAATATCTACAGATTTGATAAACATGTGTTACCTTCTTGTGCTTAGCAAACAATGTTTTCTTTCGGGTTGTTGATGTCATCAGATTTGAATGATGTATGAGCTGATTTCCAAGTCTTGTGGATGTAATGAGTTTTGAGACGTCTGGCTTCTTATATTGCCATTCAAAGGCATTCTGCTGCTATTTTTCTCTTCAACACAACTTTTGGAAAGATGGAAGAGGTGACTGAGAAACAATGGAAACAAGGCTTTCTAGAATTCTTTTAAAATTCTATGACAGTTTTGCTTGGAACCATTGTTTGTCTCGTTTATCTACCTTATGCATGTCAGTCAAAACTCAGTTCCTGGTAACTAAATTAAACTGGTTTGCCATTGCGTTTTTCTAGGATCTTTTTGTGACGTCTTAGTCTAACCCACAGCCATAGAATTCCCCTGTGATATTCTGTCTAAGTACTAATCAGGTTCAAATCTGCTGAGTGTCTGAGGCCCATAAGAGTAAGTCCTATTCAACCCAATGTGATTTTCAATGACAACATTCCTTTAGATAGGATTTATCTATGGATATATAAATAGACTTGGCTGCAGTTATGTATGTACTTAAGAGTTATTTTCCATGAACTTGGTGAAATGGCTAGGTAAATGTTCATAAGATTAGGTTGTAAGTAAAGTCTACTTTCTTTGGATGAGTAAATTGTTTAAGGGAATGAAAACTAACAAGTAGTAGGAAATCTCTCCAGTGGGAAGAATGGTTTCAGATTTATTCTTCCCATTGACAAAATGTCGTCTTTCTATAGCTGAGACTAAATGAGATGTGACTGAAACTTGGCTCAGCACTGTGAACAGTAGCCAATGAACATCTTCCCCTGAACAGTAAGTCTCAGCAGAGCAGAGTTTCCCTTCCTGAAGCAGGTTGGTTGATCTAGGGAGTTGCAGGAAGGAAGGAGAGGAAATCAAAGCTTGCATTTGAAAAGTAGCTATTTGGAAATGACTGAACCAAAAAAAGGACATACATGGAAAGGGAAGAGTTGGCTGAAAAGCTATCCCTCTTTTTAGGGATATGAAGAGGACAGCATACCTACTAATTAGTAGCAGTGGGGTTTTTTTGTTTGTTTGTTTTCTGGTCTTGCATTGTCTATAATTTTGTAAATAAAGACCACGGTATGAAAACACCAAGAACCTCGTGTGGCGCAGAGTAGTAGGCAGCAGTATTGCAACCAAAACTCTCCTCACAACCCGAGATCAATCCCAGCGGAAGCTGGATTCTCGGGTAGCCGGCTCAGGTCGACTCAGCCTTCCATCCTTCCGAGGTTGGTAAAATGAGGACCCAGCTTGCTGGGGAAGGTGACGACAGGGGAAGGCCATGGCAAACCACCCCGCTCTATAGTCTGCCAAGAAAACGTCGCGAAAGCGGTGTCCCCCCAAAGGGTCAGACACAACTTGGTGCTTGCACTGGGGACCTTTCACACATGAAAACACCAGATGTCGCCAGTGCATGGTCTTCCAAAAGAAACCAGACCTTTGTAAAACTGCTGCTTCTTACCAGCTGAAGGACCAGAGAGCGCTCTGTGATAATTCTTAGACAGCCAGAAACGTGTAACTAAAGGAAGAAAAGCAGGACGAGCAGAAAGCAGACCCACTCCTATTGGTAGATCCCTGAGTGATCTGAAATAGACCAGATTTTCTCCCCATGAAACAAGACTACAACAAATACAGGAAAATGTCGTGGTCTTAATTCCAGGGGCTGGGCTATGTGCTTTTGTGGGGGTGGGATAATCTAGTTCTGAGGGTCCTAGTAACAATATAAGCAATCTATTCCCCAATTTTTGGTGCAGATAAAGGACCTTTGGGAGGTGGATCAAGTGAAATGGCACAAAGGCGTGAGCAGGCTTTCAAGTTCTCCAGAAGTTTTCATCAGGCAAGATGTTACCAAATAGAGAAGCCAAAAGTTGAAAAAATCAGGCTGGTTGATACATGAGCAGTGTTGGTCATGGGTATTATCACCCAAACACATTTTGCAACCCGTCTTTGTGGCTAGGAGTGTCTGTGAGAAACCCTGAAGTCAATAGCTATGAACTCATCTTGTATCTAAATTAGAGGATAACCTTTACGATGTTACCTGAAACTCCGGGTGCAGCGTGCTAGTCCTGGTTTAGGTGGTGTTGCTCCAACTGCATCTGAGAGTAAAGCTGGGAGATGGACATATTTTCCATTTGCTTAGAGTTTGCTGGTGTCCATTGCTGGGAATGCCACTTAGTACAGAGGATTACAGGCAGTCATCGCTTAACGACCATAACTGGGACTGGAATTTCCATCGCTAAGCAATGCGGTTGTAAAGTGTGACATCACATGACTGCATTGCTTAGTGATGGCAATCCCAGCAGTCCCCATTGCCATTGTTAAGTGAGGATTGTGTGTCGTTAAGCGAGGACCTTATGTGACCACAACTTGCGACCTTCCTGCCGGCTTCCAACAAGCAGAGTCCATGGGGGAGCCAGCAGGAAGTCACAAGTCCTGGGCAGCTTGCAGGCGGGCGGGCGGGGGGGGCAACGGAGTGTGGCCAGGCAGGGGGGGTGTCTGCTGCGGTGTGGTGTGAGTACAGCTGGGCAGAATGGCTGCTGTGGAGTGTGGGAGGGCACACAGGTGGCTGTCATGGTGTGACACAAACTTGGCTGTGGAGTGTGGGCAGGGGGGTGCTGTGGGCAGGCATGTGCTATGGAGCACGAGATCCCTGGGATCTCATAATCCATAGTGGGGTTCCTCAGGAGAAAAAGAGGTGGGACTGGGAGCAACTTACAGGAGACTTTGATGTTGCTTATGGGAAGCCAGCAGGAAAGCTTACAAATGGTGATCATGTGACCGCGGGATGCTGCAACTGTCGTAAGTGTGAGCCAGTCACCAAGCACCCAGATTGTGATCATGTGACTGTGGGGGTGCTGGGACGGCTGGAACTTTGAGGACCGGTCATAAGTATCACTTGTTCAGTGCCATTGTGACATTGAATGGTCACTGAACAAGTGGTCGTTAACTGAGGACTACCTGTATGAAGGGAATTTCATGAATGGTTTCTGTGTGAGGCTCTGAAAGCCAATACATGGGGATTTAAAAAAAAACAAAAACTGACATTTTCATAAAGGAAGAACCTGACTATGCATAGGTCTGAAATACCATCTTCTGCAACAGCTTCATCTGCCTGTGTGTGTGGCATATTTACAAAATGCAGCCTCCCTGGAGCACCTGTCAAGTTCCCTTGCTGTTGTGAATTTTACTGATGATGTTCACCACATATTCCATCCCAGGTGAAATAGGTTTGCTGGGTTCAGAAGTTATGTGGGTGGAAATACATGGTCCCTGTAACATACTTTGTCATAGCACTTGTCTTCTAGAATCGGGTTCCCCTGGCATCTAGGTGGCTCCCACCCTGTTTACATTGGAGGGCCTGGAGGGCCATAAAGACCCGGCTGTTTTCCCAGCCTTTGGCTAGTGTGGCTGGAGCCCTCTCACTGGATGTTAGATGTTGGTGAGATGTTTTGGAATGTCTACCTGCTCTGCCATCTTTTTCTTCTGTTTTTGTTTGTTGTTTCTTATTATGTTTTTATTTTGGAGTCAGGTGGCACCAAAACAAATAAAATTAATTAATTAATAAAAGGCAGAGTATCATTCACAAGGTAGACCAATGCAGGCATTTCAATTTTGATTTTGTGAAGTGGGAAATCTTGGTATAAACCTGTAGAGCACATCTGTTTGGGATAACTTCTACGTTAAAAGTAGTGCTGTAGACACTTAGTGGCATATCCTGTTGAAGTGAACACACAATGCATGTATGATGTCAGGCTTCCCAAATTCTACTCCTTTTAGTTCCTAAAAGATGGACTTGTGGGGTTGTACATTCGAGGAATGATGAGGTCTTTGCAAGCTTGTGGGAATGCTGACATTATAAATATGAGCTGCCTGTCAATCTCAATCTTTATTTCTGATCTTTAAATACGTAAGTATGCCAAGCTACACGGGGCCGTGCTGCTGTATTCTCCTGATGATGCAATCTCAACATTAGCGATTGGGGCTGAAAACACTCATAGGCAAATAGTCTGCTGAGGCAAGCTCCTGCTGAGGCATTACCTACAGCAGCATTTCTCAACCTTTTGACCCTGGAGGAACCCTTGAAATATTTTCCAGGTCTCCGGGAACCCCTGCACATTCAGGCTCAAATACAGGCCAGAAGTTAAAAAATTATTATATTCGTTTCATGGCTTGGCCTGTATATATGCACTAACAGTGTTCTTCAACTAAAAATGAAGAATGAAACTTACCTCTTTAATGTAAAGTTGCCGGAATTTGAAATAATTTTTAAAATAAATTGTGATCTCTCAGGGAACCCTTAGTGACCTCTTGCGGAACCCTAGGGGTCCACGGAACCCTGGTTGAGAAACCTTGCGCTACAGAATGAATTGACATAAGATTCAGTAGACCATTATGTAAACCAGGGATTTTCAAACTTTTTCAGGCCATGGAACCTGTTAGTTAAAAAAACATAGATCCTGGAATTCCTGATCAAGAGACAAAGCTCCAGTAATGGAAAATCAGCCTCACCTGAGAGAACTTTTTTGCCCCATCAAGTTCTCATGGAATCCCAAGGTTCTGTTTGAAAGACCCTGATGTAAACAGCCAGCTGCAACTTCTCTGCTGTCAGGGAAGAAACCCACCTAGCCAGATAATAGGAGAGCTGTTACAAAGGAATTAATCCTGTGCATGCAAAGGCAGAATTGGTGGCATTAAGGACCAGTTTGATCTGGTGGTTAAGGCAACAGGCTAGAAACCAGGAGACCGAGAGTTCCAGTCTTGCCTGAGGCTCTTGCCTGAGGCATGAAAGCCGGCTGGGTGACCTTGGGCCAGCCCCTCCCTCTCAGCCCAACCCACCTCACAGGGTTGTTGTTGTGGGGAAAGGAGGAGGAGGAAGGAGTATTAGTTATTCATAAAAATAATAAAGGCGGGATAAAAATAAAAAAATAAAAATTAGGGAGGTCAGTTTAGACCTAGACAATGTCTCATTTGCTGGCTAGGTCCAGGACATCATAGATAAGTTCCTGTTCCTTCTGGGCAAAGCTAGCATGTCCTTCCCTAAGAGGCTGGTTTCCCCTCATCTCCCAAGGTGTATGAGTTTGGAGACAATTGCTTAGAAGGGAAAAAGAGGAACAGGGGGAAAAAAAGGAGAAAGAAGGGACCAGAAAGGCTTTTTTACAGGCATTCAAGCTGGAGGCCCAGAGAATTTATTCAAGGAGTTAATGGGTGATTAGATGAGCTAGAATGGCTGTTTTGATCTCTCTCTTTCTCTCTGAGTGTGTGTGTGTGTGTGATACACACACACACACACACACACACTCTTTCCCTGGTTTTCCCATCACTTTTAATTTCATTTCATTCCCACCATTTCATTTCTACACACTTGCATGGCTACACAGCTACCTCTTGTGTTCCAGTAACGTAATTTCTCTGTGCAATGTTCCCCTAGTATCAGGCAGGATGGTTATATAGCTACCCCTCGTGTTTCAGGATCATCAGTGTCTCTTATGTGTTTCTGAACATTGCAGGAAGATCCCAAACACCTTCCTTTCTATTTTCCTAGAGCTGGGATGAAGGAAGAAATCCTGGGTGGAATTCCCCAGCTAGATAAACAAGTTGGTTTCAGGGGGTGCAGCCTGACTGATGGCAGTCTGTGATCATTCTCTTTTATGGGGGAATCTGGGGAAGAAGGTCTCTGACAGAAAGTTACAAACTATCTCTTCTCCTGATTGGCCAAGCATTAAAAGTTTTCTCTGGGCTACTTAAGCAGAGCAAAGCAAGGCAAGATCTTCCTGATATAGATGTTGAAAAATACACACTGGGTATAGTCTTCTTCCTCCTGTTCCATGTGGTTCCATCAGGATGAAGCCTGTGGTCTGCATTAGTTACGAAAAGAGCTGAGAACAAGGAGGCATTAGTTGCAGCTCACTGCGCCCTACACTGGAAATGTTGGGCAGTATTCAATACCTGTTCCCTTGGAGCCGTATGATAAGCATTTAGCTCCTATCTTCAGATTCCCACACCCCCAGGTATGGTTAAGTTGCAGGAGTATAGGTCTGCGGCTTCCCCACAGAGGGGAAAAAAGTAGGCCTTGTGCTGCACTTAGATACAAGCGCATACTGAATGAAAAGATTGACTATTAAATACGGTAGATGCAAAACATGGGAAGCCTAACCAAAAAACTGTGTCCTACCTATAAATGCATTCCTGTGTGAGATTTTGATTCCAGCCGAAAGGACAGTTTTCATATTTTAATCTCTTGGATGTAAGTAAGTGTTGCACACAGGATCAATCGAAGACTTAATTGGTGCTTTGTGCAAGTGGAATCCTTGTCTGCTGAACACAAATGGATAGGGACTGGCACAAAAAAGAAAGAAAAAAAGAAATTTTCCACATGCCCAAGCAGCCACTCCCTTGCATGTGAGAAATAATCTTGGAAAATACAGTAAGAAAGGCAAACTTTTAGTTAACTACAGTTCGATAATCTCTCCCCACTTCCACATTGGCCAAGGCCTCTGGGAGTTTTGGGCCACAGATTCTCCTTCCTTAAGTTCCAATTACCTTTGCATTTGTTTATATGGAAGTCAGAGGTGAAAATGGTCTTTTTCTTGCCTAAGAACTGCATTCACTTGGATAGACCATTTTTCCTGCTGCCTGCCTTCTGTCTTTCTCCCTAATTCCCTTTCTCCCCAATTCCCTGCCAGCCCCCATCTCTCTTCCTTCCAGCAAGACATTTCCCATTTCCTACTTCCAATCCCTGTCCTGTCCCTGTTATGTCTGCATGCCACTCATGATACCAAAGACACCAATTGACTTTGCTGTCCTCCATCTTCAACACATCATCAGCTGGCAGAGGAAACATCCACTAATCAGCTCTTCAGCAGGAATGGTGTATGGTATGGTGTGATGCTTGCATTATTTCACCTGCTTTGTGTGCCCCAGTTCTTGTAGCCCATTTGGTCACACCTTGAATAAAATGCGAAAAAGAATCACAAAGAAAGCTGAGTACGAGCAGTGTGGGAAAGCACTTTTTAAAAAAAAGGTTTCTCTCCCTTTCATTTCACTGTTGCAGTGTTTCAGCCTTGCACAAAACAGGAAAGACCATTAAAGTGAGCCAGAACAGTCCAGTGCCATTGCAGCAGACCCCTGACATAGCAGCAGCTCCTGCTCCTTACATTTAAATACAGGCAGCCCTCAGGTTATGCAAGATGCGACTCATTAATTTGACTGTAGCAAGGAGGGCAAAACATTGCAGTTGCCACGTTTGTGCATGCGGAAAAAAGCCCGATCACCATTTTGCATATGGTGTGTGAAGACTGCTACACAGAAGCGATGACTGTGCTACACAAAATTTGACTTGTGCAAGGGGTCTCAGAATGGAGTGGTGTTAGAAGCTAGGATTGTCTGTAGTAACTAGAAGTCTCCATCATGTCAGGTTGAGTCCTGGTGATTTGCTTGGCAATGGTACCTTCCCCCCAGCAATTTTTTTTTAAACATTTCACATGTCAAACTGTACGTATCTCCCTCTATCGGGAGAGTATTGCAGAATGGTGGTGGAGGAGGCTGACTGGGGAGCAGAAGGGAGGAGAGGTGCTTGCACCCGTGTGAAACACCAAACAAACACCTCTCTGATCACACCCACTACTAGTTCACCTCTACACCTAGCAGATTTTACCCACCTTGAGGCTGTCCTTGGATGTTATCATGGTAAACAGGAAAAATACTACTGTACTTTATTATTGTTACAGCTGATAATGACCTAAGGCAATCTGAAGCACATCCTGGGGACAGGATGAAGGCAATATTTTGGGGAAAATTGGTGTTGCCAGGATATGATTGCGCTATGGCCAGGTACAAGTAGCAACAGGGCTTCAGCTGTAAGTTGTCTACCTTGTTGTAAATGATTGATGAAGGTAACTGGGGGAAAAAAAAATTCTGCAAGTGACTTACTGGGATTTCAGCTGTATGCTTTCCGGATTATTAATACCTGTATCCCGGTTATTTATTTATTTATTTATTTATCAAATTTGTCACCGCCCATCTCCTCTGACTGGGGGGACTCTGGGCGGTTCACAACACAGAATAAATATACAATAAAAACTCAAAACACAATAAAATTCCAATAAAATCCCATTAAAAACCAAAACAATTTCTTGACTACCCCAGTTATGTTTCTAAATCAAACAAATCTAATCTAAAAGCCAAACGATGGAATATAATGAAAGCTTTCTGGCTTTTCTTACTGCGCCTTTCCCCAATCTCCAGTTACCTTAATCTCCAGCCTGCCTGACTGGGGATAATGGGAGTTGGTCTATCTCATTGGGGGGAGGGGGATAGGAAAAAGCTCCCTTACAAAACCTTCCAATTTCTAAAGGCTTACTAGATTTATGCCCTCTTAGCAACGATGCCTTCTTCCTTACAGTACTGAACAGAATTCCTGCCTTGAGTGACAAAACTGAGCTGTGATGAGACAGTAGCATCCCCTTGTAAAAACTGATTTCCTGTGGAGCAGATGAGGTAAAGAAGACTTGGACATCTTTCCTTCCCAGCTACTAGTGGTTGGTCTGTTTTCAAAAACAGAACCACAGCGAGGCCTTTTGTTTTCCATTAATCCCAGTCGTTAATCTCAAAAGGTGTGAAGGATTTCCATTTCTGTCCTTCCCCCCTGCCCTGCCTGGAAAAGTACCTGGGCACTTCCACCCAGCTCCACTGCATTTCTGCCAATGGAATTGCTCAATAGAGACAAATATATTCCAGTCCTGAGGCAAATGTTTAGTGATTTGTTTCTGAAAGTGTTTCTTGGCATCAAAACAGACAGCTGTATAATCATGCCCAAGTTACACTGATCCAGAAGTACATCCCCAGACTCTATGGCTCCAAAACTTACTAGCAAGGAAGCCCCACTGAATAAAATGGGACTAATTTCCCAGCAGGCACAGCTAAGACTGTCCTGGAAGACCAGCACATCCTTTCCTAACTTGGTAACTTCTAAATATATCAACTGACTCCCAGAATTCTTAGGAATGGCTATTACTGGCTAAGGAATTTTGGGAGTTGAAGTCCACACATCTGGAGGATACCAAAATTAGGAAAGGCTGTTCTAGTAATTCTAATTTAAAGGCATTGTCCTTGTTTGGTCCTTAATAGATTGTAGAAGAAAAGCAGAGAGAGAAATTGGGGAGGGGGAACACAACTTTGGGATTTCCTGGTGGTCTCCCATCCTAACACTAACCAGGCCTGACTGCTTAGCTTTGAGCCCAGACAAGGTTGGTCAGGTGCTACTACCTGTGGAGACACCATAGTGAGCATTATATTCTCCAAGGAATCAACAGTGCACATTTATTTGTGATAAATACATTTGATTTATTATAGAATTTCTGCCCTACTTTTTTATTATTAAAAACCACATCAAATCAAGATATAATTTGTTAAAAACAAGAAGTTCCAAATAATTACACAGGATAATAATTTAGTAAAATTCTAAAAAAGCATGTTGAAAACTTTAACAAAACTTTCAAAAAAGGGTCAGTAATCCAGACCAGAAAAACACAACACTTGTAACTAAAAACCTGGGTGAACATATATAGACTATGGTATATTTGCACATTGCTTCTGAACACACACAAACACACACACATATGTTAAGCCTATTCATTTCCCCCCTTGTTTGTTTATGCTCAGTTGGAGGAGCCCTGGATTGTGCCCTGTTTATTGGCGACAACTTCAGGGAGACGTGCCTGCTAGCGAGCAAGGGGCATCGTTCCAAAGCCTTCCCTGAGAAACTCTACAAGCAGGAGCTTGCCCAGCCTGAAGTTGGGAGGCCAGCCTGCGAAGGATCAAAATGAAGGAGCCATTGTGGCTAGGCATGCGAGAAAGAGGCAGACAAGAAGTTGTGAGAAGCAGCCAGGTGCCGCCGTGTGAATTTTCTGCCCAAGCTTTGCAGGGCTGGCAGACTCTCTGGCAGCTTGGTTTGCTCAAGCAAGGAACCAGTGGCTTAGCTTTCTCTGTCTAAAGGTCTTTTCTCAAGATTTTGCCTCACAGACTCACTGGGAGTGGCAGGGAGGCCCTGCCTTTTCATTGGCATGCGCTTCTTCAGATCCCACAGCACAGGGATGGCGAACCTGGGGGGCTTTCTTGTGTGGCTGAACTACAGCCTCAGTGAATCTAGCAAGCGTGGACAGTGGTGAGGGATGCTGGGAGTTGTAGTTCAGTCACACAGTACCTTTGGGCAGGTAGAAGCAAGGCCTAAATTTAGGGAACACACCTAGACCAAAAAAAGTTGTGCTTCCATGTACCTTTGGGAACTCACATGCTAATTGCTGGTTATTTTTCCTATGGAAAAAATGTGAAGGAAAATGGAGCGAAGAGGAGCAGCTGTCGAAAGCCCAAGTGGGAGACTGTCACACGCTCCCAATTCCAGAACAGGTGAAACCTGCTTTAATCTTTGTTCCTTGAATTTCCCAGTTTGCTTCTGCTCTATAGAGAAAAGAATGAAAAAAGCAAACAGGTTCAGGCACCATTTTAAAAAGCTAAATAAAGTTACATAATTTTATATGGACCAGCTAGAATCGAGGAAACGTTCTGGGAGAGGAAGGGTCAAAATGGCAGCTGGATTGTTAGTCCAAGGGCCGAACCCTAAATTCTCCTTTGACCATTTTGGCTGAGGCCATGGGAGCTGAAGTTTGGGAGGGTTGACATAGGTCATAAGGAAAAAAGATGGGCTTGTTCCTGTAATTCATGGGCTTCCTTCCAGATTATCAGTATATTCAGCCTCTATAACCTTGAAAAGAAAAGTCCATTCTTCAGTCATCACCACAAAGACTTGAGAATAATATTATGTCAACACTATTCATAAGGTAATCAATAATTACAAATGCAACTCATCTGAGTAATTCCTTTGGTGAATTTAGGAAAGTACCATCTATAACATTTACCCACAAATGAGAAGGATTTTGTTGCTATAACAGCTGTTTTGAAAGTGCTTCATATTATTTTCTAACTTCATGGATCCCTTTTGAATAAACTGTTAATGCTCAACCAGCTTCTAGACTCTGGACACGCTTGTAGGAAAATGGCACAATGGGGGAAAAAATCATTCACTGAACCAGAAGGTCCCTTCCCAAGTAGGCTACCTGGGAATTTTGGATTTCAATTTCCATAGTCCCCTGGCTACAGATTATAGAATTTGGTCCAGCATAGATGCTAGGTTGGGAAAGGCTGGAAAAACAGATAAAGTGTGTGCTTTTTATGATCAGTAGATGTCACTATACACCAACAGTCAAGATTGTCTTTTAGTGTCCAGTAGCTTTGGCCCAAAGGATAATTTGTTAGCAGATTTGGGGGAAATGGAGGGCTCACTCATGCACTTCCTGCAACTTCATGACTCACAATTGAATGTGTATGAACAGATTCCACTGAATTTATTGACTAAAGTTAGTGACTAACTTTGTTCTGAAGACGTATTGTGTATATACATCACTGCTAAGTGGATAAGGGATGAATCAGGGATGAAGGGATGAAGAAAGCTGTAGTATTTCTAGCCTCTACAATCTAGTCCCACATCCTCACCACATGACTTTTTAAACTTATCTTGTATAAAACAGATAAGTTACCTAAACATGTTAACAGATACTGATTCATTCAATTGCTCAGAGGGCAGAGTAGAGGAAATGAATGGTTCATGGCTCATTGATCTCTTTGAACAGTTGATAGCTTTACTTGATGCCAGAGATTTACAGTTCAGAGGACCGGAAGATGTTTGCAGGTTTATTCTTCTTCCTGAGGAAAGTTTGTCACAGAGGAGTTACACAACACTGTGAGTATAGGCACCCTTAGCAGCCGTCATGAGTCTGGTTAAGTTGTTGTGGTTTTGATATGAGCAATAAGCTCTCAGAGCAAAATGTAGCTTTAGAATAAATTTTGCAGTAACATGTCAGTTTTGTCACTTATTTCGCATCAGTCCTTTTAATGCTAAGACACCTGCCTACTATCACTTTACAAAATATGAAGTAGTACATTATTTATAATATGCATAATATGTGCCATTAAGTCAGTGTTGACTTGTAGCAACCACACAGATAGATTTTCTCCAGGAGGATCTGTTCCCAACCTGGTCTTTCAGGTCTTCCAATGGTGCACTCATCACCACTGTGAGTGAGTCCATCCACCTTGCTGCTGGCCGTCCTCTTCTTCTCTTTCCTTCCACCTTTCCCAGCATTACAGCTTTCTCCAGAGAGCTGGGTCTTTGCATATTTTAAGACTAATTTGTGCTTTGAGGGAGAACTCTGGGTTGATTTGTTCGATGATCCATTGGTTGTTTTTCTGGCTGTCCATGGTATTCTCAGGAATTTTCTCCAACATCAAATTTCAGACAGATGAATACTCTTTCTATCCTGCTTCTTCAAAGTCCATACTATGTATATATGTGTGTGTGTGCATGTGATTGCATGAACTGTATCTATTAAACATGTATCTTTTTAAAGTAATTAAATAATGAAATTCCATTTAAGTGAAAGAATACTGTTTCTTTAAGTTAATTATCTGATCTTCTGTCATCTCTCCCTGTGTGTGTTTGTACTGCATGTGTTTCTCATTTCTAAGCTCATCTTGCCTTTTTCTTGTTTTGTTGCAAACAGAAGCAAAAGTGCCAATTTTCAGTCCTCTCAGCCTAAAGTTACTTTCCTTCCTGAACTATATAATCCTTCTGCAGGTGGCAAGCACTTCCCCATTCCCCACTTGATGAGACTTGCTCTGGAAACTAGATTAAACTGTTCTTGTTAAACTGCTGTTGTGTATAAATATTTGTTGAGCACCTTTGGGTTCCAGACGGAAAGTATTCTAATAAAATTAGAGAATGTACCAGAATCAAACCAGTTTTCCTTCCCTCTGTCATAATTGGTAGAGATTACTTTTATTGTACAACTTATAAGTGCTTGCTGTAGGTTTTTCAGGCAGAAGTCCTGTTGAGATTGTGCTCCATCAGCTCACACTGGGAAATGGCAAGTATTTCCACAGAAATAATTATCCCAAATTATACAGGAAAAATATACAGACGGTGTGGCTGAGATCCAAAGAACTACATTTGTAATCTTGAGTTTCTGAAATATCAGCCACCCCTGCTACATGGCAATCCACTTGTGAAACCAGCAGTAATTTCATAATCAATTGAGGATATAATACCAAAGGAAGGGAGAAAGCTAAAAAGCAAAAACAAACAAACCAACAAACCCCAAACCAACTCTGTGAATAGTATCCAGACCTTCCCTGTCAGCCTTTCCCAATCTGGGTGCCCTCTAAATATGCAGATTTCAACATTATTCTCAATAGCCTGCTTAACTAAGTATTCTGTGAATTGAAATTTGCACATCTGGAGGGCACCCAGGTTGGTGTAGGGTGGCCTATACTGATAGTTTTCCTTGCTACTTTCCATGTAATATGCAAAGTTGTAAATATATAAGTGATCAAGTTAAGAAAAAAATCCAGTGAAGATATCTAGTTTGAAATATTGTGCCATGTTTTGAAGTAATTCCTCTCTGGACCCTAGAGAGAACATCTGCAGTGGTGTGCAACATGAATAGCTCCCTTTGCTACAATTGTTCAGAAAGCAGTTTAGAGCAGTAAACATCTTGTGATTAATGTAAGTTTCATAACAGAAAAAATATAAATGCTTGGGAGTTAGAGAGGATCTCTATGTACACTTCATGATGTCTTGCATACATCCTGAAGTGCTAGCTTATGATTACTTTGAGAGACAAAAAAATGGGGATCTGCAGGGGAATAAGGGGAGGCAAATGACAACCCGTGCATAATGACATTAGGGCACAAATGCTTCCCGTTTTTATATATGTTTGTCAAATCTCAGGATGCACATACAAAAGGGTGGAGTTTGCATCATAATGTGACAACATTTCATCATTTTGACACAATATTAACTTGCTGTAGACATTTCTGCCCATCCATGTTTTCTCATAGGCCTTTATATTCACGCAGAAAACAATCTCCTTTCAAGGAACAGTTCTAGTTGCTTGCCTTCTTTCCATTGGTATCCCGCATGCAAACATCTAGGTCCTAGCTGGCTCTGGAGGTAATTATCAGGATCATCTGGTTCAGGATGTTGGGACTGTGGGTGAGTGCATAGTATTTTAGAAGTTTTAGCAGACCAGCTAAACTGGCTTTGGCAGGTGATAGCTTCCCAAGGACAGGGGATGGGCTTTTTCTAAGTGTTGGGTGAGGTGGAAGGCATGGGAGAGATGGCCTTGTGGGAAACTCTGTTGCTGGCAATTGAATGGAAGACGTCTCCTTATTTGGGTTGATGGGAGAAATGATATGGGAGGTGAGTGGATTTTGGTTGTTATGGAAAGAGGGAGATATGGTTGGAAGTATATGCCAGGACATTACAGGGGAAGGGATCTCCACTTCAAGCTGCACAGTTTCATTCCTGAGTTCAGGAGGCCAAATTGCTGGTGACCTTGGTTTCAGGTCTTGGTCATCCACAATCTTGTGTGGGATGAGCAAGTAGACCTGCCATGTATCACTGAGACCTGGTTGGATGAGGGCAATTGTCTAACCCTCTTGGAGATCTGCCATCCTGGTATTGGCTCCTGGACCAATCTTGACATCAAGGAAGGGGAGATGATATGGCAAAGATCTTCCAAAATAATTTACCTGTGACCAGAATCCTCACTCTGGAGCTGATGAGGTGTGAATGCCTATATATTAGGTTGGAGTGTAGGGACAGGATGGGGATCCTGCTTGTCTGTCCACCTTACTGCCTGGCAGAAAGCCTTCTTAAGCTGCTGGGCCTGGTTATTAGTGTTGGAGGGCTTCAATTTCCGTGCTCTGGGGTAGAGTCTAGTTTTAGTCTGCACTAAATGGCATTGGTTGCTCTGGTAGATGACCTTTGTTTGGACCTGGTTAGGGGTAGTCCACCACTCTTGGTCCTACTTAATCTCCTGGCAGCCTTTGATACCATTGGCCATGGTATCTTTCTGGCCACCTACCAGGATTGGGGATTGGGAAGGCACTATCTTGAAGAATTTCCACTGCTTCCTACAGTAAGTGGGTGGTTCCAATCAGTGTAGTGGGGGAGGAGAAGTTGGGGTTTTCCCCAGGGATTGATTCTCCCATCCTGCTATTTAACATCCATATGAGGCCACTGGAAGAGATCATCTTGTCAGTTCCGGGTAAGGTTTCACTAGTATAGTGATAATACTGAATTATACATCACCATTCTAGGCCAAACTGAAGTTGTTGTCAAACTCTTCCCTCAGTGTCTAGAGGCTGTGAAAGTCTGGATGGGATGAAACAAGTTAAGGCTGAACCCAAACAAATGGAGTTGCTGTGTTCAGGGATCACCTGGTTCTACCTGTTCTAGCGGCTGATCTGGCTGAAATAGCACTGCCCCTGAAGGAGCAGATCTGCAACTGTGATATTCCCTTGATTCACAGCTGCTGCTAATTTGGGCAGGGGGATGCCATGGCCAGGAGAGTCTTTACGCAGCTCCAACTGGTATGCCAGTTCTGGCTGTACCTGGAGCAAGAGTACCAGGTGACAGTAACTCATACCCTCGTTGTCACCCATTCAGACTACTGCAAAATACTCTACATGGGGCTACCTTTGAAGGCAACTTGAAAGCTAAAACTGCTACAAAGTGCAGCCGCATACAAGCTGATGGGTAAGATCTGTTACGGCTGGGTTACCCTGCTATTACCAGTGCTGCATTGATTCTAGTAGGATATTGGTTATCACCTTTAAAGCCCTACATGGCATGGGGCCAGGTTACTTGAGGGACTGTCTCATCCCCATAACATCAACCCGCCTCACCCGGTCATGCAGGGAAGGCATGCTACAAACCCCGCCGGTAAAGGAATTCCACCTGGCAGGGTCCAGGAGGCAGGCCTTCTCTGCAGTGGCACCCACCCTCTGGAATATTCTGCCCCCAGAGGTGAGACAGGCCCATTTGCTCCCGGACATCCAGAAGAACCTAAAAACCTGGTTCTGCCGCCTTGCTTGGGGTGGGAGGGGTGTCAGAGTGTGCTGGAAAGCGTTTGGCCCGAGAGATCAGAAAAATCACACACCAGGTATTTCTATAAAAATAAATTTACAGAAAGCACAAAAGCATATTTTCAAGCTGTGCATTCACATGCACTCAGAGAGGACTGAGCTGCACCTGAGCTGGCAGGCTACAAAAGCGAAACTAAACAAGCCCAGGCAAGCTGCCCTCCCCCAGGCAATGCAGCTATTAACACCCAAACTGAGGACAATTAAGTTCGATCTCTTCACCCTGCTGATACTTAAGGAAGTACTCAATTACCATGGTAACCTAGTGGCTTGGTCTGGGCAAAAAACAAAGAAATGCCAACACTCCCCTTTGTTTTGCTAAGGAGTGAGACACAGACCAATTTTCTTTGTCAAATCTGTATGTCTTGGTGCAGCAAGAGGCTTGGTTAACATGTCAGCCATCATATCTTTTGATTCACAATATTTTAACATAATTTCCCTTTGGCTATCATGTCTTTGATATAGTGATATCTGATATCTATATGTTTTGTCCTATTCTTACAAGCTTCAGATTTTGCCATTGCAATGCAAACTTGATTATCCTCATGAACAGTTATAGGCTGGCTCACTTCCATGCCTGTGTCTTTTAACAACTGTTTAAACCATACAACCTCGTTACAGGTTTGTGCTAGAGAATGAAACTCTGCTTCTGCAGTGGAAAGAGCAACAAGTGTTTGCTTTCTAGAATGCCAGCCTAAGCTTGACCCAGCAAATTGAATTAAAATCCCAGAAGTGGATTTCCTGTCACTGACATCTGCTCCCCAGTCAGAATCGGCAAAAAGCCTGCAATTTCTCTGTTCCACAGGCATTTATCTTCAGGCAATAATCCTTTGTTCCTTGCAAATACCTCATTAACCTCTTCAATGCTGCTTTTCCAGTAGATGTAGGCTTCTCTACCTGTCTACTTAAAATGGCCACAGAATTTGAGATATCTGGGCAAGAGTGATTTGCAATGTACAGTAAACTTCCAATTGCAGATCTATATTTCTCTGCCTCAGTTAATTGAGTTTCTCCTATTTCTTTCTGAAAATCTGGTATCATAGGAGTAGAGACTGGTTTACAGTCTTGCATGTTAAAATCTTTTAGGAACTTTTGAATTTTACTACGTTGGCTTAACAGAAAGCTACCATCTTTCTATCTGTGTATTTCCAAGCCTAGGTAATTTGTTACTGTTCCAATGCTTTTTAATGTGAAATGGCTTTTCATGCAGGCTTCAAAATCAAGCTTTGTTTTTCTGTTGATGTGAACAGTAGTAAATCATCAACATAAATGCACAGATACATACAGCCTTGTTTGTCTTTCTTCACATATACACATGGATCTGCTTTTCCTTCTTCAAAACCAAAATTCTGCAGTTTTTCATCTAATTTTTGGTTCCAGGATCTAGCTGCCTGTTTTAATCCATGGATTGACTTTTGCAGTTCACAGACTAGATTCTCCCCTTTTTCATAGCCAGGGGGTTGCTGCATATATAATTTGTGGTCTAAATCACCATAGAGAAATGCAGTTTGAATGTCATAGTGGTGAACTGACATTCCTTTGAGTGCAGCAATTTTTAACAGTAATCTAATTGATTCACCTTTAGTAACTGGTGCAAAAGTCTTATCAAAGTCTAAATCTTTCCTTTGAGTGAAACCTTTTGCAACCAACCTTGCTTTATATTTTTGGATTTTGCCATCAGCATCCCTTTTCAGTTTGAAAACCCACCTACAACCTAGACAGAGTTCATTGGGAGATAGATTTATCAGTTTCCATGTTTTATTTTCTTTCAAGGATGCTAATTCCTGTTGCATGGCAGAATGCCAATTTTGTGCAATCTCAGGTGGTAAAGCATTCACTTGTTCTAAGGACTCAGGTTCTGTGAATGTGTGAAAAGCCTTTACTGTTTCAGTCTGAAAACGTGATGGAGGAACACCTTTATTACTCCTCTGAGACCTGCGAGGTAATACAGGGCTTAAGTTTTGACTCCTATCACTTTCCTGAGATGCATCTGTCTCATCAGACAGATCTTCAGTTTGTTCTTCTGGCTTAATGTCCTCACTAGGCAAAAGATCACTATCAGCAAGTCCTTGCTGTTCTGTTGTAGATAGATCAACTGGAGAGCTAGAATTTAATCTCCCCCAGTTTTGCTCAGCAAAAGAAGCGCTTTTGCTAATTAATAACTTATCACCCACTATGAATCTGTAGCTCCTTTGGCTTTCCTTCTCTGTTGTTTTGGAATATGAACCCATGCAGTACTACCAAACACTGAAAGATGGTTTACCTTTGGTTTCACACCATAAAACAAATGGAATGGAGTGTCCTGAATCACAGTTATACAATCTGTTTAGTACATAACAGGCAGTGGATATTCCTTCTGCCCAATATCTGAATGATAACCTGGAATCTTTAAGCATGCATTCCATCGCATTTTGCAAAGTTCTGCCCTTTCTTTCAGCAACACCATTTTGCTGAGGGGTGGAAGGGTTAGAAAGAATTTGTTCTATCCCCTTTTCTGCTGGGAACCTTTTGAATTTGTGAGAAAGGTACTCTCCTCCTCTATCATATTGGAGTGCAGATACAGGCCTTGGGAATTTTCCATTTGCCCATGTCAAAAAACCTTTAAATTTCTCAAATGCCTCATCTTTATGTTTTAAGATGTAGATAAATGTGTATCTTGAGAAATCATCAATGATGGTCATTGCATATCTTGCTTGCCCAAAACTTGGAGCAAAAGGGCCAATAATGTCAGAGTGTACAATTTCTAGAGGTCTAGTTGTAACTCTGTCACTGTGCTTACTCACAGGAGCTTTTAGTGTTTTGCACTCTTTGCAAACTACACAGTCTAAATATTTGTCACAGGGTTTTATCTTTAGGTCAGCACATAGCTGTGGCATTTGTGCTATATACTTTAAATTAGCATGACCAAATCTCCTGTGCATCAGGTGTACACATTGGTCATGATATGGAGTGTTGCCAACTGCAACCTTGCAGCTTGGTTTCCTTGCATTTTGCACAATGTACAAGGAGTCTTTTAACATACCAGCAGCACACAATTTCCCATTTTTACATATCTCACAACCATTTTTCTTAAATGTTATGACATAACCTGTTGCAGCTAACTGTGCCACAGATAAAAGGTTTGACTGTAAATTTGGCACATACAAGACACCTTTTACAGTTTCTCCCAAGCAGGATAAATATAAGTCACCTTGTCCCACAATTTTGGTGACAGGCCCATCAGCCAAAGATACACTTTGTCCATCAGTTTTAGACAGTGAGACAAAAGAGCTTTTACAATTACATAAATGACAATTGACCCCAGAATCTAACACCCATACATCAGAATTACCCTTCTCAGCAACCTGTGCAATTTGGGTTGTCTGAAGAGCCTTCTTCTGTGTTGCCCTTTTGTTCTTCTTCTCTGTCTTTCTACTCTTGGGTCTCAAGGCACAGTCTTTCTGCAAATGTCCAGCTGAACCACAATTAAAGCATTGCTGGCTGGCTAGTGCTGTAGCCTCAGCTTCATTTCCCTTCTTTTCCCTTCTTTTCTGGTGCTACAGCTTTCCAGAAGAGATGGGGGGGATCTTTCCTCTCTCTTCTCCCATTCAGCGAGTAAGTGCTGTGTTACATACGATGGGGTGAGTCCTACTTCAGGCATATCCTCGAGGATACAACTCAGCATGTCCCATATTTCATTCAATGAGGACAGCAGTATATATGATTTTGTGAGAGGTGTAAATTCTATTCCTCTCTCCTGCAACTCAACAAACAGCTGCTGAATATGATGCAGGTGCTCAGGAAGGCTATCTCCTTCTGCAAGGTAGGCTTTGTACAGCTTTTTTGTTAGGGTAACTTTACTCCCTGCTGTTGCCTTTACATACAAGTCTCTCAAAGTGTCCCAAAGTTGCTTTGCAGACTGCATACCTCGCACGTGCACTAGCTGATTGTCCTCAACTCCCAGGATAATGGTGGCTCTAGCCTGCTCATCCTATCTAAGCCATTCAGCACTGGGATTTTGGGGGGTTTGCTCACCAATTGGCAGCCAGAGATTCTCTCTGCGAAGATACATCTCCATCTTCAGGGTCCAATTCAAGTAGTTGGTCTCTGATAGGTGCTCAAGAGGCATTGCTGAGGGCTGGGAGGTAGCCATGGCTTCTTCCTTCTTTTGCAAGTCACCTCAGCTGGCTTCTTTGTCCTGTAGACTGGCAGTGGCTGGAAAAACTCCAGGTGGCTCCAAAGAAAAATCTTCACTGGTCTTTGCTATCTGCCTTTAAAAATGTGCAGGAGGTGTAGAGCTGATCTCTCTGCTTTCTCTGGACTGGGCTGCTTACTGGGCCCATAACCTGTCAGAGTGTGCTGGAAAGCATTTGGCCCGAGAGATCAGAAAAATCACACACCAGGGATTTCTATAAAAATAAATTTATTTACAGAAAGCACAAAAACATATTTTCAAGCTGTGCATTCATACGCACTCAGGACTGAGCTGTACCTGGGCTGGCAGGCTACAAAAGCGAAACTAAACAAGCCCAGGCAAGCTGCCCTCCCCCAGGCAATGCAACTATTAACACCCAAACTGAGGACAATTAAGTTCGACCTCTTCACCCTGCCGATACTTAAGAAAGTACTCAATTACCATGGTAACCTAGTGGCTTGGTCCGGGCAAAAAACAAAGAAATGCCAACAAGGGGCACCAGTTCATCTTGGGGGTGGCTATCATAGATCTCTCCCCAACAAACAAGATCTGCACTGCTGGATTTTATATTTTATATTTTATATTTATTTTATTTTTATAGAGTTATTTATATTGTAATTTATGTGTTTTAATTTTGATTGTAAACCTCCCAGAGTCCCCTTTTCAGGGGAGATGGGCGGTGATGGAAATTTGAAATATAAATAAATAAAATAAATATTGAGTCCAACTCAAAAGTTCTGGTTTTGACCCTCCAAATTCCAAATGGTTTGGTTCTTAATTTCTTGCAGTACTGCCTTCTCTAGGCAGAAAAGACCCTCCTATATGCTTGTCCTGAGTGGAAATATTATGGGTTTCCACTCCAAATGAGGTGAGATTAATGGGGCCCTGGTGAAGAAGAGAATAAAAAGCAATTACTGAGAAGTTCATTTTTCTCCAGCCATTGCCAGCTATACAACAGGTGGTCTAAAGGGAATAAATAACTTTTCATTCAATGAAGCATTTGCTCTCTCTGGGAAAAGAAAAAGAATTTGGCAAGCCTCCTATTAATCTGTTCATCTGAAGGGAGGAATAATTGTAATCCCTCCCAGTGATGCTTATTGATTGAGGAAGAAGATTGGTAGCTGTGCCTTATTCCTGACTTGTCTTCAGATAAAGTGACTTCCTTGGCAAACCTTACCTTAGAGAGTTTGAGATGGATCTTGAAACCCCTTAAATTTTTAGATTGTCATTTTCATATTTGCACAAATTCTTTTGTTTCCTCTAGTACCCTTTGCTCATTCTTGATGTTGTTTTTATTCATTGACCTCCACAGAGTTTTCTGAGTTAGGCAGGCTATTAAAATGGTAAAATTATCAATCAATCAATCAATCAATCAATCAATCACTGGACTAAACATTGCAAAGCTTGCATCATATAAAAAAAGTGCATTTCCCTTACCATTTGTAAACCAAAGTTTCTTTCCATTAGGCCTCAGTTATAAGCAATGTGCATAACATTAAATCTGGTTTAAAATTAGGCTCTCAGAAAAACTGTGTGTTTCTAAAGTGAACTTTCAGTTTGCAAGCTGGACTAGATATATTTAAAGCTCTAGCTGGTATATTTTAATTTGAGCATCCTTGCCTATGGCCACAATCATAGGCTAGAGGGGAAGAGGAGGCCAAGACCAACTATAGAGCATATGTATTAGGAAAGAGAACAGGGAGGAGGACGACTTGGCAGCGGGCTTGTCCTGGGACCCAGAACTGGGATGACTTATGATAGCACAAGCATCCACAGGGGGGCAAGGGAGGCAGATGATAAAATGCGTAGGATGTGAGCATGATGCAAACTCTGTGACTGATGTATTGGCATCCAGCATCAAGACACTGGTACCAAAGGCCCGGGTGTGTCTGATGACATGACATCACAAAGCAAAGTTTGCTCTGCCTATGCCCAAAATGATATCTGATTCTAATTTCTAATTTTTTAAAAAATGAAAGTAAAAGTAAAATCTGCCTCAACTCAAGATTGACTTCTGATGACTGCATGGGCACATCCGTGTAGTCTTCGTTAGCAACAATATGGAAATAATTTAACATGGCCTTTTTTCTGGCATTGTTTTGGGCTTTCCAGTCTGGTCCATAGCCCTGAGATTTGCAGGTGGTTTCCCATCAGGTCTGCTAACTTTTCAGAAGTCCATCAAGGTTGGAGAAGGGCTGCCACCTGCTATGGTTGACTGGGGCGGCAGGATACACATAACTGTTTATGCTGATTAGGTAACACACTTGTCTGGTGGGGTGGGGTGGATGCATAATCAGTCTAGGGTCTGACTTACCTATCTGCATCACTAGCACCCAAAATGGTCTTGACAACTACAGTTGACTAGAGACAAAGCGCGCACACACACACAGAGCCTTTGGTTTATTAAGATTTAAATTGCTATACTAAATTGGCAGTCCACTGCTGCTGAAAAGTTGTCGACTCCTGCATCAAAACCATTGTCCCCTCACTGTATCCTTTTGTGTACAAAAATAGGGGTCCCATTCAGAAAGTGATCTGCACATAGAAACCTGTTTCCATATGTACTGGGTAGAAGGACTATGAATACACTGCAATTTCAATCCTAATATGCTAATTGCAGTTTAATTTTAATGAGAAAACTGACTTTAATTACATTTAAGCAAGCCAATGAAGTTTATCAAGCAGAGATGTGAACGATTTGGAATCTGTATGCCTTAAGTCTCCTGCGATGTTCTAGCGAACATTTCTGAACCCAGTACAAACATTTCCAGAGGCTGCTTCCTAGTTTGGCACTCCCTTTCCACTTGAAAGCAACCAAAGGATGAATGTTTTCCTGGATTAAAAACAGCTCTCATTATTTAGGATGGCACTTAGTGGCTAGGGATAGGGCAAAATCTTATTTTAGCAACATCAATGTAAAGGTCTCCCTCCCTCCCTCCCTCCCTCCCACGTCATCATGATCATCTCTATTATTAGAAGAAAATCAGACTTTCCATATGATCGGGCAGACTTGGGGGGCCGTCTTGCTAATTTTTAGTAATACTTAGGACTGAAGAATTAATCATTTTCAAAGTTTTAAAAGACATGAGTACAAATGTATTTATACATGTGTGCATACTCATGCATATTAGTGTTCAGAGAAATATTCAAAGCAGCTGAAGCAGAAGTATAGCAACAATATCAGTCCAAAAGCCAAGCACTCAAACCCAGCACGGATGACTATATTTACATCACTGTGAATGACACATACTTTCTTTCAGAAACCAAAATTTCCACCGATTCCCCAAAGTGTGTTATTAATTTTCATGGCATGTATCCTAGCAGAATGATTGCATTTCTGGGCTTGGTTTCTTTCAACATGATCCGCTTTCTAAACCACTTGTTTTTATATCTATTACATATAGCAAGCACTGAAGTCAACTAAAGAGCAACACGGGTGGACTGCGTGTGTCAAAGAAAGATTGCCGGCTGTAAAATATGGACATAATTTTATAACATTATTTTATAATTAAAGGAATAAGTGAGGTTTCCTGCTATTGTTTAAAGATGTGTCATGATACATTTAAATCATAGATAAAAACATCGGAAAATGCTACTAAGTAACATGTTGGCAGCAAAGATGGTACAGAGGGGAAAGAGCAGGCGAAGGACATGTGCAAACAATTTCGTGGGAATAGTTCTGTTTATGGCATGCAGGTTCTGTTTTAGGAACTCTAACCACTTAGAAAGTATTTTCATTCATGCCAGAATGAGGTTTTGCTTGTTTGTTATTGAACATCTATATGGATAGACTTTTTTTTTTACTGGCAAAGAAATGTAGTATGTAGCTTTTGTGCATGAAATAAATATTTTAATTAAATTATGAAGACTCCCTTAAAAGAATGTAGAAACTATAGCAGTTTGGGTGCAATGTTGCACCTAGTGTGTGTGTGTGTGTGTGTGTGTGTTTGTGTGTGCACACACATATATCCATACATACTTATGTATGTATGTTATTATGTATATCATGTATGCATATATACATACTTATACATACATACTTATATACTATGCAACTGAAGATAATACCCAACATTCAAGGAGTCACATGGAGAGTTCCATGTTCCTTGTGTACAGTTTCTGATTCCCAAATGGCAGTCCCTCCTTGTTACCCAATGAACCATCACTTTTGAATCTGAAGGGGCTTTCAAGGATGTTTTGTAGAATGATATGGTGGAATTTGTATCCTTTAAAAACGGACAAATGAGGGGAAGAGAGCAAGAACTTCTTCACTGGGTGTGCCCAACCTACTGGATACGCCTTGAGTTATGAACAAGGCTTCCTAATTTATCTAAACTAATGCACCATGTATTTATGAATCCGGAACGCAAGAAGTTTTGTTACTTATTAGATTGATATGTTATCCTATGCCATTTAGTTTCAGGGCTGTGAATAACCCACACATTCATCACTAAATCTTTAATAAAACAACACAAGATGGTTTAAGTTAAGGTCAGCTAAGTCCTGGATGGAAAAAACACTAAAAGCCTCAAATGTGTTCCCACTTAAATCTTCCAGGGGAAGGAACTTCACCAGTGAAGCTTCGTATCGTCCCTTTGTTTAGTTGTCATTCACTTCATTTGATGGAAGTGAGAGGAAGCACGCTTTTAGCTCAATGCAGCTTCATATAAGGAAAGACAGACTGGCATCAGATGTGATCAACACTTTTATGCAGTGGGTAAATACGCAAGAGTGCAGCAGAGGTTTGGCCTTTGCCTGTGATGGCATGGCTTAGCCTCATAGTTATCTTTGTCAAATATGGGATCCAGTAGAATCAGACAATTTCCAGACAAATATGGGATCTAGTAGAATCACAGACAATTTCCAAAAGCTAGCTTTCAGAAAAAGCTAGACTTTAATATTCAATTCAGGCTTTTTTTTTTCCTGAATAAATGCTTGAGAGTCCAATTAGGTTTGATTGTGGTGATCGTGTCCGTTAATATTTCCACCCCAGTTGTGTTTTCACTTTTTTATTGCAGAAGGTACATATGAAGAGAAGGGCAACATTTTCTCCTGTCCACCTCTTTGTGACCTATTGTCCTGACCCTTTTTGCTTTGCCAGCTGGCTTCTGTATCTGACCAAAATGGAGAAAGTTTGCTTGGGTGGCTCTGATGAAGAGCAGGAAGAGTTTAGATCACTCGGTTTCTACATAAAAACTGAACAAAGATGCATCCCATTTTATATATGAGTGGGATATTATGAATTCAGTTTTGAGGAGAGTAACCACAGGATAACATGAAAGCTACTGTATGTCTTGCCTTCTCATCTATGTTTCTTAGTGAGGCCGCCTTGACTGCAGCAACAAACTGTCCACATTTCACTACCAATACTGAGCTCATCAACCTATTGCCCATTTTTTAAAATAGAGAATATTTGAGTATTTGTACCACTCAGCTCTCTGACTGCAGATGAACTGAAAAGCAGACTCATTGCTTATTTCAATTAAACTGGGAATTAAACTCTTATTTCAAAGGCTTCAGATCTGGTTGGGTAATGTGATCATCTTGCTGGGAAAATTAAAGGAAACATGAACATGAATTAACCATGTGGAGATAGGATATGGCTTTTTAAAAAAAAAATTAACTCTGCAAGCTTCTTGCTCTTATTCCCTAGTAGTTTACATAACATTGCTGGAATTTCTTCACTGTTGTTTTTCTTTTTTCCAAGAATGAGCTCACAGTGATCTTTGCTTACTCAATACCTGGTCTTTTTCCAGCAAAAAAATATATGAGTTGATCAAGTTCATTTCCAGTGTTTGTTGTTCTAACTTGCTAATCTAGTCTGCTTCCACTAATTACTGTTCTATCTACTATAGGAAATAAATGGATGCTTTGACTATGTGATAAAACCCTAAGCTCAGAATTTCAGTAAGCTTGTCATAAGGTCTACAAACTGACCTTATATTTGTTGGCAATATAGTGATTTAAACTAGTTCAGCCTTTTCTTTCCCACCCTGGTACCCTCCAGAAGTGTTGGGAATAGAATTCCAAAATATTTCATGCATTTAAAATACTTCTAGTCTATCTTTAAAACAAATGTTTTCCCAGGGTGACTTCCAATAATCTAAAATCATGATTTCAAATTTAAATTAAAGCAGTACCTAAAATATAGGATGTTAAATATATATATATATATATATATATATATATATATATATATATATATATATAATTTATTTATAATACAAGCAATAAAACAGCAGCAAGAAATTGAGTTAGAAGTTCCACTGCAATATAAATAGGAATATGTGAATATGTTTACAGCTGGGAAAACTGCAAAGTTTTCCCGTGCTACTACAGAAAGAATAAAGACAGATCATAGTGGAGGGCATTCCAGAAGAAGTGGGTCCCCACTGAAAAACCCCATTATGGGACCATCACCTGACATAACTAAGCATGGAGCCCCCAAGCAGACCTTCAGAGGATCATCTAAAGG
Organism: Candoia aspera; assembly: GCF_035149785.1. Taxonomy (NCBI): domain Eukaryota; kingdom Metazoa; phylum Chordata; class Lepidosauria; order Squamata; family Candoiidae; genus Candoia; species Candoia aspera. The sequence continues at coordinate 151,767,693 of NC_086153.1, forward strand.
TTCATGCAGGAACTTATGACAAAAGGTTTCTTCAGGTACTGTGGCTCCAAGCTGTGAAGGACTTTGTAGATAGAAATCAGCACATTTAGTTGGGACTAGAAATCAACTGGGAGTAGTGGAGATGCTGTAATATGGTGTAATATTCTGACACTATTTAAAAGTTATCTCTAAAAAAAGAGTTTGAGCCAACATCAATAAAAGAGAACTCAGAATGGCATTATCTGGAAACGAGAGAGACCTGTCCACATCTTATCATATATTTGGCATACCAAACTCCTGGGGACAGGTAAACAAACTCAAAACAAAAAACAAAACAAAAAACATCCTTGAAGAACAAGGATGCTGGATGGAGAGAGAATCATTTAAAGCAGGGTTTCTCAACCAGGGTTCCGTGGACCCCTAGGGTTCCGCAAGAGGTCACTAGGGATTCCCTGGGAGATCACGATTTATTTTAAAAATTATTTCAAATTCGGGCAACTTCACATTAAAGAGGTATGTTTCATTCTTTATTTTCAGTTTAAGAACACTGTTAATGCATGTATAAAGGCCTACCCATGGAACAAATATATTACTTTTGTAACTTCTGGCCTGTATTTGAGCCTGAATGTGCAGGGGTTCCTGGAGGCCTGGAAAATATTTCAGGGGTTTCTCCAGGGTCAAAAGGTTGAGAGAGGCTGATTTTCAGTGACAGCATGTAAATTAGTACAGTGCAGAGCAGTTTATCCCACTAACTGGCATGATTATAAAAGCCTTGAAACATAGGTTCCAGTGGGGCTTCTTTATCCAAATAGAGGACCCCCATGCTCTTGAGCTAGATACTTGGCCAGCTCTAGTTGTGACAGCCAGGTGAATGATTGGGGGAATGAGAGTGAAAGTGAGGGCAAAAAACATTCTACAGTTTTTCACAAAGTTTTGCACCCTTGAAACCCTCTGGGGTCATAACTTGCTAAAAGATTCTAGCTGCTTTTCTAACTAGTTCCTGAGGGAAAATAGGGAAAGGAGTTCTTCTAAGGGTTCTGGATGTCTTAGCCCCTCATAGCCCGTGGCTGGATAGTGGGCGGGGCAAGAGGTCAGAGGAGACCCTGCCTAATTTCTCAGGGGCAAAGGAGATGGGAGGAGAATTGTACTTTCAGACTTGCAAGACTCCGTTCATGTAACCTTACAATAAAGTAGAATTAGCTAATCTGGTTGTGATTCCTGTCTGGTCTACCTGGTAAGGGTGACATTACCAAAGCTATGCGAGTGTAGCACCTTCAAGTTGCACAGTCACTGTCACTTGGGAACAGTTGATCAAAGCCAGTAGGAGGAGCTTGAGCACATGCTAAAAGAAGAGAGAGAATGGAGAGTGCTTGCATCATATGTGGGACTCATAAAACTATGGGGTAGTCAGAATTTTAAAGGAGAATTGTGCACTGTAAATGTAATGCCTAATTCCAATCAATCTACCATATATTATACTAAGTTTCTGGACCTTTGCCAAGGGCAGATACAACTGTACTAACCTAAGCAAGAAGTTAGCTGGGATGTCCTAACAGCCAGGAAACACGCTGAGACAAGGAACTGGTCTCTAATGTTTTATTGCTTGTACATAACAGGAATCCTAACAAACTGAAGAAGCGTGGGAAAAACCCAGACATATAAACCCCAAAGGTTAAGGCGGTCCCGATCTGTGTCTCTTTGAATGGCTGCCCAATTCCTCAGTGCTACGCATGCGCTTAACAGTCTGGATGGGAGCCCCCTGCTCGCCATCCTTACTCATGACATGGGTGTGGATTATGGAAGCAAGAATTAGCCAACTTGAGCTTGAGTTCAAGCTACTAGCTTGAAGAGGTAAAAGTAATTTTTTGCTACTAATGACACCTTTAAACTACGAATGTGATTCTTTAGGAGGAGGATTTTCCAGAATAGGTTGAATGCCAGCTACCTGGACAGATAAACCAACCACTAGCAGAGTCACTGTATTGAGCTTCAGTTCATTCAGTTCAGTAAGAGAATCAGACACTGATTTAGCTCCTCTACTGTCTCAATCAGTGGATTTGGTGAAAAGGAGGGATATAACAAACATGTGTGCCATCATTACATTAAAACCCTGAAAGACCTTATTTAGCAGTTTAATTTAGATACTGAACACCATCAACAGATGTAATATCCCACAGAAACCAATAGTGTAAATAGAATGGTTGAGCAGAAATCTCCCAGCATTTCTTCTAGAATTTATCAACTGAATGTAAATGAAATATCTCAAAGCTGCCCCCTCCCACATATAACTTAGATAAACTCTGCAGAAGGATACTATGATGGAATTCAAAGTGATTGAGTGGTCAAGAGAATCAACAGGGTCAATTGTTCTGCCTTTCTCCAGCAAAGATCATTCCACAATCTTAGTTACCAAGACAATTCCACTGCCAAAATCAAGCCTAGATCTACTTGAAATAGATCTGCAAAGTAGGTTTCTTCCAGGATTTATCAGAGTTTGATCAGCCATCAAATATCTTATATAGAAAGGGGATACAGGTAAGCAGCTGATAGTTATTCCAATCTTCCGGATCCAGTTATTTTTTTCCAGGAGTTACCTCACTATTGTCTAATGTAATGAGTCTGGGATCACTCCTTACAAGGAAGAATAAATAATGTACTGGATCAGTTTGATCTTTCTACTAGATATAATAAGCCATGAGGATCAACAAATAGATGGTCAAAGTCTGCAAACTGCCTTATCCACATCAATGGCCTTAAAATCTGAAAGCCATTCAAAAAATCTGACCAGAGCCCAGGTCACCTCTGCAGATTGAACTGCCCCCACTGCATGATGTGTATAATCAATATTTTTCTCAAGATGTCTGAAAAACATAATGAGACATCAAGTGTAGACTTGATAATGATCTCTTAGTAGTATTTGGTCAGATTTAAGATGAATTGTCCACCATCTATGTTCCAATCATCTCCCAGATACCTTCCTTGCTCTCATGTGGCTAAAGGGACCTTGTAAAGTGAGAGAAGATGTACAGGAGCAATCATGCCAACTGCCTTAGTCATCTCTGTATTCTGTTCCTTTAAGATAATTGTATTCCAGTCATGAATCTCATCCACCAACTTTCAGTGATATCCAGGTTGTACATGCTGTCTAACACTGGGATTTCAGGTTTATCTTGTTTCTTTCCCATACACAATGTAGTTAATATACTGTATAGATACTGTAGACTGTGGGTGTTATATCTTTCTAGTTTCCCTGTTGTGTCTACGAGCATATTGCTAAGCTTCACCGTTTCTGTCTTGTTTCCTCTTTTATTCCTCATGTGTTTTCTCCAGTGATTAGCTCTCAGCTCTTACTCTCTGGAAGTTTAAATTAATCTTGGTCAAGCTTGCAAAGCACCTGTGGCCAAGCATGTTCATACTAAACCTCATGAACTAGTGTCTTCAAAGAGTCTGGCAATGTAGGTTCTGAGCTACAAGACACTACTGGCATATCCAGCTGTTCCTCTCTAATGATCTGTTTTGTCATAGCTTGGACTTTTAACAGGGAGAGATGAAAATACAACCTGTTTTATTTATTTGTTTGTTTGTTTGTTTGATTTTTATCCAGCCTTTATTATTATTTTGAATAACTCAAGGTGGCGAACATACCTAATCCTCCTTTCTTGTCCTAACAGTCAGGAAACCATGCTGAGACGAGGAATAGGTCTCTAGTGTTTATTACTGCTACATAAGACAGAAAATCCTAACAAACTGAAGAAGCGTGGGAAAAACCCAGACAGATAAACCCCAAAAGTCAAGGTGGGTCTGATCTGTGTCTCTTTGAATGGCTGCTTAACTCCTCAGTACTACACATGCGTTTCCCCCCCTGGATAGGGGCCCCCTCCTGCTCACCATCAGTGCTCATGACATTTCTTCTCCTATTATCCCCACAACCACCACCCTGTGAGGTGAGTTGGGCTGAGAGAGAGTGACTGGCCCAAAGTCACCCAGCCGGCTTTCATGCCTCAGGTGGGACTAGAGCTCACAGCCTCCTGGTTTCTAGGAAGCTCATAATCTTTGGAGTGATATTAACATTTCTGTTCTCATATTGATCAAGTGGAAAAGAGCAGATATTTAGTTAATCTGATAAATCTCAATAGCCTCTGCCACATTTGAATATAGGCTGCAAGATAGCATTTCCAGAGATGACGTATCCATGCTTACCACATCTCTTGCAATAGGAGTGTCCAGATGCACCACAAATTTGCTCTACTTCAGCCTGGTGCTTAAATTCCTTCCACCTGCATAGGCTTATACAGTACATCTTTTTTTCATGTACTAGAGACATGTCTCATCTGCAGGTGACCTAGTGGCACTCTCTGTGAGAAGATCTTGGTACTGGTAGTGTAATTCCAGTATTGCAGAATGTCAGTAGGTTTGCTTGATTTAAGTGTCATGTTCATCTGCTCCACTTTCTCTTGTTCTCTGCTTTTTTCCTTGGTAGCCTCCCCATTTTCTTTCAGACAGTCTTTCTGTTCTTTTTTTTTTAATTATGCCTTCCCTATCAGGCTGGCACTAGGAACCCATCATGTTCTTTAAAGGAAAAAAATCCCACAGCCTTCACCATAACAATTGGCTTGTTGTGTGACACTCTGAGGTTCTCAGGAACATAATGGCAGAACAGGACCCACAGTCAGCATTCAGAGACAGCAAGTGCCAAGGGAAAGGAGGGGAGGCAAGTGGAAGCGAGGCGAGGCAAGCAAAGGCCCTCAAGTGATGCTGACTAGATAGGGCAGGTGTCCTCTGGTGAAAGGACTAACAGGAAACAGGACCTTGGATAGTTCCCATTGAATCTTGCAAGCTCTTTCTCCCACCCAAACTAAGAAAATGAATGATTATTACCTTTTTGTAATACTGAAGTCTCATATGAGTAGCTAAGTACCATTCTTTCTGGACAGAAGTTTGGATTGTTAAGGAGGAGCTACCAGATTTTGTAGTGTCTGACTTCTTTGGATGGGCAGATAAAGGTCAGGTTAGGGTTCAAACTCTAAAATCCAAGGATGAAGCCAAGACACTGGTTGGAAAGGCCCTGAGACAAAAAACAGGCCAAATGTGTGACCCCAGGTATGTATCAGGCTCTCAATTACTTGGTTCAGGCTCATGCTTGCTATGGCGGCCATGAACTCCTAGGCTAGCGCAGACTCCATTGTGCAGGAGTCAGGCTGAAGTTCCCAAGAACTATAATGTTTGGAGACTCCACTGCCAACAGCTCAGGTATGCCACTGTGCAGGAGGGAGGCTGGTCCAGCATCAACAAGCCCAACTGTTCCCTTCAATCAGAGGGTCTCATACATGGTTTTCTGTGGAACAGAGGCTCTGAAATCCATTATGGTTTCATATGACAACTGCCACACCATAACCCCTGCCCTTGGCTTGTGGCTGATATCAGACCTGAAACCCAGTTGGGTGTACCTCTGAGAAGGAAACTCCTCACTCTGGGCCTACTCAGGTGTCAGGTATACATGCCAGGTTTGCTGCCTCACCAATAAGCAGATCATGGATGAGGATGGCCTTACTGCAAAGTAACCTGGCATTCAATAACAGCTCAGGGCCACCAAGGATCTGATGACTTGGCCTTAGGGATAAATGCTGAGGCCTGGAGGGCAGGACAGGTGTCAGCCCCGGTAGCTTTCAACTTCCCACCATATCTCTCTCTGCATGACACAACATTGATGGAACTGCCTTTCTGCTCCTCCTAATTCCCTTCTACATGCTCCACCCTCTTCCCAGGCCATGAAGTACATCCAGTCACCCTCACCTTCATGCCTTCTCCTGCCTCAGACACTCAGCAACTTGGGTGATAAAACATTGCTGTGAGCCACCAACCAACCATTCCTATCCACTTCCACTCACTATCTATCCACTCTCATCTAGCACCCCCCTCCCTCCACTTCCTGGGCCTCACACAAACACAGTCTGGGGTCACACTGTGGTCAGTCTGTCCCAGATAAAACCACTGTAAACAGCAAGAGACAGAAAAAGAATGAAAAGTTGAAAGAAGCCCGATGGGGCAGATGCAGCAGCAACCATCTCACTCAGACAGAGGCAAAAGTGGCCATGGGGCTGGGGATGACAGCAACCAGTCCCTTGGCCTTCCCACACTCCTGCCACTCAGCTCCCCACAAGTGCCCCTGAGGTTGCCATTTGCAAAAACTCCTCACTGAGGATCCAAAGTTCCTGGGGGCCAGAGAGTCTGCCAGTGCTCCTTCACAAGGCCTGTCCCACGTGCCCAGATGGAAAGAAGAAAGGGAAAACTCTGGTCACATCTCCTCCGTTGTATGTGTGTCACTATTGGCACAGGCATACAAGGGTGAGACCCTAGCCCTATCTTGGGACCATCCAATGAGCCAGCAGAGCTAACAAATTTGCCAGAGGAACTGTCCCTGCAGGCTGGCACTGCTAGCTCTCAGGCCTCGCCATGCCAGCTTCCATCTCCACCCACTGGTCACCACACTTCTCCATCCATCACTTCCCTGGAACAGACCATCAGCAGCATGCCCGAGAGGGGGAGAGGTTATTTTAAAATCTTTTTTTGGTGGGCATATGACCTTCCATCACATCTTCAAATTCATTCAACATTCATTCAAACTTCACTCAATTTCATTCAAAAATACAACTCAGCTCTGGGCCCTCACAGATAGAATCTGCCAGGATGTCATCTTGTTTTTCCTTAACATATATCCTTTCTCTTCTCTGGCCCAGCCACAAGGAGGAATAGTCTTGCTTTTGGTTTTGATTAGCCAGGCTACAACATGTTGTCCAAATCTCAGCTGAAGTTAATGTTCAGTTTCTTTAATAGAATAGCTCCACAACCTCCATATAAAGTGTGGCTTAGCATGATATCAGAGTTACTATTGGACCTTACTGAGATGAAATCTAATTTGGTACTTTCTCATAAAACCAAGATCAAGAACTTTGTTGAAACAAAATAGCTACAAGTTGTGTTGAAACTGGATCTAATTTCATTTCAAATGTGTTGGCTTTGTGAGTGATCAACAAATGCACTCACCCTAATTCAAAATGCCCACCTTGATTCAAAAAACTGTGGTTCTAGCGAGCCACTAAAAATGATTGCTGGGCTTTCCAGATGATTGGTGGGCTTGATGGATGATGACTTCTATTAAAGCCTCCAGTGAGATGTCTGAAGGCAATAATAATAACTCCCAGGTATGACAGAAGGTTGAGAAAATTAGTAAAAATCACTGCCCTATCCTGAGTGGCTGCAGGTCCAGCAGTAGCAAAATCCAATCATACATCCCCTCCACATAATTAAAATGAATGAATGAATGAATGAATGGGCAGGGGGAGAGGAAGAAACAAAAACAATAGCCAGTGTTGAAGAGAAAATGAGAATAAGAAGATGATGAAACATGGCAATTTTGTCCCTCCTCCTTCAGGATGGACTACTGACAGGGAGTTGCTTACATGCCCCGAAGAAGGGAAGTGGAAATAACAATAACAGCAGCAAAACAAATTTCCCCAAAGTAGATCTGCTGCAGTTTCAACTGCCCCACAGTTGAGCAAGAAAAAATTGACTCAGTACTTCCGTGTTGCTGGTAACATGAGAACACAGAAGTCCAGTGCCATCTTTTGAAGGGGCACAGGGTTCTTGTGTGGCAGTGCCCTAAGATTAACACTCTTAGCACATAGTCATATGGAGTGATAATCCCAACTCAAACAATAGGTGGCATTGCACGCTCACATTTGGCCAGCTGTTCTAATCAGTGACGGCACACATCACCAACTAAACAAGATCTGCTTTTGAGACAAACTTGTGTCCAGCTAATATAAGAAATCTGTGTAAGTCATTTTGGTCATTCATCATCACCCCAAAGATCCTGTACGCAAGAAAAGACATTCTGAAAGTAGCCAACTGAGTATCATAAGAAGGCATTTCCAAAGTTAATGTATAATAAAGACTTGCCATCCTGTTCTCAGTTGCATAGGACTGGTTCTCTTAAAGTCAACTGATGGGATCAGTGCAATTTTATATTGTTTCCTAGGGTATAAACAACTCAAAACAATATAGAAAAATATACACAGAATATTACATTTGAATAATAAAAACAAACATGAGAAACAAGATAACATTGAAAAAAATATGAGTTTTAATACATTACTCATATCTGAAAAGTCTTTGTAATAAACCTTGTAAATACAGTAAGGGAAACCAAAATGTGAGTTTTAATACATTAAAGCCAAGCCTCTCTTTTGGATGGCAAATGGCTCCAAAGAGTGGGTGTCCTCATTGGACTAGTTGCTACTTGTGATTCTGCAGAAGGTTGTCCCCTATTACATATTTTAAAGGAGCAATGCAGGGAGAGGTGATATTTTTGGGTTGGTGGGAATTTTGAGAGCACGTTGTGACCAGTTTCACAAAAGGGTTACCATACCAGGCATGGCCAGTCAGAAAATACTCATTTACCAGAAGAAATCTTTCGGGACATTCTCGACCACTGCTTCTAAGCCACATTCCTTCTTTTTCTGGACTGAGCTGAAGATAGAAGATACCATGTTATCTTCTAAGAATGCCCATGGGGCGTCTATGGGTCCCATTTATTTTTTATTTTTATTTTATTTTCTATCCCACCTTTATTATTTTAATAAATAACTCAAGGTGGGGAACAAACCTAATCTTCCTGCCTCCTCCTATTTTCCCCACAACAACAACCCTATGAGGTGAGTTGGGCTGAGAGAGAGGGACTGTCCCACGGTCACCCAGCTGGCTTTCACGCCTAAGGTGGGACTAGAACTCTCGGTCTCCTGGTTTCTAGCCCATTGCCTTAACCACTAGACCAAACTGGTCTAAAAAAAAATCATATAAAAAAAGTCTTTAAATAAAGATGGTGTTAGAGGCTCATACCTCACAGCATACCAACTTCGGATGGACCTGAAAGGAAACTTGAAGAACATCCAGCTGCCAATGCTTGAAGTAGATAGACTGCTGGAATGGGATTATTGAATTACTACATAGAACTTAGCTTATACACTAGTTATACATAACCAGCACTGCTATGGCAGAGAGTAATCTTCCCCAATTTGGCTGGGGATGATGGTAGTTAACATTGAAAAGCCAGCATAGAGAATGACATATGCCAATGTACTGCAGTGTCATCTTATACTGGGCAATATCTCCATTTAGTTTGCATATAATTGTTTGCTTAGGCTGCTAACAGAAATTGAACTCCCTTTGCCTGTTTTATGTTCATGTGTTGGATCTGCTTTATGTCTTTTGCTGTTGATAGAATGTACTAGGTTGGCATGTAGCTCCTCTCTCTCTTGTCTGAAGGTAGAGCATGAAGTTTGTAGAGAGATCTTCTTACAGTAGGTACCACCTTTGTGAATCTAGCATCCTATGATACAAGGATGCACACCAAAGGGAGAGATTCTTTGATCTCTAGCTTTAGGCAAACATATAAGTGGAGAACAGGGGTGCCTGTTCTATATGCATGTTTGTCTAAAGTAGTGGTAAACAATCTTGTGCTTCCAAGTCTTTTGGAGCACAATTACTGTAATCCTTGCTATTGAATTATTATTAGCTTGGGTTGATGGGACTTGGTCCAGAATAACTAGAGGGCAACAGCAAATAGTGTACTAGGATGTAATTCCTATTGGATCCTACATTCTCTTCTCACCTAAATTGATTTGTAAATTGCAATATAATTGGAATATTTAGTTAACTCTAAAATATGTAGGTTATGACTCACAAAAACATTTACTAGTAATCTCTCCTTTTGTCCCATGTATATATTTGGGACTGAACTGCATCTGGTATGTGGAAGTTATAGAAACTGGGCTTCCAGGACTTTTAATTATTGAGTCCTCTGCTTTCAACAACACACTTTACTGACTCGGCTCCAAAAATAGATCAATTGATCCAGTCAATTAACAACCAGAGGATTAAATTTAGCCTTAAGAAATCAAATTGTGCACAGCATTAACCAACTCTACCCAACCAATCACGATGTGAGAGTTTTAAAGCCATTTAGTTGATTCATTTTGCTTACTTAGTCCTCCAAGAAACAAAAAGCTTGAGAGAACAAATGAGTGAAAAAGAAAGCTTTTCCATTACAGAACTCACTGACAAGTCTGGCAGCAGTGGACATCCCTCCCAAGTATCAGATGGCTGAAGTGCCTGAGCCATGCCTACTGTTCCCTGCCTGTCCAATGAGGAAGGGGCTAGTGATGTCATAAAGCTGTGTCAGGAATCTTCTGATGCAAAGAGAAAGTGGATGGAGATTCTGAATTTCAAAATGGTAGTCGATGAGGCTGTGTACTGCCAGAATCTCAGGTAGGGAGATCTGACTGCTTTAGTCATGGTGTTGAGGGATGAATTAAAACAATATGCCAAAAGCTGAATGGTGCAATGTAATTGATGAGTACAGGCCCTCTATTCTGGCTTTCAGGGGCCCTCAGCTCATCATCACCTGTTCTTAAAACTATGATAGAACTCAAACTTATTTAGTTAATAAATTTATTTCTCCAACTTATATGGCCACCCTTCTATCCAAGAAACTCTGGGCAGTGAAGAAGATAAAAACAAAGAATGCCATTCAACCAACCAACCAACCAAGCATTGAGGCTCAGTAAAACCGCAAATCCACCAATCGTATCCCCCCATGCCAGAGCCTTCATGCTAACATCCCGACTCCCAAGAGTGTAAGGATTTCTGATCTGAAGAATAGTATACTTCATGAAGCCTCCTCTTTCTCTTTGGAAACACTTTAGTTACTGATAATGAATGTCCTATAACGTAACCCCACTTTTAAACTGCGGTATTAATACAGCAATCATCACGGACTGGAGTCTGCCTGTCAAACCATTCGGATGGTAAAATTAGACTTTTTTTTTTTTTTTTACAACATTGCGGTATCTGAATGTGGGTGGTCTTAATCTGGTAGCCGGAGAGTTCAAAGGTTTTGAGTCAAGAGAGCCTGCTGCCCTTCCTAGCTTCATTTGTAGACAACCATGCCTTCACAAAAGTTTTTTTACTCTCCAGATTTTACAGTGGGTGCCTGGAGTCAAGAGTATTTTCTGCTTCTGGGCATTGGCCTTTGGAGTTTGCCCTGGTAGGAAGAAAAATGCGGAAGTTGACAATATGCCTGTTCTTCCATTTAAACATTGGCTTCCATTTAAACAGTGCACTTTACAGAGGGCACGCATTATTTGGGAATGGATAAGGACAAATTGGCAAGAGTTGGAAAGTGGGTAAGAGGCATGATATTTACAAACACCCCCCTCCATGCAATTATCTAGCTAGAATTGGATTATACTGCCAGAAGGTGCTAATATCTAGAGCAAATCTGAAGCTCCCATGCAATCCTAATATTTATATCAAACCCTACTGACTGGGACATTGCAAGAACTGAAGTTCAAGATATTTGAAGGATACAAGTTGGAGAAGGCTAATAGTAGTTCATGAAGATCTAATACACACGCTTCACATATCAGGCTCCAGACACTGGCAATCAGATGGAAACAATATTTTTATAGTATCTTCACTTGGGACGAGATGTGCCATTCTAATGCATAAAAGCCACAAAAACTAATGCAACATTGAACATTTCCCATTTTTTGACCAAGAAAATGCAGCAGCAATGTCACCTTAACAAGGATCGGTTTCCATATCGATGAAACTTCATAGAGAGAAATAGGTGAATATAGACAATCAGTATACTTGTGTGGTGGGGACGGGGAGTGTTTGTTGACATAGTTGATAGGAGAAACTATGTAGGTAACACTTTCCATTTTTCTAGAAGTAAACAAACATCTATTTCAGATACAACAGGAAACTCTGATTAACGTGAAGTCATGGATTCTTCTTATGTGAATGTGTTGTAACATCCTTTCTCAAGTTCTGTCACCTTTGCCATTTCTGAAACAATAATAATTGTTTATTGTACCTGGAATACAGGAAACAAGCTCATTCAAAATGCAAGTTATGAAGCAAATTCTTAGACAGCTATAACTTACAGTGGTGCATATGCAGTCATAATGGGGACCTGCAGCTTGATCAGAAGAGGATGGATGAAGAGAGAAAGAGAGAAATGTGTGAGTCAGAGGGACCCTGTGATGCTTCCTCATCATGGGAAAATACAGTTGCCCTTCGCATCTGAAAAAAGCAAAAGGCCCATTTAAGGATACTAAGGCTATCCCTAGCTGACCCCAGACCAGGATGTACGTCTCAAACTTCCAGAGCAAAATCCTGGAATTCAGTCCACTATCTGGGATTGACCGACCATCATTCCTTGACTTATATTCTTAAATGTTTGGAGGTGGGGGAAGACTCATTGAGTTCCAGCTGGGCTTCAGCCCAAAACACAGGAGCTGAATTTGACTTGAAAGCCTTTAACATGGGCAGCACTGCTTGTATTGCTTATTATGCAGATATGGAAGATTCAAATAACATTTTGCTTTCCACAAAATGAGGTTCCTTCATGTTGACAGGAAGAACAAAATACGACACTCCTTCTTACAGACTGAGTACTGTACTGTTTATTAAGCTGCAAAGGAAGTTGAGCTGGAATCAAGACTCAATTATTTTATGCTTGACAATGAAGCAGATGATGAAGAAAGGATAATGTGACTGTACCTACCTGGTGACATTTTAGAAATTACTCTGCATGGCACATGTGCAGAGTTGCCAAGCCTTGCGGCATCCGTGTCTGAACATACACACGTGTACTTATCTCATTACTGCTCTCTGAAAGGTTGCATTTTGAGACTCTCAGTTAAAAACCCCCAAGCCCTAATGACTGAAAAGACTGAAGCAAAAAGGAATGCACAAAAATTGAAGAACTGTATTTAATTTTTTAGATGATATGCCAGTGCAGCTGTGGTTTGTGAGACAATAGAATAAGTTCACACTCACTTAAAAAAACCTCAAAGCACAACTATAAGTGAAACATCTGGCGTTCCACTGTCTTCAGCATGAGATGGTTAATGTCACGTTCACTGATTCAATGTAGTTTATACATCGTAACGTTTCTCATGCCATGGCGTTGACGCGCGTTTCTGTTTGGGAGGGAGCAGCTGTGAGACCTTGTACCAAGCTCTGTATGTGAAATCAGGACAATGGAATGTGTTTGGGTTATTTTCTCTGCTCAAGGCCTTTTCCCGCAGACCATCAGAAGCCGTTAGGAGCACCTGGGATTGTGGACTTGAGAAGATTCTACGGGGGGAGGGATTTCGTTTGCACCGAGGGTCTTTAGTTTGAATTTGGCGCGCTTTCATCATTCTCAGCTTTCTCTGTGATCCTGCATACTATTCTTCAATAAAGCAGATATCTTTGAATTCCTGCTCATGAGTCTGATGGTGTTTTAGAATAGGCAACCATTACAGTTAAGTGCTTCCAAATTCTCTTGTTGAAATCTAAATACATAAGCTCACTTCCTTCTCAGAGAGCTCCCTTCAAAACTGGAAGACATCATGTCAATGCCTGCTCTGTCCAGACAATCAGTTCAGTTCAGTTCAATTCAGTTCGAGTATCTTCTCCTTCCAGGAGGTTGATGACCATGGCTGATGACCATGGCTGATGAGCATGGTTAACTGTGAGATAAAAAGTTGTGGTGATACCGTGATCTGTACTACATTCTATGCCATTGACCAAATGGACTTGATTCTTCCACCTTTAGGGGTATTTTCTCACCCACAGGGCAAGACAGTATCCTAGAGACTCATCTGCACAAGCTGCCATTGAGAACATTTTTTGCTTCTTCTGCCAAATTGTCCCTTGGTCTTCAGAGGTCCTTTAGCATCCATAGTAGCTGGTCCCAAGGAGCACAGAGGGGATATGGACTTGATTTGCTCCTCCTCCAGGCAATCCACATTGGCTGAAAGGATTGCCCAAGTCCAGCCAACAAGAGAAAGCACATTCCTTTTGTTTCAAGAGAACCAGAAAACTTCAAAAAGAAATTTTGGTAGCTTTTAGAAGATGTCAATTGACCCTTTCCCCTTGGACTTAGCATGTGCAGATGGCTGATCATCTGCCAAACCCAGGCTCAGCCTTTCTCTCACCAGCAATTATACAATTTTTTTTCTATATTCAGTTGACTCTGTGTGTGTGTGTTTTCTCTCTACTTGCAACTTACTTCAGCGGCTCCAAAAATCACATAACCTCCTCGTCCCCTGGACTTGCAATACAGTATTTACATCAACAGTTCTTTGGAAGAAAGTGGATGACTGGGAAGTGGGGTACATCCTGTTACCCATTGGGTATGATCACCTGGCAAGAAAAAGATTTTCCACTGAAAGAAAAAGTAACAAATCCAGACAGCCTTTTGCTCTCCCTTGTGAGGAGAAGCTTACTACGATTCCCAGATGATGGCTCCCCATACACTTGGTTTAGAGCAGCCTTCCTCAGCCAGGTACCTGCTCTTTATGCTGGACTACAGCTCCCATAATCCCCAGTTGGTATTCCAAATGGAGTTTATGGAGACTTTGTCTGGCACATATAGAAAGCACCAGATTAGGGAAAGCTGTTTGAGTGAGCCTTCCTCCCACTCTCTTCTGGAAATTTGTTGAAAACTGGTTGTAGCAAAAGCCGTAATTTTTTTTAATGTGTCCTTTTAAAGGCCAGTTACAAAATATAACCTATCCTGCTTTGAGGAAAGGAGGGTGGGTGATGAGACTTATGTATGAATGCTAGTTTGTTTGTATTTTTACTCCTATGTGTAGAATAATTCATCCTCTTCTGGGCTTGGGGTCTATTTCCACTGAGGCAAGAAAGAGAGAGGATCTAGAGCAGTGTTTCTCAACCCGAGCCATTTTAAGATGTGTGGACTTCAACTCCCAGAATTCTGGGAGTTGAAGTCCACACATCTTAAAATGGCTCGGGTTGAGAAACACTGATCTAGAGGTAGGTACAGTTAGAAGTAGGCTAAGCTCTCTGCCATACTGGTTTTCTGGTTGCACGGATTTTGTTTTTAAAATATGGAGTGCCATTCAGTCACAAGAAACCTCTACTTGCAATTTAAAATGGCGTAGCCCTGACTATCTCAATGAAAGAAACAAGGCAGATTGCTACTCCTTGGCATTATATCTGCATAGGACCGCCATCTGTTGACTGCAAAGTTCCAGGTGACTATGAGATGGCAGCAAGAGATACAGAAAGGTAACCTTTTTCTGTCATATGGAGGATGTCTGGTTGCCTGGATTTTAGGAGTCTCTATATCAGGGCCAGATTAAGGCCAGCTGTTGCCCTAAGCACAGCCCAACAACGGTGCCCTTCGATGGAATGAAACTCTCAGGCCATGAGATGGAAACAAATGTGGTATCTGATGACACCTTCAAGCCAAACTTTTAAACTTTAGTCATTCACCATGCCAAAGAAAACATATTTTTAACAATCCAGATTAAAGTCAAACACTGCAGATAAGGACAATTACAAAAAAGTTGACTAAAGTTAGGGTTAAGGGCACGATAGCCGGGGGAAAAAACTCTGTGGTGCCCCAAGCAGGTGCTTATTTTGCTTGATGGTTAATCCAGGGCTGCTCTATATGGTACCCTTAATGGTGGCAGGGGTGGGTAGGGAATGAGGGTCAGGTTCACCTTTTGGGGCATAAAACCTGGGCAATAGCTCAATGGAAGGTAAGACATGCCGCATCTCTAAATCAGGGTTTCCTATGGCCAGAGGTGTGCCTAACTCTCAATATGATGGAGCTGTAAGATTGAGGGAGATATATCAAAAGACTAATTTTCATTTATGGCTAGGTATCTCTACCTCTTCAACCCTCCAGTCAAGGAGGGCAGTGGGGACATTGCATTGTCTGAAGCAATATCTCATCCCAGCGAGAGTTCAGGGGTTCTGCTTTGTGTGAAAATGCTTTTATCAATTGCAGTATGAGCATGGAAGACTGCGGAAAGATACCGTCACTGGCAATGAACCGACATCCTGAGGCATGTGAGTGGATTCTGGAGGTGCCTGCGTGAAGTCTGGGGATATGCCTGTGGGGGAGGTTGTGGGAAAGCAGCCTCTTGTAATTACATGTGATAATTAAAGCCAATTCAATCTTTCTATCATGCATTAATGCTGTTAGTTGCCAACTCTGCTCTGATTCCTAAGCACTGTCATTCCCTCCCTCCTCCCCCCTCCCCTTAAAAACAGCACAATAGGGGAAATGGACCATTTGGATCAGTCTAAATGCAATTTGTTCAGTTCTTTTCAAGCATATAATCCTGGTACAAAGAAAGGATTTGGGGGGCATTTTCAGCTCTGCAGGAACAAAGGCTCAGGCCAGTCAGAAGGCAGAATTGTCACTTGCAGCTGCGCTGATAAATAAAAGAGCAGCCACTAAATGCCTCCACAGTTTTGGATGCTTCTGAGGGAAACTGAATCTTCTCTACAGCAGGTGCTTTGGCTGCAGCTCTCCAACTTCCCATTGGGTCTGGTCATCTCTCTTTCTAGGGCAGTGTGAACAAGGGCTACTGTGGAGCACAGCGGGCTGCCTCATCCGAAGCCAGGTCATTCATTCCTGGAGCCGGGCATGATCGCCTTTGACTAGCAGTGGCCCTTGAAAGGCTTGGGCAAGCTATGCAGCCCCGGGATGTCACTGAAACTCCGAGTGAAGGTGTTGGGGGGTGGAGCCAGTCGCTACACAACACAAGGCTCTCCACCCTGCATGTCCGTAGTAGTGCTAATGTGGGGGTGCAGAGATGTGGAAAGGTGGAAATTGTTGGGTGTTACTGCAATGAACTGTTTCAGACCAGAGTGAGCAGGTTTTGGTTGATAACAGTTGGTGTACTGTATGTATTAGAAGAGAGTCCAAAGAAAAACCTCACACCCCCTTATTGCTACCAGCACATACCGTACAAACCGATGGCTTCTAACAGTGGTGACAGACAAGAATAGGGGAGAGCCAAAAGAGACACATAGAAACTCAGCCTCTTCAAAGACTCAGCTGCTTCCACTCATCCCTGCCCGCTATGACGTTGCACCAAAGTCATGGCTGTTGTTTCTTTCCATCAAGGAGGAGGTGGCTACTGAACTCTTGCAAATGCATGCTCTTCTGCTACCTTAGAAAAACAATACGTGCACCCAGCTGATCCCCAAATTCTTAAGTGCAGTTGTAGACTCTAGGACTCCAGGAAATTCTTGGCAGAGGAGACTTGATGGGCTAGAATGGAACCAGACGCTCACTCTCCTTCCCACTAATCCTCTCCTTTGAGCCTATTCCTCTCCTTGCAGTCTGGAATTCCTGGAAATGCCTTGTTTTTTGGAAGTGCACACTTGGACAACAACATCTAGATTTTTCTGTCTGGACAGGTTTCGCGTGTCCCAGGGCATGCAGCATGCAAATGCACAAGGGGTGAATCATTACAGTTGGGATGGCTTTGATAACATTTTCATCTTATTTTAGTAGAGATTTAACACCAACCTCCCCATACTGAGTCCTATGGAGGAAAGGCTGTAAATTACTGTAGATGTGTATGTGGGAAGAACAGAAAGATGTCAAGGCTATCTAAAACACCTCCTTTATAGCAGAGAGCACCCCTTTTTGACTCTGTTCCCATTCCAGCTTTCCCCCCTGCTGACAGGCACTATCTGCCTCTGGAGGTGAGCAAACACCAGGACCACTTTGTGAGTCAAGTGTTGGGACAAGGCATGGACTGATACAGCCTCTAACCCCAGTGATAGCAAGGCCAGGTGCTCCTAGAAGCAAAAGTTCAGTTCCTGTTTGCCTCCATTTAGATCCAGGATCTGGGAAAGAGAGACAGTGGCAAGTTACCTGGTGTTGACAAGTCAGATGAGAGGAAGGTCATGTGTCCTTCGGGGAATTCCTCAGCAAGTGGAGCTGGAGCAGCTGGTTAAGCAAAGTAGACCTTTTGGAGCAAGGATGGTTGACTTTTGATCTACAGTTGCAGCACTTAAGCACTAGAGCAGTGTTTTTCAAACTTGGCAACTTTAAGATGTGTGGACTTCATCTCCCAGAATTCCCCAGCCAGCACGAGCCTGAAATAAAATACTGCTTATTGACATCATTTACTGATAAAAAGAGTCCACAAAATACTCTGTTGACAAAAGAAATATACCGTATATACTCAGGTATAAGCTGAGAATTTTAGGTGCCAAAATACACCCCCAAAATCGGGTTTGGCTTATCAGTGAGTAAATATGATAATACTTTATAAAAATATCTGTATTTCCCTTACTCATGGCTAAGCCCATCCACTGATAAGCTGACCCTCAAATTTTTAACCCACATACCTTGAAAAATGCAGGTCAACTTAACAGGGGGCACATTTTTCATGGTATTTGGGTTAGAAATTTGAGGGTCGGCTTATCCACAGATGGGCTTATCCGTGATTATATATGGTATATTTGTGAGCCACTGTACGATTTCTATTGTACCATTTTTTTTAGCACTGAGCAGAATTTGCTCATCCATGTTCAACTCTCTGAAGACACAGTAGTTGTTTAATACATGAAGAAACTCCCTTCCTTCATCCTGAGAATATCTAAGAACTTTGTTTCCCAACTCCGCTTTCTGTAATTTGTGCGTGTTGGGATTTGGGATAATTATATCCCAAATTTGGGATAATTATATCCCAAAATGTAAATTGTGGGTAGTGAGTTTTGCAAATTTCATTGTTGTTTGCCGTATGTTGGCACACATTAAAAGTACTCACTTCACCCATTCCCTGGCAAACCTCAGTGGTATGTATATCCCAAATATCCAATGTGGAAGTGAAATGTTCCACATTGGACATTTGCTCTGGAATAGTCATACTCCTTTCATTCACTTTTCATGAGGTATCTGGGTGATATCATGAACAAAACCCATTCATTCATTCTTTGAATCTGATTTAAGCTTGTTTCAATTAGGGCTGGGGACGAGATGGAGGAAACGTGATGGGGATGTGAAAAAAATATGTTGCCAGGACTTGTTTGTACTCTGATACAAACCTACCCTATACCTACCTAGCTGAACAATTATCAGGGGTGATTATTACTCTTCCAGAGGTGTCCATAGTTAGCCATGATGTTGTCAAAGTGATGAAACATGCATCATATCAGAACACAAGCTCTTTATAAGTCATTTTGAAGCCAGTAATGAGTCAGAAAAACATTAGAGATCTGTTCCTTCTTAGTCTAGCATGAGAAAAAGAGTTTTAACTTTATTTTTTTTGGCAGAATGGGATAAAATTTGAAAACCAGAGCATGCTGAATTTCACAGAAATCAGAGCATGTTGAAGTTTGGGGACAACAATGATATCCCAAAAGGATTGACAACTTTGTCTAAATTTCTATCGCTGTTCCACCCTACATCCATTTTATTATCACAGGATATCTATGAGTCAAACAGCACTCAATGGCTTGTTTGTATGCTGGACTAAGTCATGGTTTCTTTATGCATGATTTCCTGAATACACTATAACTAGGTTCGTGCAGCATGCCAAACCATAGACCATGATTAGCTCCATTTAAACCTGAAACAGGTTAACTGGCATAACTGGGTCCTGTTTCCAAAATACTGTCTGGAGATTTGCCAGATGGACAGGATCTGTGATCATCATTGCCATTTTCTTCACCAGCACCATGGTCTCAAGTTTTTGCTTTGCTTTGTAGAGTCTGACATGAAGAAATGCTTTATTTGCCTTTAATCTGTGTGCCTGATACCAGTGGTTTCAATAAAAAGAGGATCGAGGGGATTTTGATTATTTAGAAAAACACTGTTTAAAGCTGGTATTATCTCACCTCGCTGGCTTTGGGAAGCACCCTCCTTCCCCTCCATGGCTGTCGTCTGTGGGAAGCATTTTTTCCTTTTCTAAAGGAGAAAGGCAATGCTTTTGTTGGCTAAAGCTTCACACAGCATCCTGAATGTGTTAAAAAGGGGGTGAACAAGAGAGGCGGCTTCCTGAGTTACAAGATAAATACATATCCATTGCACATAAGAATATTAACTACATAAGACTGTTTAAAATAGCACTTAATTGCCTCCTTCCAGCAGAACTGGGGAGCAAATCCTATAAGGTTGCAGCGGGAGGGGTTTTGTCTGGGTGGCAGCAATCTCCTTACTTTTATTGAAGCCCTACAGCACCTCAGTTAGGTGCTTAGTACATGTGACACACACACACACACACACACACACACTTGGCATACACGCACAGAGAGGCCTATGCTTCCTGTATATAGCTGCCTGCATACGTGCATAAATAGGTAGATATCCATGCATGAGTTGCTGGGCCTATTTTCTCCCCTCATCAAATATAAAACATTTTGATTCAAGGGCCTTGGGTGTTTGTATGGGAACACTTAAAAAGCATGTGTAGTTTTAGTTCTATTTTTAACCATTTGGAAAAATGTTTCTCCTAAACTATCCATCTTGAAAAAAAATATATACCCACACACATACATACATACATACTGTACATATATGCACACACACAAACTATCCTGGTGGAGGGAGTCCTCGCTTAACAACCACCCTGTTTAGCGACTGAAGTTATGAAAAAGTAACTTTTTCACTGAAAAAGTAACTTTACGACCAGTCCTCACGCTTATGACTGTTGTGGTGTCCCTGCAGTTCCGTGATCACCATTTGTGTGCTTTACAGCCAGCTTCTGACCAGCAGTCAATGGAGAAATCAGCAGTAAAATCGCAAGTCATGGTCATGTGATGTCTTGCTTAACTACCGCAGCAGAAGTGAGGTTGTAAGTCTGTTGTGGTCACATGATTTCTCACTTAATGACTGTTGCTTACTGATGGAGTTGCCGCTCCCAATTGTGGTTGTTAAGCGAGGACTACCTGTAGTAAATTTATTCTGAATCCACTCTATATACTCATGGTAGCTATATATACATACATATACACATACATACAGTATATTCATACATATATGCATGCGCATACAATATTCTGGTGGTAAATTTATTCTGAATCCACTCTATACACTCTTGGTACTCCTTAGAAAAACTTCTACTGGGCTTGCATCGACAGGAAGTCCAAATGCTTTCATTTTCCATTGGAACCTTGTTTGTGTTTCCCATCATCTCTTTTATCTTTTCTTTTCTTTTCAATCACACACCACAAACACAGACAAATCTGATTAAGGAGGAAAAGATGTACAAGACCTTTGGATTCTTGGTGCTAGGAGCTTGTGGTCAGGAAGATTTCCTGACGTGTTGGCATGGACTGTCTGAAGCCACTTACAGGACTACTGGGGATGTGGCAGCTGTCCTATGTGAGCTGCCCAGAGTAGTGTTTCTCAGCCTTGGCAACTTTAAGATGGGTGGACTTCAACTCCCAGAATTCCTCAGCCAGCATGTTGAAGTCCACCCGTCTTAAAGTTGCCAAGGCTGAGAAAGCCTGGCCCAGAGGGACTCTGGTAACTGAGGCGGCATCCAAAAGGGAAAGTGGAGGAGACAAGTAGGACCTATTTCTTTATGCCTAAAATCCTGGGATTTGGCTCGGCATTTTGGGCCAGATAGTGGGCTGTTTTGCCCTCCCTCCTGCTTAACAGGCAGCAAAATAAAGCCCTGGCAAATATTACTGTATGCAATTTAAGTGCACACATGCAGTCAATATATTATTATCTAATATATATTATAATGTTGGAGACAATATGATTACATTTTAATCCTGGGCTTTCTTTTCTACTCTCCCCTGAGTTAGGGTTAAGATGGTCGAGTACTATTGAACAGGTTTATTACAGAGTACTTTCATTTCCAGAAGGTGCAGGGATAGAGTTAAGAGCCTTGCTGAGTTATAGAAGCTCAGGATCTGTGCAAGGCAAACATTAGCCTGGCCTTTGCTTTCTAGGTACACATACAGGTAGTCCTCGCTTAATGACTGTTCGTTTAGCGACTGTCTGGAGTTATGACAGCACTGAAAAAACTGACTTATGACCATTCTTTGCACTTTGCACTTATGACCATTCTTTGGACCATTGCAGTGTCCTCACAGTCACATGATTGCAGTTCAGGCACTTGGCAACCATAGCGCATTTACAGTTGTAGTGTCCTGCACTCACGATTGCTATTTTCAACCTTCCCAGCCAGCTTCAGATAAGCAACATCAATAGAGAACCGCGTGATTCGCTTAACGACAGTCACAAAAATGGTTGTAAAATCAGGTCTGGATTCGCTTAATGACCACATCACTTAGCGGCCTAAATTCTGGTCCCCATTGTGGTCATTAAGCGAGGCCTACCTAGTAATAGATTGATCCAAGTCAAAGGATCCATAAACACAGATGATGACTATGATTGCCTGCAGAGTTCCTGCCTGAAAAGATGTGGTTAGTGTAATGCAAATTAGATAGCTAGACTTCACACACTTCTTTGTTTCCTTAGGCCAGAATATGGTTATATTTCTTTGGGTTTGGAGACCAAAATCCCCAAATCCCCCAAAACTCACTGAATGACCTTCAGCAAGTTTCAGCTTCTTTACATTAACTAACTCATTCAGTGGTTAAGAGTATTAATAGACATTAATACTCTTCTACAATTTTACAGGGATGTAAAACACACCCCTGGTGGATTTCCTCCTTTATAAATGTTGTAGTTAGCTGCAGCTCAGACATCTATGCTAGACTGCTTCTGCTTGCACCCCTATTTATCCCTGATTAAACATTGCAAACAAACTGTGTAACTGTGGAAGATGCAACCAAGATGTTTCTGAGAGCTACAGGAAAAAGTTAAAAACACGAGAGTGGAGAACTTTGTTACAAAGAATGATGATTATACTGATTCCCATTAAAAATAAAGGTTTCTTAGAGGAAATTACATTTAAATTTATATAAATCAAAGGAAGTAATTTACATAAAAGCTAGGAGGATTTATAGTTGACATTTTTTGCTTGATTATAAAAAACAAAAGAAACTAACAGATCAGAACACTGTCTCAATGCAAACAGAAAAGCTGTCAGAATTTTTAGTGACCTCTGCATCAGTGAACCGCTCTAGAAGTTGCCTCACAAATTACAGATAGTTCTCGACTTACGAACATTTATTTAGTGACCATTGAAAGTTATGACGATGCAGAAAAAAGTGATTGACTGGTCCTCACATTTACGACTGTCGCAGCATCCCCGCAGTCATGTGATCAAAATTCGGGCACTTGGCAACCGGCATGTATGTACAATGGTTGCAGTGTCCCAGGATCACATGTTCACCATTTGTGACCTTCCTAGCCAGCTTCCGACAAGCAAAATCAATGGGGAACCATGTGGTTCACTTAATGACTACGTGATTCACTTAATGACTGCAGTGATTCACTTAACCACCACCACAAAAATGTTGTAAAATCTGATATGATCATGTGATGCCTCACTTAACAACTGCACCACTTAACAATGAATTTTCCGGTCCCTGTTGTGGTTGTAAGTCCTGTACCTGTATTTTTATACAGCTGAGATACTTACATTAGGAAATTTAGAAGTTCTATAAACCCAACAAAATACACGCCTTGAATTTGATGGAAATAAAAGGGGAAAGAAATTAGCCAAGTGCAATGCCTCTCAGTCTTTTTTCTCAGCTTTTTTTAAAAAACAGCTTTAATTATCAACAAATGGCAATTAATTTCCTATCATGTAAGGCCCGTACTGTATTAGCCCATCACCCATTATAAATAATGTTGATGGTGCATGGTTGATTTCCAAGATGAGGCTCACTTTGCTATATAGAGTTGTCATTGCAACAACTTGGCTCTTTAATTATAAATTAATGGATTAATTATTTTAATCACAACTATATATCTCAACGCCAGGGACGCGGTGGCGCTGCGGGTTAAACCGCTGAGCTGTCGATCGGAAGGTCGGCGGTTCGAAACCGCGCGGCGGGGTGAGCTCCCGTTGTTAATCCCAGCTCCTGCACACCAAGCAGTTCGAAAACATGCAAATGTGAGTAGATTAATTGGTACTGCTTCGGCGGGAAGGTAACGGCGTTCCGTGAGTCATGCTGGCCACATGACCCGGAAGTGTCCTATGGACAACGCCGGCTCCAAGGCTTAGAAACGGAGATGAGCACCGCCCCCTAGAGTCGGACTCGACTGGACTTTACGTCAAGGGAAACCTTTACCTTTACCTTTTTATATATCTCAACATCTTAACAGTAGTTTGTACGTTTGACACAAAAACAAGAACATCAAACAGATATTAAACACTTGCACAGGAACCTTGCCAGCCAGGCACTAAGGGAAGCTGTTGATCCTAATCTGTTATTTTGGAAGGTTCAAAATCCCGAACACACACTCTGGATTAGTGTCCTGACTGTGGTTTATCAAACCAGCTTTCTCCTTCTTAATAATTCTTCTCTATCATTTGTTTAAATACTGCACGCTATATAGCTCCAGATGGATAATTATACAGCTTCAGGTATTCTCTTCTTCCTGCCTTTGAAATATTTGCTTTGAGGAACTTCGGGGGAAAAAAACAGAAGATGATGATGATTAGCTTGCTACTTGATGAGCGGTACATGAAGAGGCTAAGCATAAAGCTCACTATTTTAAGAGCCTTGCCAAGAGTAAAGACAGAGAGAATTCCTCCCCAACCCACCTGAAATACCAATTCTGGAATTAGCACATAGACAATTTTAAACAAAATTATTGAGTGCAGGGGGCATGTTGAATTTAGTACCTGAACTGACAAATGCAAAGCCTACTGGACTCATTCCTCTGTCTGTTGCTGAATATTACCACAGCATGAGTGCCTCCTCTAAAACATATTTTTTTAGCAGTCAGTTTAGGCAGTCTTCCTGGGTATAATATCAGCAAGACAAAACAAAGCAGATTTAATTCATGGCGTTTCAAACAGAAATATGCAAGTTCAAGAATGGACTGGATGGGGGAGAGCAAACTGAATGGAAATCCAGACAAGACAGATGTTCTGTTCTAGGGAGGAAGAGGGATTCAGAGACACAGTTTCTGCCTATGCTCTTCCTGAGCTGTCTGGATCTGGTGATAGTTCTTCATGCCTTGACTGGACTGCACATTTACTATTAGAGCACTCTGTCATGTATGTACGGCTGCCCTTGGAGAGAGTCTAGAAACTGCAGGTGGAATAAATGGAGCAGCTAGGCTGCTAACCGATGCAAGGGACGGAGATCATAGAGGACTGATCATACCAGTCCTCAAGGATCTGTTCACCAGTTGCTTACTTGGTGCAATTTAAGTGTTGTACAGTATTGTACTGACATTTAAAGGCATAAGGTTCTTAATGGGAGAGGCGATCCCACTGATATTTAGGCTTAGGGTTGCCTTTCTCATTATGAACTTGTCCAGTTTGTAGGATCTGCAGAAGAAGCCCCTGTTATGAGAGATCTATCATTTGGATAGCTGGGAAATGGTCGTTTCGTCCTAGTCCCTGGCTGTGGGAAGAGCTGCATTTGGCTCCTACTCTCTCAGTGTTCAGGTGATCCTTAAAGATGTAATTTTTTCACCAGGCTCTTAAATATTTGATGATTTTAGCATTCATTTTTTAAATTTTAATCACTCTCTGTTAAGCCACCTATAGAAGTAATATCCTCCACAAATTTAGAGGAAGGTGAAAGAAGACTAAACCACATTAAGACCAGAAATGGTAGTTCTTGGAGTCCTCACCAGAGAAGAAAGGTGTGGAAAAGTCAATTAGTTAAATAACTGACTGAAGATAGCAGGTCTGGAAAAAGCTCAGTCTGAGAACCTGGAGCGGGTACTGCATTAGACAGTGCTGGTCTAAATGAACCAATGTTCTGATTCCTTATAAGTGTCTTCTGCCTTTGGATCATTATTCTTCTCCAAAACACTGAAATTATTAACTCTAAGCATTCCAAAAGCAAGTAATTCTAAATAAACAATGTTTTAAAAATAGATTTGTACATTTAGTCACCTCAAAAATAAACTCAGAAAAAAAATTGATGGGCTTGCAGTGCTACTGCTTTGAGTTTATGCTTTGATATTCACCAATGGCTTTTCACTGGTCCTTTCTCCACTGCTGTGATGAAGTCCTATCCACTCATCCTTGAGCTGGCAGAAAACTATACTAGCATGAAACTTGCCATCCACATTGCCAATCCCTATCCTGCTTTTACTTTCTGTTCTCAGTCTCTGCTCTCACCTGAATTCCCTCCAGGGTAATGGATGATACAGGCTAACAGATTTTATTTGCTCTGAAGGTCCCTCAATGGTCAACTTAAGAGGGAAAAAACTACTTTAATACCAGTATAGCTAAGGACCACATTTCTCATTCATGAGATGGAGGCACAAGGACAGGCAGGACAGAGATATTATTAGGATGCATTTGTGCTGTGGGCAAAGGCCATCAGAGAGAAAGAGTTTGAAACAGCCCTAAAAAGTGTGTGTTGGTCAGGGCTGTTGGTCACCATCCAAAGCAACCAGAGATGAAACACCCCAATTGGAGCCTCCTCATGTGAACTTATTTAGCCCTAAGTGCACAACCAGAAATACAAGAATTTTACTGGTTGAACATAGTCTTGCTGGCTTTATTTATGATGACCTTTTCAGAAAAGAAAAAGAATATGCAATGACAATTTCTCTCCTCTTTTCATCTGATTAACCAGGCAATTACCTGCACATAGGAAGTGACAGGTAAATTCTACCACAGAAAATGCCCTGCAGAATATTCACCAGCTTCTTTGAGCTAGTTTAATTGGCATATTCGTACTTCAAATCCATCTCTTGTGGCAAGATTCATCCATATCTGGACCCACATTTTAGATTAGCTGCTGTGTTCATTCACCTTGCCTAGTTCTTGATCCACACAATCTCTGGGACCTCCCAGCAGGGGGATTCAGTCTTGAGCCTCATTCAGCAAACTGTGCAGTGATCAGGCACCCTGGCTGCATTCCTGAGCTGTGGAACTTAGGAGATGAGAAGATGCTGGAAGACTATGAGGTCACAATGGCCAGTATTTCTCCTTCAGGGAAGACAGCAACAACATGTGGTCACAGGAGCCACTCAATAGAGGGAGGCAGCAGTTTGTGGACACAGTTTCTCCTTCCCACTTTGCTGAGGCAGAAGAAGCAAAAGCATGTGGACACAGACTGCTGTTCACTGAAGAAATCGACAACAGGGGCACACATAAATTGAAAAATGTTCAAATTGGCTGTGTCTATGAAGTCGCTTGCAGTCAAATTTGATTTGAAAGAGACCTTATCTTTTTAATAAGCAGGAACGTATCTCTGAAATGGCAGTTAAGGAAGGAGTAGAGAATGAAGGTGGCAGTGGTAAGAAAGCTATTATAGATACAGTGACCATATTTTCTTGGGAAAAATAAAGGACAAAACTGAAAAAGAGGGCAAATCTGGAAGAGGTTCATAATAATAATAATAATAAAATTGTTTATGCTTATAACTTTGCTTTACAAAGGAAAATTCAAGAGCAAAACCAAGAAAATAAATAAATCTGAAGGACAGCTTTATGAAATAAAGGACCATCCTTTATAATGAAGGTGTCAGGTTCACCGTTTCAATGTTGCTGTACATCGTAACGGTTCGCATGCCAGAGTGTTGACGCGTGTTCCTGGCTGGGAGGGTGCTGCCGATAAACCTTGTACGGGGAGTTGTGTCTGCCTGTGCCATGGAGGAATGTGTTTTGGTTATCTCTTTAATGTCAAGGTCTTTTTGCCCGTTGATCAGCAGAGCTTGTTAGGAGCACCTGGGAATGTGGGATGGTAATGAATGAAGGGGGGGGGGTGGGACGCTGTTTGAAGTGGGGCTATTTAGTTTGACTTTAGGCGCGCTTTTCTCATTCTCAGCTTTCTTTCCGTTTGCACTCTATTCTAAATAAAATCAGAACCTAAACTTTGATTTTGAGTCTAAGCATTTTATTTGGGTTAAGGCAATCATTACATAAAGCTGAGAATCATTTAACGAATAAACCTCGCTAGTCTCTACCAAGAAATTCTTCTTGCGAAAGAAGAAGTTAGTGATGGCAGAATCGAGGAAAGAGTCAACGGGGTTTGGCGAAGCGACCAGACAGTTCCTGGAGTCGGCATTTCCAAGCAGGGATCCGAGCCCCCTCCCATCCCACCTCGCACCCTATTCCAGAGAGTCTAGCTCCAGCCCGGAGTTGGGGGATCCGATGGAAAGGGGGGAGCCGGAACAGCCTGTAACAACTGGTACCCCTCCTCCGGAGATGCTGTGGGATACCACGGGAGAACCCCGGCCAGGGACGTCTCACACCTCATGGAGACTACGTTACCCCCTGACTCCCGAGAGGGAATCCACCACGGTGTCGGCAAGCTGGCAGCCTGAGGCACCAGGGCTGGAGGACTCGGTCACACCGCACAGGATCAGAGTCATCAAAGCTAAGATCGAGTCTATGGAGCATATGCTACGATCCATTTTGGCTGCAGTGGGGGACCTGGTGAAGGTTGTTGGTAGTCCAGGTGCCGTGATGGGACCCACCATCCCCCCTCCTCCGTCGCCAGCACCAAGAGGGTGGGGGTGGCCACAGGATTCTTCCCTGGGGTTCCAAGGTCCCACTCCGGTGTCAGGAGGGACCCTGGCTCATCCACCGGTTGGGGCTGCGCCAGTTGGTGGGATCGCAAAGGACTTTCCTGTGAAGTTTGATGGGGACCCCACAAATTTGTCATTTTTCCTTACCAACGCTGCAAACTATATGCAGCAATATGGACATTGCTTCACCTTGGAAGGGGCGAAAATCACGGCGATTGCCACAAAGTTGAAAGGCAGAGCTGCTGACTGGTATGTACAGTTATCTGAGGTGAAAGCCCTGGCACTTGGTGCCTTTGACGCTTTTTTGGCCGCCTTGAGGTGGTACTTTGAGGATCCCCTGGCTAAGGCGAGGGCCAAGGAAGCTCTAAAGGAACTTGTTCAGGGGCAAAAGTTAGTTGCTGATTATGCCATGGAATTCAAGGTATTGGCAGGTAAAGTTCCTGAGTGGTCTGAAGCTACCCTGATAGACAGATTTAAGGACGGGCTCAATCGAGAGGTATTGAAATGGGCGCTGTGCAGGGACGATCTGGACTCACTTCATGATTGGATCTGTCTCGCCAGGAAGGCTGAACATGCCCAGCGTACCTATATGCAAGCCACTAAGGGGGACAAGCCTCCCTCCAGTGGAAAGGGCCCAAGACAGCCGTCTGCCACAGGGTAGGATGACGAGAAACAGCGACGTTTTGCCCGAGGGCAATGCATCAAGTGTGGCAAGGCAGGTCACCGCATTGCGGAACGTCACAAGACAAAGACTGCAGATTGCCCGTCTAAACCTCCGCAGAAGACACCTAACCCTCCCCGTCGGCTGGCGGGGGCAAAGGCATCTGCGGAGGAGGGGGATGATGTTTACCTCGTGGGAGACGCTTTTGCCACCCTTGAACAGCCGGTGGGAAATGACTTCCACCTGTCTTAAACAGCACCACTGGACAGGTGGTGGAGAATGGGCCCGATACCAACATGGTGAGTGCTGACTGCCCCATCCTAGCTGTAAAGATCGAGTTGGGCTTCCGCTCCAAGACCGTTGAAGTCTGGGCTTTGGTCGACTCGGGGTGTTCCAGATGTTCGATCCACCCCGACTTAGTCGCTGCGTTGGAGCTGCCTTGCTTTCCCCTTCCAAAACCACTAATTTTTCAGCAATTAGATGGTTCCATGGCGGGGTGGGGGGGACCAGGCACCCAGTTTACTGGGGACGTTATGTTACAGATGGGAACACATGTGGAGCTGATCAAATTCATTGTCACTCCAGTGGGAAACCCTCTGGTGGTTTGGGGGATTCCCTGGCTAACTAGCCATAATCCATACATCAATTGGAAGTCCCGTACTATTACGTTTGATGATGGATTCTACCAGGCTCCTATTGTGGGGAAGTCCATCACTGTGGGGGTGGGGAGGACTGAAATTGTCGACCCTCAGTCTCCTGCTCTACCCATGGAAGGGCTGCCTGCCAGATCGTGACTTTGCCGACGTCTTCGGGGAGGAGGAGGCAGACCACTTGCCCCCCCATCGCAAAACTGACTGTGCCATTGAACTTCTTCTGGACGTTCCCTTACCCAAGCCGAAGATCTATGCTATGACTAAGAGGGAACTGGGGGCATTACGGGAGTTCATTGACAAAAATCTTGCTAGAGGTTTCATTGAACCAGCAAATTCGCCGGTTGGGGCTCCCGTGTTGTTCCGTGAAAAGAAGGATGGTACCCTTAGACTGTGCACAGACTATCGTGGGTTAAATTCAGCCTCACTTTCAAACAAATACCCTCTGCCTCTCGTAAAAGATATCTTAGCGCATTTGTGTACTGGTAAAGTCTTTTCCAAGCTTGACCTCCGTGAAGCATACTATCGCATTCGCATTCGGGAGGGGCAGAAAAGCCAGCCTTGATGTTATGCCTCAGTGGGGCATCAACTTGCAGAGGAACCCATTAGAGAAGTCAGAACAAAGATAAGATGGCAGCAGCTAGGCACAGAAAAAGAGAAAAAGAAAGTGAAAAAGAAGGGGAAGAGAGACTCAGCAAGAGCTGTTAGAAATCAGAGGAACTTTCCCCATGGCTCAAGTTAGTGGTATCCAGCATACTTTTATACCAGCATAAAATCTGCTACCTCCACTGGTGATCCCCTATATTGCCTTTTCAGGATTGCAGTCAAATGGCACTACCTTTATTTGCTGTATGCAGGGTGGATTAAGGAAAGGGGTGGATTCCTCCAGCATTTTTAATCCCCTTCTACTGAACATCACCAGCTAGTGGGAGAACATCCACTAATCTGCTTAGTGAAGACTGATGTTAGGACTGGCTCTGGAAAGGAGGTGAGTTTGGCTGGATGGCAAAATGGGTGTTCTGCAAAAGTGTTGAGAACCAGACTAACGGGTGACTTGTGGTAATGTGGGGATGTACCATGAAGCCACTTTACAGTGCAGCAAGCTGACAGGCAGCAGTGGTAGGAAGAAAAGGTATTTCACTTTGTAAAATTTCTCTTTTTTGTGAGAAGACACTACATATACTTTAAAGGAATAACCAAATGGACATTCTTAACATTAGTCTATAGTAAGTGGAAAAGCAAAGTATTTTTGGGATAATCTTTGAGATCTTCAGACAGGGCATTTTTTAAAAAAAAAAGATAAAATATATACTTCATGGGAAGTACTTACTTTCCACGCCCGTCAAATAATACTGAATTTTATAATATAGGCTTCACAGCTGACAGTTTTCTCAGTAAGTTGAAAAAAAATGATACATAAAACTATCTGACACATTCTACCTCTTCCGTTATAGTTTTTCAGAAACATGTAATTTTCTTTAATTAATTTACTAGCAATTATTTTTGAACAATTGCTAGCTATTAGGCCAGAGATATAAATAATCCATGACACATTCCTCACCCTTGCAACTCCATATCTGAATAATGTGCACAGGTGTAACTTACATCTGCAATAGAGTGATATCTGAAATAAAACTGTGGATGGCTATTTATGCCTCTGTAAAGCAGTGTATAAAGCATGTACAAAATATATACTAATTAATAGATTAACTTTAATTTTATTAATTTTAATAGATTAAAATTAAATGAAATAATAGATTTTAACATTAAAGATAAATTTTAAACTAACTGTAGGATCAGGTTTGAATATTTCTGGGAATGGCATGGAAGTATAAATATTTAGCAGCTCATTTGGTAGATGTCAGTTTACTAATGTGTAGAAGTTCCCATGTCATTTCTTGCTGTGACAAGCAACATCTTCTTGTGGGGATAAACAATCTGTTTTGGGTCCCTGAATACCAAGACCCCTAGGCCTAGCATTGTAGATGTTACCCTGTTGTAATGGAAACCTGAAAGCAACTTCATATTTATTTATTTCTTAGCTTCTTTGGACCCTGGTGCTGCAGAGGCAAACAGTTTTCTTGAACTCACTTGATGATGATAATGATGACGTGGAAGGAGGAGGAGGAAGAGGTGGTAGTGGTGGTAAGGAGATAAATGATTAATAAATATGGCATTCTGGATCGAGATTTTTCTGACAACTACTCCCCCTTATCTTTTGATATTAATACTGAAGCATCTACAATATGCCCTATACTGTTTAATCCATCTGATTGTCAGAATCCCACATATCTGTATCTATAGCACTGTACATGGATTCTATTGTTGCATCAGGATGAATGAGAGCTTTGCTTCACGCACTGGGTAAATTAACTCAGCCCCAAATAAGACCTCTATTCATGGGCCTAAGAATGATGAAAGACAGAAGGAAGAGAAGACACAGAGCTGACAGCTGAAGCTTGTCTCTGCTGTCTTAGCCAGCAAAGCTGACAAGTAGATTGCCCAGGACAGGCACTTACAGGTTAGCCTGTCAGCTACTGGAATGCCCTATTTTTTATCTGCCACCTTCACGGAGAACTTTTAAAAAAAGAGAGAGGATCTGTGCCCATCTGATGAGCTGGCTCATACTGGCGTGTCATCAGCTTTTGCAGGATGAGAACACAAAGAAGAAAAAAATTACAGTAGGATCTTTCATGTCCTTGTTGGATTTGTGCCCCTGTCTGCAATCTTTGATGTTTGCAGAAAAATACAGAGCAGAATGTGTGGCTGTAAAAGCAGAACAGGCAGCAGTAAACATAAAATAAGAGTCAGGAGAACTCAAATACAGCCTTGTGTGGTGCAGAGTGGCAGGCAGCAGTATTGCAACCGAAACTCTCCCCACGACCCGAGTTCGATCCCAGGGGAAGCTGGATTCTCTCTCGGGTAGCCGGCTCAGGTCGACTCAGCCTCCCATCCTTCTGAGGTCGGTGAAATGAGCACCCAGCTTGCTGGGGAAGGTGACGACTGGGGAAGGCCATGGCAAACCACCCCGCTCTATAGTCTGCCAAGAAAATGTCGCGAAAGCGACATCCCCCCAAAGGGTCAGACATGACTCGGTGCTTGCACAGGGGACCTTTCACCTTTCACCTCACAGAATTCAAATGCTGTTAGTGGATTTGGTATATCACTGGTTTTGGAAAGTAAAAACAGCACAATCAATTTTAGGGCACTGACTCAGCCTCATGGTTTTCAGTCTCCAACCCACCCAGAAGCAGTATGAAGGTGATCTGCAATTGCTTTTCCTTCTACCAACTAGCAATGCTGAGAAAAAGAAGCAAAAGTCTGCCCATCCTGAGCTGCTATATTTTCTACAGGTGGTATGTTTTGGACTGGACCTGCAGGTCTCACCTTGGAGGTCTGGAGCCTGGAGAAAGCCTGAAACAAGAGTTGCCTCCAGTGGGAAAATGGAGCCAAAGGGGAAAAGGAAGGAAGGAAGGAAGGAAGGAAGGAAGGAAGGAAGGAAGGAAGGGAGGGAGGGAGGGAGGGAGGGAGGGAGGGAGGGAGGGAGGGCAGGCGGGCCTCACAGTGGTTTAACTGCATTGCAACTGAACTGGAAATTGGTTCATCTTTCTGATGCTGTTGATCTTTTGAACACAGAGGTCCAGACCTGCTTTCCAAATGTGTACAATCCTTGTCAGAAATACTCTTCAGTCAAATAATTGTATAAAGAAATTGGATCCATTTGATTCCTCATCAGTCAAAATGGGTACCACATTTACCTGAAAGGAGGATGAGCTCCCTTCCCCAAAGAATAACCTCTGAATTGCATGAGAGGGGGAAGGTGTTACATTCAGTGGGAATATGGTAATAGAGGAAGACCCTAATGAAAAAGAAGGAAGGATTGGGAGGTTGAAACAATGTAAAGGTGTGGCTGAAACAGAGGCAAGAGAGAAGCCATGTTGTTGCTTCGGGAGGGGTGGTGGTGATGAGGGTGAGCACACAAACCTTGCCTTCCTTGACCTCCCCATCTTGAGAGGAGGATGAGTGTCTGAAATGAAGACCCTCTCTATCTACAGAGGCTCTTCACATGGATGAAGCCTCTGGAAAATTAGGCACTGATTGAGATCAGTGGAAAGCCTCCATGGTCAGAGAGCAGCTCTACTGCAGAAGCCCATCCTGTACAGATAGGAAAGAGGGGGACTGACAAGAGGAGAGCAAAGTTTGCAAGGTGACTGAACAGGACTATAATTATTAAGCATTCTTTTCTAGCAGTAGGAGCCACTGAACCCTGTAACAGTAAGGTTGTATGGCATGTGTAGGCCTCCTTGTGCCTGCAGCCCAACCCAAAGTCCTTTACCAACCCTATTTCTTTTTTCCAACAGGAGAAAAGGAAACAAAACAACAGCTCAGAACTCAAGGATCTTTTCCCAAGTTTCCATCCCAGTTTACCTGGAGTAAGTTGTACTAAACACATCTATCTCCAGCAGTGCATACTGACCTGGGGTTAAGAACCATTGGACTCAATGGGGCTTACCACAGGGTGAGCATACTTAAGTTTATGCTCATTGAACCCAAAAGTTCAATTTCTGTGTGAATGTGTGTTGTGTGGATGTGCATGTGTGGAAGAGTAGTTCCTATATGAGAGAATCTCTTGTGTTCTACACAGGATGGGGGATCAATTAATTTTGAAGTGCCTTATTTTAGAAGGAATTTATTTAAATTGGTAAGATTTCTTTTTTTCCTGGCTTTTGAGGAGAATGGTTCTTTGCCAAGTGTGCAAGGAAATTGCACATGCATGGTTGCGTGCACACAAGCACACTGTAATGGTTGCCTAATCCCAAATACTCAGTCTCACAAGCTCGGGCTTAAAGATAACTGATTTATTAAAGGAATAGTATGCAAATACAGAGAAAGCTGAGAATGAGCAAAAGCGCGCCAAATACAAACTTAAAAAGCATTGCCTGTGAGCAAGTTCCGCCCCCATCCCTCGTCAGTGCGCACCCCCTCCCAGGTGCTAGGAACCGTTAGATGCGCCTGGGAAAGTAACCTTGAACAGGAGCGCAAACCCAAACATACATTCCAAGCCCTCAAAACAACGGAGGGCGGAGGAATGGAAAAACCCGGGATGGGTGAAGGAACATGGAACAGCAGATGACATGTGAAACGTTACAATGTTAACAGAACACTGAAATGGGTAACATGACACACACACACATATATAGACACTTATACCAGTCTGTTACATGCATACCCACTTCTTGAGTTGGTGGGAAAAAAAAATACAGGACTGATTTTAGTGGAAATGGACAGCCCTAATAGACAAGGTAGGAAAGCTGGGCTGCATAAAGAATTTTTGTTTTTATCAAATTTTTATTTTTTCGCAGGAGAAATCAGGGTTGGCTTCCTTTCAGGTAAAAACAGAAACTCAGAGGTAGAATAAGTTCATGATTCCACTTTGGCCCTAATCGTGCCAATATTTTCATTTACTACCAAAGATGGCTACTTTTATAACTGGATGAAAATTTTCCAGAAAGAAGAACAGGAAGCTGATAAAAGGTGTCCTCCAAGCTAGCCAAGTCAAGCACCCAGCACTTTCACATGAAACCCACTGACTGATGTGAAGAGAACCTATTAGTATACTTTACAAACACTGTGTGTACTTGCATCAGATGTTGGAATGGAGGGACATTTGTGGAATTTGTGTGATGATGGAATTGCATGCCTGTCGCTGTTCTGGCATCACTGTGGTTTGTTACAGATGCCACTGCATGAACTACTCATATGTAGGCAGGGGGGGATTTAATTAGCAGCCCAGCTGGCATTTTGTATGCAGAAACCCCTGACTTCAAACAGACATATAAGAGTGTAGCCTTCCCCATTTTTGCCTGCCACTTTACTGCTGCCTTATGAAGATTCATGAAAGTCAAAAACTTTCATCAACTTTAACAATGCTGGTTGTTGAAGAGAAGATACCATCTCATCATTTCATGTCTTGATTTCAACAAGTTACAGAGAATAACAAAAATAAAAAATGCCCCACCTAAATGTAGTTTTAGAGGAAAATTCCTCCCTAAGGATGGTGTATCCAGTGTTTATACATTATGTCAGCAAAAGATATGCAAGATACAAGGCCTTGCAGATTAATTAGTTAATGGTTGCGATGCACTTTGAAGTTTGAAAGTGCTATGTAAATGTTAAGTATGATTACCGTGATGATACATTTGTGGTCCCTAATCTACTCCTACTATTGCAGTAATTACTGATAAGTTCTTTAAAGCCTCAATAGCTACTTTATAATTAGCCTCTCTGAACAAACATCTACCGCACAATCAGGTGATTTTCTCAGCTATAGTTTACACAAGTAACTAATCTTTGCCCTTTCAGGCAATTTTTACCACCATATATTCATCGGAGTGGAGTCAAATAGGATTTTACCTGATTTAAGCATTCACTTATATATTATTCCTAAGTTCACACATCAGGGTAAGGCAGAATGTGGTTTGTTTGGCTTTGGTTTAGTATATCATACAAATTTAGCCACTATAGTTTATAAACCATAGTTTATGGCTTAATGTATTATGGAAACCTAGTATTGTGGTTTATAAAATAGACTTTATGGCCTAATGTATGTGGCTACTGTGGCTGATTCTGCAAGTCAAGTTTGGCATGATGTGTGAACTCTGTCCATGTGATATTATGTTATATAATGCAGCAGCATGACTCACCTTTTTATATCAATTGTTCTCTTTCCAAAAAGCCATTACTGTTGATGTAGAGTATGTTCCAGAAGCTCAAAAATGCCTCCTACCATTGTTTGTATGCAAAGGTTCACTAAATTTCCATGGTTACAGAAAGTATTTATAGACAAGCATATTTTGAATTTATCTGGTTCTTTGGGGACAAACTGGAATGGTCCTGTTGGATCAGCTGTCAGGTCCACTTCAGCGCCCTTCAGACATTGTTCCTATCAACTCTGGCTAACATTCCATCAAGACAGGTCAGTATATGGTCGCTGGTGGCACAATGAAAGCTCTATTGCCTCTTAACTTAAAAGAGGGAAGAAAAAATGGGAAAAAATAATAGGAAAAAATAGAGGAAAAAAAGGAAAACAAAGAACCCCCTGTTCTACAGCCATTATGTGGCATAGCTGTGGGAGGAGCTTGGGAGGAGCTGTGGGACAGAGCAAAGACACTTGGTCCTAAACGAACCAGTGGAGGACTTCTTGCTGTCTTCCTTCCCTCTCAGATGTTGCCAGGCGGAATGAGATAAGGTGGAGACCATAATTGAAAAGGGGAAAGTGGCAAGAACAAACACAGGGGCCTCAATGATTCTGCCAGCTTAATGCCCCCCTTGAATTAATGGATTAGAGAACGTCTGGATTTGCCTAAAACAAGAGGAGCCCTAACACAGGCATGTGGATTCCATTACATTCCCCACGCATTTCCTTCTACCATAATGGAAGTACAGAAAGAGCTGTTACATGAGAGAAAAACTAGCTGTGATATAGACATGTAGCATGCAGGAAGCTGTATATTCAATGTTTTTCCACAGACCCTTGAAGAGAGAAAAAAAGAAAGAGAAAGAGAATCTTATGCTTCATATTTTTCCTTCTTCTGATGCTACATCTTTGGGTATCACTGATCGCGTCTACAAAGGCCCAGTGAAATGAATGGATATTGTGCTAGGAGCATCACTTGCTGAATTGAACTATGCATTGTTAGCGTTTGAAAAGAACTGAAACATGCAGGCATGCCTAGCTGAATTTACGAGGAAAGCTTGTTTGTTTTTTATACACTGGAGAAACTGTCTAAAAATAGTTCATCTTTGTGAAAACATTACTCCTGGAATGTTACCAAGGGCAACAAGGACTTGAATTATCAGCCTTGTTAATGTTTACATAAATCCAGGCTGTCAAGCACTAACTTGTTCAGCTGAGATTTTATAAAAGGCCTTCCTTTTCCTGCACTTTTGGAAATTCCCCTCCTCCTGGCCGTTGTGTTTCAGAAGTATGACTGCTGTTCTGGAATTCAGGCACCAACCTGTGAACTGAATGCTGGGCCCGCATATATTTAGTAAGGAAATCACACTTGCCTATTTTCTTTATCACAAGTGGAGGTGTTTAAAAAAAATTAAGAAGGATTTGAGAATTTCTGTTTGATTCTGAAAATCAAAACTGCCTTTCAGAGATAGGAAAGCCCTGCATGAAACTATTGACATCCTTTACGAATTATGAAATTATAAAACTTAGGTAAGTAGATAATATCTACAAAAATCTTCAAAAGCTTAAAACAATATCATATACAGGGATGGGGTGGATATTGAAGGAAAATACAGAAATTTGACTTTGAATCAATGTATAGATTAATGCAGATCTGAATCTTGACACTTAATTAGGTAGACTTAATTAGTTGTGCTTTAGTTAAAAAACCCCCAAGACATATAAAACATTTGAAAAATGTAACAGATACATTATTAGTGCCATATTAATGACATATTAGTAAAAAAATGATCACACATTTCAAAGAATGAAACCATACTGTATGTACCAAATAATATGAACAAAGATCACATAACTTTCTTAAAAATAGTTTGAGTAGGATACAAGAGATTTTACAGAATATTATAAAATTGCAGTAAAAACTGCAGTAATCAATTATTGTGGAAAAATAACTAAAATTGCAGAGGTTTTTAAAAATTCTAGATATTGGGTTTTCAAATTAAAATTATAAGATATATTAAGATTTTATATCTATTAAAAATGAATTGATGAGATTTCTAAAATCATAGGAGGAACCAAAAATAACATTCATTTTTAAACGAAGGGAAGATTTATCTAAAACTGAATTGTATATATTTATTGGCCAGTTCAGAATGTAATGCTAATACAATATATAGGCCCAGTTCATGTATCATGATAAATCATGATGTGTTTTGTTGCTTTTGGCTTAGTGTGATGTATTACTCATCCTATTACAGTATAAGTATTATGTCTGAATTAGGTCACTATAGTTTGTTCAACAAATTGTGTTTAAAGACATGTATGAAGAATCAGGTTGGTGTAGTACTGGATTAGAAACTGAAAGACTATGAATTCTAGGCTTTTGTTAGGCACGGAAGCTCGCTGGGTGACTTGGGGCCAGTCCTTCTCTCTCAGCCCAACCCACCTCTCAGGGATGTTGTATGGAAAATATTATTTTCACCACCTTGAATTGTACAAATAAAGGCAGGATATAAATTAATTAAATAAATAAATAAATAAATGGGCCATAGAACTAAGTTGACTGTAACACAAAATGGTGTCCAGTTTTTAGATTCTGAGAAGGCATATGATTGCATAGAATGGTATAAATGATATTAAATACTATATACTTTTAGAATGGGGAGAAGATTTCATTTATTGGATTAAAATGATACATGCAAAGCATTCACATGTGCACAAAGAACAGGGAAGATGTGTTTCATTTGTATAGAGGTACTCATTAGGGGATATTCCCTAATTATTATATGAAAAATGAAATAATAGAAAGGAGATACATTTCAGAAATGAAGAATGCAAAATTATTCTTTATGGAGACATTATAATACTAGTTACAAAAAACAGAAAAACATCTGGGAAATTTTTAATCCTAGCTATATCATTTGAATGATTTTCAAAGTGCAAGTTAACTTAGGAATGTCAGCATAATTGCATATTTATTTAGAAACATTTAAAAAATGATCTGATTACTAAAACATATTAAAGGTATACTGTAGGTTATATAACCTCCATGGAAGGGATCACCACAATTCTTGAAGATATTATTCCCTAAAATTGTAAAAAGTTGCTAAGAGTTCATGATTATGGATTGACTTGAAACATTTCTGGTCTAGATGAACACCAAATATCAAAATGAATATGATACATATCTCCTTTCTTATTTTCTTCTTTTTAAAAATATTGCATTAAAAGAAAGTTTTTGCTGATAGGTGAAAATTGTTATTTATTAAAGCAGGTAAAGCTAGAGTTACAGCTAGAGCATTGTATCCAAAGAGAGCCAGTTTGGTCTAGTGGTTAAGGCGCTGGGCTAGAAACCAGGAGTCTGTGAGTTCTAGTCCCGCCTTAGGCATGAAAGCCTGCTGGGTGACCTTGGTCCAGTGACTTTCTCTCAGCCCAACTCAGTGCAATGTTGACTAGCCTCCTTGTGGTGCACCCCGGGCAATATGACTTGTCACAGCTAAATAGACTACACATCTGGCTGCTGGACCTCACAAGGATTTCCCAGCAAGAAAAAAGCAGCATGAATACTGAACTGCTATGCCATATGATTAAAAAAAAATTGTATCCAAATAATTTAAGGGGAAAAAAGCATTATAGTAATTGATGCATTAAAATACTCTGGTTTTGTAATAAATAAGATCTGGATATGATTAAAGAAATTCCTAGTGTCATTAATTTATTTGAAAAATAAAAAAATAAAGACCTGGATTTCTTCTTTTTTTACTGCCATTAATAATAAAGAACAAATTGAAGACAAAAGTCATATCTGAGAAAAATTACTTAACAGAAATTAGAACATTGTTTAGAAATGATCTTGCTAGGAGCTATAAGGAAGTTCTTTTTTTTTTAAGATAAAATCACTTACCATGTTTTTCATGTTTGCAGAATAGGCTTAGTATGAGTTCAGGTGTGCAATGCTTCAAATTCAATGTGAAATGTGCTTAGAGTGTGCAGCTGCATGAACTCTGAAGCAATCTGCAACTTTTTAAAGCAGCTGCATCTTTTCCCAGGATCACATGGCAGTTGCCAAAAGCTGCCCAGCCCTAATAATTGGAAATTAAATATTGTTTATTAAATGGCTTGTATAACAGTGAAGTGGCCACTATAAGAAATGTATCTATAGAAACTTTAAGGTTGTATTTCTAAGGTCCCTTGAAGGGTATCTGAGGGACTAAATAGGATGCTGAGAAGCTCCCCTCTTTTCCTTTGCTTGGAAAAGAACATCTGATGTCAGAAAACTCTCTATTGTCCCCTGCCAGCCTGCAACAGTTTGGTAATTCCAGGATTAAAATTCTTTCCTTTTTTGTCATATCAACCCAAAGACTGTAGTTTACAGACCAGGATTTATGCTTGAGGTGGACAGCCTGAGGCACTGTTACAAACCGTAAAATAATTAAGTACGTGATTGGAGAACAATCATATTCGTTGCTGAATTTTAACTACATTTCAATATAAATGAAATAGAATTTAATTTAGGTCCTTCACTAAATTCCACTAGTTTTTGGAATGTGATCCTTGGCTCAAAAACAGTGTGGCTTTTTGCAATCATCACATGCAGCCAATTATTGCTTATTCAATAAACAGACCATGGCTTAGTTTCCTGAATGAACTGGGACACAGACAAAATCTAAGGACCGGGGTTAAAGTGCTATAACTATTTTTCTCAAACAAACGGACAAAGAAACAAAAAAACAGATCACTGCTGGTAAGATCTGCTTAATACCAAATAGATTATTGCTACAAAAATGTTCTTTCTGATCTTTAAACAGCACCGGAGGAGTATAGTAGAATATGCTTCCAAATTATGTGGGGCAAATATGGCTACATCTCTTTTATGTACTAATTACAGAAATGTTGCAGTTTCCATCTTCCATCTTTCACCTTAAGTAGTCCTGGGAAGTGTAGCAAATTTACTAATGTGTTGCACAGTCTTTTTGTGAATAGATTTATATTCTAAGTGTTTGGGCATCTCAGATATCAATGTGTAGATTCTCTTATTATTGTTTTAAGCCTGGTGGTTAGAGAAGCTTAGCCCTAACATGAAGCGAGGGGAGAGAGCCTCTCTTTCTACAAGTCTAAAATCTCTAAAGTCTCATAAGCCAGCATGACATATTGACTTAATGGAGCAAGTTTTTCTTTCTTTCTTTTATTCAGAAGGAATCCTCCAATCCTCTGATTAGACTGATACACAGATTTTCCAGAGATTAGCAAAATCTGAAATGAATTAAAATAATCCAGTGTGACAAAACAGTTCTGGCACCCTAAATAAACTCATTGGCAGCATAAATAAAATCCAAATCCGAAGTAAATTATAATTACTGTAACTATTTGAATAGCCCTTCACTATTTATTGACTTTGCTGTGTCCCTAGAAAGCTGGGTGCTTTGATTCCCATTCTTTGTCTTGATTTATGTTTAGTACAAGATTTATGTTTAGTACAACCCCAGAAACCAGGGGAAGGAGGAGAAAAAGACAGTAGTTTCGTTTTGCTTTGTAAGAGATATGAATCTAGATAAAGGTCAGGATCTAAAGATATTATGCTATTGACCACATGAACCATCTTGGTTGAGTCCAAACCCTGGCCAACTTAGTCCAAATTTGCTAATGGCAGTTCTCAAAGATCTCCGGGTTTGGTGTTTGGTAAGGGGGCTCCCTGGAATCCTTCAGCTGGAGATGCTGAGATGGAACCTGGAATTCTCTATAATGCAGAACTGAAGCTCCACTGAGTTATGCAATTGCACAAGAGTTCAAGGGGCAATTAGACTTGCCAAAGACCAATGAATGGCTGGTGGTTCAATTTGTGATATCCCATGGAGCCTCTAGTGTTGAAAAATTTTAAATGAGACTAGCGCTATCTTTTCCATGGACTTTTTTTGTGGTTTTTAGGACCTCCAGTATATATACATATACATATACATATACATATACATATACATATACATATACATATACATATACATATAATAGTTAATACAAATGGTACTACTGTATAGTTCTGAAGGACTGCCTTTACTTTAAATGACTGTAACCATATAGGTCAGAACAGCTGGTTAAAGCAGCTAGATTAGTAAATACAAGGGGTAGGGCATTCCTTGTGATAGTCCCTTAGGTAGGAATTCCTAACTTTCTTTCAAGAAAGCTGTCCAAACTTATTTTAACTTATTTTTTCTTGAGAAGGTGGCGAATACAGTAGATTTCTTGCACTCTTGGTTTCACTTTCTTTAGTCAGATACTCCTGCTTTTGTAGATTTGAATGTAATTCTGTCCTTTATTGCTGCTTAGTTGTCTCTCTCTAAAAAAAAGCATTTAAGTGTCTTGAGTCAAGGAAGAAAAGTGATTGCTCTCTGTAGTTTGCCTGTGGAATTCCAACTAGCATGTATGATTTTCCCCAAACAACTTTTATGGTCACAAGAATGCCATGAGATCTTTTACTCTCAGACTGAACCAAGCATTAGGTTCAAAGACTAATTTCTGAAATCCCATTGACATCAATGAAAGAGTAACTTTAGGACACATATATATTTCCTTCTGAAATCAATAAGACCGGAAAGGGTTGCCTTTGGTTAGGTTGCATCATTCACATTCAACCCTATGAACAAAGCCTCCATCAGTTTCCAAATACAGATCTTCTGGGGCAGCGGTTAAGATCCTGAAAGAGAATATGAGAATTCTGTCTTTGGACCCTGCCCCATTAATGTCTTCTTAATACTATTGTGAAGTTGAAAAAGTAGCTACTGGTTGCCATGTGACCTATCTGCTTGTCTCTACTAACAGCATGGAGAAGAAAGTATTGTACCAAAGCAGGCAGGAGCAATTAAATAAAGAGAAGCCAACCAAAAATATTGGGGAAAATCAGTTGAATGTTGAGTAAGTCACTGTTAGCTGGGTTCACATATCACTAGACTTTGAACCTAAATTCTCTTGTGTGCAATCAAGGACCCTTCCACTGAGCAACAGCCCTTCTCATGATACCTGACACAATTATGTGCAATTATGAATGGTTTCATGGAAGCTGGTACCAGGAAAGCAGCTGTTGAAATAATTTTAAATCTGCAATCCCATGTACTGTTAATTTAGGAGTCAGTTGGTCAGCCCTAGTATTTTAATGGGGCTCAGATTTCTTTGGCTTTCAATATGTTTCCATGCCAATTTATAATGAGTT
This sequence comes from Candoia aspera, assembly GCF_035149785.1. Lineage (NCBI taxonomy): Eukaryota > Metazoa > Chordata > Lepidosauria > Squamata > Candoiidae > Candoia > Candoia aspera. The sequence continues at coordinate 151,811,309 of NC_086153.1, forward strand.
TTCCAGATGCTGGCTAAAAATCCTGGGAATCTTAGTTGAACCCAATAGGGTAATAGACTATGGACGGCTGTCCTATCGTCTGCCTATCATCTGATAATAATTGGAAGCCTGATATATTATCTTATTAAATATAGAATTGGCATGATGGGTTAGGCCATGCTATGGGTTATAGTCAATAAAAATATCACCTCTTTTTTATACACTTAATTAGCATATCTTCTTTTTTGATAGTACCGGACAGGAAAGGAATACTAAGATGATCAACGCTTAACCATAAATGCCAATGGGAACCTCTTCCCCTTCTCTTCAAAAGCACATACATACAACACAAAATATGCTTATGTATGGTGTCAGTACTGTCAAACAATTTGAGCCCCTTGGAATATAATGGATTTTAGGTTTGATAATCTCTAGAAAATCTGTGTCAATTTAATTATAGGATTTCAGCTGCTTTAGTAAATTAATAGTATACTGCTCAATTTAGCCAGTGTTTCACACCAACTTACAAACCTTTTAACTTACTAGCCAAACAACTTACAAAGCAGATGTGCAAATTCTAGAAAGTAAATGTCATGCGCTGCCTACTTCCGAATAATTCTCAGACGCTGATTCTGTGGAACAGGCTCTGATTTATTCGCAGTGTAGGTACAGTATAGGAAAAAAGCTGAGAGTGACAGGAGCGCGCCGGTGCGGGGTTTAAATACCCCGCGCCGGTCAGCGCCCCCTCGCTCGCGGTTACGTCACCCCCCTTTGTCCAACACGTTGTCCTGCCGGTAGGTGAGAGGTTGCGAGGCCCCGCTGGCGTTCCGGGATCGCCCATCATCGGTTTCTCTATTCCTCTGGTGATTGCTGTCAGCTGGGCGATCTCCGTTGCGTTAGCGCTAACAGCTTGGGTGTGCCTCGCGATCCGTTTAGCCATTGTTTCTTGTCCTTCAGTCTTTGTGAGTTGATGGCTACTTATCTTGAGCCCCTTCCCCTGTTTCCTTGTTATTGTCATGTGTGCCATTGCGCTGATGTCTTCAGCTCAACGGCACTCATGACATACTGCCCCCTGTCCGAATAGTGCCCCCCCCCGGTTTTCCGGTTTTTACCAGGAGAGCTGTCAAAATGGTTTTTTTTTTTTTTGAAATTCCCGCCGGAGTATTTTTCGCCCCTCCCTTTGCCCCGCCCTCTACCACGTGCCTTCCTAGGGTGTGTTCTTAGTGCGCATGCCCAGGTCACGCCCTGGCGTGCGCATGCTCCGGCCACAGCCTGAGTTTGGCTCAGTTCGACGAGGAGAGAGGCGTGGCTGGTCGGGTGCTTATCAGCTCCAGGTAGGGCCCTTCTTTTTTATTCAAAAGTGCGTCGCCTTTGTTATGTGTGCTCCTGGGCGTTGCCCCCAGGATGCCCTGTTGACTTGCTTGCCACTCCCCCGTAGGCCCGGGGCGGGGGGAGGGTGCTGGCGACCGCTTGTTACTGCCTCGTGGGCCTGGGGTGGGGGGGGTGAGTCCCGGGGGGGGAGGTCCACCCAAGTCGCGGGCTTGGGGGGGCCCTTTCCCTTGGGGCATGGTAGGCGGGGGGGCCCGCGGGGGAGGGGTTTTGCAGGTGCCGGCTTGCTAGCCTTGGTTTTGGTTCTGGGTCCGGGGTATGCCCGGTGAAAAGCCCGGGTCAGGTCAGGCGCGTTAACGTTGTGCGCCGCCACCCATTCTGGGTGGGGGAAGTGTTTCCACCTGACCAAATAGTGTAAAGTTCCCCGTTGCCTGCGAGAGTCGAGTATGTCCCTTACGTCAAAGTGATGTTGCCCGTCGATCATCACCGGTGAGGGCTGTGGTGTGCTTGGGTGCCATCGAGAGGTGGTTGCCGGTTTCAGGAGGCTGGTGTGGAACACCGGGTGGAGTCTCCGTAGGTTGTGTGGCAGGTCCAAGCGTATTGCCACCGGGTTCACTATCTGCGTGACTCGGAACGGCCCGATGTACTTAGGCCCCAGTTTTTTCGAGGGTTGGGGTGACTTTAGGAATTTGGTGGATAGGTAGACCATATCCCCCGCCTGGAACGTCGGTTGTTGGCGCCGGTGCTTGTCGGCCTGCTCTTTGTAGGCCGCCTGTGCATCCTTCAGCGCTGCCGTGATTATTGGCCATGATTCCGCAATCTTCCGTCCCCAGTCGCTAGCGTCCACCTGTGGTTCCGAGGGTTGTGGTAGCTCCGGTATGGGGACGAAGTCGCGTCCCGAGACTACCTCGAACGGAGTTTTCCCCGTGCTCGTGTGGACGGCGTTGTTGTATGCGACTTCGGCGAACGGGAGCAGTTCAGCCCAGTCGTCTTGATGATAGTTAGTATATGAGCGTATGAATTGCTCTAGGGTGGCATTGAGGACCTCTGTGGCTCCATCCGTCTGGGGGTGCCAGGCGGTGGATAGGGCCTGTTGGGTCCCCGTCAGCTTTAGGAAGGCCCGCCAGAATTTAGAGGTGAACTGTGTGCCCCTGTCGGTCACCACACGTGCGGGACATCCGTGTAACCTGTACACGTGGATGAGGAAGAGTTTGGCTAGTTGTTGTGCGGACGGGACCGACGTGCAGGGGATGAAGTGGGCCTGCTTCGAGAAGTAATCCTTCACCACCCAAATGGCCGTTTTCTTCTGGCTGGGTGGGAGGTCCACTATAAAATCCATAGAGATTTCCTCCCATGGGCGGGAGGGTTCCGCCACCTGTTGTAATAGCCCCGCAGGTTTGCCTGGTGCCCGTTTGGCCCTAGCGCACGTTGGGCAGGACGCTACGTATGCTTTCACGTCTCGTCTTAGCGCGGGCCACCAGAATTGACGCCTTGTTAGGTGTAGGGTCTTGAGGAACCCAAAGTGTCCCGCTTGCTTGGCGTCGTGTGACCTATGCAAGATCGCTTGGCGTTGCGAGTCCGGGACATAGATTCTGCCTTCCCCCCATGCCAGGTCCTGTGCCATCGTTACCTTGTCGGGGTTTGCCAGGAACCAGGGGTCGGTTTTGAGGGCAGCGGCGAGGTCCGTGCGTATTCCCCCTGGTAGTTGCGGTTGGCTTCGTCTGGTCGCAGGTTGTCCCGCCGTCGGTTGCGCCGTAGCGTCGAGCTGCCTCCGAGCGCCGCTTCGGGTGGTCACGGCCATCCCCAGTTGCGAGGCGGATAGGACCGTCCCAATGGTGTCTGGGGCGGGCTCTTCGTCTTGGGGCAGTCGGGAGAGGGTGTCGGCCAGGAAGTTCTTTTTGCCCGGCATGAACTTCAGCTGGAAGTTGAAGCGGCTGAAGAATTGGGCCCATCGGACCTGTTTTGGGCTAAGGCATCGGGGCGTTCGGAGGGCCTCGAGGTTCCGGTGGTCGGTCCAGACCTCGAATGGTTGGGTGGCTCCCTCGAGTAGGTGTCGCCATGTTTCTAGCGCCGATTTTACCGCGAAGGCTTCTTTCTCCCAGACGTGCCATCACCTTTCTGTCTCGGAAAATTTCCTCGACAGGTAGGCGCATGGTTTCAGGAGTCCCGTGGGGTCCTTTTGGAGTAGGATGGGCCCCAGGGAGAAGTCTGAGGCGTTGGCTTGGACCACGAACGGCCGTTCTGGGTCTGGGTGCGCGAGGATTGGCTCCGTGGTGAACAGCGCTTTCAGTTTGTTGAATGCGGTCTGGCACGTGGGAGTCCAATTCAGTACTGTGCCCGGGTTCTTGGCGCGTCGGGTGTCCCCCACCCCTTTGGTTTTGAGGAGGTCCGTTAGGGGGAGGGCTATCTCTGCGAACCCCCGGGCGAATGACCTGTAAAAATTCGCGAAGCCGAGGAAGCTCTGGAGTTGGCGTCTGTTGCGGGGGCGTTCCCAGTTCAGCACCGCCTCGACTTTTGTGGGGTCCATTTCTATGCCGTCTCCGGAGATTTGGTACCCCAGGTAGTCTAGGCGCGCTTTATGAAATTCGCACTTTGTAGGCTTGGCATAGAGCTGCGCCCTTCTGAGCTTGTCGAGGACTTGCCTGACTAGGGTCACATGTTCCTTGTGCGTTTTAGTGTAGATAAGGACGTCGTCTATGTAGACAAGGACCCCTTTGAACAGGTGTTCATGCAGTACCTCATTGATGAGCTGCATAAACACCCCGGGGGCCCCCGCAAGTCCGAACGGCAGCACTTTATACTGGAAGGCGCCTAGGGGGCAGTTGAACGCAGTCTTCCATTCGTCCCCCTCCCTGATTCGGATGCGGTAGTACGCCTCGTGAAGGTCCAATTTGGAAAAGACTTTGCCCATGGACAGGTGGGCGAGCATGTCTTTCACCAGGGGTAAGGGGTATTTGTTGGACAGGGAAGCCGCGTTTAGGCCCCGGTAGTCGGTGCAGAGCCGTAGGGTGCCGTCTTTCTTCTCCCGGAATAAGACGGGGGCTCCGACCGGTGACCATGCTGGCTCTATGAATCCCCTCTCTAGGTTTTTATCGATGAACTCCCGGAGGGTTGCCATCTCCTTCGGGGTCATCGAGTAGATCTTCGGTCTAGGTAAGGGGACGTCGGGCAGCAGGTCAATCCGGCAATCCGTCTTGCAGTGGGGGGGGTAGTTGGTCAGCTTCCGCCTCTCCGAAGACCTCGGAGAAGTCGGCGTATTGTTCCGGTAGGTCTGCTGTGGTAGCGGCGTTGTCCTGTGTAGTCGCCTCTGCTCGTCCCACAGTGGGGTTGGTTCTGCCCGCTGGAACTGGTGCCCGATACTCGCCGTCGCCAAATGTGAAGGTGCGGGTCTCCCAGTTGATGCGCGGGTTGTTTGTCGCGAGCCATGGCATTCCCAGGACTGCAATGGGCTGTCCGATGTGGGTGACAACGAACGATGTGCGTTCGGTGTGAGTGCCCATTTGCAGGGTGACCGGCTCGGTTTGCATCGTAGCTGGTTTCCCTCCCGCTGTAGAGCCGTCCAGCTGGTGGAATGCCAACGGCGTGGGGAGGGGGAAGCAGTGGAGGTCGAGTTTGGCGACTAAGTCGGGGTGGATGAGGTTTTTTGAGCACCCCGAGTCCACTAGTGCCGCGGCCGTGGTGGCTCCGTTGCTGGCAGAGAGTTTAATTGCCGCCATTATCACGGAGCTTTCGCCGTTCCGTCGAGGTGGTCCGCGCTGCTGTCCCACCGCCTGCCTCGCAACGCGTTTCAGGGCAGGCGGGGAGCTTTTCCCGCCGGCTGGTCTGGGTCTACATTGTCCTCTTCCCCCCAGTAGGCGTCCCAGCCTTCCTCTGGTGTCGCTGTGGCTCCGGTCATTCGGCGGTGAGGGGGCGGCACCGGGTTAGGTGGTTTGGGGCTAGTTTTCGGGGTGGGTTTAGGCGCACTGGTCGGCAGTCGGTTGGCGAAGCAGTCCGCCGTCTTGTGCCCTAGTTTTCCACACTTCCCGCAGGGCTCCCGATTAAATTTCTTCTTTGGGTATGTGGGGCCGGCCGTCCCCACGTGTGGTGCGGGTACCTTTTTGCAGGTGTAGTTCGTGTCTTCCGTAGTTGTCATGAGGAAGGTGCGGTGCACGTGTTCGGCTTTCCCCGCGAGGTGGATCCACCCGTGTAGAGTTTCTGGGTCGTTGCGGTAGAGGGCCCATTGAAGTACGTCGCGGTTGAGCCCCCTTTTGAACATTTCCAGCAGGGTGGTCTCGGACCAGTCGTTGACCTTCCTCGCGAGGGCTTTGAACTCGAGGGCGTAGTCTGGGACAGTGCGTGTGCCCTGTTTAAGTCTTTGGAGTGCGCTTTTCGCCCTCACTTTGGCTAGTGGGTCTTCGAAGTAGTTTTTCATCTCATTGATGAAGGCGGGGAAGTTGGCGAGGGCGGGGGAGCTGGACTCGTACAGTTGGACGTACCAGTCCGCCGCCCGGTCTTGTAATTTGATCGCCACGGCAGCGATCTTGTCCGCTTCGGAGTCGTAGGAGTGTCCGTGCCTCCCCATGAACTCCCTGGCGTTCGTAATAAAGAACGACAGTTTCGCGGGGTTCCCATCAAAGAAGATGGGGAAGTCCTTTGGGGCCTGGGCGTTTTGTGCGGCCCCTCCTCTCGCTTCCCGGCCTGTGGTGTCGTCCGCCTGGGCCGTCTGTTGACCTTCATTTGGCCCGTGGGGGTTCGGTGCTTCGCTCGGGGTGTGGACCTGTGCGGGGACGTCGTTGGGCGGCGTGGGGGGCATGAGTGACTGAAGCATGGTCCGGAGTTCCTTCAGTTGGGTCTCCATGGCCGCGAGTCTAGCTCGTGCGTCCTCGTCCACGATCCGCGCCGCCGCTGGGGCCGGTTCCGTCGGTGTGTCGGCGGGGGTGGGTTGCCGGTGGGGTTCAGTCTCTCCCGGCCGTTGGTCCGCGTCGTCCGCCGTCTGCTGGGTTGCTCCATCGTCCTCCTCCGTGCTTACCGCCGTTGGGCTGTCGCTCCACGCCCGTTGCTGGGGTGCGATGTGGGGCGCGGGGTTCTCCGCTGGTTTCGGGAGGTATGTTGCTCCCTCCCATGGTCGGGTTGCCTCCGTCGCCATCTCCCCTTGGGGTTGGAGCTGAGGCTCGGGTTGGGTCGGGTGGGCGTCCATGGCTCCGGGAGTCCGCGGTGCCTCTGGCCTCGGTCGGTCCTCCTCTGCTTCTTGCCGTGCGGCTCGCCCTCCTTGTCCGCGTCGCGCCGGCCTCATCTTCCTGGCCTTCTCGCCATCTACTCCTCCCGCGGCTCGTTGTCGTCCGGTGGGGCTCGGCGAGGCTGAGTTTATGACTCTCAGCTTTATGTCATGCGCTGCCTACCTCCGAATAATTCTCAGACGCTGATTCTGTGGAACAGGCTCTGATTTATTCGCAGTGTAGGTACAGTATAGGAAAAAAGCTGAGAGTGACAGGAGCGCGCCGGTGCGGGGTTTAAATACCCCGCGCCGGTCAGCGCCCCCTCGCTCGCGGTTACGTCACCCCCCTTTGTCCAACACGTTGTCCTGCCGGTAGGTGAGAGGTTGCGAGGCCCCGCTGGCGTTCCGGGATCGCCCATCATCGGTTTCTCTATTCCTCCGGTGATTGCTGTCAGCTGGGCAATCTCCGTTGCGTTAGCGCTAACAGCTTGGGTGTGCCTCGCGATCCGTTTAGCCATTGTTTCTTGTCCTTCAGTCTTTGTGAGTTGATGGCTACTTATCTTGAGCCCCTTCCCCTGTTTCCTTGTTATTGTCATGTGTGCCATTGCGCTGATGTCTTCAGCTCAACGGCACTCATGACAGTAAAGGGCTTTGTATCAAATTTACACTTCTATTACCACAGCTCTCAAAAGGAAGACTGGGGAAAAAGGAAATGATTAAATTAACAGAAAAACATCATCTTTCCTACAACATGGCAAAGTAAAGCTGTAAAGTTATGAAATGACCATGATACCAAATTAAGGGAACAGGTATAATAATAGGAAAAGTAGTAAATACATGAATCCAATGAAAATCAGTGGAGATTTTTAGTAATCAGAATAGAGAATAATTTGTGGTTCCAAAATGCCTAATTTTTCAACTCTTTAGAGCATTTTTGTTTTCTTGATTTGCATCATTGAGGGCTCTATTTATTTGTCAAATCTATATAGCCACCTATCTCACAGGAAGTGACTCTGGGTGGCCTACAATAATCAAATAAAAATGGTACATATATAAAAGCAAGCATTAAAAATATAAAAATCCACATTAAAGAATTAATTAAAACAGAAATATATACAAACCTCAGGCAGAGAGAGAATGAATACATCCACCTCAATAGAAGACCCATCTCAACAGATCTCTGGTTCCCTGGGACCCCCAGGCCTGGTGGCATAGCCAGGTCTTGAGGGACTTCTGAAACGTCAAAAGGGATGGAACTGACTGAATATTGGGCAGGGGAGGGAGAGAATGTTCCATAAGGTGGGCGTCACAGCAGAGAAGGCCTGCTGTCTAGGATCCATCAAATGTAGGTCCCTGACAGATAGTATCCACAGTGCCTTCTCTGCCAGATCTAATGGGCTGGGCTGATATAATCAAGGAGACGGCTCTTCCACAGGAGTGGCTGGTAACAGTGGCTAAGAGATGTCACACTAACCATCCTTATGATGCAACTGTTGTCTCCTCCCCAGCCTCCTGTGGAGGCAGCCAAAGTTTTCAAGTAGCATTTTCTGTCACTTCTGATAAAAGTCTTGATATGCCAATGATCTGTGACCTCATTCATGGCCTTTGTGATGACAAAATTGGTGTCTGGCTCTGATTGGCTAGTTAAGGCTTCTGCAGACATGCTCCTCCCCTCCAGTACTAGACACTGCCCTCATTTGGGCTTGAGTTGCAGGAGAACCTGAACACTTGATTGCCACAGAGAATCAACTCCAATTCCTACTGCTAGTAGATGGGTTCCTAGCAGGAGGGGAACTGAGCGGCTACCACTACAGTATGTATGTATTTATTCATGTACAAGAAAATTTATACTGCTCAACCCAGTCAAACACCTGGCAGTTTTACTCAGCCTACCTGTAAAAGAATTTGGAACAGGTCTTTAAGCTGCTTAGTCTCCTGAGAGTTCCTTGGAACGTGTGCCATTTCAGCCTTCTCTAACCTGGTGTCCTCCAGATGTGCACTACTGCAACTGCATCAGTCTCAGCCCACCTGTTCGGAAGGCCCCTGGTTGGGGAAGGCTGTGCTATTTATTACATAAACTGTGACGCTATCTTCACTGATTTGCCAGCTCCCCCACTACTTGCAATAGTGCCCCAGAGTCACAGGCCAAGCCCTTTCCCAGAAGCATTTTAAGGAGAGAACACCCTATCAAGGCCAGATTAAACACATCATGAATAAGTAAAATTAATAAATTAGCAGAGATCACGGCATGAACCTACATAGAAAACATGCGCTCTAACATTGAGCAACGGCCTCTCCCATTTCCTTTTAGTGTCTCTTGTCATTTCTTAATCCCTTCCCAGTTAAGAAAAGTAACTGCTAGTGGTCAGTTCTTAAAAAGAGCCTTACCCACCTGTGTGTGACCTCAGAAAGTAGCCTAACGCTACATCTGCATAAGGGAGTAAGTTGAGCTACTGTTTAGTAATAACATTGCCCTGGAATGGAATCTCTGAACTCATACACAAGTATTTAGATCTAACAGCTTCCGACTGGTTTGCTGTTCAGCCCTCAAGGATGAAAGAAATAAAGGTCATCTGTTAAGAGTCTTGAGGTATATAGAATTCAAAACGTTGCGGTTGCCACAACCTTGTTCCAGAGCATACAAATATTCAGCAATTCGTAGCCACTACAGCTGGAAAATGTTAGAAATGGAAGCTGCAAGAAGAGAGGAACTGGGCATGGCTGTGAAATAAGAGTGCCTCTCATTGCTTTAATTTGGCCTTACGGAAAATCTAATTTCAGGGATTTTGAAACCGAGAAAAAGGACAAGGCACTGAATGCAGAAAGGCATGTTGACCCTGTAGGAAACAATGGTTGTGAGAAAACAGGCATATTCACTGCCTCAACTGTAATGGTATGTGGGAACGACCTTGAGACACAGAAGGAAGAGCCGTAGACTAGACAACGGTCAGATAAGGGGCAGCTGAGCCCCCAGAAGGAATGGGAGCATGGCAAACAACTCAGAAGGGGCCCTCCCTAGTTTCTTGGACTGTAGAGGCGAGGGGGGAGAGATGTACTTTCAGACTTGCAAGTTCCTGTTAATGTAACCTTACCATAAAGATAGAGCTAGTACTTCTAGGTGTGCTTCTTGTCTGGACTGCCTCGCAAGGCTGACATCCACTTCCTTCGGCTTCATTTCTTGATATGCTTAGCCCTGCCTTCCCTCATGAAGCTTGTATCTACAGTCTGCCTGCTGTATGTGAAGTGCTTGGACTACATTTCCTAGTGGAGGGAATTACTATCTACTCTGTGCTTGTTACTGGATCATTAATGCCTTGATCCTGATAACACGTAACTGTTCACAAGGCAGTATCAAATGTCTCCTTTCGGATCTTCAACAAGCTTTGCAGATAATATGACAGGCTAATATAGAGTTTGATGGATGCGTCTAGAGGAAAAGAAGAAGAAAAAAAGCAGAGGGTTTTTTTTTAGTCATGGTCATGTCTTTAATGGATTCCCTAGATTAAAGTAATCCCTCTGGGAATCCATTATGACAACAGTGCTTATATAGATTTTCCAGTCACTGCTTCTCTGCTACAACAGTCCTTTGAAAATGTTTACAGTAGTGAAAGGCCACGTTTTCAATTAAAAACAAAAAGGTTCAGTTGTTTCTTCAAGCTGGAATGTACCCAAGCATTCTACCTTCTTGTAATCTCTTTGATCCTGGACAGAGCCTATTAGTTCTCTTCTTGTTAAAAGATAATCTTCGCATACAGTATATATTTTTAACACAGTTTTTAAAAGAAGTTTTAAAATTGGGTGTAGAGATTTATTTCTTTTTTAAAAAATTATAAGGCTGCCCAACTCTACAACAACTCTGCGGCATGCGGTAAAAGCAATCATGAAATACAATTAAGAAACCCAACTGCTAAAGAAAAACAACCATTAAAAAAAAATGCAGAGGGCTAGCCACCCACCCTAACCCAAGGCTGGAGAAAGAGCCAGGCTTTCAGGGCTCTTTTAAACAGGGCCAGGCTGAGGGTTAGATACATCTCATGGGGGATAGAGTCCCAGAGGGCAGGGGCTGTGTCACAGAAGGCACACTTACTAGGTCTCATCAGGTGACCCTGGTTAATGGATGGATCCGGAGCATGCCAACTCTGCCTTATTTACCGGCCAAGCAGAAGCCATAGGAGACAAATGGTGCTTTAGATAACTGGGCCCTAGGGTTTTATAGGTAACTAGATAACCCGTGACCTGTTGGGTCATTGTTTCAGAGATATTTCCTTACCAGATTCCTCAATGCCTTCAACAACGGCAGAGCTTCTAATGTGCTGCCTTCACTTGAAAAGTTCTTAAAAATTCAGGGAGACATTCAGAGATGTATCTGGCTTGAAAATAGCCCGTCATTCATATTGAACTGTATAGCACAGTCAAACATCAGGAGCTGACCACAGGAAATGTTTTATGATAATATTTATGTCATCAAATGTTTTATAAAAGTTGCCAAATTGCAATTCCACAGGAGCATGGGCCCTGGATTTTGGATGCATTCTGTAAGTTAGCCCATTTGAGGTACCCTGGTTCAAAAACTGTTGGCCTATGATGCACTATTTTGCCCAGTTAAACATTACAAACAAACAGACACAAGAGTTTCAGTAGTATATAGATAGATAACTAGCACCTTGAATTGCACTCAGAAGCTTATGCGTAACCAGTGTAGCTCACGGAACAAAGGCCTTACATGGTCCTGACAAGATACACCCCTAATGAGAGGCAGTTTGGTGTAGTGGTGAAGGTGCTGGCCTAGAAACCTAGAAACCACTGTGAGTTCTAGACCTGCCTTAGGCATGAAAGCTGGCTGGGTGACTTTGGGCCAGTCCCTCTCTCTCAGCCCAACCCATTGCACAGATTTGTTGTGGGGGAAAATAGGAGATGGGAGTATCAGGAGTGTTTGCTGCCTTGAGTTATAAATAAAAAAGGTGGGATAAAAATCTAATAATAATTGCTTGTGCCAGTGCTGCATTCTGGACCACCAGCAGCTTCTGAGTGGTTTTCAAGAGCAGCTCCATGTATAGCACATGGCAGTATTTCATGTGTGAGGTGACAAAGCATGAGCAACTGTCTGACAGGCTTCCCGGTGCAGGTAAGGGTGCAATTGGTATACAAGATAGATTTGTGTGAAGGCCTACTTAGGGCCCCCAAACTGTGCACCAGTCCTGAAAGTGGAAGTTCCACCCCATTCAGGGCTTAAGATAAAACATCGCTGGCCTTGCGGGAGATGTCCTCAAATCCACAGTCAGTTGGCTATGTCAGAGTTGAAACCTGTCTGAAAGGGGTCTGGATAATCGGTTTCTGCCAGGACCCTCTGAGGTTGCAGCCCCACCACCCTCTCAACAACCTTTTCCAAAAAGGGGGAGCTTAGAGACTGAATGAAAATTGCCTATACAGTTGTGTCATGTGAAGGCCTCTTGAGGAAGTGATGCTAAATGAATGTGCTTGTTTCCTCTAGGTGAGAAATGCCATTTCCTCTAAAATAGCAGCACTCATTGTGTATGCAGTAGTTTTTCTGGAGAGAAAGGGCCTATCACTTGCTGGTAAGAGTCACTGCCAGTGGCATCCATGGGAGGGTCAAAGATGTCCAAGTGGTGGTCATGACAGTGTGATTGAAAGCCTGTCCTTTTGTATGTGCACACAATCTTGGGCCTCAGCTGCTCTCTTGCAAGCACCACATGGCTTTTTTGACTCTACCTGGTGGTTGTTGATCTCCAGCAACTGGGAACAGGCAAAAAAATAGGATAAGGATTGTGACCGGAAGCCAGCAAATGTCATACCAATAGAGTTTTCCGTCAACTCAAGGAGGGACAGAGAGTATTTCAGCTCAGCAGTAGGAAAAGACATATCATATTTTAAAAGGGATCAAGTTGGACTTGGTTACTTGGATTTCATAGGGAATAGATATAAAAATGTATGCCCATTAATAAATTCAAAACTTAAGTTTAAAAAGTTAAAACTTGTTAGAAAAATTCCATCATTTTATGATAACCATAATTTAGATTTTTTATAAAAAATCTAGGTGTTAGCCCTTTATGTAAAAACTTTCTTAGTAACATACCAAGTTTCTATCATTCTTGAAGTGGCATTCAGTTATAACATTGATCTTTTCCCATAAGATCTTTGGAAATTTAACTACCAATATTAATCAAACCTAAACAGTTCAAAATACTAACATATATAAATGAAGATGTTTTGTTTAAGATAATTATTCCAAGATATTTAAAAGATTTCAACACCAAATAAAACTCCACTTTTGACAGATTTCCATACACACATCGGAGCTTATAGGCTGTACAGGAGAACTCCAATTAACTGAATAAGCAGATAATGTACCAAAGTGTTGCACTACAGTATTTTGGTACAGAACGTTCATTATTACCAGTGACATAATATATTATCAGCATGTACTGTAATAACAATTTATATTCAATTCCAGTCTCTTTTATGCCTGGAATGACCTTGGTTGACTAATAAGACAGGCCGCCACTTCCGATACCATATTAACTATAAGGAGATAAAAGACCTTTTTGATGAATTTCATGTAAATTTCATATCACATACATGCCCCAAAGGGGTGGAGCTTGGGGAAAAGGGCCTGTAGCCAACATAGGGGGCATTGGTTTAGAATGCATTGTGGCATTCAGTGCAAACCCTACCTTTTTTAAAGCACCATGCACGTGCCCAAAGGGGAGGAACTTGCAGGGCAATGGCGTGATCCTGCTTTTGTCGAACTGATGAAAGCAATAAGTTCCCATGGATGCCACTGGCTAGAAAATTTTGAATTTCCACTAATATATACCTGATTTAACTTTGTTTTAGAAAAAAGGTAAACTTTCTAATGGGGAATATGAGGGTTTTTTGTGAACAAAAGCAACAAAAAAACTTTTACGGTTCAAACTGCCCATTTATGTAAACATTTGCCTTGTTGGAAGGTCATCTAAAGGCCTTTTAAATTCCACAAACAACTAAAAACAAACAAAATGAAAAAAAACCCCACCTGATCATATCCTTCCAATATTTCACTAGGTCAAGGGAAAAAAAGGGAAAAATCATATAATTAAGACTAACAATTTAAAGAGTTAAGAAGAAAAAATATGAAAAGTGCAAATAGAAAACAACAACAACATAGCAACATTGGATTAGAAACATAAGGCCTAAAAAAAAGTAAACACACAAAACAAACAAAAAAAAAGAAAATGAAAAGAAAAAATTAAATATAAAAAGGCTGGACCAATCCACCGTTCTGCAGCCTCTAGGTAAGAGAAAGAATCAAATCCAGGTATAGACAAAAATTGCTTTAAAATATATTATTTAAAAATATATTATTTATAATTTAATATTATTATTAATTGCAGCCACGCGAGCAGTTTTAGGGGCCCAAAGGACGGTGCATGTAACACCTTTGCTGTGGGAGCTGCATTGGGTGCCAGTTTGCTTCTGGGTCCAATTCAAAGTGTTGGTCATTACCCTTAAAGCCCTGCATGGCAGGGGTCCAGGTTACCTGAGGGACCATCTCATCCCCATTACATTGATCCGTCCCACCCGGTCAGGCAGAGGGGGCATGTTACGGACCCATCCATGAGAGACTGTCAGTTGGCGGGGCCCAGGAAGCAGGCCTTCTCTGCTGTGGCCCCCGCCCTGTGGAACACTCTTCCCCCAGAGGTGAGGCGGGCCCCCTCTCTCCTGGCCTTCCGGAAAGGGGTGAAGACCTGGCTCTGCCATCTTGCTTGGGGCGGGAGTGGGAGTAATCAATCATGGGGGTGGTTAGCACCTTGAAGAGGCCCCAGGGAATTATATGTATTTAAATTAAGATCTTTTGATTGGCCATCTTGGATTTTATATGTATATTTTTATGAAGAAAATTGTTTTTATTGTATTTTAATCTGTATTTACTTTAATTTTATTGTAAACTGCCCAGAGTCACTCTTAGTGAGATGGGTGGTGACAAAATATGAAATATAAATAAAAATATATTTTTGTTTTTCTGCCAAATAAGCTTTACTGAATAGTTTGCATTTCTGAAGTGTTTGTAGAGACAGGTACAGAAAAATAGTTATTTTCTTTGTATTCTATCTTCACTACAATAGGACTCTGTTTTTGTACTGAACAGAAACTAATAAACCCATACAATAAGTACTTTAAATTTCCATTTACATTTCAGCTGCAGTGAAAAAAGATATCATGGATAAATTTCTTCATAAAGCCTGCTGATCTTACTCACCTTGTTCAGGACTGTAAGGAAGACTTTAAAAATCATAACTTATTTCTGTGAACTAGAATCTCTACAGACATCACTTAGTTATGAACATTTTTATATACTTTCAATACAGCTTCAAAGTCTGTAGTACATTGTTTATCAGAATTTTCAAGCTGGAAGAATTTTACTTCATATGAATCATTACCGGTTTTTTTTACTCTCCCCGTTTCAGATCTATAGAACTGAAGTCTTTCCTTCATCTACTGAAAGTTCTTTTTCACTGAGTTTTATCTGCATCCATTTTGTAATTCTAAAAGAGTGTATATAATGGGAAAAATGCTTTTAAAGTGATAAGCAAATCCACATAACTTTTGTTCTGTATTACTCTTGTAGTTGGGAATAAAATCAGTTTTCAGCTGTTCTTCAATTTCAAAAAGCTGCTCCCCCTTGGATGAAGTGGCAGATTGTTACCTTCTGCATATTCTCAATGTTGTGTGGCCATAGTTTATCACCACAGAGCAGTAATTTAAATCAAGAAAGACAAAAGGAAATTTCTTTTTACTAATTAAGCATTAAAGCTGTCAAAAGATGAGGACATAGTCCTTAAGCTGGCAGATGACTGAAATCATACACTCAGCACATTGCCCCACCAAACAGAAGTTTGCTACTGTCTGAACAGATTTTTAATTTGGAAGCAAAGGATTTTAACAGAGCCAGGAAAGAAAAAGACATGGGAAAAACCTAGTAGTCATGGTTTGGATCAATTTTCCTGATCATCCATTATACCTCAAGCCAGGAAACTCACTATTAGCCTACTTCATGGTCCCAGAATCCATAGAATGTCTATATGTTATTGAGCAGAAGCCATACATTGATATCTTTACTAATATAAAGCAAAATAGATCCTGAAAGCCTACACTCTGTCCATGTTAGGTGTAGACCATTTTGGGCTAAGTAATAGACCAACCTTCCCCATCTGATGTCCATCAGAGATATTGGTCCTCAAGTTCCATAGATGACCACATTGGTTGGGAATTAAAGGAGCTGAACTCCTACACCAAGAGAAGCTACCAGGGAATCCTTTCATTGATAAATTAGTTGGACCCAATGTGTAAAATTATAAAATATCTAAACAGATTGTCATGGAGAAAATCTATCTATGTGGTCGCTAGGAGATGAAAATGACTTGATGGCACATAATCAATCAATCAATCAATCAATCAAATCAATCAAATATAGATTAGTTGACCTAATATGGAAAGCACCTCCTTATATTCCAAGTGTTTGTTGATGAAGTCAAGAATTCTTCTACCCTTTAATTGTCCCACAGGGAAGGCTCTTAAAGCCCCACTACTGAACTAGTATCCAAAATAAATGATTGCTATAAATGTAACTGATTTCTTTATATGACGCATTTTATAGGTATAGCAGTGTATATGGGTAAAAGGGAAGAGGAGGAATCAAGTGGTCAATATACTGTAGTGTGGGAAGTGTTCTTACATCATTTAGATTCCATGTTCTGTCAAACCTGATTAGCCCATTGCTCACTGACTCATTCGCAGGAATCCTACATGCTAGCAAAGGTAAGTATGCGAAACAGAGCCAGCAGCAAAGGATTAAGCAGCTTTGTCATTAGGAGGGGCAAAGTGAGCAAGAAGCATTTAATCAAAATACCCCCCAAAGTTGTTTTGGCATGCAACAGCTTTCTCTGTTCCTCTGATCTAAACAGTATCTGCTAGTTAAAAGTGCAGCTTTATAACCATATTATTTCAGAACTTTTGTTTGAACCTTCTCAACTGAAAAACACTTTGTGTAGCATATCCATAACTGGAGCAAATGTAAAAGTTCAGTTTGCTTTTAAGAATTTGAAACATCAACATCCTAAATTTATTTTCTCCCAGAGCTGTCAAACTGAATACCCTCACTAGAAGCTTCACAACTTGAATATCATATTCTCATTTGTCTTTCCAGTTTCCCACAAGCAACAGACACACATCCTTTGACCAGGGCAAAAAGTGACCCGCTAATTAGTTTGAGGTCCCCAGATCTGGTTATAACCTCAAAGGCACCGTGACAAAAAGAACAGCACTTCAAGAACCTTGTCCATATTTAGACCAACTCCCCTCCCACTAAATAGTTTTGGAACTGTGCAAGTCAAAAAATAATTACTGCTTTTGGCAATTCGTTCTTGAAAATCCTGATGTCATCTACAGTACTCTAAAAGTTGGTATGAAGTTATGCATTACATCTACTGGGAAAATGGCCTGGGGTTAGCATAATAGATTCATTTGTATATTCTACACGCATTACGTTTTAGGCAACAACTACACCGTAATTCATCATGACAAACCAACCAATTCTTATACTTTCTTATAAGAAGACATCATTCTAACTAAATGTTGAGGAATCATGGCAGAATTGAGATGAGGATACAGGGCCCTGGGATCACAACCTCCCACTCAGACTTCAGATTGGTACAATACCTAACGTTGCTTCTTCCTTCCCCATCCAGTTTCCATGCAGATATCCATCCAAACTGAGGGAGTTCTTTCTGGCTGAGTTACCAGCACTGAAATCAATGATGGAGAGCCTGTGGCTGATCAGGCCTTCTAATCAGACTCATTGGCCCTGAAGTGTGGCCCTCCCTCTGTCAGAAAGTTATCTTCCTGGTGAACTTCCATTTCTGTTTCTCTTCCTTCTTCCTCCAGAATAAGCATCTCTAGCCATTTCTCACAGTATTATCAATATGATTCCAAGCTGAGTAAGGACACTTGATTGAATCATCCCACCTCTACCAACTGGATCTTCAAACTGATTTGATTTCCAGTCAAATCAGATTTCCTCAGGAACTTTGGAAAGAGATCCAGTGGAGTTTTTGGCTCAAGCATAGTTGCAACTTTCCTTCCGCCTATGGACAAAGCCACAGGATGTATGTGTTGAGTGTGTGATGCTACTGACTGAGCTTTATCGCCTTTGCAAGGTCTGCCTACCAGAATTGTATAGGAGAGTGCCACTTTGTTCGTTGTGTCTCACTTTTCTGCTAGGATTAGGCAGGTCTGCTATGGGCCTGAAACAGCACAGTTGTTGTTAGACTACTGCATATAGTGTACAGTCTTTTTAAAACAACAGATGATACACTAAAATTGATAATGCACACCCTTCTTAGTGTTATCTAAATTGGAAAGCCTCTGATTCCAATGTTAATTTCTCATGACTGCCAACCAGCCCCATGGCACCAAGATCACCAACACAGGCCCGTTCACATGTATGCCCGTACAAGATGTCTAAGAGGGGCAGGAGGCACACCTCTCTGGCTGCCTAGAGCAAGGACAGAAGCTCAGGACACAACGTGACACCTCTGAGGAAGAAGCCGCAAACAAGCAAACAGAAATAGACAAGCAGACTAAGGAGGTAACATATACAGTTGGTGGTTTTCCAGAGCTGGCTATACCATTAAGTAGAGTGGAGGCAGTTGCTGCTGGAAAAGAAAGGGCTGTGAGATATATAATAACTTCCACCCTCTAAACATTTTTGCTGCCTGTAGATGTGGCTATAGACACCCCCCTACCCCCCACGAAGTCCAGCTGTCTGTACTGCATTTTCCAGAGTGCCCATTGGCGGCGGCAGCAGCAAAAGAGGTGTAACGGGCAGGTGGGTGGGCAGGCTGGCTGTAGTTTAGGCACACCTGAGGACGTGGGACTCACTTTGGCATTTGGATCTCCTTTGTGTTGCACAGCAGAGCAATAAGGGTGTGTCGGTGAGGAGAGTGCCAGCCTGCTTTTCTAAACAGAATCTAACAACTGGTTGGGCAGACCAGGACTGAACAGCTAGACAACACCACTGCCTCAGAGACTTTTTTTTAATCGCACAAGCAATACAATATATAATACTGTATCTCCAGAAGAGGCTTAAGGTATGTTCTGAGGGAAATAAGTCTTGGGAGGCCTGCAGCTGAAAGAGCTTTTGTTAGTGCGACCCAAGGTAGGTAGGCTGTGTACCAGGGTTGCCACAGCAGATCCTAGGTCAGAGCTGATACAGGAGGGTTATTGCAAACTTATTATCAGCAATTAAGATACCACAAATTCTTTGGTATTACAGGAAACAGTGTCTTGACAGCAGCCTTCTTCAAGGAGAGGATTATCTGCTTAGATACAGAGCTCGTAATAGCTATTTACATTATTCAGGGCACCTTGGAACATTCCACATAAAACTGCATAATACCCATATTTTCCTTTGGGGAATTCTCTTTTCTTTCTACCCAGTAAAACTGCTCAGGTTGTTAGCCAACCTAGCAATCTTTAGGCATTTAAGTGATTTTGGAAATGAAGTGCAACAGAGTTGGAAGGCTGGGAAAAAAAAAAAAGCTATTGTTTAGTTTACACATTGCTAGAGCCAGTCTAGATGTCACTTGAAGTTGCATTAGTTAAAAGAAAGCCACTGCTAGCAGACACAGGAAGGAACTTTTTAAACTCTGGGAGTAAGGGAGTCGAGATGGGATATACCTTTAAGCTATTATTAGCCAAAGTTGCCACTGATACTGTAAAAACACTCTTCCTGTGGCTGATAACAAATATAGGGGGTAGGTGTCTGGGAGAGTAGGTTCATTAGGACCACTTTGGGAAAGGGCTAATCCCACAGGTATCCATTAGAAGCCATAAAGGTGTCAACATGATGTCTCATGCATAAGGATGCAAAATGACACAAGTACATAATGACACAAGTGCATGCAATGTCACTTGCCCTCCTTTGCCCCTCCTATGGATCCCCATAGCAGTACAGCCACACACTTTATAATCTTGATAAAAAATTATTTCTCCAAATTCTTTTACTCAATAAAAATCAGTTGAACTATAGACTGCATTTAGAGCAGTCAAGAGAACCGTACCGAGGATGATCCCCACCAAATTCCCATATGGTCCTCAGGGATCAGCTGGGCCAACCATGCTACATTCCTCTATAGCTCTCCTTTTCCTACATGCAGAGAAGGGAGCCTATTGGAATGACTCACACTTAATGCTTGCATGTTTTTATTTGGCATATTCACAGTGCTGAGCAAACTACATCTAACATATCAAATTGATGGATGTACAGCTAGTCCTCATTTACCGACCACAATTGGGACCAGCAACTTGGTTCTTAAGCAAATTACTTTACTTAGGGTTTGTAGCAATCACAGTTTCACTTAGCAATTGCTAAGTGAAACTGCGACTGTGGTAAAGATCTTACTTCAGCTTACCTTTGATTTACAGACCTGCAAAGGTTGTAAATGGGAGGATCAGTTGTAAAGTTGCTTTTTCATCACTGCTGAAACTGCATATGGTTGCTAAATGAGGCAGTCACTAAGTGAGGATATAAATCATTGAGGCATTCCTAAAGAAACTACTTTTGAAAAACTTAACATTAGGGAAGATTGCCATTTCAATCCAGTTTAATTTATGTACTAAAACAAATGAATTTCAGTTGTGAGGATGTCTTAAGGGAACACATCCCACCATCGTACATAGAAAACTAATTCTCTTAAAAAGAGAAAGAAAAAAAAAAAAGGTGACCAGCTATTTGTTGAAAGAAATGAAATAGACTAAAATGGGGTTGTTCATGTTGCCAAATATTTTAGCTGTACAGCTCCAGTGCCCTGCTGTGCAAAAAGGCTTTTATCATCTTTCAGCTCTTCTTAGACTTGGCATTTCCTCTCCCCGTGCAATTTCTCACACTTTCTCAAGGTCTATTCCAGAGGAAGAGAGAAGAAATTCATGGTAGCAGAAGCTAGATTCAACCTTTTAGGCTTCTATGGCCCTGCAATAATGGTGAAGGTCTGTTTCAGTTCTTCTGCCCCAAATTTATAAGAGTCTCCAAAAGGGTATTGTTATACCTTCTCTCCAAGCAAACTTGTCCTTGTGATTTGGAGGAACCTGAGGCTCTGCCCACCCACGTTCCTTCAGTGTCCTTTCTGTAGAAACTTGTGCCCTACTCTCATACCTTAACATCTTTAGAAGAGTTGCAAAATTTCTTATGGCTGCCATTGCTTTACACAGGAAAATATTTTTTTAATTTTAGGATTTTGTAACTACATAAAACAAATTATGCTTTTTATGAAGTTTATGTTGTTTTGTCATAGGTGACTGGTCACTGACCGCAGTAAATTATACATATTTGCAGATGAGTCTGCCATATTGAGTACACTGGCCAATGGTTGACTCAGATTTCAGAGCTGCTCTTTAATGAGGACCAGGTGACCCAGAGAGCGGCCTGCTACCTTAGGTTTCACGGACAGCAGTGGAAGATTAATTTCACATGCCAGGCTGGGATGTTTGCTTTCTCCATGGCAGCTAAATTTGGGAAATAATTGCAGTTTCTGGAAAATATCTGAGTGAAGATATATAAGAGCAATAGCCACCCTGGATTCATGACACTGTATTCCAATCCTCACATATTAGGGCAACTTCATGGTTGAACATACAAGTTTCAAGAAAGAAATTTTTAAATGATCATAACGTCTGGTAGGCCAGTGGTAACCTTATGTAGGCTTCTCTGAGTGGGCAGGCCTTGAAAAGTAACACACCAGAGAACAGCATATCCACCTGATCGAAGCCTAAACCCAACTCTTATACAAGAAGGAGCCAACTAGAAGCAACGCATATCTGTGAGAAGCAATGCAGGAAACTTGTTTAAGACACTCAAAGAATATATGCAGTAGTATATGAATTGTGAAAGATAATAGGAGGCTGCTTGTTAACTTCTCAGCAGTTTTGATCTTCCTCAAAAACTTGCATCCAGTGAACGGACTTTGCTGTTGATTCTAGAACATATCCTTCTAGTATACAGTCATGTTTTGAGATATTTTTACCCTGACAGATCACCACAAGCAACCCCTTTCTCAAAGTCTTAGGCAAATCCCTCATTGCTCACAAAATAAGGAAGAGTTTGGCACACACTTACATTTAATCCCCCACACAACACAATGTCTTCTGGCTTGTGTATGTGTTTTTTTTTAGAATACACTTTTATTGTTGTGGAAAAGCCTTAATGAGGAAGAAAAAAATATTTAATAAAATGGATCAAATGCCTTTGGGAAAAATTAGTACACAATGCTTTCTTGTGAAGCCGGTTGAAACAGCAGATGGATGCAGCGATCAACCTTACAGGAAGCATTTAAAAAGCACAGATGGCTCAGGTTTACATGTTTACAAAAAGCTAGAAAGGCAGTTAAAGTCTTCAAGTGTGGTATAATTTACTAGAAGGTCATATACTCCGTGGTTGAAAATGAACCCAAAGACTATTGTAAACACACTTATTGGGGTTTTTGAAGGTTTAATCCCAGTATATTTAATTCCTCTTTGCAATTTTAGACGTAACTGTGTTCATTTCTTGGTGAGAAGAAATCCCTGGAGCATGGAAAAAATGTAACTTTTCATTTAAGGGTTTGGAAGAATCAAGTTATTGCCATATGTTCAAGTCCCTCATGCAACTGCTACTGTTACTATATAATGAGAATACTTTTGTCACTCATTTAACTAATGGCTCCCATGATGTGACTAAAATAAAAATTCTGGCTGGGGTGGGTAGCTGGGGAGGGATTACAAAGAAGGTAAGAGCAGACAGCAGTAGGAGAAACACTCAGCAGCCATTTCAGCTTGGAGAATCTCTGGTGCCCCTGAATGGACAGGCAACAGCTGGGCCCCCACTGTGTTCTTTTCTCAGGCTAATACTCTGTGCTGCTGATCCAATGGCCTGTGATCCATGAAAGCTGATGCCATAATCAACTGGTTAGTCTTCAAGGTTTCGGCTGATTCCAAGTTGATTAAGGGCATATCCACCTTGTGAGTTTGGATTTCACAAGTAGGAGCCGCCAACCATTTCTGGAGGCAAGACTCTTTGGTCTCAAGTGACAGGAAAAATGAATAAAAGATGCACCAATGAGCTTGTTAAAAAAAGTAGTAAAATGGGTATGGAAAAATAATCGTAAAACAAAGTTTCAGCTGTGGCTATTATGTACATAAGGCAAATATCATAACTAGTATGCTAGTGAGACTTACTCCAGTTATGGTAGCTGCAGCAGACTTACTGAGCTAAAACTGGGAAACACAAGAAAGGAAATTTTATTTTAAAGCTGATTCTTGTTCCTGCATATATATGCATTTTGATGCTTTAACTTTATATACATACATACTGTATATATATATATAAAACAAAGGCAGTATTAAATCTAATAATAATAATAATAATAAATGTTACTTTGTATACATATATTTTATACACCCAAAAGTAGGTACAGTACATCCATGGAAAAGAAAGTGATTGGCAATAGCTTTCCTCACACAGGAAAGCACAGCCACCCAACAACAAGGGATTGTCCAGTGGGAGGCCCTCGTAGCTGTTTGCTGGGAGTGAACAATCTGCTGAACAATCCCAATCCAGAAATATTATTATTAAAATGGCTTAGAGTCCAGCCAATGGGAAAATGGGCCAGGAGCAGCTTTAAGATGTGGAGCAGATATGCCATAATAAGACAGGTAAATTAGCAATAGGCCTTAAAAGAAGATAAGACTATATATGTGGAAAATGAAAAAAAAAGTTACATGTTGGCTGTGTTCACATAATGTGCTTACCCTATTTTCTCAATTTGTACAATAGCACTGTTGTGTGAACAAATATAGCTATTCAAACATGGGGAATCTGTAGCCTTCAGGTATTGTTCAACTTTATTTATTTAGTAGTAGATTTAGATAGCTGTCCATCTCAAATACGTGACTCTGGGTGGCTAATAATACTAAAAATCTTAAAAACATATACAAACACCCCCCCCCCAATGTAAGACATACAGCAGCCGATATTTATTTAACTTTTATCACCCATGCTCAGTATGTCTGATAGTTAGGGATGATGGGAACTGTAGCCTGATAATATCTGAGAGACACTAGTTCTCCCACCTTAATGTAATTTTTTTCAGAAAGCATAGTTAATTCATTAACTTAAAGTGTTTTTGTTTAGCAAAACCTATACAGTATTTACTTTCATTTTTCTTTTCTCACTGAAATAAAGGATGAGGAAAATAAGACTCTTGTAAACTGAATCATACTAGCTCATATTTAATTATAACCAGCAGTACCGTACCAAATACCAAATTAATTTTTAGCTATTATTTTAGTATTCAGTTTGGAGAACTAGATTACGGATTTCAAATTTGTTTTTTATTATTGATTTTGCCCTGCACTTACTTAGTACATTCTGTAAGCCACCTAGAGTCCATTCAGTTTCAAGTGGTAGAAAAACCACATAAATAAACAATTAAGTCCTAGGACTACCTTGGTTTTCAAGCGGGAACATTGCTTTGATGAAGGTTCAAGTGAAGTAGTCTTGTGAAGCTGTGTTGTACAGATACATGCCCTCCATACTCCTGAGAGCAAGGAAACAACAGCAGCAAAACTTGATTTTGGTCATAGACCAGCATAAAATATAAACCAGGAAAATTACACCAATTTCATTAATTCCACTGAAACTTTTAAGTGATAAAAGATCACTAAAACTAGGGAGAAAGGGAAATGGCCATGTTGTTTTGCTTCCCTCTACTCTACTTTCTTAGATGGAAGATACTTGTTAGAGAAATTGAGGCTGTGAAGCCACAGAAAGCATCTTGTTGGACCAACAGCGTTATCTCTCTGCCTCAGACAAGGCCAAACAAAGCCACCTCACAAAGGCCTAATGTTTAGCTTCCTACTAAGTCACGGTGCTCTCTAGATGAGCTGCGGTGTAATCTGGTGCCATCCAGATGAGTTAGACTTCAATTTCCACAACTTCCAGCCCAAAGTCTAGCTGGCTGGAACTTCTGGGTATTGCTAGCAATATTTCTGAAGAGCATTGGACTGGTGAATGCTGGAACAGCCTCTTGCAGAAGATCTTTTGCAGATACTTGTCTCCTTGCTGCGTGCCAGAAGCCCCTTCTGCAAACAACCTTCAGCAGATTCTAAATATCCTGACTTTATCAAAGGAACTGGATCATCTATACAGAGCCTATAGAGATAGTGGAAGCTATGCATCATGATCTACATGCACCATTAATTTTCAGATAGTAATCTCCCAATGCATGGAGATTAGGGACAGCATGTTCCTAGCATAGAAAACCTTAAGGAACAATGAAAGACAGATTGCACACAAACACAAACATACCCAGAACAGGACATCTGTATTCCTCACGAAGTATTGGTTACAATATTCTTTTCCATAGAAAGTCCTCCTTTTCCTATTGACAGCATAGAAGTTTGGTTTAAAGTATAGTTTAGAGTTTTGGGGGGAGATGGGCGGTGATAGAAATGTGAATAATAAAATAAACAAACAAATAAATAAATAAATAAAGGTGGGATAAAAATAAAATTAAAAAAAATAGAGTACAGTCAAGTATAGTTAGAGTATAGTCAAGGCAGATCATGAAGGGATCTAGTAAAGGAAAATTGCCTTTTTTATTGATTCACAGCTTTTGTTCCCTTGAGCAACATGCCTGAAAGGTGAAAGAAGCACAACAGTTTACAAAGCATCAAAGGATCTGGAAGATCTGTCTGCAAAGCAACTTCTGAAAAACCAAATCTGTATCCAGAAGTTATACTTCCCTTCCCCTCCAATTTGGGCCTCTTAGAAAAGTAAAAGCCAGCTGATATTTGTATCACACACATACACACTATCAGTTTTTTCTTAAAAAAAAATATGCTTCAGGTGGCCATACCCAAGTTGGCACAAGATCTTATGCTGCCTGAGGCCAAAGAGCAAATGTTCTCACTCATGCCTACCCACAAAGTCAAGATGCACCACTCCCAATACAAGCCAAATTATTTTGAAACCTCAGGCAGAAAATTCCACCACATGTCTTCTTCCAGTGTGAAAATACAACAGCAAATGAAATTACTGAACAATGTGTTGTCTTATTGATGTCATCTGGGTTGAAGCATGACTGGATCCAATCTTGTGTCAGGAAAGGCTCTTACAGGGAGATTTGATAGAAGTCCATAGAAGTGTCATATTGATATTAAACTACTTGGCAAGGGCCTGACCAGTATTTACTAAGCTAATAAATGGCTATTGAAAAATTCTAACAAAATACACAATCAGCAAATTCTACAAGAGCAACAAGAAAAACCAGGCAGTGTAGCAGCTAAAATACATCTCATCAACAATTCCAGTCAACCCTAAAACATCTGGCTGAAAAGATATCCCTCCTTTGTGCAGCTTTATAGTATCTAGGATGTATAGTCCTGATACCAAGAAGGAAGTAAGGGCCAAGATAGCTAAAAGCTTCTTAATCTGGCTGCAGTGTCAGATGTATCATACTTCAAACCTGATCTTTCCAAGACAAGATGAAATTCATGGCCTCAAGGCTCAACATTTCATCTTGACATCATGATTAACAGAGTGCTCTCTCTTAGAAGTGCCTTTTCCTTGCATCGCTCTTCAGATGTGTTGGACTTTAACTCACAGGTTGGGGATGATGTAAAGGCACCAAATGGAGAAGATTGTATTAGAGCATCATGGAGTTTAATCAAACAATATATAGTTTGTTAGCCTTTTAGGAGGAGTGAGTATGATATCAAAGCACCTGGTAGGGTTTCAAACTCTGCACTCAAGTATGAGTGCCAGCAGTTCAATGGACTCTGTCTTCCTGCTGGACAGCAGTGGATGAAATAGATTTCTGGAGGATTTTGTGATATTCATAGAATGCAACATTGAAACCAGGTCTTTACAAAGCCTCTCATGGACTGTCCTGTTTTTAGCTTTACAGAAGCTTGCTGGAGGAAGAGAATATTTTTTCCTCCATTTTAGCAGAGTGATTCATTTGTTTGTCCCAGTTATAGCCAGCCTTTCTGTTCTTAGGATTCTCAAGATTGCTAGCAGATAAATATGTTCTTAAAAAATCACGACCTTGGAAATGGAGATGAATGGCAGTGCACTAGCATACAATTTATTCTCCATGTAAGACACTTTTCCTTGGACCACAACCAGATGGAGAGAATGGAGCATCTTGGGTCAGAAAAGATGCCCCATATTGTTCTCCTAGATTGGAATCTTTTGTGGGAGGTGCCCATGTAGTTATCCATCATGTTTGGCATGTCTATGAACCATCAGCCTTATTTTACAGTTTCCTGGCTTTATGGACCTTGGGGTGGCCTTAGCTCTGGGCTCAAACTGACAGGTCTTTTGATGACTGACTATATTTTTACACACAACATTTGAAGACATCCCTGGGACTGTATTCCTGCATCATCCAGAAGCAAACCATAGTTCAGCCCAAGCGATTATACAAAAGAAAACTAATATGGTACATGAAAAATTAAAATATTTAAATGAAAAGAAATGTTTGCCAAAACTAAAAAAATCACGCCTGATTTCAGATGTTGACAAGTTAGGAGAAATTAACCATGCCTAGGTTCAAGCTGTTAACATCATTTTTATGAAGATGAAGAGGGGCTGCAGTAATATGTTTTGCAGCTTTCTCCATTCTCATTACCAATTACATTATTCTATTTCCTCACATAGCATATATGCTTTTTATTTCTCCTTTGAAATGTCCTAACCCTTCTTAAAATACCACATTTGACAAATTCTGTTTCAAGTCAGCAGATATAGCCTAATATATCTTACTAAGCTGTCAATACATGATATAAAGGAAGTCTCTGAATCAAAGCGCTTAAATATTTGAACTCTGTTTTCATTTTGACAGCACCCCAAGGAAATGACTTCTGCCATGTTATTGCCAATGCTAAATCCATCACACTGATTTTTTTTAAAGCAGGAAGTTATTAAGTTGAATTGTCATTAAATTGTTCTGAAAGGAGTCCCCTCCCCACCCAAGAACTCATATGTATAAATGTGGGTGGTAGAGAATGTCTTAATGCAGGAAATTCATGCAGCTTTAAAAAGTGACTACTGATAAGCCAACAGCAGCCTATGTGTTTCAAAACCCACAAGAAGTATTGATGTGGCAATTTCCTGTTCTAATGTTTGGGGCATGTCCATATAACTATTTTTACTTGTGTAACCTCATAATAAGAGCCAGTTTGGTTTTGTGGTTAAGGCACTGAGCTAGAAACCATGAGACCGTGAGTTCTAGTCCCGCCTTAGGCGCAGAGCCAGCTGGGGGACCTTGGGCCAGTCCCTCTCCCTCAGCCCTGGGGAGGAGGAGGCAAGGGCAAACCACTTCTGAAAAACCTTGCCAAGAAAACTGCAGGGACCTAGTCCAGGCAGTCACCAGGAGTCAAGACTGACTCAAAGGCATAACACTCAGAATAATTTTAAGATTGCTTCTCAATTGCCCTCCCTGCAAGAGTCCTTGAAACACTAAGATCTTGGCAAGGAGTGTCCAGTATGAATGAATGAATGAATGTGTGTGTGTGTGTTTTATATATATATATAATGTATGTATATAATGTGTGTATATACTGTGTGTGTGTGTATGTATGTGTATATATATATATATAAATATAATTTATACTGAATCCTACGATTCATATGGTTAACCAGCTAGAACATCAAATTTACAAAAGATCTAGATCGAAAATCTTAGGTGTAACGGGAAGTGCAAACTGGAGCAAAGATCTCATTTGTAGCAGGAGGACTACCTTAACCACAATATGAAAGCATGGTTTCCTCCAATAAACTTCAGCATCTAGCATGTTCTTCAAACCCATATGGTTATTTCCTTCAGTGGTCTTTAGAGAGAAATGGGAATCTGAAGGAGGTACAAAACGGGCCTGTTGTCCCTGTCTTTATTTCTATCCTACAGCACATGAAGATGGATGGAGTGGGATAAAGAGATGCACAAAAGAGAAGGGGGGAAGCTTAGATTTCCTTTATCCTGGCTCCAACCCAAATCAACCCATTACAAAAAAAATCAGAACTTTTTTTTGTGTTTCCTTTTTTATGCTTATTTTCGTGATGCTCTCTCTTTAAGCGGGACAGATCCAATATCCCCTCAAATAGGAGAAGCCTTCAGAGAGAAGGCTGAGTTCTGTAAAGTAGGGCACAACACAACACAGCTATTAAGGCACCCAAACCACTGGCGAGCCCAACAATTAGTAATAGTGAATTACTTTTGTTACCTTGACAGTATATCCCTGCCTTTCCTCCAGGAGCACAGGCGACATACATGTTCCTCCCAGTCCTCAATTTTAGCCTCACAACTCCTCTATGAAGTAGGATGAACTGGCAAAAAGTGACTGGACAAATGTGGACCCACCAGTCCTAGTCCATCACGCAAACTACTACATTGCTCTGTATTTGGTGAAAACATACTCTTTTCTGTCCTAAGTCTGCTGCCCATCCCTTTCATTGGGTGACTGTGTTTTAGAGACTGGGCAGGAGGCAAACACATCCCTATTTTTCCAGGTCAAGGAAGGCAAAGCACAAGTGACTACCCCCTGGCTTTCCCTAAATTCCATATACAGAAGCTAACGGATGGGCAGCAGAATATTACTTTAGAACGTATGTGTATATCTTACTCTACCTGATGGCAGAAGGCTAGAGGGCCAAGAGCAGATGTGGCTTGCCCAGCATGCCATTCCAACCTCAACTTATGTCCAAGTTCTTGCCAGCACTGTCCTGCATAATGACAGCAACAATATCCCATTTTGGGATTATGATTCTACATAAATAACTGGCCACCTTCACATTCTGAACTAGATTCTGATCACGATTATTATGTTGATGTTCCAGGAGTGTTTTGCTGAAGCTCTTCTGTCCACTTCTTCTCCAGTATTGAGCCAGATCCTGCTTTTATTCACACTGGCCACAGGAAGCATTTGATGATCTACAGGCTTTTAAGGACTTGGGTTCTTTCCTGTCCACAACATCCGTGTCCCAAGGGCCTTGATTCTAAATGAATCAGGCAGGGTCCTATAAATCACGATCAAATACATCGTCACCACAGTGTGCAATTCATTTTGAGCTGAGGGAAAGAGGGAGGGAGGAGAAATCTGAGGAAAGACAGGATAAAAGCACCTTCCTGAAAGATTGAGTGTAGATCAGAGATCAGTTGTCAACTTGAGCTGCTGGCACTTTATCTCCTGCACAACAGCTAGCAGTCTTGTGAAACCGCTTTCTTCATCACGCTTAGAAGTCTCCTGTACCTTTTTTTTTTAAAGGCTTTGTTTCTACCTCTCTGAGATGGGGGAAAGGTAACACACCACAAACCCTAAGGGGCATTGTGTCTCTTTCCATAACGTTCTTACCGAACGCTTGCCTTGAATTAAAATGTTCTTGGATGAAAGCAATTAAGTGATTTGAAGGAAGGTGTCGGTGCTTCAGGTCTTTAGAAACACTATACCCTAAGTCTGCAAAAGTATGCAAGAGGCACAACGAAAGCCCTCAGATTTTGTCAGAAGGGGAAAAGGGCCACGACACGGGAGCGGAAGCTTGTCTTTAGGTTTTGCCGCCTGCAAAACTCTCTGAAACTTGCTTATGTCAGGCCTCCTTTATGAAATGAGAGAATTCACAGTTCAAAGAGAGCAATTTATGGAACATACATCAAAGACTCTCTATTCCAAGTATTAGACCAAAAGCTTATTAGCCATAATTGTGAGCAGCTAATATTTGAGGAGACAGACCTTACTATCTTCCATAGCATGGGCTGCTTTTGAACTTCATATATGTCTGTTAGCTACCCTGGAAAATAGATTGATTCCATTTTACAGATGCAAAACTGAGGCAGAACCAGTTATTTGCCTCACGACTGATGAGAAATCTGAACCCAAAGAACGGCTTAGGCAGAACACAGTGAAGCCTCAAATATTAAAGCTGAATTAAATATTCTTTAAATTTTCCTTTCATAGCAGAAGTAGCAACTGCAGCCATTTTACGGATTTTTCAGAGGCTTTCCCTGTTCTGGCATTTCGGCTTCAACATCTCTGTTGGTCACTGAAGCTACTCGCCAAGACCTGACAATGCTTAAAGTTGTGAGAAAGTCCTGGGTTCAAATATCAAATCTGCTGCTAGATACCTCTTTTCAACTTCTGCTCCATTTACAATAATGGATGTGAAACATTCCAAAATTATAGCTAAAGCCCAGTTATTATGTTCCTTATTGAGCCAATCAGATACCAGAAATGCTGGCCAATACGGTGCATGCCGATATCACTAACAGGAAGAAAGCCTATTTCTAGGAAGAGCCGTGGGTTCTAATGGGCCTCGTGCTGTTCCAGGCAACAGGTTTATCAAACCTCAAAGGGGGTATTTTGGGTGGAATATTCTGAATGGAATCCATATAGTTCAACTGAGAACTTTTTTTCAACAAAGCCTCAGTCAAGCCTAACCAAGATAAAGGTAAAGGTAAAGGTTTCCCTTGACGTAAAGTCCAGTCGAATCCGACTCTAGGGGGCGGTGCTCATCTCCGTTTCTAAGCCTTGGAGCCGGCGTTGTCATAGACACTTCCGGGTCATGTGGCCAGCATGACTCACGGAACGCCGTTACCTTCCCGCCAAAGCGGTACCTATTGATCTACTCACATTTGCATGTTTTCGAACTGCTAGGTGAGCAGGAGCTGGGATTAACAACGGGAGCTCACCCCGCCACGCGGTTTCAAACCGCCGACCTTCCGATCGACAGCTCAGCGGTTTAACCCGCAGCGCCACCGACAGGGAAAAAAATTAATCATCACGGCTAACGAGCTTTTATGGAAAAGAGGTTTTTGTCCTAAGTGCCAGGCCTTGGCAGCATAACTGCCACTCCTTGGTGTCCCTCATTTCATTACCATTTCCCCATCCCTGAAAGAAAAGGAAACCCACGTAGAGACTTCCTTGCAAGTCCTTACCTAATCAGGATGGTCAACCAAAGGAGGCTTTTTCTTTTACTTCCCTGAACCTGAATCCTGTCCTTTTGTCTTCCCTTTTCCTACTCTACAGTTATGTTTGTGTTTCTTAGTTCAGTAGTTTTCTGGGGAGAGAAAAAAGCCACATTACAGTTGTGGTGTCACAGAGCCATAATAGGGCTGTGCCACCAGAAAAGCACAAGGGGCAGAAAAAGCAGAGAACATTGTCTCAGGAGAGAATGGCATCAAATCCATGCAAATCTTGCATACCACAAATGCTGTTTTCACCAGATCCAAATTAAATATCTCACTGACTTGAAAGGGCTGGAAACAGATTTTTTTCCCCTGGTGGTGCTTATTTGGTGGTCCAAGAGGATATGACAGAATAAAGTGAGGTGGCAGATATACCCATGAAAAAGGCATGGTGGTCAACCACATGAGTTCCTTATATTCTGATTGTTTGACATATTTCCCTAATTCTCATAGGCATTGCCTTCTTGTAGTTTGAAATGTTATAACTCAAGTACAAGTCTCCACCTTAGTGAGGCTGGGATTGAAGATCCACCTATTTCTGAGGCTTAGCTTGCATTTGATTCTAGAATGAACGTATGCCCATCAAAATCTCACCCACCAGGACATTCCAAAAGTTGTGAGCTACACAGCTAGGAAGTTGAAAACAACTTCCTGGAAGAAGGCCATAGTATACCACTTCCATATTGTACCAAAGGAACAACATGGACCTTTTTCATGAAGTCACCTGGAGTTAATTTTGATTCAAGGCAGTCTTTACTTTAGCAAAAATCAACTGCCCAGAGAGAGATTCCAGGAACAGTCCACAGCTATACAGCCAAAGTGATGGGATCCCTATGTGGAACATCCATCCATCCATCCTCCTGCCTTTATTATTTTTATATATAGCTCAAGGCAGTGAACATACCAAATACTCCTCTATTTTCTCCACAACCACCACCCGGTGAGGTGAGTTGGGCTGAGAGAGAGTGACTTGCCCACGGTCACCCAGCCGGCTTTCATGCCCAAGGCGGGACTAGAACTCACAGGCTCCTGGTTTCTAGCCCAGCACCTTAACCACTAGACCAAACTGGCTCTCTATGGAGGCACCTATGTTGATCCACAGGCAATAGTGTAAATGTATATGTTTGCAAAGGTATGCCTGCATGTGAGTTTATGGCTGGGAAGACCTGGATTTACATTTTCTGATTGTCCAAGAGGTTCAACGGAAACATTGATTTTACTTAAAAATTGGACAAGGAGCTAGGCCAGACGTATCCCTACTCAACATGCAGCAAATTCTGTTCTGGTAAATTATGTCATCATGCCTCCTGTGGAAAAAATATATCAGAACTGGACATCCCTGCATTCCTTCTCTACTATGCCTGAGCCAATGAATGATAAATATATAATTATTGCTATAAAAACATTAAAGATAAGCAATACAAATGTTCCTAGGTGAATGGGAAACCCGCAAGATGTCCATGGAATATAAATAAAGGCATTGACATGGGTAATACAAATAGAACAACCCTGTTCTATGAAGGAACTTACTTCAGAAAGTTCTGGAAAAGGAAGGGGAAAAGCAATGGAATAACTTCAACATTATTTACCCACAGAAAGTGCAATCAATATAGCGCAAAATCAGTAATGTTGATGTTGGCATCCACAGAAAGAAAGAGATCAAAGGCGTTTTGGCTACCCAGCTAAAAATGTTTCTTATTAGTTTGTTTGCCGAGTCTGAAAGTAAGATTGCCTTCAGCCTACTACTGAAGCAATATTGTTGCCCCGGTCAGTAGGGCTTTGATAGTCAGTAAATCTGCTCTCATTTATTTAGCTGCTGCTTCGAAACTCTGAGGCCATCATTTCCTGCATAAATGAGGAAGTTCTCCTCTTTCTGATATTTTAAGAAATGAGAGGGAGTGCTGGTTATTTACTAACATATAAACTTCCAGTCCAGGGTGTCTGGAAGAAATATCCCTGTAAAATGCACAGAAAGGAGAGGAGTAGCAAAGAGATTTTAAAGCAGCCTTCCTGGAGCTGTTGGCCCTCCATCTTTAGATGTGGTGGGTTTACAAGTCCCAGAATCCTCAGCAACAATGACTATTTATTTTCTGAGGCTTTTGGACGCAGACTCCAATGCTTCTGAAGGGCACAGCTCAAGAAAGGCTGTTGCAGAGAGAAGCAAACAACCATAATGAAGCTTTCATGGTTTGATATTTTCAAAACACACCCATCATAATGTGAACATCAGAGAGTTCTGACCTGAAGGTCCACAAAATCATGTTGAGACAATATGAACTTTCTTAGAGAGCCAAAAGTACCCATGTCCCACTTCTGTCCACAGATTTTGCCACATGCTTGATTCTGATTTTTTGTTAAGTGATCCTGAGGACAACAGAGAGGATGAGATGAAATCTGGAGGGTTTTTTTCCCCCCAAGCAATAGACCTAAGCACTCAGAGGAAAGAGTAAATCACATAGAGTAAATATGGAGGGAACTTACTTCTGAGTAAATATGCACAGGATTGCATTGCAAGTCTTATATCTGGGGTTTGATGAATCGACTGTTTTGAGATCTTGCGCACAATGTGCTTACAGAGTGTTTTCAAATGTTCAAACCAGGTTATGGGTATTATGTTTCTATAGGCCTTACAAGAAACCAGCAAGACAGATGAGGTAAGTGGTATTCTCATACTGCTAGTAAAGGCAGCAGGACTGAGAGAATTGCCGATTTGCAGCCACTGAGTGAGTTTGTGCTGTCTGCATTTGTACCTATGCATTAGTGGGTTGTTGTTTTTTTTTGGTGGCAAGAAGCTGTCATTGATGGCATTTGCCTGTGGAACATTCCACTGTTGGCTGCCAGAAAATTGCATGACATGTCATGTGTAGCAATAGCCCTATTGTTTTATCATCATTGTCCCTTAGGTTGCATTAAACCGTAAGCTTTAAAAATATCCATCTGCTGTGCATTAACTGCACTTGAATGTCCATCTGTTTAACAGTGCAATTCTATACTGGCTTACCCAGAAATAAATCCCACTGAAAATTGTCCTCGACTCCCATTCCAACACACAGGTTTACCAGGCTTGAATGAACAAGAGGACTTGGTGCCAGTTCAAAAGCAGCTCAAGACTTCTGTGATCCCATGATGTTGACAACGTTGAGAGTTGAGCTGATTTATTTCCCGCTCAGTTCCAGTGATTTGAAACCACAGTAAAGCTTGTATTTTCTCTGCTTGAAATGCTGAGTTGGGGCATGTGGGTGTGTGTTATCCCACCTCCTGTTTCCGGAATTCAAGGCAACCAATACTTTCCTCTCCACCTTGAATAAAGCTTCAGTTCAGAACAGAGCTCTGGGGAACTTCCATTTAGAGCATCTTGCTGGGGACGAAGATAAAATAAAACCCAAGCCTGATGTTTTGCAGCTGGTTGGTCCCCTGCCAAACAGAAGGGGAAGACTTTTTCCACATCTGCTCACCTTGCCAGGGCTACTGTATGCCTGGGAAGAGTTGCAAGGTTCTGCAAATGTTCAAAGCAGCCCAGATTAATCCTAGCTGTGTTCCCCTACTTCTTCTGCTCCAGCAACAAAGAACCATAGTTGTAGCTATTGTGAAGAAGAAGAAAAAGCCAAGCTGGAAATAATTTTGGCTTCCCAGGTGACAGAAGTTTTTAAATAGAAACAAAAGTAATGACACCACTGAAGCTGGGTAGGTTCCCCTTGTAGCACTCCTAAGATTCTGCAGACACTTAGACAATTTCACAAAACTTGCGGATGCCAATATGCACAGGAAACACCTTTGTTCACACCCTCTAGCATGCTACAAAACAAAGCACCAGGCTTCACCAACATCTTTATTTCCAGGCAGATCAAGGGATGGTCAATTATATCAAAATGAGCATGCAATTGAAGGCACACACCTTTTAATTTGCATGTGGAATATGTGTGACATGTGTTAAAAGGGGGGAGGCTTTATTTGCCTGGTCACGCCCTCCATTTTGATGCAGTTGACTATTCTTTACAGAGGTTTCTGGGGCCCATTTGTATTTCAATTGTTTTTTTTAATATGAATGAGTCATTTTACAGAGCAGTGCTTTATTTGGAAAATGACAAAGCTGTGTAGGGTTATTAGTAAACAGTTTTGTAACTGGTGGTATCTCCCATGGCATGCATTTCACAGATGGGTAAGTCCCTCTGATCTTTTGCAGGACTGCCACCAACATACCCTCAAAATATCAACCAGCCCAAGAACGTTGTGGACTTCTGAAATAGATAAAATATACTAGCTATTTACTATTTCTCTGATGGTAAATGTTGGCATCAGATTACAGCAGTTGCAAGTCCTGGAACCATGGCCTCTCTCCTTACTACACTTCTCCCAAATCCTAGATGAAATCTGATTTTGGTGAGCATGGGGGATGATAAGAGAACTCAAGTTAAACTTGGCAAATAACAGCAACTGAAAGGAACTTCTTAGTCCTCCCTGTGGAATCTGGAGTCAGTCATGAATTTTGGCCAATCTTATCATCTTCCCTTCTCCTTCTGAATTGGTACCTGCTGAATTCTACTAAAAAACATACCTTCCATCTGTGAGAAAGAGCAGCAACTCATCTACCAAACCCTTTGGAACATCCTTCCCCCGGGGGTGAGACAGGCCCCCTCGCTCCTGGACTTCCGTAAAAAATTAAAAACCTGATTTTGCCAGCAGGCCTGGAGCGGGAAGAGGAATAGCCACTCCTGGGGATGGCTAGCGCCCTAGAACAATCATGGAATGGCCCTTATACTCATGGACTGATAGAGAACTTTTAGCCATCTAGATTTTATCATATTTTTATTCTTATTGTATTTTGTATTTATAATTGTTTTCAATTTTAACCTTGTTTTTATTGTAAACTGCCCAGAGCCCCTCCTTTGGGGGGGAAATGGGCGGTGATTAAAATCTGAGTAATAAATAAAATAAATATACCCACTCAGGGGCCCTCCTATTGCCTTGTCAATGAAACAGCTTTTAAATCTGACCTCCTCCACGTCAGGCCTTAACATTCTCTACTCCTTTTTTCATTCTAATAACCCAAAGTGGGGAAATATTCAGTGTCTTTGTACAGTCTTGTGTTGTTTTCTGCAGGGCGCTAAAGGGGACCAGACACATAAGTTGCGTGTGTGGAAAACAGATGCAAGAGGAGGGGGAGGGAGAGAAGGGAGCTCTTAAAAATCTTCAAAATTTTTTCCCCAAATATAAATGTGCAGTTGCAAACTGCAGACAAGTAGCTGCATGTCTGATCTCCGTGCGCTCACTGATCAAACAAATGACTGGTAATTCAGCAAGAAAGGAAGAGGCTCTTTAGAAGGAAAACCAAAGGAAGAGATTCCCATCTCGGCATGCTACCATTTTGTGAACTGTCCACTTACGCAGACATGAGGGTTCCGGTGCTCTTATGGAATTTTACATTCTTAACAATAGGCTTAATAATGAAACAAGGAAAATCATGCAAGAGCATCAGTCATGGTAAGCATTCACATCTGGCAGTCAAACTTTTGGAAGGAATTACCCAACCACTCACTTGCCTTTGGAAGCTGATGTAATTGCAAGTCTAAAATAAAGCCTCTATTCCTAAAGTAAGAAGATTAATAGAAATTGAAATCATGTTGCTCAGAAGTAGCAAAGCATGCTCGAAGCACTGCCGTGCAGCATGAGTGCCATTCTTTAAGTTACTTTCTTTCCTAGAAAGCAAATGTGGTTGTAAAAAGCGCTCTTAGGGAAATTCCTCCTACTTGTTGATTTTGCACCAATTCAAAAACAGTTCTAGGCCACTGTGAATCCATGACTTTGTGTTTGAGAACTGAGCCGATTTATTTCTGGCTCAGCTGTGGGGTAAAACTAGTTTTTTCCCCTCCCTCGGTCCCTTCCTTCTTTCATACTGTGGTTCTGTAGAGCTTATGAGAAATCCACTTCCCAATTTGCAGGAATTCCTGTCTATCCCACTTCCTGTTTCCTGGACTTTGGGCCTTTCAGGGAGAAAGGTGACTTGATGTCCGTTCAGCTTTTCCTCATGGGACTTGCTGAGGTTTTTCCTTGCTTTTAGTTCTACATATAACAAGACAAAGGCCTATAATATTAAGTAAAGATGTGGATGAGGTAGAAGCAATTTATTTTACTTCTCTTTTACCTGGAGTGGGCATGACAGAATGTTTAGCTTAGGGTAAGACACCATTTTTTGTTTCATCATCTCAGTGATTCAAGTTTGAAGGTGATTGCTAAAGGAGTAGGGAATGGAAGCAATGGGCGGGTGTGCATACCATGGAAGTCCAACTGAGGTTTAGGAGACTGTTCCACCAAAATTCTGCTTTCAGCTTTTGCTGATCACTCATTCAGTAGCAAGGAAACAGTCACCAGAGTTTGCTGATATCTACTCAGAAGGCTAATTGATCAACTTAGCATATTTTTGCCAAAGAAATCTAAAGACGTCATTATAAGTGATTTTGACCTCTGCATCCTGACACTTCAATCTACTTCACAGATGTTCCTGACCTAATCAGATATAAATCCTATGTGGACAATCATTTTTCACACATGAAGGGTAATGGAAGAAACTAGCAGCAGCTCCATTCCTTAGAATGCTTGCCCTCCCCCCCTTGGCTATCAAGCTTGCCTCTGTGACCTGTTTATTTCAAATTTGATT
Source organism: Candoia aspera (assembly GCF_035149785.1). Taxonomy (NCBI): domain Eukaryota; kingdom Metazoa; phylum Chordata; class Lepidosauria; order Squamata; family Candoiidae; genus Candoia; species Candoia aspera. The sequence goes on from NC_086153.1 coordinate 151,849,515, forward strand.
TCTATAGATTGTGCTCATTCCTATAAGGCCTCTTATAGGAAGCGCAAAAACCAGGAGTGGAATAAATGTACTAAAGACTGGGACCAGCTGCTATGATCCTGATGTCTCTCTCTCCTCTTGGAAAACAGCTGCAGAGGTCCATAAGTTTCACACAGGATAGAGCTATAATTCTATGTATTCAGAATGAGATGCATCACATTTTGAATTCTTTGTGAAGCTCAGACTTATTCTACTAATTTCTATAGTATTCTAGACACTAAAAGCCTGAAAAACACCACAATATCATATTATTACTATTTCTGGAGCATCTTTCACCTGGCATCTTGTATAGTTACATAGCTTAAATAGATAGGTTCCTGTTCCCAAGGAAAGTCAATAAAGTGAACATTAGAAATTAATTTTTAATTAGAAATTAATTTAGGCTAAAGTCAATATAAACAGGAAAGTTGCTTCTAATCTAATAACTTAATCTTGTTGGAAGATGCATTAAGATACATCTCAAGGGCCTTCTCTCACTTGCAGACAGCAATTCATTATAGCAAAACACTGCTGCTGAGACGAATGAATGAATGAAAGAACAAAATAATGCGTCCAAGTCTAGAAGGACTAACTTGGCTCTTCTCTTTACTCTTTTCCAAAGAAAGATTAAGAGGAAAAGATAGGTCACAGAGTGCCCAAGGTACAATTCCTCACCTGCTACATCATTTGAATTGCCGATAAAGCAATGCAGGTATATGCAGAAAAAAAGCAGGTATCAATAGGTGATTTATTTTCAAATTAGGGAAAGAATGAAGTGGTTCTTTTAAACAAATCTTTTTAAGAGGGTCAGCCAATGTGTTGTTCCTGAGGAGGAATGTTCTCCTAGGCCAAGGAGCTCTGGGAACATGACATCATCTGCTCTGCCCAGAGCATTTTGGCAAGGAACAGCCATTATCAGCTCTCTCCTCAGAATAGGAGAGTGAGGGGAAAAGTTGCATCACCAAATCGATAGGCAAGACCAAACAAGTATTGCAACTGTGCTTCAGTCGCTACCCCACACTGTGGAGAAGCTGAGGGACCATTAGTAGAAGAAATTGCCTATATTTATTTCCTACTGCCTTCCTACCTGAGGAGAGGTTAAATGCATTTCAGAAAATGGCTGTTTAAGAGAGTTGGGACCCCTAGATCTCTGCAGTACAAGCATGATTTTCCTCATAGATATGGATGGCAATCTGGAGACATTAGGGCCCTATCTCACTTACCTTCAAGGAGACAAATGATTGCCTTTTCTTTCTTTTTCCTTCAATAAGCAGAATCTGCAGGAGGTCATCTTAACCATCCTTTCTTAATTAAGGGTGATCTGAATAGGGTCCCAACAGTCAGTCTCACCTTTTCAGGCAGACAGCATCATCATGAAGTTACAATGGCCAGTCTCTTTCTTCAAATGGACAACTTCGACATTAGATCGCAATGGTGAGTCTTCAAGCATTAACTGCACAGGGTCAACACTGGCCAATCCCTTTCTTTCATCAGTTCAGGAGACACCCTACTGAGTGGAATAACTAATATTGCAACGGACTGAAACAGGATTCAAGATGATTTTGACAGCAGGGAGAAGTGGGGCCAAACTGGGATAAGTTCTGCATTTATGTAGAAAGATTTGGATGAATAATATCAGGACCGTATATTGAACACAACTTTTGATTTGAATCTCAATCTGGAAAACAGTCAAACATGATCAAAGACATTGTAAAATGAAGGGAATAATTTCCCAAAGAAAATTTGCTGTACAGAATGATATAATTATACATGTTTCAGCTTCAGGGACTGGGTAAATGATAATGATGGTGGTTTATATTTTCCTATGGGTTTCTGTCTAAAATGTATTATGAATTAGAGCAATGTGTCTAACGCAGTTTTCATTAACTTTGCACCCTTCAGATATAAAGTTAAGCAGGCTTGGCCACCTCGGCTAATGGTCAGGGAGGATGAGAGCTGTCCTTGAAAATATCTGAAGGGTGCCAGATTGGGGAAGGCTGACCTAATGGAATTTTATTTTAGCAAAATGTGGTGATAATCACATCCTCCAGGGCAAGCAACTAAGTGCCACCGCACAGGCTGTGTATGTGATGGTGTATCATGATATAAACACAAATGATTTCACTTAATATTTTTATTGAAAATGGTGCTGCAATTCTAATTACATTAGACTAAGAGAAAGTTCTAACATTTTTTAAAAAAAGCAAATGGTTCATAAGGCAATTATTTAATTCAATTCATTCATCTGAGCCACTGGAAAGCCATTATCAGTGGAACTACACCGTAATCTAAGTTTCTAAAAACACTTGTCAAGCCACAGATGATCAAGGGCAACCTTGCTTCACAACATTGTGCGTGCAAATAAAGCGCCTAGCCTCCTCAATTTAGTGTCCACCAAATGTGTGGGACAACTCATAACCTGAATTAGCAGCCCAAGTATCTTGTTAGCTGGGAATGGTTTGTATAGTTGTGCGACGTGTCCAGAGGAGGGTCAACTGACTCTTGGAACTCTGTGGTGGGCAGCAAAATAGAAGTCCTTGCCTCGCTTGGTGGGAGTCATGTTTAAGTAGCAGGAAGTAACGATGGAATCACCCAGTTTCCAATTGGGGTATTTAAAAACGTGAATGCCCTACTTCTACAAAACCTTAACATATTCTGAGGTCCATGGAGGATAAAGCAAAGTTTGCCCCTAAACCTAAATATTGTTAGCCAATCCTCTCTATTTATGTCCTGTATCCAAACGCAGGGGGAAAAAAAAGCACATTTGAGACAGGACCGGGAGGATGTGGCCTGAGAGAGAGAACTGGTTAGAAATATTTTGCTTTTGCTCATACTGGAAATCACGCTCTTAGTATGCTCAAAAACAACGTGGATAGCAAATGATTGCAGGGTTTTTTTGCTCTCTGAACTGATGTAACTGAATTGAAGAACATATAACTTAGTTCTGCTTCTTCTTGCTTCTTATTATTCACCTTGTGTTGAATGTATAAGCTCAGGGTGATGTTTTTCAGTATTGTAAACTACAATTAATATATTGTACTTTTACTATTTTTTTTTTTACTAATACTGCTGTAGGTCTTGTGCATATGGACCAGACTTTCTGCAAGGTTGATGTGGTTCCAGCCATTTGTTCAATTGGTTGAAAGGGAAAGCCATGGCCATTAGAACCCTGAAAAAAGAGAGGATTTCCATGTGCAAACACTGATTGATAGAATCAGTACCCCTATATAACTCCCCCAATCTCTGACTTTGCCAGTATCTGTTAACGGCATGGTGGTTCTTATATAAATAAGTATTATAATTCTTAGAAAGTTGGAAGTAAAACAACAGCTGGAATAATGGGAAAAAATGCCTTTGATGTACAAAATGAAGAAAGAGACAAATTGATGGTCTACTAAGAAAAGTCAGTGTTTATAGTGAATATTTTATTTCAACAATCTATAAGATGACTTTGCATATGCACAACATTGAAATCAAATCTACTACATACTTTGCATGCAAAGATGGAGAAGCACTATTGTGACGACAGACTCAAGACCTGGTGCTAGCTATGGTGCAGATCACAAACTCCTAGCAAAAGAGTAACTAAAGAAAATAAATAAAATAATCAGATCAACAAGATAAAACCCAGCAATATTTCATATGATTATGCATTGAAGGTAAAGAATAGATGTAATGGATTTAATTCATTAGATTTGATAAATAGAACAATTCTAGACTGAAATTCATGACATTATTAAAGGTGAAGCAAACTGAAATGTAGAAAGCAAAAGAAGGCAAAATGTCTGTCTGCTGATACATTGAAAATAGCTGAACAAAGGTAGAAAGCAAAAGGCAACAGAGATAGAGAAAAATTTGTGAATGAAGAAATGTTGATGTCTATAAATTGAGGTGCTGGAGAAAAATGTTGGGGATACCTTGGACTACAAGAAAAATGAATTATTCAATACTGGATGAAAGAAAACCAAATGGCTTGCTGGAAGGAATAATACAGGTAGTCCTCACTTAATGACCACAATTGGGACCAGAATTTCAGTTGCTAAGTGAAGCAGTCGTTAAGCAATCTGACCCAATTTTATGACCTTTTTTGTAGTAGTTGTTAAGTGAATCACTGTGGGTGTTAAGCAAACCACGTGGTTGTAAAGCAAATCATGCAGTTCCCCATTGATTTTGCTTGCCAGAAACTAGCTGGGAAGGTCGAAAGTGGCAATCAGATGATCATGGGACAGTACAATGGTCATAAATGCTAACCAGTTGCCAAGCACCCAAATTGTGATCATGTGACCATGGGGAACGCTGTAACGATCATGTAAGGACTGGTAGTAAGTCATTTTTTCCAGCATCATTGTAACTCCAAACTCACTAAATGAATGGTTGTTAAGCAAGGACTACCTGTAATGAAGATAAAGCTTAAATATTTTCGATGCATAGTGCAAAGGCAAGAGTCACTGGATAAGAGCCTGATGCTTGGGAACGATGAAGGTAATTGAAAAAGAGGCTGGCAGAAAACCAGGTGGCTAGATCACTGATGACACCAGAATAAGCTTGAAGAAGCAGTTACAAATAGACTGTCCTGAAGAAATGATATCCATTGGGTTACAAAGGGTTGGAAAGGACTGAATGACTAAGTTAACAACAGTGTAATTCTTAGGAACTTAAATTGAACTCCAGCTTATATACTAATTCAGCCTTCCCCAGCTTGGTGTCCCCCACATCTACAGGACACTAACTTAGGGGACTTTGAATTATGGATTTCTATAGCTGGCAGAGTTAAAAACAAAAATATAGAAACAACGCTGACACTGGCAGAAAGGCATAATCATGGTCATACTTATGTAGGTCAATACTATACACAAGATTAGATCTCAACCCCAGAACAGTTCTTGATAAACTGCACTGCTTCTCAGATTGCTTGAATTGTCCCTGACCTCAGTCTTGAACTGGTCACACAGCATGATGCAGAAGTTTAGGCTTCTGCCAGCACTTGAGAGAATGACATGCCAGAAATCTGTTGACATGCCAGAGACCAGTGAAGAAAACAGTCATGTCCTTTACTAATCAGACACTCCATAACACATCCTCATACAGATGATATCAGCCAATGGCATCTGAGAGACACTTGGAACATACCACTGCACTTCAGAGATTAAAGCAAATGTACAATGTGTGAAGCACCAAAAGGAAGTAGAGGCCAAGTCTACAAACGTTCACTGGAACTTGCCAACAGACAACCTGCAACTGGACACAACCACTTCATCTCTGGGCAGAAAGCACTGAACTGTGGAGGCCAAAGGAAGCATAGGATGAAATGAAGATTTTATTTAGAAAGTTAATTCTATGAAATGAATACTGTGTTCATCTGTATTACAAGATCAGTTTGTTCCTACTAGGGATATGCAAATCAATAGATATCTGCTTCACTTTATGGTGCTCTTTTATATGGCAATATTCTTATCCCCCAGACCTTTCAACAGTTTGTTTCAAAGTTCTGTAAAAAACATGTCTTGTTCACAACCTTCTCTAATATACAGAGGTTTTGTTTCACAAGAAGGAGCTTATGTTGGAGACATTTGCACAAACACCCCCCCTGCCACATTAGGAAAAATTACATACAAAAGACTATAGAATGGAAACTTGAATTATTTTTTCCCCTTGAGGATTTATGTTAACTATGTAATTGGGAAAAGTTACCTACTAAGTCATACTAAGAAAGGATAACATGCCAATGAGAAATAATGGGAGTTTTATGAAGGTCCTTTGGAAATAATGGGAGCTAAAAATTACTAGTGACCTGAGTAGGTGAGAGCCAGTTTGTGTAGTGCTTAAAGGCACCAGGAGAAACCAGGAAACTGTGAGTTCTAGTCTTGCTTTAAGCACGAAAACAGCTGGGTGACTTTGGGCCAGTAACTGTCTCCTAGCCCCAGGAAGAAGGAAATGGCAAACCACTTCCAAAAATGTTGCCAAGGAAACTTAAGGGACTCAAGGAATCGCCAAGAACCTGTCCTGATTCTTGAAGGCATTCTGAGTTGAAGGCGCGTGCGCATGCGTGCACGCACACACACACACACACCAGTCTCTGAAATCAGTGCAAACTGTACATGAGCTAGATGCAAGCCATATTTTTTGCAGGTGGCCTCCCCTTATAATATACTGCATTTTTCTGCATTATGTTCACTGGCATTTGAATTTTTTTGTGTTTATTATCATAATACGTACATGCTTTTTAAAACTGAGTAAACCGCTGAGCTGCTGATCGGAAGGTCGGCGGTTCGAAACCGCACGGCGGGGTGAGCTCCCGTTGCTCGTCCCAGCTCCTGCTCACCTAGCAGTTCGAAAACATGCAAATGTGAGTAGATCAATAGGTACCGCTTCGGCGGGAAGGTAACGGCGTTCCGAGTCGTCATGCCGGCCACATGACCCGGAAGTGTCTATGACAACGCCGGCTCCAAGGCTTAGAAACGGAGATGAGCACCGCCCCCTAGAATCGGACTCGACTGGACTTTACGTCAAGGGAAACCTTTACCTTTACCTTTAATTGCACTGGAGAATTCAGAAATGCATGAATATGAAAGAACAGGTGCATTTCAATTTGTGCATTGCTCTGAAATGAAAATTAGGCAAATACATACATAGAATCCAAATAAGCAAAATTTACAAGGTCCTTTCCAGCTGTGGTTTTACCCAACAGTTTCAATAAAGGAAAACCATATTTCATTATAAACATTGACACATAATCTCTATATGTAAGCAGCTCATTCATACATTGCAAATAATACCAGTTCTTTGATCTGCTGAGTCAATGGGGGCCATAAATTTACCTTTCTAATGTTGAAGGACTAGTTTCTTAGCATTAAAAAGGGTGTGGAGAATTCACTTCTATTGTCTAGCCATCAAGATCCATGTAATAGGTGGAGAAACATGTAGATATTTGGGAATATTAAATTTGTCTCAACATCAAATATATATATATATATATATATATATATATATATATATATATATATATATATATAATTATTTCTTCCTAGAACACAACAGCCTTAGGACATTGCAAAAACATGTTTTAATGAAGCATTCTTGTAATTGTGTTCCCCAAAACACAACAATTTACTTATTGCTTTTCTATACAAATGCAATGGGATCCAGTCAGTACAAAATGTTACGTTTTGTTGATTAAGCCATAGCCTAAGATCTACCAAAACTTTTGATAGAGACGTTAAGACAATTTCCCATTGTTTAGATAAAATGGGGATTTCTAATTCCTTGTTATATTCACTTAAAATTGCATACCAAATTTATTTACTGAATCAGTGACAAGACCAAGTGTGGGCTTTCTTATTTTGTAGGATTTAATTATCACAACTAATAATTTAGAGCCCACCAATCTGGGCTTGTGAGTTTCCCAAATGATTCCAGTTGGCCACTGTGTAACACAGAATGCTGGACTAGGTGAGTCTGTGGCCTGATCCAGCAGGGCTCTTTCTATGTTCTTTTGATATGCTGCTGATTAAAGTAGGGAAAGGTGAGCTGAAAGATTTTTTGGCACACACAACAACAACAACCACCAAAAAGGATCTACTTTATGACACTTGTTGACTCCTGTCTTCATAAATCTATGCATCCTAGTAAACAAACCTATTACAATGGAACCATTTAATAAACACATACTTCGAGCATAGGTCTTTTGCTGTTTTTCCTTCTTCTTTTCTTTCAGGCAGGAACTCTGACCACAAATCCAATAATTTCAGTCTAAAGAATTTCAACATAATTTGCAGAAGGGTGAGGTTGTTATACAACATCAGCCTTGCCTCTGCCATTCTTTTTCCTGGAAGCTGGAAGATCTGAGTTCTCTGTAAAAAGCTTTATTGCAGGACAGTAAATTTGCAGAAATGCTACCTTTGTTGCCAGAAAGAAAGCAACCTTGCCAGAGATCGAATCAGGTGGTGACACAGGAGAAAGAGATGTGACGCATGTGAAAAAATGCTAATACTTTGGCCTTTTGCATCAACTAGCACCTGAGAAGCAGAACTGTAAGGCTGATCTGGAAATGGATGTGATGAGTACACACGCGCACACACACAGACATAGGCAGTGCCCAGTCAAGCTATGGCTGTCAACCTCAGCTGTAACTGGCCTCCCTGATTCTTCCCTCTTGCCCAAAAACTTGTGCATGTGGCACCCCTGTATATGTGTGTACATATATGTCCAGCATCTGTTGTATAAATACCTCCCAGAAGCCACACACCAAAAAAAGGCAAGCCCAGGGCAAAAATTTAAATTTATATTACTTGTATTAATAATCACTAATCAAAATTAATTACCTGTAAAATATGGTGCTGCTTTTACAAAGGACATTGATCCATATCTGTATATATTCATATCTATATAGTTTAATTATTCTCTCTCTTAAACTCAAACCACACTCACACAGAGAAATATGGAAGTATGCGCATGCAAGTCCCCCTCCAGCAAAAACCTCAAACAATGAAGAAAAGGACAGGATTGAGGAAGGTGAGAATAGCTGCACTGAGAAATTGGAAGAGAAAGGAGAAACAAATCTGGGTAGAGAGGAGGAAGATGGAAGAGGAAATAGGACAGACAAGGAAACAAAAGAGAGAATAACCCTGCTAGGCATTATACAAAGGGTTAAATTCACCAGGCAAACAAGCCTTCCCAAGCAGCAGCTATTCTTCAAGCTAATCTCCAAAGCTTCCAAGGAAAGGCTTCCAAGTCTCAGCAGATGTTGAAGTTGATCCATTCCCCCCCCCCGCCATAATTATTTGTGAGGGGGAACTCTCATCTTCCTGTTGACTAATATATTACCATTGTACCAAACAATTTCAGTATTGTAAATTATATTTTTTTAAATCCACCAACCTCTTTTTCCAACTGCTCCAGTAAAATTTCAGGATGTTGGAAGGTTTCAGATCTTCTTTCTAAACAGATTAATTAAAATGGGACTCCATCGAAGGCTCTAGCCTAGTGGGGTCTTGTCATGCTGGTGCCACCTAATGCTACTGTGACACTGGTGACACTGGTGTATCCATGGTGTTATTGTGACATGGTATCCACTGTGATCAGGTATCTCCAAAACTTGTTGATGCTGGGGATTTATGCTGAATCCCCAGTAGATTCAGCTGGCATCATTTTGGCACAATGTGTCTCAAGTCCCCACACATTTCATTCTGTTCTTGCCTCTCATTTGTTAATAGACCCTTTCAACTGGGTTTACATCCTTAAGAAAAACATGCTAAGGTGTCTATGAATGAATACTGCACATTGTCAAAGAGAGGAATTTAAAGACCTCTGATTGAAACCACTGTAGTATACGAGGTAACCGCTCTGAAAGGGAGAGAAAAAACGGCAGTGTATTTGTATAGAATCTTATACATATCTAACCCTGATAATTCTGACCAGAATTCTGATTTTCCTCCTTGGAACTATCATAGATATTAATAAGCTGTGATGGAACTATCGTCTGGATAGCGCCCCTGTCTTTTCCTAGCATGGATTTTCTCTTCCTGTGAGCAGAGAAGTGACTTCAAGGAGGAATCTGTTGTAACCTGCTATTCTAAAAGAAGGTAGCTAATTATAAATTTAATTCTGCTTTGTTCTGAAGCACCCAGGTCCCCAATCTTTTATGGCAAACACAACAAAGTTCAGTACAGGTGTGTGTTGGCAGACAAGATGGCGTGCTGCCCATCAGGTGGTACGAATCTGGGACTCAGAATCACTTGACATCACATTATGCAAAATAGATTTGCTGTGATCAACACTTAAGATTGCCAAAACAGCTGTGTGTAAAATTGAACTCATTGTGGCTGGATGTGAGTGGGTTGGGTGGTCTGGCACACACAAACCAGAGACAACTGTCTGTTCTGACTGCATGAGTCAGTTGTTTGGATTTGTACAAGACACCGAACTGGATAAGGGGTGGGATAAGCATATTATGCAAATACCATGTCCCAGTCAAAAGTGAGGCATTTCTAAAGTCCTGCCTAGTCAGTCTTCCAAGTAAAAAAGTTGGACAGAGAATGGCTGGGGAAAAAAAAACAGGCTTGCTATTACCAAGCTCACTGGTACAACCCTGGCAATCACAGAACGCACCTCCCCGCACTGATTGGCTGCAGCACTGACTGCTGCCTAGGTGGCTAATGGGAAAGAGGCTGGTGATGTAATGAAGACTGACACAAAGTTCATGGGATAACAGGAACTGGACAGGGATTCTAGTACCCCCAGCGGCAGCTTTGGATTGAATAAGATGCCACAGAATATCTGCTGAGGAGCCATGACGGGAGTTAAGCATGCTGTATGAATGGGGCCAGTTCAGTTAGGAAGAAATCAAGGGCCAAAGTGGGGTGGCCTGATACAGCTAATTGATTTCTGTGGCACCCACTTTTCCAGTGAATGTGAGTAAAGAGTCCAGTGGAGTGGGCATCTCCAGGAGAAACAAGATTTGGGGATTTGAAATATTACATTACAAATCATGGTAATTATTTGACTTTTTCTCTGTTTGGGATTAATTCCCAGCTATACTACTATCCCACCCAACTAGCACTCAGTCCCCCAATCCTATTTCTTCTCTTTCAATAAAACCTCCTCTTCTGGGGCACCAGACATGTTGGCAGAGTGCTTAGAAAGCATTTGGCCCAGGAGAGATCAGAAAAGTCACACACCAGGCATTTCTATAAAAATAATTTTATTTACAGAAAGCAAACATATTTAAAGGCTGTTTGCTGCGAGGAGAGTTTTCTCTCAGCTGCATACTCTCTGCAAGCCTGCACAGAAGGGAAACTGAAACTAAAAACAAGTCCAGGCAAGTTCTTCCCTTAGGCAATGCAACCATTAACACGTGAAAAGGGGACAATTACATTCAACCTCTTCACATGGCCCAAATGGTTAGTTACCATAGTAACCTTAATCTGTAGTAGAAAACATATTAACAAGACACAGGAAGTAGCGGCTCTCTTTCTCCTCCTTCCCCTTTGTGGAACATTCTTGATGAGCAACAGAAGGAACTTTCAGTACCCATGATGTGACCACTGAACAGGGGCAGATTTATTTCAAAACTCATAATCATCTTGCAAGATAAAGAGAGGAGGGAGAATAAAAACACCCAATCTCTCTTTTTCAGCAGTTGCTTCACCCATAGATATCTGTTATATGGGAAAGGAAAGAAAGGAGATGGGGGAAATCCATAAAGGGGCTGTTTAGGAATAGTGGATTGATTTGGAAAGGAAACAAGCTATTTGTGCCAGTTCAACACAAGGTGGGTGGGAGTTTGTTCATCTCTTAAAGTACAACATCTCTTATGATCATTGCTCATGTTTTTTAAATAAATGTTTAACTGCAAGTAGTGAAAGTGGGGGGAACAGAAAAGTAGATGAATTGGGACTGCAGCTGTAGAAATGTGAAATTAACCTTTCTCCTGTGCCATTTTTCTACTTAACCCTCTGCCAAAACAACACTTTGCCCTGTAGAGAGCAAGAGATGCCACTCATAACTCAGAAGCACTGGAGTCACAATGCCACTGTAAGAAGATGATACACCTCTGTCATATGCAACAATGCTTACAGGTAGTCCTTGACTTATGACCACAATAGGGACCAGAAAAGTTGTCCTTAAGTGATATGGTCATTAAGCGAGGCATCATGTGACTACACCTGATTTTATGACATTTTTGCGGTGGTTGTTAAGTGAGTCACATAGTTCCCCACTGATTTTGCTTGTTGGAAGCCAGCTGAGCAGGTCATAAATGGTGATCACCTGGGTTGCTGCAACTGTTGTAAATACATGCTGAATTTTGATAATGTGACCGCGGGGACACTGTGATGGTCATAAGTGCAAGGACGGGTTGTAAGTCACTTTTCCCAGCACCATCGTAAGTTGAGGACTACTTGTACAGTAAAGCACTGCAGTAATTCTCCAGCATTTATTTATTTATTTATAAATTTATTCACTGCCCATCTCCCCCTCACGGGGGGACTCTGGGTGGTTTACAATAAAATAATTCCTAGATCATGACCAGGAAGACAAAACAGCTCAGGTCCCAATTGTCAGCCCTGGCAAAATATTCCTTCACAGCCACATGCAGGAACTGACGTATGCAGCAGCTCCTCTTCACGCATGCCCAATAACCTTCAAATTGCAGGTGAGTCATTGGACCTGAAAGCTGGATTGAGAGCCCCGTTATGATCCATGGTTGGGGCAAATTAGAGAAGTAGATTTTCTTCAGATCTCTTACCAGCTCCTCTTTTCAGGGAACTCACACCACCTAGGATGGGACTATCAGTTCAAAGGGATCGGGGCAGGTGAATTCTTGGGCCACAGTAACAGTCCCATCTCTTTCCTGGCACTTTCCTTCCCCATCCCCCACCCCCTTTCTTGCCTGGTACAAGACTATTGTAACACCATGACAGTTTCTTTCCCTTTTTCTTTTCCTGGAGACAGCTGTATCCTACTAGCTGTCTCCACAACAGGTGTTTCACAAAAGCAAGCCATCACCCGATCCATTTCCATGCCAAAACTTCTGCAACGTAAGAGTGCACTAGGCTAATCTCTGCTTTTCATAAGCAGACTCTTTTGTACCCAGTGCAGTAATTGAGTTCAGAGGAACCAACTTTTTCTTAGGAGGAGTGTGGAGCCAAAGTGGATAAGAACAGAATGGGGAAAGGGTGGGAAAGCTCTAAGACCAGTTGGTTGAATCAGATGAGGTCACTTATTTCATTTCATTATATTTCATTTCATTTCAGTGGTAAATCTATAGTTATCAAAGCACCAAGCTGCACAAACTCATTTGATTCAAAGCATTATTGTCAATGGAGGAATCTGAGGACTAGCCTGTAAATGTAAATGTAAACAATTGAAAACAGAGGAGAAGGTTCCTGTTGCATAGGCACAATAGACAAAACCAAGCATAGATGACCAAGGAAATGTATAAAGTGCCTGCTCACTGAACAACAGATTTTTGTGTGTGTGTTATAGAACTCCTGACTCAGGTGTAATGAAAGAATATAAGCCCTCATTGTTACCTCTCAGCTCAGCACCCTGCTTTGTTCATTTTCTTCCTCCATCTAACATCTTGTCAGTGCTGAGACAAGTTGGCCTACTTCACAACTACTGATGGACATTTAGCTTGTGAATCTACCAAAATGGCTTATTCCTGTTGATGTACATCTTTTTAGACTCTCATTATGGCAGAGCAAACAAAAGGAAATTTCAGCTGAGTGGGTTAGTTCAACAAAGTTCACTTTTGACTCCAAAATCCCAATCCAGAGGCGGCACTTACCATTTTTGTTATCATTTTTCATGCTTCTTGGTGAAAGGAAGGGTCCTGTATTTGGTCTCTCTGAAGCTGATGCTGAGTTGAAGGAGGAATAAACATGGAGAAACCATGCTAATGGGTTCAAAATTAAATTATGCAACCCCTCCCAAAGCAGAGGATTTAAGAGCATTTCCTGCTGCTTTTCAAATAAGCAAAGGACATGCCTATACAGAAAAATAAATGCAGACATGAGTGGAGAGGTGCCCTTGTGACCATCCTCCCTATATCCCAATGGATATATAAGGATTGCATTAAAATACAAAAGAAATGGATAAACTAGAAAGGATCCCTTGGAGTTGCTTTCTGGGCAAGTTGTGCTAATGGAACCATGATTTGCTTAGAGATGGTTCCCAATGGAATTAACTGCATTTCCTGTTAAAAATACATTATAGCGCACAGATAGACTGCAATACATTTTAAGTAGGAAATGCTGTAGATTTCAAGGAGAACCATTACCAGGCAAATCAGGGAATCTTTCCCTGGGTGGCAGCAAATGGCTGACCTTGGCTGATCTCAAAAAAGCTAAGGAGAGATGAACCTGGTTAGTACTTAGATGGGAGACCAGCAGAAAACTCTCTATCGCCATCTTTAATAGGACAGAATGAGAAAATTGTTAAGTACACAGGCAGTAATCTTACTAGTAGTTAGTCAGTTGGGACTTCCAAACTGAGCCTGACTGCTTGGGACTGCACAGACATTAAGTGCTTGCCATTTTCAATCTAAATTAAACTTTATTGAATTAAGATACCTGTCTGTGTTTATGTGCACCTCCTTATTTTACAATCCAAAGTAGTTTACAGTAATTACAAAAGCATAAAAGAAAGGTAGAATACAAGGATAAAAACAATAGCAACAATAACATTATTTTCATAAAAAGAGAACTCTTAGGGAGTGTTAATGTCTGAGGAAGGCCAACATGAAAAGATTTGTACTTAAACAACCCCTAAAAGGTACCTCTACCAGGCTGTGGTATACCAAAGAAGAGGTAATTCCTGAAGGCAGAGAAGATCTGTCTCCCTGTCGCCACCAAATGTCACTCTGAAGGCAGAATTTAGTTTTCTTCAAGGTTATTATAATTAAGGATGCTTTTTAGGTAATGTGATCTCAAGTTGTTTGGGACTTAATATATTGATACCAACAACTTGTTTTTGAGGGCACTATTTCAGATGCAGGGAAGACCTCACACTAGAACTGAGTATTGGTACAAGGATACACTATACAGTTACATGGATGTCAGAGAGAAGGCTAGTCTAGAACTCTTTTTCCTGAGATGCACGTTTTCTGTGTGGGGAGATTTTTTTCTTTGATTCTTTTTCCCACAAAGAGCACTCAGCCATGCCACCTGGAGTCTGGCATAGTACTGTCAAGAAGCAAGTTTTCTAGTTCATTTGCTATTTTTATCTAACCTAGGCTCTAATCCACGGGGACGCGGTGGCACTGCGGGTTAAACCATGGAGCTGCTGAGCTTGCCGATCGGAAGGTCAGCAGTTCAAATCCGCATGACGGGGTGAGCTCCCATTGCTAGTCCTAGCTCCTGCCAACCTAGCAGTTCGAAAACATGCCAATGTGAGTAGATTAATAGGTACCGCTTCAGCGGGCAGGTAACGGCGTTCCGTGTAGTCATGCCGGCCACATGACCATGGAAGTGTCTACGGACAAACGCGGCTCTTCGGCTTTGAAACAGAGATGAGCACCGCCCCCTAGAGTCGGACACGACTGGACTTAATGTCAAGGGAAACCTTTACCTTTACCTTTAGGCTCTAATCCAGTTTGCTACACTGAACAAGGTAATTCCTCATCTTACTGCGATCTGTCTTCTAATCGACCTCCCAAGTATACCAAGGTAGGAACCATAAAAGGCCACACAGTATTTGGGAGTCATACTTTTTTTAAAAAAAACAACAACAACTATCTCAGCTTTGTAAATTGAACTTCACCCCTATAATAAAATCTATTAAAATGAAAATCAGGAAATGGGAAAATATAAAGTTATCAGAGCTTGGAAGAATTGCTGTCACTAGGATGGCTTTACTCTTTAATTATTATTTTTATTTCAAGTTTTACCAATTCATTTATCTTCATTAACTCTAAGACGATGGCAAAACGATTGCTGGGAAAAAGATTGAGGCTTTGTAAAAAAAATGTTATATTTAAAAAATTTCAGGTTGGGTTTAGAATTCCAAATTCATATTTTTATTATGAGATTTTCCACTTATGAAATATCATATGGTTATTATCAGAAGTGGAAACCAAAATCTGGGTTGAAATGGAAGTCCTAGAAGAATACTGCTGGGATACTAAAGATTCCTTGTTCTTACCAGACACTGTTAAAAGGTTTAAAGCTGATGACAATCCTTTCTGGAATGCTGATTTTAAAATCTGGGCAAAATGGCTAAAAATTTAGCTCCCCGTTGTTCTCCTCTTATTTCTACTTTTAGCTGTCCTAAATTCCTTGTATCTGTTACTGCATTTTATAAACCAAAGATCAAGCAGAATTTATTCAGCTGAAGGATGGTTCTCATTCTGACAATCCTGTTAATTTAGAGTTGATAATGAGTTAACTCTTTCAAACTGTATTTCAATTACAGTTTTGATCTTTTCTTCTTAATTCAGAAATAAAAGCTCAAACAAACAGACCCTTGACAAACTTTGAAGCACTGGTATCGAATCTAAAGGACTTATCTCTAAATTATGTCATATCATCACAGAATAGCAGCCTCTAATTGGTTTGAAAATGGCTTGGGAAAAAAAGAAATTAAGACTCGAGTGGAATAACATATGGAAGTGAAAACCAGTGTCATCATCCTCAGGCCAAATTAATGACAATTTTCTTAAACTATTCCATAGATGGTATATCCCTCCTTATAAACTAGCATGTATGAACAAACTTTGCTCCTCTTTGGTTGGAAAGGCTGTGAGGAAAAGGGAACTTATTTCCACTTGTAGTCATCCTTCAGATCTGAGGTGTTTTTGGAGATTGATAAAGTTATAAATCAAAGAATTAATATGTGTCCACAACTATATATATATTTTAGGGTTTAATGCAAACATTTACTCTAAAGAATTACTGCTATTTTTTATGTTTATTAAGCGGTTTTTCCATACAATAAAAGACAAATCAAAAAAAGAAAAAGAAAGAAAAGGAAAGAAAGAAAAGAGGAAGGAAGGAAGGAAGGAAGGAAGGAAGGGAAAAAAGCCCCCCAAAGTACAAGAAACAAAAAAAGAATTATAGTTAAGAAATATAATGACTTCCAACCTTCTTTTCAACAGTTACAATATTATAATCCCTCCTTCCCTCTTAGATATTATATGTCTCTTCAGCCCCTCATTTAGTCCAAGTCTATCTTAATCTTCAAAGCTGTAAATCATCATTTCATTTCTTTCTTCTTTCAGCTAAAAGTCCATATAAGGTTTCCAGTCTTTCAAAAAAGTTTTTGTTTTTTTTTTCTCTGACCAAACAGGTCAGTTTTGCCATTTCTGCAAATTCTGACATTTTCACAATCCCTTCCTCTACTGTGGGATTCTTCCATTATTGTGCATACAATAATCTTGCTTGCTCAATCTACCATGGGTTTTTTCTAATCCATTGTCCATAAGTCCCAATAAAAAGAGTTCTGGTTTCTTTGCAATACTAATCATAACAATCCTTTGCACATTGTGTGAATTTGTATCCAAATTTTTTTAGCTTTCTCACAAGTCCACCATGTGTGATAAAATGTCCCCTCATGTTTTTCACCTTTCCAACACTGATTTGAAATATCCTTATACATTTTTGATAACTTCTCTGGTGTCACGTATCAACGATATATCATTTTATTAAAACATTCTCTTAGATTATAACACAATGTAAGTTTAATGCTAGTTACCCAAATTCTCTCCCAAGTGTCCAGCTCTATGTTATATCCAAAATTAATAGCCCATTTTGTCATACAATCTTTAACCCGTTCTTCTTCTGTTCAATTCTTAACAAAAGTTTATACAGTTTTGCTATTACATGCTAATCATTTGTTCATAATTCAAGTTCAAATTCTGTTTTGTGTTTTTCAATTCCAATTGTCCTTTTAAAACCTTATAAAATGTTATAAAACCTTTCTTTTAATTGTGCATATGAGAATTAGTGCTATTTTTGTTGACTGCAGCTAGAAGGTCCATAGCTACACACTGGAAAGACATATCTACGATATTGCAGCTTTAGTACTAAAATGTTTGGCATATCACCATTGCTGAGAAATTGACCTGTGTTCTGGTCAAATTGAAGTTAAAACCTTCTCAAATATATGGTCTGATTTTATATCTTATGCTATCCAGGGAACCATAATTGTTTTATGCCAGAATAATAGATTAATGTGTGGGAGGAATATTAAGAAATTAATATGTTTTTCTTGTCTCCCTTTTTAACTCTCATATGTATGTATTGAATTTTATTGCACTGTTTATAATTGTAAATTCTTTAGAAAAAAAATCACTAAAAAAAGAGGTCACAGTCTCCCATGGGAGACATCTTGCTTAATTCTTGCATGTAGGATACATGCAATTTTTCAAGACTTCTTGAAAACTTAATTTGGTGCAAATGAAGGTACAATGGATACATTCCTGAGTCTATTGGCCTCTTTGGCTTCATAGGTGCCGTTGCTTTTCACCTTTAAGTGTTTAGGATCTGGGCATCCCTAATGAATAAGCTTGCCAAGCTGCAAAGAATATCCTGAAGGGACTTGCTCTGTCTGTCTGTCTGTCTGTCTGTCTGTCTGTCTGTCTGTCTGTCTGTCTGTCTGTCTATCTATCTATCTATCTATCTATCTATCTATCTATCTATCTATCTATCTATCTCAATTTCTATAGCCGCCCATCTCCACCAAGTGACTCTGGGCAGGTCATCTCCACCAAGTGACTCCACCAAGTGACTCTGGGCTGCTTTTTAATTGTGGCTACTGATGTCTGGAGCTAGCCATAGTGACCATAGGGAGGGCAAATGATGAAATATGTACCCTGACATCACACACAAATGCCAGTCTTACATACTTGCATCCAACTTTAGGACACAAGTATGTAATCATGTCAGTTGTGTGATAATTTCACTGAAGGTGTGTGGTCAGTTTGGCATCTTCATCTCTTGCTATGGTCACCAAAAGATATTAACACACAGTATCAGAAATCGAGATTCCAACTAGAGAAACTAATCCTCCAATTTTATATCGCTTTAAAAGCTTTCTTAACTGAAAAATACCTGAATGTGAAAGTTTCCATATTATTTTAAATTCTAATCACAGAACCCAGAAATGTTCAGTTACACAAAGGAAACTTGAAGTAGATCTGATCATCTCCTTCAGAAAGCTGTGTCAATGTTATGGCTAAATTGTGCTGTTTTGTTTTCCTTTTCCTATCCTTTACAGGAATGTTTTGCATTACTTTAAGTTTAGTCTTTATTCTTGCAAAAATAATTTTTATTTTTAAATCCATAAACCAATTTGAGAGGAAATGGCATGTTAACTAAATAAACAGTTGGAAGTTAAATTAAAAATATTTGCAACCCTTAGGCTGCAAACATTGACCTAGGAAGTAAGCCCTATTGGACTCCAAAATTTCTGACTATGCCTATTTCTGAGTAGACATACATAGGACATTGCTATTAGAAAGACAATCTGGAACCTTATTTAGAGACAAGCAAAAACGACAGGCTGATGATAGAAGTATCAAGGCCATCACTGCTGATAAATACACCATCTTTCCACCCTGGTCAGAACATAAGGATGTTTGAACTCTAGCCAAGCTGATCAGGGCCCATAACTTACATTGCTTGCTGTGTATCATGCTCTAGACAGCTAGCACTGACAGATTACATACTGAATCTGTTTTTAAGATTATTATAGGAGCCTCAGAGATAAAAGAGCTCTTGTGCTATGTGCTGTACAAACAGTACCTGCCCCAAAGACCTTGCAATCTAGGCATCCAGCACAGACAAAGGGCCCATTGTCACCTTGATTTTATAGAAGGGGAACTGAGGCCCCAGAGCAATGAGGTGAAAAATTCCAAGATGATACTGCCAAGCTGCCTCTCCAGCCTTGGTTGGTGAAGCACGTGGCTTGAATGAACAGAGGTGCCCAGAGAGATGCTGAAGGACAAAATGGTCTCACTGTCAAGCCTGGATGATCAGAAACATACGTCTACAATGATGGACCATAACTACTGATAAATATGAATTAATATGAAGATGGGTTAATATATGAGAGCTGAGAGAAATTTTCTCTCTGAGCTGCCAAATAATAGGACTAATTCACAACCCTTGATTTCTCTGTTTTTGATATTGCATTCTGAGTTTGCTACACAGAGCTCTTATACACAAACATAACCAATTTTCATCTACTCTACAGTCTGATAGATACAATCCTTCCTGAGTCTGGGCTGTTGATGGAGATTCTCCAAGATTAGGTTGAGCAATAGAATGAAGAGTGACTTTCAACATTCTTGTGTTTTTTGTTAAGCTGACCTTGCTTGTAAAGTAGGCACAGCAACATTTTATTCACAGGAGGAGGCTTGTCCCAAGCATGTAGAGAATTTAGGAAGAACTGGTTCCCTCCATGTACCTCCAAAAATCACAGTTTTGTCATTTTGGGAAACTGTGTTTGCTACGTCCTGGAGAACTGTGAATTCTAGGTTCTGCAGTAGAGAGAGACAGCTGAGAAATCCTTGCATAATCCTGAGATGAGTGGTGGTGAAAAGTTTAGCTTGGTAGAAAATATTTACAAATAGGACTGGGGATTGTAAAACTGCAAATGAATGTTAAATGCAAACAGATGTTAAAGGCAAGACTTAGCCAGAACATGCCTGTACATATTGCCTTTTGTTCTTCTGCAATGCATTTGCCAAGTCATAGGACTGAAACATGTGCAGACCAGGTGGTAAAAGAACTGTAAAAGACAGATGGAGATCTTCACGTATAGAACTTGGGAGGGCAGGTGCCATGGAGAGGCTCTGAAGCAAAATAAGGACATACTTAATTTTTTAATTCATGACCACAGTTTAGAAGTGCTTAAAGTGTTCAGTGGTTCCCTGATCACTTCCATTAAATCCCCGGCAACCAAAAGCAAAAAACAAGATTTCTGCTCAGACCTAAGTTATACAGTTGACATCCTCCAAAGAGAAACTACACTACCGTAATAGCTTAGTGTGGTTTACTTAGTTCAGGAAGATGAACCTCGCCCTCTGAAACACTTTAATATGGTTAACCTCACTGAGACCTGAGAAGGAGAAATGGCCAGCTAATGTTGCATCATAGAGACAAGACACCTAAAGATAATCATTATAGTGCAGATCTTAGCAATTTAAACAGAGACATTAGATTGGCCATTGTAACCGTAATAAGAGCAGTATCTCCTAGAACTTACGGTTCTTTCCATCACTAGCCTTAGTAGGAAGGTCCAGCTAGTAACTTTTCTGAATTGTCAGACATGATTCTCACTCAACAACCAAGATGAAATCACTAGAAAGAAAGAGAGAGGGAGAAATTGACATTTATTTATTCAGAGGAACTCTGCCTGGATGAATTTACTCCAAGTGAAAGTGGGAAATCCCTCTTTACCCCAAACTAGCATTAAGGATACCTTACTAAAGCCTGTGTAATTCTGGCTTCCTTGATTTTGCCCAGCTGAATCAGGCTTGCAGATACAACTGATGCTAGACAGTAATTCATTGTCCAACAGTTCTAAGGGAGATTAAACAAATGAAACTGTTCTCAGTGGTACCATGGAAGTTCTATACAATGTATAAAACAAAGAGTGGGCGTTTGGCATTGTGCAGATGTTAAAGGCAATTTCCTTCATACATGGTGGATGTATAATAGAATGAAAATCTCCTGGAGACCAGTTTGCAATTACTAATATTTTTGGAGGTATAGTTACCACTAAATTGCTTGATCTGTTTATTGAACAAGGATGAAATGGAATTATGTATCTTATACCATGGTAGCAATAAAATTAATCTTTCTAAGGGCAAGACAATACTAAGTACAAAAGAAAAATTGTTTACTTTATACAACTTCTTGCTTCTCCAAAGATCAGCATGTGGAATAAGAACAAGTCAGCTGTCAGTCCCTGTATATTAGTGATGAGTTTTTATCATCAACTTCAATTTGCGGTATTTTTTGAAGCCATTTAGTGGCCTGCTAGAACCACTGAAATGGAGCAGAGCTTAACACAGCTGAGAAGCTGTACTCAGAAAAAGAATATTATCTTAGGTAGCTTCAATGAGCATGCCAGAGAAACACAGGTTATTGATCTTATACATTCAGCCCTCCCAAGCATAAAGAATCACATGCTTAGACAGAGTAAGTTAAGAAGTAAAAAAGAATATCTTACTGACTTTATTCTTGGTTCGGTTACATCCATGTTTGGTGGAAAAGATGAAATCTTTGTTCTTCTTTTGTCCCTAACCATAATTCACCCTTAGCCCTACAGCTGCTAAGAGCTGCATGGAAGATAGGGGCAGAATTCTTCATCAAGGCCTGAGCACATGGCTCTGATGAAGAGAGCAGCATCCATGCTGCCTGTTCGGTCGGTGGAAGAAGGAGGAAGCGAGAGAGAGAGAGAGAGAGAGGAAATAGGAGTGGCAACAAACAGCTTCCTCAGAGTTGCATTGTGGGATGAACTCAATTTACATGCTAATGCACATGCTAATGAGGCATGCTGGATTTGCCAGGCCCTCCAACATTTTTAACTGATATGGATTTGTGGTTTTGTAATAGTCATTTTATTTATTTATTAAATTTATATCACCGCCCATCTGTGTTTGTTTCTTAAGGTTGTTTCTATTGAATGAAAATAAAATAAATAAATAGATTGATTAGTAAATAGAATGATGCAAGGGACTGTCCTGAGGCTATGATACATTTGCATATGCATGCATTCTTACAGATTTTATTAGTGTTCATGACTAATTAACAGGTTCAGACAGTTTAGAGGAATGCCATCCAATAACATGGGAAGAGAAAGTATTTGAGAGGAGAAAATTTGATATAAAAGTGGTTTAGAGGAAAATCTGGGAAATCCCCTATATTCCCTATTATTGTGCCCAACCCAAATGTTTTCCAAAATCTGCTCTTTTCTCCTTGGGTAAGTATTTGTTAGAGCAAACAATCCTGAGAGATGACTTTCCAAAGTTTCATCAGTTATGATCATTTCTAGAAATAGAAAAACAGGCATGTGGAATCTTATGATACCTATTTTATGTTGGAGTATCACAGTGCATGCCTTCAACAATTCAAAGAGGATGAATGGAAAATTTAAACCATTCATTTACACAGTGGCAGCATGATAACTTATTTTCATAGATTTTAAACATTTAAACATACCTTCCCATCTTAAGGTCTTCATTATAAAGTATGAGTCTTTTAAAGGGACTGGACATGTATGTATATCCAATATATATTTAATACTGGAGTTCTCATGCACCTACGTCCCCATTGGTTCTTTATTATATTTATTGCTTAGGGGACCAGTGCTGAGCTAAACATGTCCACTATCTTCTCTGCAATGCCCACAGTCCCTATCTCTTAAATCCATACAAGTCTTTTTATCATGGGTGGCAGTTGGGGATGATTCTGGGGCCAGATGACCTTAAAGGTTTCACCCACATGCAGTTTGATCTGTTTCTCTCATTCTTTCTTTCTCAGCAACTTCTTTTTTTGGGAACAGCTCTTACATGCTCACAGTATCATTGATTTCTCAGTTTTGAAAAGGGACTAAACCTCTCTCTCTCTCTCTCTCTGATGCACGAACACAGCATTTCTCCAGCAATGCACATGCATGATGACACAAATGCAAGCTTTTGAGAGATGGGGACAACAACAACAACAACAACAACAATAATAAAACAGCACAAGCTGCATCTATTACTGTCCTGGTTGTGCAACTATGATCAAGAATATAGAGCCCAATGACTTGAGATGAGTTTTCTTTCACCAATATCATTCTTTAATCACCTGCTTTATTATATTCAGCCAATTTTTGAATGAATCAGGATGCTGTCAGCATTTACTCTTGTCCTTTGCCTCCATGATACTTTAAAAGTGATGACTTGCATTATGGACAAAACTGAAAGCTTTAGGGAACTGAGATTACCTACTGGGTTGGGGGAAAAAAAAACTCTTTAAAAAAAATCCAAACTGATTCCACATCAAGATTGGTACCTCATGTTAAAAGCAAACATTCCTCTAAACAAAGCCTTATGTGTCTCATAAGCTGTCAGTCATTCTATGTCTAAATTGGTATTTGGGGGTTATAACTGGGGCAGGGGGGAGAGAATCATGGCAGTGGAATGCATTCATTGATTTCATATATCCATACATCCTAAGCCACACTCCTGCTATCATGAGGGAAAGGAACTCTTTAAATAATTACTGGAAAGTGCTGAATGACCTTGGTGGGCCCTTGTGCTGACCAACTTCTAATACAAGGAAGTCCACCTTTAACAGCGTTTTCTTCAAGTTATCAGAATTCCATCAACTAATTAATCACCCTTTTAGTATTCTACAATCTCACCGTTCAATTACCTTATAGCTAAGTAGTGCTATTCAGCCAGTTCTCCTACCCTTGAAGATATGGCATATCTTGAGATTAGCTAAGATCCGCAGTAGGCCCTGATTTAGCAAGGGGGCTAAGAATAGTTTGACTGCCTGGAAAAAAGCTGACCAAGGCTAGAAATATTTTATCACAAGCGCAAAAGAAAATCTTGTCATCTGCCACCTGGTTCCTTTCAGTTCACTGCCTCACGTTGAGGCTATTTGACAACTGACCATTTCTGGACGAAGGTTCAAAAGCCCATTGTCAATGGGATGCTGATGACAGACAGTAGCTGCTCTCCCTGATGCCCTGCCTTTTGGAAGACTCCTACCACAACCAGTCCATGAGAACAGTTTGGGGAGTGCAGAGGAAAGGGACTGATAAACACATTATGGTGTGGCTGCAGGGCTTAATTGATGACGAGTTAATGTCTTGCCACCTCCAAGACTTGGCTTTGGCTTGTAACAGCAGAAGCAGAGTTGCTGACCAGGTCGCTTGCCAGACTTACCTGCCTATCTGCTCAACCAGAGCAGCACAGTCCAGGACAACATTTTAGGTCACAAGAGAGAGCAATCAGACCTTTTAAGGGACAAATGGGAAGCATTTGAGATTTCAAGCAGCCGTTTCTAACAGTTGAAGAGAACGGCTGTTTATTGCTCAGCCAACCAAGAGGTTGACAACCTGAATTCCAAATTTTTGTTCTAATCCTTTAAAAAAGAGGGAAACCCTTGAAAAGAAATTAAATGGGAATGCTTTCTTCCCATATGCAGCACATATCCATACTGTAAAGAGTTATAGTCTTCCATCCTTCTAGGAAGGAAGGAACAGAAGAGGTGCCATAATGGTAGCAAAGAAAGGAAGATGTGGGTTCTTACAAAAGAACTCACCCTGGTCCAATAAACTTAGGCGGAAGTAATTGTTGATGGCCACCAGTCTAACTGAAAGAATGCCTGAGATGCCTGAAATATTACTACTACTACTTTATTAAATCTATATTCTGCCCAACTGCCAGTGACTCTGGGTGGTCTCTGGATCTATTTACTGCAATCAGTCTATTTGTCTCTCTATTTCAGAATAAAGTTGCTTTATACAGAGTGCTATTTTATGTTTTAGAGCTGCTTGGCTGAAGGTGAACTAATGCAGTGAGCTGCATCCTCAAAAACTCGGGCATCTGTATAAATTAGAATGGTCTAACAAGAGCTGTGCTTCTGTTTAGTTTTTCTATGTTCTCCTGTGCCCTTGTCCAAGAAGTAATATAATGTACATGTGTCACCTTTAAGACAATGATACTTGACAAGCACAATTCCATACTGACTTGCTTGCATTCTTTTTATACCCAAGGCAGCTTGAATGCCATTGCACCTTTACTCATCACCCAGATAATGAGACTAGTATGTTCACTTCAGGATCTCCCCAATTGTTCCCTAACTGGAAGAACAGGGAAAGTTTGTAAAATGGAAAATTAAACAGAAATTATTACTATAGCAGTGTTTATTAAAAATACACTGGTTTCCCAACAATGAAAAAACTAAATCATAGTGTTGGAAGGCACTTTGGAAGTCTTCTACCCCAACCATCCATCCAGTACAGGAATCTTCATACCTTCCTGGACAAATGACTGCCTTACCTTTTCTTGAAAACTTCCAGTGAAAGAGCCTCCCAGAGGAGGCAGGCTGTTTCATTACTTAATGGCTCTCACAGTCAGGAAAGTCCTCCTTGTTTCAAATTTGGATCTCTCACTGTGAAGGTTCCACCCACTGGTTCTTGTTTCACCCTCAGGTGCCAAGGAGAATAAATCTACACCCTCTTCCCATGTGACATCCCATTTGATTCAAGACTGCTATCATGTCTCTCTTTAGCCTTCTCTACTTAGGCTGCACATGCCAAGTTCCTTTAATCGCTTTTCATAGGATTTAGCCTCCAAGTCCCTTACCATCTTTGTTGCTGTTCTCTGCACTCTTTCCAGTTCCTCAGCACCCTTTCTGTATTATGGCAACCGGAACTGGACACAGTATTGCAGGTGTGATATGACCAGCGCAGCCTAGAGCAGTGCTATCACTTCCTGTGATCTTGACGTTATGGCTCTATTGATGCAGCCCCAAACTCTTTGGGCTGCATTTTTTAGTGGCTGTGGCACATTTCTGGCTCATGCTTAATCCGTGATCTACCAAGATAACTAGATCCCTCTCACAAGTACTGCTGCTAAGCCAGGTACCACCCACCTTGTACTTGTGCATCTGGTTTTTCCTCCCTAAGAGCAGAACCTTACATTTCTCACCATTGAACAGCATTCATTCATTCATTCATTCATTCATTCATTCATTCATTCATTCATTCATTCATTGGACTTATATGGCCACCTATCTTATATGGTGACTCTAGGCAGCTCACAACACTCCATAAAAACATAGTTAAAAACAAAAGTACCCTTCCCCCCCAGGTACCAGAGCAGTCATCCTCACAGCTCAACCCCCTCCTAGCCCACTGCTTGGGGGAAGAGCCAGGTCTTCACAGCCCTCTGGAAGGCTAAAAGGGCAGGGATCCCTCAGATCTCTGGTGGGAGGCTGTTCCAAAGGGCTGGGGCAGCCACCAAGAAGGTGTGCCTCTGAGGTCCCATCAGATGGCAACATTTAAGGGGGAGGACCCCCAAATTGCATAACAGATCTGTACAAGGGAGTGTTACCCCATCCAGAGTCAGAGATGTCAGTTCTCCTGACCCTGGGGGGCCAAAACCCCACAACCACTCCATCTTGCTAGGGTTGAGCCACAGCTGGTTTCTCCCTATCCAGGCCCCTATAGCCTCCAGGCCCTGAGCCGGCACCTGAACAGCATCACCTGCCCCGCATGGGGTAGAGATGTATAATTGGGTATCATCAGCATGCTGATGATACTGAACCCCATGCCAGTGGATGACCTCTCCCAGTGGCTTCATATAGATGTTAAATAGGAGGGGAGAGAGCCATGAGGCACCCCTCATAATAGGGACCTACAGCTGGACCTCTCCTCCCCTACTAGCACTGACTGGTATCGGCCACAGAGAAAGAAGAACCACTGCAAAACAGTGCCCCTCACTCCCAGGCCCTGAAGCTGGTCCAGCAAGATTCCATGGTTGAGGGTCTCAAAAGTTGCTGAGAAATCTAGAATGGACATGCCACCCATTCCAACTGTAGGGATTTTCTCTATAAACAGTTCTGGACAAAGGGGTTCTCACTGAATGCCCTATTTTCATGGCAATTCAGATCCATCATGATGTAGCTACACGTTTGCAATCTTAAATGCACATCTGGCTGCTCTCAGATCAGGATGTAATCTCTGACTCATTCCCTGCACGTATTTTTAAGATGCTGTGACCATATTCAAAATGAGCAAAAGATGAGATAGCAGAAGGAAAGAGCTTAGCCAGTTAAGCAGGTTAATAGAGAAAGCATTACATTTGCAGTATACACACAATTACTTTTTCATTGAATCCTCTAACTCTTCAAGCGTTTAAAAAACCAGTAAAACCCCCTCTTCCCTTATATGCAACCTGATTAATTTTCCATGTTTTCTATAGGAATGAATTTGTCACTTGTATAAATATTTTGTAGAAAGACAAATCATTTAGGGCAGACAAAATCTCCAAGCATTTCTATGTTCCTCATCTATCATCTTGAAGTTTTGCTGCCCAGAGGCAGAACGTGGGGCCAAAAGGGTGTATTTGCTCTGGGCTGACTCCCAAAGGCTTACTGTGGGGTATATGGGCCATGCCTTGAGAACTGGCCTCCAAAGGCTTGATGGAGGAGGTGGGGAGGCTTGACTTCCTGCCTTCAAACACGAAACCACGACAGTTCTCAGCAGAAGAACTGGGGAAAGTAGAGAGCAGCAGCTAGACTGAGAATTCAGATAGTGTGACCCTACTAGGAAGACAACTGGAGGCTAACTGTGCGTGTCCCTATACTAGATTTTTATTCTGCAAGAGAATTTGTGTTTGGCACATCCTAGGTGACATTTGTCTAATAGCTGTCCAGCAAAATTAGCACAATGTATTCCTCTTAAAAAAAAAATTGGCCAGTGCACTGATATATCCAGAAGATGAACTTTCTCCATATGATTCACTTCCTTCCCTGTCCTTTGCTCTTGCACCCAACTTTCTTATCCAGATCAGTTATGCCTTGTTTAAGAGACTGGGAAGAAAAGATGAATGCACCTCCCATCTGTGTCTACCATTTTATTTTTCCCGTATCCAAACTAAGTAGTGACTGTACTGCATTTTTATAATCCTCACCTATGCTGTTTTTTTAGCCTCTACCAGGCTTTCCTTATCTGAGTACCTTACAGAGGTATGAACCAGCTCCCAGAATCCTCAGCAATGGCTATATTGGCTGGGGGATTCTGGGAAGTCCATATATCTGAAGTGTCCAGGTTGGGAGAAGTTTGACTAATAGCAATTGGTCAGGGGGAACTTTTGCTCTGGCTCTTTCTTTGCTTGGGATTCATGAAGGGTAGGCAGTTCCCTGCACGGATGAAGGTTATGAAATAGATAGTGGCTTTCACTGGAGAAACCATCACAAAAATCACCCAATCATGAACCGTAATGGCAAGAATGTCAATGCATGTACAAAACGAGCATAACTTGTAGTACAATGAGCAGCTGTGATTCTGTTGAGCAGGGCCAGTCCAATGCATTTGCCTGGCTGAAGCGGAATGGGAACCCATGCTGTTCGTTACCATATAGCTAGGGGCTAGGGATAGAAGGGAAGAGATAGAAGAGAAACCAGCAGATCTGTTTAAGGTCACTATTCTTCTTTTCTAGAAACAGCAATCTGGAACAAAACCACAGGGAATATTAAAGGTAAGGACTCCCTTTCAGCAAATTTGAGTATCTATGAGCGACAGTTGTGAATAAATGTATTCCTATATGAGGGAGCGTTGTGTGAATGGCTATAGGAGTGTAAAAATCTCTGTGTAACAGCAACATATTGTAATTTATACAGCCTAAAATTTCTGTGGAGATCAGTATAGGACCCTACTCCAAAGACTGTCCGCCTGTGATCTAAATATTGACTGTCATAGCTTGAACTGAAGTTGGTCGTTACCAGATGATCACTGCTTAATTTCTTTTTTGTTCTCTGAAACCACTGTGATATCAACATGAAATCTGATGGATTATTTAGATAAGATAATGGAAAGCTAAAGAGGGAGAAAGGATTGTACTCATGAGAGTACATAAGAGTACATAAAGGAAGATGAAGACTATGGGTCATGGCAATGGGTAGAGAACTGGAACAAACAAACCAAGTTCAAGTCAGGCCTTGCCTAGGGCACTTTCTTAGCAGTTTTACAGAAGAACAAACACTTCCTGAGCTCCAATGCTTTGAAATATGCAATCATAAAAGCCAACAATTCTACGCTCTGCAGAATTTATTGGAACCTTCATTAGAGGTTGTATCCTGATGGAAGGAGAGGCCATAACTCAGTGGTGCAGCACGTGTTTCCCATGAGAAATTATTTCAAGGTATTACAATCCAAAGAAATGGTGCAATCCCTAAGGCTCCCAGACCTTCAAGTTACAGAAGCATTTCAGCGGAAATTTCAGTTAGTGATATGATACATAAAATCACAATCATTGGTATAAATAGAGCTGAAGCCTACTAAGGACAGCTGCTATTTTCTGGTACCTGCACCAGACATCCATCCATCCATCCATCCATCCATCCATCCATCCATCCATCCATCTATCCATCCATCTATCCATCCATTCATTCTAAATGTATATATCTAACCAATGGAACTCTGGGCAGAGGACAGAAATTTGAACAGAAATATTGAGATGTTGGCATGAGCGCCCTTTACAAAACTTACTGGAATTCTTTAGATTTCAGCTTAACTGCAGATCCAGCTTGAATGGTGGAGACCAGTGATTCTTGAGTTACCAGCATCAAGAGTTGTTCCTGAAATCACCTCCAAGTGCTGATGGCTTTGTACTGGATGAAGGAAACTGTTTTGCCCATTGACAAGGAACCATTGTCACCCCATAATGAGTTTCCTTTCTGCCTTCAGTTAAGGCATGATTTGGAGGTCATTCAGGGAGAAGTAGATTTATCCTTGCAGTTGTGTGTTTCAATTAATTACCTTCTTGGGGACAGCAAACTGAAACATGTTTAAGTCCTATAGATTTCAATGGGCTATATCTAAGCTGACTCAGTGAAATCTAAGAGAGATTTCAGCTTTTGCCAGAGGAATTGCCTTTACGTTCAATTAAAGTGTTATCCCATTAATTAATTAAATCAGCAGTTTCATTCTATTTTATTTCTTTGGAAAACAAAAGCTGGAAGAAAGCAATATAGCTGAATGCTCAGAGAACTAAGCTCTGCATTTCTCATACATAGCAGATGAGTTGATGAATCCATTTTGGATAATACGTTGTCCTTCTTCCTCCTTTTCCCCTCTCTCCCTTTTGGCAGAATATTAAATGAAGAGAGCTCTGCCAACACACCCAGCCACCCACCCAAAAAGGAAAGAAAAAAGAAAAACCCCAAACAGTCTGAATTGGTCCAATCATGTAATAGATTGACCATATCAGCTACTGTTTGTGAGAACTGGACTGTAAAGACAAAACTGCTATTTATTTTCCTATGTACTGTGTATTGCACAAGGGTTGCCCTCAGTCTTTTCCTTCTTCGTCCTGACCTCTTACCGTTTCATGATCTCTAGTCTCTGCAAGAGAACTGAAGTCTGCTTTCATGTCCAAAAATGTTAAGAAAATATTGGAATTATTATGATTACCTCTGAGGCATTTAGCTTCTAGGAACCAAGAAAAACTTCACATCACCTCTGTATAAAATTACATCATCTCAAAATCACATATGCCAAAACACCAGTGGTTGAGTTGTTGTTTTTTCAAAGGGGCCTTTAGTGGCTTCATGAGCTTCTGAAGAATCCTGTTTGCCTTCAACTAACTAATGAAAGAGAACATAGTTAACTATTACTAGATACAGAGATGTGTGTCTGCTACTGTAGCCAGTGCTCAAAAAAGCTGCAAAGTTCTTCTGGCTCAGAGTTTCCATCTTCATGAGCAATGAGGACCAAGAAGGACTTCATGGTTATTAAAGCAAAAACTCCCTCTCTAATAAAGGATCTATGAAGTCATTCAGAGATTCTTAGTCTGGGGTGTGTTATGGCTTTTAGGATGAAGGTCATTCTTGGCTTCTGACTAGTGTCCCAGCAGTTATGCTCTAAAAGTGGACAAACCAAGATAAAAATAATAAATGTACTGTAAATTTAATTCCATTCCAATTAATATTATTCCCTATATAGTTAATTTATTTTATCTCAGTCACATTAAACTTACAATTCAGCAGAAACTTATAGAAGGATTTTAGGAGCCTCACCTACAACTTTGGGTGGAGGCACGTGGTCACGAGACTGTACGTTTGGTATTCCTCTTATAAGTAATCACCTGAGTGGTCAACCTAGGTGAGTGGTCACTGCATTCCTTCCACAATTAGTATGTCATTTGCCTGGCCAGAGTGGACAAATTGTGACATCACTAAAATCCTTCCCCAGATGTCATACTATTTCCCTAATAAACTGCCTCTTGAAGCAGTTATCTGTACTTATTGCATCAGATGAACCATCTCTAGGTATACATTTTCTCAGCCCTTTGAGGTAGTTCAGATTAGGAAACCAAAGTTATGAATGCTAATACTACTTTTATTACAAGGTTACCATAACAGAATTTTGGAAGTCTGAATGGGCCTCCCTACGCCCTGCTTTTATCTTCAGAGAGCTAGGGAGGGTCAAGTCTGAGACTTTTTTCCAAATTGCATTTCTGCTTTGGACTCAAATTTATTTTATCTGATTGTTGTCTTGGTTGAGGCTCTTCCTCCTGTTCCTGAAGGTTATTCTTACAGCCGATTACACATTTCAACTAACAGCATCCCAAACACTGATATTTTGATATTGTGTCATTGTGGCTGTCATCCTCCCCATTTTTTATTTGACCTTCCAGCACTTCCATCTCTTTTCTAGAACTCCTAGCAATCAGATCCAGGCTTCCCACCACCTTTCACATGTATAGTGTTTGTTGAACATGCCATGTCTCATGTAGGCTGAGAGTGTACTTGCCTCATACTGGTAAGACAGGCATGAATCAGGCATGAGACAATTTGCACAGATAAGGCTCCCAATGCACTGAGTCAGTGCATCATTATTGGTGTTAGTAACTGGTACCAGGAGCCAGTTGGAGGACAAGGCAAAAGTAAATGAGTGTAATGGTTGCTTACTCCAATATACTCAGTCTCACAAGCCTGGGCTTTAAGATAACTGATTTATTAAAGGAATATGGTGCAAATACAGACAAAGCTGAGAATAAAGCAAAAGCGCGCGAAATACAGATCAAATACTGTTGCTTCAGTCCAACTCCGCCCCGCGTCCCGTCGTAGCAACCACCCCATGCCAGATGCTACCCAGCGTCATAACCCGGCCTGGGAAAGTAACCTTGAAGAAAGATACCAACCCAAACATGCATTCCATAGATTACAGCCTCGCAGGGCTGGAAATTTCCAACAGGGAAACACGGAGCAACAGAGTGACATGTGAAGCGTTACGATGTATATGGAACATTGGAACGGAGAACATGACAATGAGCAACTATCAAAAAGAATCCTGCCCAGAAATGGAAAGGGGGAAAGGACAGTATTATGGCACAACAGCAGAGATAGCTCAGAGCTAGAGGAAGAGATGAGATCCTCTGGGAATGTATCTGCCCCCAACAGAAAGATGGACAATATAGTACTGGAGAAGATCAAGGAAGTGAATGAGGATACCATATTCCCTGGGAAGGGGATGAGAAGAACCAAGAAGAAGAGAGGAGAATGGAAGAGGACCATGCCACCTATTGCAGATGAGATATAGAAAAAGTCTGTGGAGGAGAGGGTATCCAACTAGACAAGCCCTAGTTGAGCACAGCAAGCAACTACACCACCTAGTAACTCTGCCCAGTTACTAGTTACTGCCCAGGTGGAGGCATCTTGCATGCCTTCTCTTCTACATACAATGCTCCTATTTTTCCAATAGTTTGGCTTGCTGCAATTTCATGTATATTCATTCACAACAGTCCAATCCTATTTCTACATCAATTCGCATACATGATTTTGAAAACATTTTCAGTAAGCGTGCCTTTTAAAATGCATTTGATCTTTAAATATGCATGGGTGTATGCTCCTCCCAAAATACACTTTTTTGTATCCACTTCATATGTATTTTGAGACCTGAATCAAAGGGCGAAAGTTGAAGAACTATGTCCATTAACAGAACAACTATATTCTGATCCATATATTAATTGGGGAAGGGTAAATCAAGTTGCTTGCTTAAAAAAATGGCTCAGATGACATCTCTGAGCATCCTTCCCCACATCCCTTTTCTATAGTTCCACAATTTCCTTTCTTTTCCTTTTTCTTCTGGTAGTCTTCTCATGAATCATTCTCCATAAAGACCCCAGCTGAGAACTGCAGCACTCCATTAAAGGTTTTCTGACCTTCGTCCACAAGGGATGTTCATTTGCTTTGCTGTTTAAAATGAAAAACAACATACTTCATTGCTTGAAATGGGCTTAATCCTTTGCCTTGATGAGAAAGAGCTGCCTTTCAGTTTCTCCTGTCTGTCCATACAAAACTCGCTGCTTACAAAATACACATGGTTTCCCAGCTGGCCTTGAGGTGTCACTAGGCTCCAGCTTTGAATCAGGTGCTGTTGGTTCTTGCATCTCAGGCAATCAGATCCTGCTGGTCTCACAACCAGATAGGTCAATCCCTACAGACTTTTCCCTCTTGCAGGTACAATTCCTTCCTTCAAATATTATTCTCAGATTGCTCTAGGAAATTATTCATTTTATTTTATTTATAAGATTTATAAACTGCCTCTATCATGGAACACCAATATTAAATACTGATTAAAATATAAGTAGAGAGATCATTATACTAAATTTCACTATAGAAAGTACAGTATGGCACTCTGTCAGGGGTGAATTTAATTTGTGTCTCTCTGTGCTGAGATAGCCTGTCTCACTTTCCCCCTTAATTAGTACGTTTTGTCATCTAGTCCATAGACAGCACGGCATACTGATCAATCAAAAATAAAATCAACCACTAGGTGGTCAAAATCCATGAACTGCATGCCAACATCTGTCTTCTTTTTGAATCAGAATATTTCCTTCTTTGACCATCCTTTATTATATAAGCCACCTTTTCATTCCATTGAATGTTTGTTTACCCCAAAGCTATTAAATAATAAACTGTTTAGTACAGCTGTATGATCAGGTATTAGAACTATAACTCTAGGCATGTTAACATAGGGCACCTTCTCCAAGTTTATATTTCAGAAGGAGGACGGAACTGAAGAGAGGTGAATTTGGGAGGTTGGGGTGGAAGGACAGGAAGCTCAGAGTCCTAAGTGACAGGTTTATGATTGTACATTTAGTGCTAGTGAAGGCAAGGATTAGCAACCTATAGATTCATACCAATAAAAGAAGTTACTAGGAGTAACCTTGTGATGCAAGCTAAAAGTTAGGAAACTGTTTACAGCCTATTTTAAGTTATGTCGAACTATCCATTCAGTCGTATCCAACCCTTGGCAATTCCATAAGCCTGCATTCTCCATGATTTCCAATCTTGTACAGCTTCCTTCAGTTGCTCTATATTCTGGCCTGTGTCTGCTTTTATTACATCCAACCAGCGCGTTTTTTGGCATCCTCGTTGTCTTTTGCCACTGACCGTTCCAAGTACAACGTCTTTCTCCAATGATGTTGATCTCACGACATGACCGCAGTAATTAAGTCAAAGTTTTGTTATTTTTCTTTCTAGTGACATGTCCGGTTTTACGCGCTTCAACACTTCTTTATTTGTTATCTTTGCAGTCCAAGGGATGCACAAGAGCCTCCTCCAACACCATGGTTCAAAAGAATAAATTTTCCTTCTATCCAACTTTTTCATCGTCCAACTTTCACAGCCATATGTAGTTACGGGGAACATGATAGTGCGGACTAGTCTACACTTAGTCGTCATGCTGACATCCTTGCTTTTCCAAATTTGATTCATACTCATCATTGCTGTGTGACCCAGCATGATTTGGTGTTTAATTTCTTGGCTGCATTCGCCATTTTGATTGACCAGTGACCCTAAAAAGGTCAATTCTTCCATGCATTCCACCTCCTCTCCATCAATTACTATTTTGATGTTTCCATTCCTTGCAGTTGTCATGAGTCTGGTCTTTTTGATATTCAGAAAGAGGCCAAACTTCTCGCTTTTTTCTTTGAGTCTCATGATTAGGTGCTTTAGGCCTTCCTGGGTTTCTGAGGGAGGGTTGTATCATCTGCGTATCGAAGGTTATTGATGTTTCTTCCGCCAACTTTTACCCCAATTTTTGATTTGTCTAGCTCCAATTTCCTGATGATCACTTTGGCGTACAAGTTGAATAAGAAAGGTGACAGAATGCAACCTTGTCACACACCTTTCTTGATCTTGAACCAATCAGTGTCTCCGTATTGGGTTCATACAGTGGCTTCCTGATTCACATACAATGATTTCACCAACTTCACCAAATGTAGTGGCACCCCAAGGTCTGCTAGGGCTCTCCATAGTTGGTCATGGTCAACACAATCAAAAGCTTTCCTGTAGTCGATGAAGCACATATAAATGTTCTTTTGATATTCACGACATTTTTTCATTATCCATGGAATGCTTGCAATGGCATGTACACCTGGATGAACAAGTGCACATGGCTGGGTTTTAAGCCGTTTAATAAGAATTAATTCAATTCCTTGTTAATAAACCAACTGTGTTGTTCAACATGTTACCCATATTCCACCAAGTCAGGTTAACTCAGCCAGCTAGCTCGCTAGATAAAAAAGAAATCAAGGAGACAAAAACAGAAGAATTTCCAGATCAAGAAGGGGTTTCGGGTGGCATCAGAACCAACATATCCTTTAGCCCCACGACATTGCAAGAGGTTGCACAAAAGTCTGGATCTGAAGGGCAAACTGTTGTCTGGAGTGTACTTGAGTGTGGATGTAGCCTGTTGAAAACATCTTAAAGCAGCAGTATTTTTATGGGGTTTGTGCAGGAAAAGTATGTTTGGTTTCAAGTATTCCCCATATGTGCTACTCTAGGGCCCATGCACACTCCAAATGTGCATACTTTGCCTTTTCAATCTGGACGGCTGTACTGCTGTACTAATTATGATGCTTGATTGCAAATCATAAAACACATACGCACACAGTTTTTGAACAAACAATAAGGGAACATCAAGCATTATTTTAGGAATGTGTAAATTCACAGGCTAGATTTCCCATTACTACTTTAGAGACTGATGTGAAATGTGTTTTCAACAACTGCCATTTGTTCTAATGCATATTCAACAATAGGCCCTTTCAAGAAAAATGAACCACTTATCTCAGTAAATTTTAGAGGTGAAACTCTCTGGCTTATCAGGTCTTCTCATTCTCCACATATGGAAATGAAAACCTGGAACACAGCTCTCATCTGATCTGCTTCCGCAGTTTAGTCTAACATCTGTTAGAGTTACATGTCACACTCTGGCAACAAATGGCCATGGTTCAGTATCCATTCTTGTTTTACTCCATGGCATCTTAATCTAGGAAGATTTAGAATGCTCATATCACAGCTAACTTGTCTAAATAACGGGTTTCCACCTCCAAGGTGTAAGCAGACACTGATCCAAAAAGAAATTCAAGGAAGAAGGAGTTTATTTGTACTTGAGGTACAGCTTGAAAACGGCAATTCATTTTCTAGAAACAAGAACAATAACCACCATGATAATACAACAAAGGAATGAAAAACTTTGTTTAGTATTTCTACTCAAGTGACTTCTTCTGTATGACTATAGTTTTAAAACACAATTATATACAGGTTTGGGAATGCTGTAGGGTTAGTGATGGGCAATCTCCACACAACTAGATTTGATACTGCCCAGTGTTTTAAACCAAGGGTTCTGAAACAGTTGCTCTATTTCTGAGAGCTCACCTGTTCATAATGTTGGTTTGTGCCTACTCACTTTTTTTTAAATGGAGAAGCATGATGGTTATTCTAAATTCTGTATATTTCCCCAGGGAAATTGCAGAGGGGATCTATTCCACTATTCAAGCTGTATCTCAAGTACAGATAAACTCCCTCTTCCACTATTCTCCAGGATGTCAAATGGGATATTGACATAAAGCCATTGTGGCTGCAGAGTTTTCTTCCCAAAGCTTTAGGAGCGGTGCCTACGGATCAGGTAATAATAATACTGGAATAGAATACTGCAGATGGACACAATCCAATCAGCTAATACAGAACTGCCAAGAGCTTGAGTCCATCAGGCTGCAAATCCAGCTTTTTTGCTTTGCTTCTCTGCTTAAAGCTGCTGATCTCATGAGCTCCACAGCACTTTTTAGAGAGAGAATCTGAAATGCTGCATCTGTATCTCTCATCTCCAAGTAAAAATGCAGTTGTTCAGAATGGTTCAGAAGGACCCAGCCTTCAAGAAAAAGCATCTCTTCCATTTTGGTCCTCAGCACAGCAGTAGTTAACTCATAGCTAGTACGTATTGAAATAAATATACAGCTCAAGTCTTATATTTATGGCTCCACTATAATCATGCTTGTATAGTTAGTGTATTTTAAATGCCAGAATACAGGCTTATAAATCTTAGCTGTGGGCTAATGCCTTGCTTATGACACAAAAGCACATTCTTAAAGCACATATTTCAAGGGATTTCCTCTATGGGAGTGTTTTCAGAAATGAAGATGTGGATCTCCATGTTACAGCCTACTGAAAATGACATCACTAAAGGCATTTACTTTGTTAAGTCATTGCCCTAATAAGGTAATCAGAAAAAACTACATGCTCAGGGACACTTTATTA
Source organism: Candoia aspera (assembly GCF_035149785.1). Classification (NCBI taxonomy): domain Eukaryota; kingdom Metazoa; phylum Chordata; class Lepidosauria; order Squamata; family Candoiidae; genus Candoia; species Candoia aspera. The sequence goes on from NC_086153.1 coordinate 151,887,308, forward strand.
GGCTATAACATGATATTTCTGTTTCCATCAACTTGACAAATTTTCTTTTTTCCTCCACGCTTAATACAATGTAAATAAATGCCTAAGTGAATCACCATTGGTAGAAGTGAAAGCTGATCCTTTATTAAATCTGGACTTCCTAATACCTATACAGAGAGAATCTATTAGAGCTGAAGAAAAGATAACGCTTGTGTTGTGGTTTGAACAATGAGTCCCTGCATAATTGTATTCTAAACTGTAGGGTACATTTCATGTCCATCTGACATAAAGTCAACACTCTGATTAGGCATTTGACTGCTATGTAATGTACTGTATTATCAAAAGACAAAAACTTTGCTATATATGTGGTATTGGGTGAAGATGAGGTCATGGAGCATGTCTCTATTTTAAGATCTTCTTTTAAGGTAATTTACTGTGGTGGAGGCTCAGTTAACAATTAGTTGTCAAGCAGGATTTCATACCTATTTTTAAGCAATTGGCCTTGTGTCATTATATTGCAGCCAGAGTAGGAAATGTTGCTTTCTTTTACAATGTGCTGAGACTCACCACTAAAAGGTACAGATTCCAATCTGCAACATAGGTTCCCATCTGTCCTTTCATGTACTAATAAAACCCCAGTGTTCCAAGCAGTGGCAGTTCTTTTCATGTAGCACAACAACACTCTGCTTTAAAAGCACGCAGTGGCCTTTGTTATTAATTACATTTGAATATTTTAAATGTTTTAAATGCAAAAACCAGTTGGAAGCTGCTAAGGGCAACACTAATGTTCATTCAAATCCACTGTGTTGCTGTGCAGGTTACAAAATACCAGTTTTTAGCATTTTTTGAGGGTGTCAGAAAGAACGTACATAGAAGACTGGCTTTTGTCTTTCTCTTCAAAACATTAGGATCAGAAATCATTAAATGGAATTGATTGGAAGGAGATTTAGAACAGATGAAAGAATTGATTACAACAGGTGGGAAATGGCTTTAAAAGGGAACTCATGGAGGATACCTCTATCAAGGGCTCTTGAAAATTGGTGTTCTGTTGGGGTTGGAGGCAGCATGCCAGTTACAGGGGAAGAATGATGAGAAGGGGCAAGACTCCATCTCCTATTTGCAAACAACCCAGTGGCATCCATTTGGTTACTTTAGAAACAACATGTCGGACTAAGAAGGGTCTTGACCTGAATCAGCAAAGTCATTCTTATGTTGTCTGTGGTCTCTTCTGGATTTTGCTGCTGTGTGACTGATATTATGTGGTTTGTTTAAAAAAAGACAGGAAAAGGGTGCTTGTCAAGGAGACAAGGCCAAACTTGTGGGAACCAGATATAACACTGGTGGTTGCTAGCAGTTCTGGTGATGGTGTGAATAACAGCTAAGGGGCTTCATGACAGGATGCAAACAGTCAGCATAAATGGACACCTTTTACAGGCAAAGATAAATGCTGGGATTCCCCAAGAATCTGTTTTAACCTCCCCCAAGGATCTATACCAGTTTTCTTCAATTTATGTTCTGAAGAACCTAGGGTTCTGGAAGAACTTGATGAGGTTCTGTAAGAGACTAAGGGGGAAAAAATCACTTGAACGCAACCAGGGACATCCATAGTAATTTTTCTCAGGTACAACAGAAAGGGTGAAAATGATGGCCATAATCTTTACCCAGGAAATGCCTCAGCTGCATGGCACTTTTTTGGGTGGGTGGGAGGAGCTATTTTGGCATTCCTGCCCTGCCTTCTGCAAAGTCATCTTGGCCCAGCCCTGCCTTTCTCCCCTACCCACAAGCAAGGTGAAATGGAAAGTTTCAGGTGGACAGGACAGGAACTTCCCTTAGCAGCTATTACTAATCTACCCTTTTATTATAGACAGGTGGCAATTAGTGCCAATTATCATAACTAGTGTTGTTTTATTGCCAATTTTCTATCGCTAGAGCTTTGCCTCTTGATCAGAGGTTCCAGGAAATTTAACTAACAGGTTCTGTGGCCTGAAAAAGTTTGAAATCCTCAATTTTATACTGGTCAGCTTGGTGTTAGGCTGCAGCACCATTCAGAAGTAGGAGTTACATGACATAGTGTCCCACCATGCAGCATAAAAATCAGCAAACCTGGGGTGGTGATCTGAAGAAGTAACAATGTCAGGCAAAAAGTTCTAAGCCCACCTTTGTGTTTTGATGTGTAGAAGTGTCTTGGAATTGTGTGTGCATACATGTATTCATGCCAGTCATGTTATTTCCTTTTGGGGGAGGCAACATTATAGAAAGTGCATAAAATTGTTGTTGTGAGGCCATCCTAACTGTGGTCCTTCTCTTGCAAATATAGTATTACATGTGGAGAGCTAGAAAAGTTCTGCAGAGAGATAGCTCTATACTTAACCATCAGAATCTGAAACATGACATGACCTCATAATGTCAACACTCTAACGCAGAGCCAGCCAAATAAACCACATGTGGCACCCACTATTAGTACAGTGCTAAGCCACTAGCCTAATGTATTGGGAGTTGTACTTCAACACATTTCTTCTTAGGTTGGGAATAAAACTTTAGGTTCTGTTGTCTCATCAGGATTGGATTGGGGAGAGGCATTTCCCGTTGTAGCATGTCCTACATGGGCTAGAAGTTTATCAAATATTTTGTATACCTAACAAAATGGAACATTTTTATGTATTCCTCAGATGGTAGCTTTTGGAGTGGATCAGGATGAGGCTCAAAGCAAATGAATGAGAGGGAAGTGAAAGTACTCACATGCAAAAAATATTTACAACCCAAAGCATTCACATTTTGTGTAGAACATCATTCAGCACATCCCAAAATTATGAATAGTAAGTGAAAGGCTGGTAAAGGATTCAGAGACAGAAATAAAAATATTTGGGAAATATTATAATAGAATTAGATATTAAATTTGCATAGCACTTGATCAGTGGAAAAAAGGTTGTCCTTGCTATCCTAGAGAAACACCTTCTACTTCTCCACTTGCAGATTTCCCTTGGTACTCACAATGCTCAATTTCATCATTTAAGGAGGAAGTCTATTCCTAAAACTCAGAGCTTCCTCCTTCCTTAGAGAAAAAGACTGAAAAATCCAGCAATGCATCTGAATTTTGATGATCTCTTGGAGCTGTACACATGATGATATTTCAAAAGAAATTTCCTATTGTATTTACAGGCAACGATGTATACAAGTCTACATAGGGTTTCTTCACCCAGAGTAGGGTGTACTGATAGAAGGTAGAGACTGAGAAAAAAGGGATACTGTAGATCCCTCCAGTTATTTTGGTAGCATGATTCACAAAACCACACCTTTACCACAATCAGGAGAGAGAGTTCCAGAGCTGTGGCTTGGATGAACCTATTTGACTATTAGGCCCTGGGCATCATTAATTATCTAACATAAACCATACTCCTTTGATGCAGAATACAGGTATGTTTCCAGCCATTTGGGCTAGACTGTGGTTTGGCCACAACTCCATTGAGCCTGTGGCACTCAAAGATTAGGTCATTTGCCCAAAGGTCACACAAAAACTAGAGCTCAGCCAGAAAACTACTTTATTTCCTCCCATCAGGCATGTTTAGGTGAATTTCTCTCAGTATATTACAAGTTTAGGGTGAAGTGTGCAACTTTCTGACTTTTAAAGCCTCCTTCTTGTGAACAGGATTTAAAAGAATGCTTTCTTTGGTAAGATTTCCTAACTCTGAATAGAACAATCATTGAAAGCAAATCTCAGAAGGAGCATGAACACAATTGCAAACTAATCAAAAAGGTTTAAATAGCTATGCATAAGCTGCCTTCTGCAATATTTCCCAAGCTCTAATTATAACTAAGAGCAGGAGCTGACTCTCTAAAGTTGCTCCTTGAAGCTTTGCTTGTGGTGATAAGGTATGTTAAGAAAGATAATTATGGTAACAGCTATAGAAGATTATAGTGGGTGGATGACTTGAGCAAAATGCTAATGAAACATGGTGCCTTCCCTATCGGTGACTAATCCAAACCTAGATGAGAAATTGTACTATCTGATGGCTTCTCTACATAAAGACAGCTGATGGCTATAAGCCATACATCAAATTTGCCTCTGTAAGCAAAATTCCTCAACCAGTTTGACAGAGACTTTCTTATTTCTTTATTTTTTTTCCCATTGGTGAATTGCACTGTCAAGTTGGAAATAAAATCTGGAAGGGGGGGGGTGGCGGTTAGGAGATTTATATGCCATGAATTGTTTTACACTTCAAAGCCAAGGCTACAGACACTATGAAAAACTGGAGCTTCCATTTGCTGTTATTTCAATCCTAAAGTCCTATGATGTCCTTTTAATTCAAAAGCACATAAGCATGTACAAAAACACTAAGTCACCCTGAAAAAAAAGTGCACGAAACAAATGTCCAAAACTGAGACACTATAGCACAGGGCAACATCATATGAACCAGTGTTGCACTTTCGGTGTATCTCCAACAATTTGCTAAACCCATAACTTTCTTCTTGAAAAGAAGTATGTGTCTGGTAGACATGAAATGATAGTAATTTTGAACCTATAGAAACATGGCACACATGGCAACATTCTTGCATTGATATTCATGTAGTAGACACTCCAGTTCTTTACTTCATGCCCTCTCACACTCTTGAGAGCCAGATTGGCGTAGTGGTGAAGACACCAGGCTAGAAACTGGGAGGCCATGAGTTCTAGTTTTGTCTTGGGTATGGACAACTGGGTGACCTTGGGCCAGCCACTCTCTTAGCCCTAGGAAGCAGGCAAGGGCAAACCACTTCCAAAAACGTTGCCAAGAAAACTGCAGGGACTAGTCCAGGCAGTCAACACTGACCTGAAGGCACATATATATCTATTTCAACAATCCTTCATGAATAATTATTGTAGATTTTACTATTTTGTAAAGAACATGATAAAAAGCCAGTACTAGAGGGCATTCTGAAGCATTTAGGGTTGCTAAAGTAGTCAAAAGTTCTATCTGAAATTAGTGCTATTTGGTGCTTTCTAGCAAACAATGCTTCTATTGTAGCTGCTCAAATAACAAAAATAATCTAATCCCATTAAATGATCTAAGGTATATACCTGCCCAAGTTCTTCAACAAAAGACTGCCCATGATCATAAGGACTGAACCGTAGTTGGTAAGCTGTTGCAAACACCTTTCTAATCTAGGAGGGGGAATTCCATACTTTTCAAATTAATTGGATTCTAATACCTCCATAAGCTGATTCCAGGATGGCCCATGACCCTTTTTTAACTTAACTGTTTACAGATTTGTCTAAGGGTGTAAAGGCCATCTCCTGGAGGATAATATTGCTGCACACCAATAAAGGTACAATTCATACTGGAAGCTGATAACCATCCTTTATCGGTTTCTGCTCTCTTTGGTTATGTAATACTTAAATTATTGATGGCAGTCGCTTCGCTTCCCCAAGCACAGTACAGTATAGATACCGGTATCTTGGACTGTTCCCAAAAGACAGGAAGGAGCCAGTGAAAATACTAGTGGGATCATTTATTAAATTTATACCTACATTTCCACTAAAACTGATAATGTGGCTGACAATAAGACGTGGATACAATTTGTAATTAAACATTAATCAAAATTATACCCCATTGTGAGGAGGAGGGGAGCACAGCCCAACAGAATAAAACCCATTTCAACAGCAAATCTACTTGGATACCAAAAGACTACCTGAATAAGACTGATTTTGCCTGTGTGCAGAAGGAAAACAACAATGTAGCTTTGACAGGGAGCTTCAGAGCTTTGGATTAGTCATTATGAAGACCCTGTAGCATAAGGACTGGCAAATATTTGCAGGTTCTGCATCAACCCTTAAGGACGGACCATTTCTGAGTAGTCTCTCCCCATGGATATTTGAGCATGAATAGCAAAGAGTCTTCTGACACCTAAATGTTAATACATTTATTTTGGAATAAGCTTCCATGGACAGCTCATGTTGATCTTAAGTTGTAGGTAAAAAGGGCTCTAACCTTTCCATAAAATGAGGCTATGGAAGGTCCACCTCCACTCCGACACAAATTGGGTTTCTATGTGCAACCATGACACCAGATGCACCTGGACTCCAAACTTTTGCTGTGTCATTCAGGTGTACATTGGAGAAGGTGAGAAGAAAAGGTTGACTGGAGTCTTGGAGGGCTCCATAGGGAAAGTTTGAGTGGGGAACCAGGTGAGTCATTGCATATCACTGTCCAGTGCAATATTCCCCAACCCATTCAGAGCGATCTGCTCAACTGAGGGTTGCACTGTGCCACCGATCTTAGAGTGCCAAGGGTCAGAACAAATAGGTGTTTTTTCTTCAGTGCTATTCCCTACTTAACAATATCTGTGAAATGACTGCTCATGTCTCCCTGCTCCTTCTCTGACCAGCTCTAGTTTCTAGACATTGCTTTTTAAGTTGGTTTCCTATCCTATCTGGAGGCACTTGCGTGAGCTTTTAGTTTAAAGAAGTGTCTTCCTTTTTCACTAGGTGGCACTATAAAGTAGTATTAGGACTGCCCTGCCCATTATATGAAAGCTGAGTGGGGATTGCTGTTGAAGAAAATAATGGGCTGCTTGGTGAAATAAGCTCTTTCTTGATCCTGTTCCATTCCTCCCTGCCTCATGTATGAGTTGTGTGTCAAATATTTGTAGAAAAACTAGCATAGGTAAGTTTTGGGTTTTGCAATGGCATGTTTTTTTTTACAAGTTGGGACTACTGCATTAGAGGGTGAACCCAGCAGTAAGGGAATTCTCACAGAGTAGATGATACCCATTATGAGTGCAAACCCAAGATAATGCCATCTAATATTAAGGACTTAGCCCTTTCAGTAGCAATTGTTTGCCACGCTGTCCCATCGCTGTGATTGTGATCAAACTGTAACGTAAACATATTTTATTTATACAGCAGATTCATGTGCTAGAAAAGTCTGATTGGACTAGTGCTTTCCAATGCATTCATACAAGGTTACAGAGAGGGACATGTCCAGCCCTTATGCAGCTGCTGCTGAGAACACTGGTATAGCATTCGTGTGCCTATGGAAATTATGTTGGCTCTGTATGTTCTTTAATCAGAAGGCAGAAAAAAGAGTCTGCAGTCAATACATTCTTAACACATTTATGCTGCAGAAAAAGCCAGGTTGGATCTCACTGCAAGGCACAGATGATCTGTACAATGCCCATGAATTCTGGTTCTGAGAAACTCAGAATGCACCAGTCTTCTCTCCAGAGCGGACTGTCCCCAGGACCTAGCTTTTACTGGTATAGGACCTTTACATCTGGTGGCACTGAAGGGTGGCTCTAAAAGTGGGTTGGCTAAATAAGCAATGGCAGCCTATGGCCATCAACCCAGTTTGATAGTGAAAGCCAAAGTTAATTACGTGGTGAGAAGAGATACTTTGTCTGCCCTGAATCCACTTTCAATATCTTGACTAGGCACAAGATGATTTTTTTCTTTGTACTTGCTATATTTATATCTTGCCTTTCCTCCTGGAATTCAAGATGGCACGCATAGCACTCCCTCCTCCTGTTTTTCCTCACAGCAACAACTCAATGAAATAAGTTGGACTGAGAGAGAGACTGACCCAAAGGACCATTGGCTGAGGGTGGACTTGAACATGACTATGCAAAGTCCTGGTCCAACAACTTGACCATGACACCCCATCTGATCAATACCCCATGCTTACTGCTGAAAAGCTCATGATCTTCCAGAGTTCTACATATCTGTTGTTCTTCTCCCTGCTTTTCTTTTTAAAATCATGTGCTATTCCAGTGTTTCTCAACCTTGGCAACTTTAAGAGGTGTGGGCTTTATTCCTGGAATTCCATAGCCAGCATGCTGGCTAGGGAATTCTGGGAGTTGAAGTCCACACCTCTTAAAGTTGCCAGGGTTGAGAAACACTGTGCTATTCTAATAAGGTCTGCTGTTACTATTGCTGTCTCTTCCTTTCATTTTTTCCAAGCCAACATTAACATTTTGTAAGTTAACTCATTACTCCAATTATGTAAAAGCCCTGATCCTCCAAAACAGTAGGCATCCCTACAGGCCACTTCATTTCTCTATTGCCCCATGCGTTTTGCCGTTAACAGATAAAGCATCAAGGCAGGAATTCTATCAGTGACTCTACGGCCAATCTTGTGTTTCTGAATGCATTCCGACAAAGTTTACCTTGAGATAGGAAGAAGGATCTAGTGTATAGAATTGAAACCTAGCCCCCACTATGCCTGGACCCCTCTCCCCCCATTTCTCTTTAATGGCTCCAATCCCGTATTTTGACCGACAAGAAGATGCCACTCTGGAGGTTAAGCTTTACCTGCTTCATTTCTGAATGTCAGGCTGCTGTTCAAAGGGCCCAGAAGGAAAGCCAGTAAAAACAAGTTGGCAGCAATTCTTCTCTCCCTCCTCCAACGCAGTCAGATTCTGATAGTGCCTTTGTTACCATTGCCAATGTGGCAATTCCCCCTCCCTGCCTTACCATTCAGGCTTGGCAAGGGATTTTTAGCCAAAGCAGGAGCATGGATGTCCCCGTTGTCTTCATGGAACAAGAGTATGCTGTTGCAGTCATTACAAGAGAAATGGGTAGTTCCAGGTAGAGTGAGCATGGCATTCTTTTGATGACTGAAGGAACTCATTCACACATATAAGCAACAGTGTTTGGAATGGCACTGATGGAAATTCTGGATCTCCTAGATAAGATCCCAGAATGTCATAGCTCAGGGTAGGGAATTTATAGTCCTCCAGATATTGCTGAACTACACTTCCCAGCAGTTCTACCCAGCAGGGCCAGTGGGGAGGGATGCTAGGACTTGTAATTCAGCAACATCTGGAAGTCCACCCTTGTTATAACCCTGTAGGCTAGCTTTTAAGGCTTATGGCATTCACTTGTTATGCTATCAATAATAATTTTAACTGTTTGATTATTATGCCTGCCAAAAAGCCTTAGGGTTTTTTAAAAGTTGGGAGGTGGGATTAAATGAAAGATTTACCATTGGACAAAATCACACCATGTAAAACTTCATTATTAGGTTGAGTCACTATGTTCAGAAACCCTATGCCAAAATTTCAAAACTCACAAGATTATAATACAATTTAATATGAAAATTAGGTGTTCCAGTTTAGGAGCCTTTAGCAATTCTTTTTATATTTTCATTGTTGCTTAAATGAGCTTATAAGAGTCCCGCAGAATTTCCCATTATTTTATGAATCCAGGGAGAGGAAAATCAGCCAACAAATCCTGAGAATGTGGATCCTAGGAGCTGATAAAGTCCACTATTCTTTCCCTTTGCAGATTGTCTTCTTTTTGTTTTTCTTTTTTGCACTAGAAGCCTGAGAACCTATTCAGTATCATAATTCAGAGGTAGCTGGCTCTGAAAAATTCAAAGACTAGTGTCTAGGAAGTATTTAAATATATTTGGTTTAGAAATTTAAAAGTTATTAAACTGGCAATTCTTTATCATTTTAATGTGTTTTAAATGGTGCCAATGAAGATAGCATCTAAAGAGAGTATTAAATTCTAGGAAGATTATATGGTCCATCAGTAAAGTCTTGTAAATGCTATTATGTGCCAATAAAACTTTAAGACATTTATTAGAATGAAATTTGGGTACTAGCACAGGGCTCCAAAATGCTCTCACAAGCTAACATTGCGTAGTCTTCAGTGGGTGCAAAAGCAGTTCCTTTGTTAGTTCATTTATTCCTTTGTATCCGAGAATATGCGGGAAGAGGAAATAATTCTGTCCTGGCAGTTTAAGTCCACAGTGATAAATTATCTTAGACAGGATTGCTACAAGCATCTTCTAGTGTCAACTGTACTGATACAATGGTAATGGGGATAAACTTTATACTGCCTCATGAGAGTTGTGGTGTACAAGATAGGTGGCAGAGAAATTTGATAAATAAATAAATAAATAAATAAATAAATAAATGATGGATGGGTGATACTAACAGGTGCGAAAAATAGGGAAATAGCTTTAGTGTGCAATGAAGCTGCAGTTGTGTACACATGTGTGCACACCCATACAGGTAACAATATTTTATTGATTAGTCTGAAAATAGACCCATCACTAGATCCATTAGTGGGCATCTGCTAAAGTCAAGGCATCAGACCTCCTCAGATTGCTACTTTGCATCACACAGTGTGAATTAGGGCTATAATGTTGGTTTGTTACGCTGAGAGTGGCCAGTTCTGCAGAGGAGTATCTGGTGACAGACTTCTGAATGGTCTTTGTGAACCACTTTCTACATTTTGATACAATTTTATTGGAAGTTTTAAAAATAAGAGTAAAAATTAATACAAACTAAAATGGAATAAGAAAAAAAAAGAAAAAGGAAGAAATAAAAGAGAAAGCTAAAGTGCAAAAAGAAAAAAGAGAAAAAAGAAAAGAAGCTAGAAGTAAAATAGAAAAGAAAGAAGATAAAAAGAAGTGGCTTCTGATCTTTACAGCAGTTATAAGTACAACTGTAAATTTACCCCTTTCTCTAAAGTTACAACATGACTCTCTTCTTCCTATTATCTATCCTATCTAATTGTCAAAGCCATAGATCATAAGTTCATTTTTTTCTGTTTTATGCAAAAAGTCCATAAAGGGTTTCCAGTCAGCAATAAACTGAGGCATTGTCTTTTCTCTAATCAAACAGGTCAATTTGGCCATCTCAGGAAGTTCCATCATCTTCGCCAGCCATTCCTCCATTGTAGGTATTGCCAAATCTTTCCATCTTTGTGCATACAATAATCTTGCTGTAGTTATCACATATATAAACAAAGTTCCATGATTTTTTCCAACTGTTTATCCATCAGTCCCAGGAGGAAAAGTTCTGGTTTCAGTTGTATATTAATCTTTAAAATCCTCTGAATCAGTATATGCATTTGAACCCAAAATCTTCTAGCTTTTTTGCACATCCACCAAGCATGATAAAATGACCCTTCTTGTTGTTCACTTTTCCAATGTAGATTTGAAGTACCTTTATACATCCTAGATAATTTTTCTGGTGTCATATACCAATGGTACATCATTTTATAAAAAATCTCTTTAAGATTATAACATAATGTAAAGTAAGTATCATTAGCAATGATACAATGAAAGAAAATAAAGACAATTGTTTCAGGCAAAGGTTATGGAAGGAAGGAAAGAAGGAAAGACTCTACTTGACCCCAAATTATATGAATCTATGAATATGAAGAACAGCCTTTACCAACTTGAAACCTTCCAGATGTGCTGAACTGTAAGTGCTTAATGCCCAGCCGTCATTGTCATCATCATCATCATCATCATCATCAGTCCATGAACTTTATCCTCCAATAGCAGGATGTTTCTAAAGCAAACAAGACTGCCTGGGCTTGCAATACCCCATGTGATTTCTGAGCTCACGTAAACTCCTCTTCGCTTCCTAGTGCAGACATCCAGTCAATCTCCTACCTGTTCAAAGAACGTGAAGGGTGCAGAGTAAACGTCCTCTAACCTCAGAATTCATACCACATTTTTCCAACCTGTTACCTTACTGCTTCTCTGGGTTATTTGTTTTTAAAGAGAGGTTCTGGAATCAACCCCATAAAGCCCGTACGTTCTCAGAGGAGGAGCACCCACTATTCTGTTGGAAGCATCAAGCCTTACTGACAAGGCAAACTGGCCCGTCCTGTTCACTCAGCCGAAGAAGGAGGGTTTGAGGTCTCCTCCATTCAAGAGAGTTGCTGGGGAGCAGAGACAGTGATTCTTTCTTGGGGGCCCTTTCCTCTGAAATAGGAAATGTATTTATTTATTTTATTTATTAATCAAATTTATCACCACCCATCTTCCAAAAGGGACTCTCGTTGTCCGCCCTCCTGCCTTGTTTGTTAGATTTACATCCTGCCTTTCCTTGAGGAGATCAAAGCAGCACACGTAGCACCCTCTCCTTTCATTTTTTTTTGCCACAACAACCCTGTGAGGTAGGTTGGGCCAAGAATCACTTACAGAGAAGGGGAATTCTGGGAGTTGAAGTCCACACATATTCAAGTTGCTGAGGTTGGGAAACACTATCAGAAGGAGAGCTTGGCCCGTCGCAAGGTGCCCTCTTGTCCCCTCCTTCCCTCAGATGTTCATGCTAAGTAAGAAGAGCACCTTCCCCGACCACTCCCCAAGCCAAAGCAAAGGGCATGTCATTTCGCCAGAAAGCACCCCCGCTTCACCCCTGCTGAAAAAGAGCTAGTCGTCACTTGCACAGGGCCGGTGCTTCCCACTGCGCCCGATCACGTCAGGTACTGCATCAAGGGAGGCTGGGGAGGGATGATTCACCACCTGTGGGTGAAATGCCAAGAAGAATGGGTGGGGTCATGTTCTTTAAAGTAGGGATTCATAAATGTTTACTCCAATTTGCTGCTTAGTTATACTTGACCTCTGTGGGTTGGCACACCCACTGATTTACTGCCTTCATACTGACAGCGTTGTTGAGGAGACGTTTCCCCCGTACCTTAATTTTTGTTTTAAAAAAACTCAGTAATCCACCCCCCCAATTAAATATTTAGGTTTTTATGTTTGGCCATGGGAAAATTATGCAGGTCTTTGAAAACACATGTGGTTTTTCTAGAATGCCTAGACTGCACAGGGTGTTATTTTTGTCATTTACTGGTATGGAGATGATAACTTCATATCCATTTTCCCTCCTTACACACACACACACACACACACACACACACGCATGCTGTTAGCTTCTCTCACAAAACATTGTTCCTCCGGCTGGATGGAATGTGAAAATGATGGAAAACTTTGGGCAAAGACCACTGCTATTTTTTTCTCAACATGGGCCAAACTGTTGCAGATTGTAGTCGCAAGCAAGACTAAGTGGGCATTCTCAAATGAAGGAAGACCATTCAGCTGAAGAAACAGCAGGACTAAAAACTTGAGTGAGTGCTTAAAACAGAAATGTACCATCCGGGTGCTTAACTACTTTACTGATCTGTGAGTTCTTCACAAAGGGATTTCTAGCTCTCATTTGATCATCTGTCATGGAAAATCCTTTCATAGCTTACATAACAGCCAGTTATCCAACAGTGAGAGGCAAGTTGGGAAGTAATGGAGTATATCCATCAACTAAATTAATCACTCAAATTCACTTACATAACCCAGTGCAGCCGGCAGTCCCAGCTGTCTAGCATTAGGACAAACTGGTTATTACAGGTGTTGCTTAGGATATTAGGCTCTAAAGTTGCACCGCACTGTGTTAATTGTGCATAATCATGTTTTGCTGACAAATTCCACCCATCATCAGCATAAATTGCATGCGTGCTTATTCAGAACGAAATCCCATTCAGTTCAATGAGGCTTCTGACTATGAAACTGGGTAGAGGGTTTCAGCCTAAGTGGTGAGCTTTACTGTTTCTCTCCAGGGAACAAAATGGATCCCATTCTCTCAACTGAATCACTAAATCCGCATCCAACTATCAGGCCCAACTTTCTTATGATTCTCTTTGCCACACTTCTATACTGGGGGTAACTTTTCACAATGTATCAGATACCAATGGGAAAGAAAAAGTGACTTTGGGACAGGGTATGTGTGAGTTGGTAAAAGACACAATTTCACACAGTTTCTGGAGGTCGGCTGTGTTAGTTTGCGGCACCCGATGTTTGATGAAAGCAAGTAACAAATCTGCTAGTCTTTACTACATTACAGTTTAATGGATAGTCACACAAGAACTAGTCAAGGAATGTGAATTACTTGTAAATCAGAGATGTACAACATTTTTCAGGCTTTTGAAAAGTATGTTGGAGGGGCCATATTCTGAGAGGAAGATGAGGCTAAGACAGAAAGATGAATGATCTTAGGACAAGCAATTAAAATGTACTTTTTAAAAATTATAGCATGTTTGAGTACAGCTGAAAGTCAATGGGGCTCAGCACACTGTGATAGCGTTGTCTGGGTTCAGAAACTAAACAAGAGGGTGGATGGGAGACCACCAGGGAATTCCAGGTCTATAGGCTACATGGGGAGGTTGAAAAAAATACATTCGGGATGAAAGTAATGGCAAACCATATTGCTGTCAAGAAAATTACATGGATGTGTACATTAAGTCTCCAAAAGTTGAACTGCTTTTGAAAGCGACATTACCTAAAAAAACTAATTAAATGAAATAATTAAGTAATATATTTTATAGTATCCCACCCCTGTTGTATTAAAAATTATAGCTTGGTGTTTGGAAGGCCCTAGGATCTGCAGACAAAGGTTAGAGGAGTGCACATAGTCACAAGGCTTCTGGCTGGGCACCCGCGTTAAAGAGTGCTCTGTGTGAACCTACCACAGATTTCTGGCTTTGTTGGCTATAATATGGTTATACTCCGGAAAAGGAACATCAACAGCATCTTTTTTCTTAAAAGTGTTACAATTCTTTAAACTATGGCATGCCTATATGCATTTTTAAATAATTAAAAGTTAAATTTACTCTCTTTGGAAGACTAGTTCCTGTGACTTCCAGAGTAACAGCCACATAAGCTGCTAGTGACCTAATAATTTTCCTGTTATTGTACCTTAATTTGCATTCATTTTCAGGTTACATGGAATGAAGAAATCTCTTACCAATAGTGTTTGTTTACCTTGCTTCAGCTATCATACTAAAGGTTGGAGTGACATGAGCCCTCTTTCAATTACAACGTGATCCAGGACAGGAACCTTCTGAAGGTTCCTGTAAGCCTCAAGCCTTTGCTTACATTGCTATGCTGTTGCAAATGAAACAGTCACATCTTCACAATCCAGTCCCCTTTGATTTCCCTACGTTCCCTTATTCAAAAGCAACATACTGTAGTTTCCCACTTTTCCAGCCCATTATGGGGCTTTTGTTCCAAAGTAAGTGATACATAGAGGCATCTCCTGCATAAAGTAGCACGATAGACAACAGAGCTACTTGTGGCTCCCTAACTGGAATGCAATCCCAGGGTTCAGCCACAGCCATGTTAGCAGTAAGTACAAGCTAATGGATCAATCTGCTATGGCCCTGCCATGTGCTTTGACTAATGATTTTTGGAACAAGTCTGATGAAGTTTCTCAATATGAAAAGATACAGACCGGTCATTCCAAGTTGAGGTTAAGACCTGTGCAACAATAAAGTCATTTTTGCAACAATTCCTGGGCTCAAACCAACTATCTTCTTCCTAATACTGTACAGCACTTTAAAAGTGAAGATATTCTCCAATCAAACCATCAGAAAAGCAAAAAGTATAATGGGGGGAAAAAACTGTGAGGCATGAGCCAAGGAATGGGTGTGGCCTTGACATTAAAAAGAGAGAAGTATGTAATTAAACAGCCTCTAGAGTTTCCCCAAGACTGGGACTACACCTTGGCCATGCTAATTTCCTTCTGCATAGTAGATGATCACAAAAGAAAATTCAGAGATACATTTAGCACATTTGGAGCATCCAAGTCAGAGCCTGCAATGCTTGAACAAGGTCTCAAAAGAAGAATGTATTCAGTGAGAGATGCTTTCCAATCATAATAGGGAAATTATGTATTACATACCTACCTCACACTTGAGATCTCTGGCTTTCCTATGAATTTAGGGGGTGGGGTAGGTAAAAGCGTCTTTCAAGATAAGTTTGAATCCTGGGACATCATGGATATGTCCATGGAGTTTTCTTAGTGATGGAAATGTTTATATATACATACACACACACACACACACATTCTGCCTATAACATTGACAATAAGATCTTCAAATGAGTCCTTATCCAAGTGTATCAGTTGGTTAATGTAATCCAAAAGGGAGGAGAGAGAAGAGAACCTTGACTTGAAAACAGTCAATCCAAGGAAGCTTAGTTGGTGCCATTATTACAATCTGTTTAGTACAAGGTTATTTTTTTTTAATTTGCCCAAGTGTTTCAGACAGTTTTATCTTCTCTCCCTATTTTATAGTTTTGCAGTTCTGTTGTTCTATGAAGGATGTGGTCCTTTAATAAGGTGGATATTGCAACTTTACTTTTCCTGGAATCCCTTTGAATGAAAGGGGAGTTTGGAATTCTAAAATATTTTTAAAATATATACCAGTGTGTCCCCATGTCTATGGATAGAGAGGTATCTCTGCCTAAAACAAATTGTAAAAATCATTCACTGTCAGCCATATACAACAATAAGGTGCTAATGCATGGTTCTGGATAAAGTCAAGTATCTTGACTACTCAGTTGCTATTCAGTGAGTCTGGGTTCTACTGATATAACAGAAAAAACAATCAGCTTGTTCAAGCTATTCTATAGCTTGAATGGAACAACTCAATTTCTCTGTTTCTGTGATGAACTGTCATTACAGAATGGGGTGATGAATCATGTTGGGAGAAAGTAGTCCTTTTGGAACATTGAGATTGGGTGGTTTGCAAATGGACAAAATAGCAGCCATAAGAAACTTGCCTACAGTATTCACAAAATAGTCATAAAACTTTGACTTAACAGAATACGGATTATCTCCCCAAGATTCTCTCCGTCATGCTGGAGGGAGTAGTAAATCAATGTGTTACTAAAGGCTGGTGGTTTGCTTTTCAGCATGAGGCATGCCAGCCTCCCATTCAATTTTTTTCAAAGACTTTTTTCAGGATGCTTAGGCAGGCCTAGGATCCATGGTCACATCGAGGCCCACGGGTACTGCACTGCCTACCTTTGAACTATGGCATCCTGCCTTGAATGAATGCATTTTAGAAAATACATTTAATGCATTTAAATATTAATTAGGGAAATTTATGGAACCTTTGATGTTTCAGATGCTGGTGGCAAATTTTAGGCAGGGTTGCTTAAATCTCCTTGGTTCTTCGATATACTACCCAGGAGTATCTGGCTGCCTATCATTGCAACCAGGCCAATGACCTAGATCTGTCTTGTCTGATCTGGTGTCCTCCAAGCGTGCCCAACTGTAGTTCCCTTATTCTTCAGTCAGAATGGCTGAAGGCTGGCTGAAAATTCTGAGAAATGTTGTCCAACCAATCCGGAGACTTCCAGATGAACCAAGTCAGACACTGTTATGATCACCAGCCCATTTCTTGCTTTTATACCACTGGCACCAAACAAATATTAATACTACAGCAGCTTTGTAGACTAAAATAGCCTAAAAAACCTGATGCCCACAGTCCGAGAGTTCATTATGCCTGTAAAAAGGAAAGATAAAATCTCCTTTGAACTGAGGTCATCTCTTAGTGACTTCATGGATCATTCAGAAAGACATATGGAAGTGGTTTGCCAGTGCCTTCTTCTGGGATGTTTTTTCAACCCACAGTCTAACCTATAACCTTGGAATTTTCTGATAGTCTCCCTTCTAAGTACAAACCAGGCCCAACATTCCTTAGCTTGTTTGGATCAACTAGGGGCTGCCACTTAGCTGGTTAAGTGTACATAGTAATAATTATTTTCCACCACCATCTTGTTTGCTGCTGCTTATCCCACATTTTCCAGGACCCAATTCTCCTACGCTAAAGGGGCAGGGGCAGGGGCAGGGGCAGGGGCAGATAAAGAAATAAATAACCCATGGCTACTGGCAATTTATCAATTAGAAACTATTACAGAAAAGGCAGATAGATACTGCCATGTTTCTGAATTTCTGATGAATGAACCATATCATTGGTAAATAAGTTTTACAAAAACTTTGTTTTGTGCCATGGATCTGCTCAGCTGATGCCTCATATTCTTCTCCACTCCTGAAGGCTATACAGTCTTGAAAATAAAAATACATTTATTTTAAATCTGGACAAAGTCAAATATAAAAAGCAGTACTTACTGATATGCCTAAGTTTGCTAGGAAGGCCCACAGAGATGGACAAAATGGAACAGAAGGAAGAAGCAGAGGAAAAGAAAATTTGCATACTTCCAGTGACTAAGGCTAATCTTTTGTAACATCTAAATAAAATTTCTGAATAGGTTATTAATGTTATGCAATACATTTCCAGAATATTCAATATGTCTGGACCACATAGTTTCTTTTAAAACATATAAATAATCATGATAGCTAACAAGTCTGTTCTTGTGTAGTCTATAACAATGTATATGCCATTATCAATTTATTACAGTTTTTATTATTTATTCAATTTATTCAATTGATATGGCTGCCAAGTGACTGGAAAATGGTGTAATGTACTTTGGTGTTTTCACTGTAGCAAATTAGTCTCACTACCACTCTCAGAGCTAGTTCCCTGTTTACTAGTTCAAAGTAAGTTACTGTGCTCAGAATGCAATAGAAGCTAAATCCTTACTATGTTGTTTATCTGGTGAAATGTGACCATTTCTTAAATGTTTGTCAAATTAGATCAACTAGGTTACCTTGGCTGGCATTGTAGAACTTGTTGGTTGCTGTAGCTTCACCCATCTGAAGACCCATCAGCCAAGGGAACACCTATCATTCCATGCAGAATTGGGTCATTACTTCCTGATCTTTTATTAAGGAGACTGCAGGAATATGTTACCAAACACCTACAAGCTTATTTATCCTGATAATTGTGTGTCAAAGAGTTCAGTGCCTTACATTTAAACCTTATGCAGTATAGGTTACAAGTTATCTCCGGATATAACCAATAGAGCCCAGCTTGGATGAAAGACCACAAATGAAATATTGAATGTCTGGTAGACTGCATGTAGGCCCAGTGAAGAAAGGGTATACAGTCTAAGTTCCAGTGTATCTTCTCCCACTTTATCTACCTTATCTATCTTAAACCCATCAATTTAGTTTTAACCCAGGTTGGGCAATGAGTTGTCCTCTAGTTATTGCTAGCCTACATCTTCCCTTACTTCTCACCATCAGCCATTTTGGCTAGGTATGATACTAACTAGAGTTATGTAAGGGTTAGGGATGAAGGATCAACGGATGAAGGGTTGCCTCTCTCTGGAGGTCTACAGGGCAATGGATCTGACTGTTTGTTCAAGTGTTTAAGCTATAACTGTATCTGTGCATAATTAGCAATTACAAATAGATGCATCCCTATGCTTCAGGTGATCTTCCTAAGAGAACCAAACTCAGATAAGCACTGCAATCTCACAGATGAGAGAACTGGGTTAAGCATAGCAACAGATGGAACACATTCACATGACATATAATATTTAGTTTAGCATTAACTATGTTAAGGTTTTCATCCAGCAAACGCATGGCCTAAACATGGCTGTCAGACCCTCCCACTTTTTTGGTTAGTTGTCTGAATTTGTGCAACCTAGATCTGATAGCTATAGTATTCCAGAAATCTTTGTGACAGTTAGCCCTTCCTGTACATTTTTTTAAAGCCTTGAACCTGTTTGTTTTCTAAAAGTAGTCCCTGTACTCCAGAAGGGGTACAAAAAAGGAAAGTAGAGCAACAGGGATGTTTCTGGAACAGGTTTTTTTTTTTGGCCACTCAGGCCAAAAAAAGCAAGTGACATAGTAACTCAATAACTGTGTTTCATTTTTGTAGGTAGCAAAAAAGGAGGATTTAAGAAAAAACCCATGCTTTAGTGGTGGGTTCTGTATTTTAAAAGTGTGAAAAGAAAGCCTCCAGTTTCCTGTTGAGACTATAATAACAAGGAAGAGAAGAAAAAATACATGAGAATATGCAGTTATCATACTCATGGGGAACACTTAAAAACATTAGGGAATTAAGAGGAAACCATATACTGTAATATGTTTTCAACAGTATCTGAAGCTCTGAGGTATGATATTTGACTCTTGTGACACTTTGTTGACTTAAATGCTCTTAGAACCATTACCAATATTTATCTCTTAGAGGGTCACCACCATCTCTCTCTAAGTGTGATATTCAGACATGCAGCCAATATGGCACCCCTAATGGGAGTCCCAACATTTGTAGAAGTAAACAATATATGTAGAGTACAAAAACAATCATAAAAGGAGTTTGTGAAAAGGGTTTTTTTTTAAGAGAAAGGAATTGTAACCTACTGAGAGGTTACAGTGGCCATGTAGATCCAGTCACAGTGCTATCTGCAATGCCAAATCACCATCAGGAATACCTATCATTCTGATACTTGCAGCTGTTATTTGTTTCTTACTCTCACCAGCTTTAATTACAGGCTTCTAGTTTTGCATTCCAGCTTTACAATAGGTAGCAAAAGAATACTAATAACTAAAATCCATTTATTTTCTATTTAGTTTTAACTAATAGAAAATTTAGAATAACACGAATTATATTTACAGTATTGTTGCACAACTTAATGGAAGCCTATTGAAGCACGTTGCAGATTAGTGAAAAGATTGCTTTCAATAGCAGGTGTAACGTACATTATGGATTCTCTTTCTACTGGGTGGAAAATTTTCCATTCTGCATGTACCTGTCATCAGCTTATGCCATCTTGACATAAAGGTTTTTGCTTGATGTGGGAAAAAATGTGCTCTGTAGAATCGTAACTCCTGTCTAAATCTTGCATCTTTCTGATTTAAAGATATACACACATCATGGAATGATTTAGTATAGAAATTATTGTATTACTGATACGTCTGTAATAAATGGCTGCTCTATTCCAAATAGCATCTACCAAAAACAATGACATGTACTCATAAAAGCAATTAAGGTCAGCTAGGCAATTGAAAGCTCCATTAAGAAAACAAATCAACAGAATCCAAATCAAGATCGCTCACTAAAAGTTTCTGTAGCACAATCCTATGCACGCTTACTCAGAAGTTAGTCCATTTATGTTCAGTGGTGCTTATTCCAATGTAAGTACACACAAGATTGCAACTTAATTTTATTTTTAAAAAATGAATTGTCACAAAAAAGGTGACTGATTCAGATGACGTGGATATTTCACAAACAGTCCCTTTCCTAGTTACCTGAAGAAGTAGCATCCGGGAATAATTTCCAACACAGGGGTCCAATCAAAGCCAGAGTTTCTGCTCATGCCACTGAATGACTTGAGGACATTCTAATTAATAATTTACTTGGACGCCAGGTCTCAGTACTCAGACATGGAGTTCTTTATACATTTTGGGGTAATTGTTCTTAAATTTGACTACTTCCAGTCAGTGCATTAGAAGACTGCGACATACTTTATTGCACCAAAAGAGAAGAGTGTGAGTATAAAATGGAATGCTGAATAAAAAACCTTCCAATCACATCATTCATTTGCCATTCTTACATTAATGAAGAGGATTTTAGCTATTTGGATTCAAGAAAAAATTAGTTGTCCTGGTTCCCTGTCTTGACCAGTTCTTTAAATTCCACCATCACATTCTTCAATTTATCTGAGTTGCATCAAGGAAGGAACAACTAGAACAAGTTGATTTTGACTTTTATTATCTTAAAATATTCGTCTGATCTTTTCACTGCAATGGTCCAGGAAATCTTTGAATTCCAGAATTGTTGCACTTTCATAGTTGTGCATCCAGGTAGTTAAAGTAATACAAGACTCTTTGACTTTTTTTCCAAGTGTATTTCTAACAAGGGTTTTAAAATGCCTTTGTCATGTTTCAAGATCCAACTTTCTAATTTTTCCCTCCAACAGATGCAGAAAGTTCTTTCTTCTTTTAAACCTAATTCTCATATACTGTATGAATGGGCCACCTTGTCTGCACAAGAAACAGCATTTGGAGAAAGAGTTTGCTATTAGCATGTAGGATAAGAAAGCTGGAACTTCTACTTGTGGAATTTCCCGATCACATTTTTCTGACCCGTTATATATGGTGATTGGATCAGGATCAGGTGCAATCAGGTTCCAAATAATTGCTATTACTGCCGGTTGTAGATCTCTCTGTTGGCAATGCTGCAGTTATTAGATCAGTGTTTCTCGACCTTGGCAACTTTAAGATGTCTGGACTTCAACTCCCAGAATTCCTCAGCCAGAGCGTGCTGGCTGGGGAATTCTGGGAGTTGAAGTCCAGACATCTTAGAGTTGCCGAGGTTGAGAAACACTGTATTAGATGATAAGTAGTGAATTTTGCAACAATACAGTTGCTTTGAAGACTTTTATGAAAACTTGCTCAATTAGAAAAGATACAATTGGCAAGAAATGCTAGAAGAAATAATTAAAGATCTAAGAAGTAGATGAGGCAAGATTAATGAGGAATAGCTTATTATTGTTCCTATTTTCCGATATAATTTCATAAATTCAGCACTGATATTGACTAATAGTATGTTAACAGTAATTTTGACAAAAGTGAGGCTGTTGTGTTCTTGTCCACAAATCATTTCAGTTACACATTCGCTTTTTCTCTTATTGCTTAGCTGATCTCTAGTATGCCAAAAATTAACCATATATTCATTTTTGGAGGAACCAATAATATTTGAGAACTGATCAGATAATTGTTTTAAACTCACTGGATCCACAAGTCCTAATAACAAGAAAAAGGAATTTCCTACCCAGATTCAGTTCTTTTTCTTTAAAGATTGTATGCCTGAATACAATTCCACATCATTTGCATAGAAATTTAATTTCAGACTTCTATTTAATGATCAAATAAGAGAGATGCTCAACAGAATGCACACTGAGATGTTAACATAAATACAGGAAGCGCAATCCTGACCTTACAGGATGCATAAAATTAAGATCAGTATGGTTTCCCTGTTACCTTTTGCTCATAAGAAAAATATAAAACATGCCAAACAAGTTCTCACTGATGGCGTAAGTAGACTTCTAGTGTGCGTGTGTGTGTGTTTGTGTCATGTTAAAGGGGTTATTAGTAATTGATGGAATTCATTAACAAGATATTAATGGCCTAACAAACTGCTGTGCTCCTGTAGTATGCTAAAGGATTCTTGTCTATACACAATTCCTGAGCATTCTCTCTCTGTCCCCTCTCACCCCCTGCCCCAAATTGCCAGGATAGGCAAGGGGCAACTTGGACTGAGGGATTGGTAAAGTCTTTTGAGTTATTGTTAAGCTCAACTCCAAGTGACTTCATGGATCTCCATGAGATACCTCCTGGCCACTTTACTGGAGTAGTTTGTCATTGCCTTCTTTCAGGATGTTTTTTGATTTCTCAATTTATCCTACAGTAGAGAGTGCTTTAGCTCTTTGCCCTCTACCACCCCTCAGGGTCCCAATCAGATTTAGTGTGATGTGCCTACAAGTCTGCACTGTAAATTTATTTGCAGTGCATTCATTTCCATGTGTTTCAACTATATCACAGTTAATAATATCTAATAATAGGAAAAGAGGCTTCCACATGTTTATGAATAGTTTCCCAGAAAAGGTTGACCAATATATATATATTTAAAAATCCATGAAGAACTTAGGGATTGTAAAAAATGCCTTCTCATTAGCTCCTTATTACTTCCTTATTAGGTCCTAATGGGAGGGTGCAAAGCACAATAAGTGCTTACAGGAGATGAATACTATTAAAAGAAAAGCAATGGTCTGTTCTGATGTCAATTTTCGTTCAATTTGCTACTTCTTTCCTTGGATATTCTTCTTTGGTCCCATGGCTCTCCAGAAAAATCCCTTCATAATTTGAAATGATGTTCAAGATAGACATCCTTACCTATAATCATTTCCAACTTTCAGCTAGAGAATTTTCAACCACTCATCTAAGGTCACTTCCACACCCACCACTGTGCTAACACAGGATTCGTGCCACACCCCTTTGTCCTCACAATGCTGTTGATCTCAGGGAGATTTTCAGCAGCTTATTAATTCCCAGCTAGGAGGCCTCTCCATAGCAAATACTGCAAAGATCCATTTCCTCTGGAGTTTCAGGGAGGGTGGAAACTCATCCATGACTCTCCATTTTCCCTTCTTATGCCTGGCATCAAGAGGGTTTAAGTTTCATCCTTTATGCAGAACTTTCAGAATTCAAAATAAATAATGATTCCACACAATAAAGTTATATGTGAATTGTAATGTGATCAAATACAACTCTCTACATGTTTTGACCTGGGTTCCAAATTTCAGTGTGAACAAATGGCTAAATTACAGATTTTTGCTAGCCTGAACCCTATTCCTTTCTCCCATTATAGTCTAATTTTTCCTTCACTCCAAGCCTTGCTATGATACTTGTGGGTATCATAGCAAGGTATTCATCATTTAATTATTGTGCATTGGTATTCCTAGGGATTCAATTGCCAAAAATCTACAAGTGAGTGTCACCAATCCCCTTAGACAGTATCTTATGTGACCCAGTCTTTGTATAATAATTAGGAAAATAGGTTAGAACTAAAAAAGGCAAAGAATGGAAGAAGGTGGATTCTAGAACTAGAAATGGAAAGTGTTAGTCCAATATTGATCTGAAATTTGTATGCCAGTGGACAGATTCCTTCAACATGTCTCCATTTAGTTTCCAACACAGTTATTTATAGTGCAATTCATTATTATGAATATTCTTTTACTCGAAGCTCTTTAACAGCCTCCCATCATATATGTACTAACTTACAATGCAAAACACTTATTGAGAGTGAACAGCTGCCCTTGCCAAATGACTATAAAACTTTCATAATCTAAGTGGTAGCTATTATCAGCCATTTCTCTTCGGCACATGTCCTAACAAACAGCGGTGTGATTTCAGTGTGATTTTGTTAACATATTACCTGCCAAGTATTTGTGCCTACCTGCTGCCATCAGATCAAGTCAATTTTTTTTTTAGTTTTGGACCTTCGAAAATGGGCCTTCAAAAATGATGTCTAAGCTCCCCCCCACCTTTTGCTCCTGCAGTAACCGTAGCTCTGGAAACATGCTTTTTCTCCGCTGTATCCCCATGATGGTGCCTTCTTGTCCCCAGCCTATGAGAGAGACAGGCTTAAGCCATCCATAACTGTGCTGGTGTTAAAGTAGGGCCCCCACTCCTTATTCTGACACCATTGAAGGACAGTCTCCAAGTGTATAAAATCTGTTATTCTTGGTCACCCATTATTTGGAAAGAAGGCAGGTGGCTTAGAAGAGCAGCAGACTATGGATCGGCAAATGGCGACAGCAATTTCATGTCAGCATAGTTTTCTTCTGACTCAAGGATGGGTGGATAGCAGTTTGGCTCAGCAGCGGGGACAGCTCACTCCTCCATGCTCGTTTGGCAGCGAAACAGTAGCTAGAGCCATGCAGGCTTGGTTCAGTGTCATGAGCTCCAGATTTTCTCACAGATTCTTTGACTCTTAATGGCTGAGAGAAGGTGCTATGATGCAGAAGGTTTTTCACTTAGATCCTGCCATTGCTATTGACTCAGCCTAAGGCAGGGCACTTTCTCCTTTAGCCTCACTTTTACAGAGTTGCAAAGACTCCAGACAAAATCCAGACTTACTTTTCAGAGTAAACCCTCTACAATGAATGGAAATTAAGACAGCCATCTAACTACGTTCCATTCATTTCACGTGGGAACTATAAACAGGACGAATTCTACAATAAGATCATGTCTGCAAAATGTCTTGAGCATTGAGGAATTCTACATAAATATAGGTATTATTCCCTATAGTCTTATGGGTTCCTTATGAGTTACTCCTACTTTACCTTACAGGCAATTTTAAAGCATAGGAAGAAGCAGGATCTACTGCTCCTTTCTCTTCCTTCCTTCCCTGCCTTTCACTATAAAGTTATCCCATAGCACCGATGCAAACCCTGCTAATATAGCGAACATTTTAGAAACCAGTGTAAGAAAGATTACTCGTCCACACTGTCATACGAAGCACAAAGTCAACTAAGCATTTTTGCTGAACCTCTAGGAGACAGAGATAATTCCAAACCAATGAACTCCAGTTTGCAGTGGAGAACTTTTATTCTTTTGCAAAGAACTGGAAACCACTCCCATATTTCACTACATTTTCTCTGTGGTCACATTTTTTTCTCCAAGCATATTCACAACCTAATGGCAAAGGGAATCTGCTGCAAAAGCAACTAACAGTGTGCTACCAAACCTGAGGTGACCAGGCTCTGATTCTGGGTTAATATTTCTGGAATACTTACCTCAGCATATTCATGGACGGGATCAAAGAGCGTTTCACATGAGAGATTTTGTTGTCAGGACAAACAAACATTAGAAGTAATGGTCACAATCACAGAAGGTAACCACCTTACTGTATACTGTAAAATAGCAAGGACATATAACTGTTTAACAACTGGCATTCCTGTTAATATAATCAGTCATAAAAAAATGGGTCAAGATGAAAAATGAGTCTGAATCATATGAAGCTGTTATATAAGAGACAAGCAATCTAGAGAAACAGGAAACATTTAGAGTCCATCTGATGGCATTCTCTTATTGGCCTTTTGTCTATTCACAATTTACATACTATTTTTCTATTGTTTTCTTATATATACGATTCATTTAGTGATATGAGAAAGATTTAGCTGAGCAAACTTGTTTGACCAAGTTTCAAAAATATTTCAGGACTGAATTGAGGAGTTTGAAAAACTGGTGCTGAGTACATCCTCAAAGAGATGTTGGCTGCAGTCCTGCTCACAGTTCCTTACTGAACATGATAGGGCTTCTGAATAGACATGCATAGAATTGTTTTGCCAAGGTAGTCAAGAAAAGGTTTAACTGCATCTTTACCTGGTTAGGTATAAATATTTGGTAATGCAGTGGCAACTACCCTGCATTAAACGACAAATGATTATTGGGTGTTGTTGTTTTTTAAAGCTTGCTATCACTATGGAATTTGACCTTGTGGTCATTTAACAGCACAAGTCTATCATAGTTACTAAAAGTTCCTATTATCCTCAGTGGCATTTAGCCTCAAATAAGTGTGTATGTAATTATAGCTTAAAAGCTGGGCTAAGTGTCTTTTTAATACAAAGCAAAAATTCTTTAATTTTCCAAGAGGCTCTAGATTATAAAGAACCCAGGAGATTGTTTGGGTTCAAGTGGAAGAAACAGCTGACTGAGCCCAGAGTTTCATTTCACATTTATGCTTCAGTAAGGATGTCAGCAAAGAAGAGATTTTTTCCCCACCAACATTATATCCACTCTATGTTTTCTTTCAGGAAAGTTCTGCTACACAAGGGGCTATTACATTTTAGGAGTGATGAATAACCTTTTTAAAAAATGTCTTATATTAAAAGGCTGAACTCCAGAATAGTGGAAATCATGGTTTGTGTATATGAGCTGGGAGCATATGAAGCATCTGTTCTTGTAGTTTATGGAATAGGTTTCAGCCTGTATTTCCTATGGAAGAGAACATCCATTTAGGAGTTCCACCACTTGATCTGATACTAATCACCACTGATGAAACAGGACATCATTTGATAATTGCTTTCTTAAGTACTGTGATGCGTGCTAGGGGAGGAAGGTCCAGTCAGCTGTAGACGTTGATAGTCTTCCCCCACTGCCCCAAAGTTGCTTTCGGTAGACTTTTTATGGTAGGATCCACATTACAGAATATACCATTTAGTGAATCCAGATGCTATTAGCCATTTGGCAGCTGCCAAAAGCTGATAAATTCAATCAATTTGGTGTTCAGGCTATCCAGATATTTTAATTATGATCCATTTATTCTGATGTGTAGATTGTTTTGCCTAATGGTAAGCATTAGAAATATATTGTTTTTGTTATAATAGTTATATAATCCATTTGAATATTACAAATCATTTAGGCCATGATGAAATTATAGTTTATACATTCTGAATAATAGTTGACTCTATGACAGTATTTCTGCTACATTCAGTGCTATATTTGCCTCCAAATTTTAGATAATCTTGAAGGCTTATTAAATGCAAGGTTTTGAACTTGGATAAGGCATGATTGCTTTTTTCCTTTACCCTCATTAGAAAGAGCTGACAAGCAAAACCTGTCATTTATAGCTTTTTCATTAGAGGTGATTGGCTTATTTGAACTGGTGTCTGTGTGTATGAGAGAGTGAAGAATATCACAATGAATTTCTTCTCAACAGAAAAGATTAGCTCATCTAAACAACCTTTGGACACTTTGAGAAACTTTAATGAATATTTTTTCAATTAGGGTTTGGCCCTATTTGCACAAGTCATAAGTAGGCACTCTATAGATATATTGCTTTCCCTGTTCCACTGGAGGAAAATACTTCTTCAAGTCAGCAAATAGTGAGTAATTAGTTCCCAACACCTTTCTTACAAAAAGGATTTATAATTTATCTTTCATTTGTCAGGTGGATAATGCAGGGACAGCACCCAAGACAGGTTAATTGTAGTGTATTAATATCCACCTCACAGTAGGACTGAGTAATTGATTTCCTGCTAAACCACTCAAAACATCCAACTAGAATCCTTAGTTCAAAACACTAACATTTGGGATGGTCAGCAGAATCATGAAAAAAGACCAAGATCTGAATCTTGATTTTTTTGCTGCAATTGACCTAGAAACTTTACAATACAGGGTTGTCATTCCCAATGGAAAAAGGCCCCTGGGAAATTAAATTATTGCTTCCCTTATGGGATGTCTTTCTATACATAAGCTACTTATCATTCTTTAGATTCTGAATAACAAAAATGTGCTCTATTTTTCAAGAATATGTATAGCCTCATCTAGATCAGTATTGTATAAAAGATTACAGCTGCTTTAACAACTTGTTAAATTGTTTCTTTATATCAGACAGTAATAAAACTAATGAGTCATCCTCTAATTTCAGGTGGCCACCCTTCAATGTCATCACCACCATGTTGTGTTTATTTGCTCAGGGATTCTTTTAATTTTACAAAGAAACCAAGTCAGGGAGAGACCAGAGGCAAAACCAGGACAGGTTGCCATAGTCATGGAAAAGATGTAACTTTGACAGCTATTTATTTAGCACCAACAATGTAGATTTTATTTTGTAAAGTACAACAGGACAGGCTCCTTCCCCAAGGCATTTAGTGGCTAAAACTTGGGGAGGGGGGACAGAAGAAGGGGAAGTAAATGGTGTTGGGATGAATAGGGAAGTGACCCCAAATAGTTTCAGCTGCACATGTAGGATGGAGAGGGAACTTGGATCACTTCAGATCCTAGGAATGAAAATTTCCATTTGGGGATATAAAAGAATCCCATCATAATCCACTGGAAGCTAATTTAGACATTCCACTCCCCCAATTTGGTAGTAGAACAAATGCTAGAATCAAAGAAGTCTCCTAAATGTTCCTCCTACAAAGAAATGTTTGGAAATGGTACTGAAAACAGAATGAAAGTATTTGTAGGGAGGTGGGGGTGAGGTTAAAGAAATTGCTTACATTAGGGGAATTTGCATTTAAAAAGCAATGCAAATTCCCATAATGTAAGCATCAGGAAAGTCTATAAAGAAAAGGATGATTTGCATTAAAAAAAATCTCATTGGCAATTTATATGAATAGTTTTAGAGATTAGGAGAAGACATGTACCAAGTGCTTTTATGTTATGTTATGTATGCTGAGCATATGAACGGTTATTAGATTTTCTTTTTTAAAAAAATCTATGGGGAAAAATAAATCTGAAGAGGGTTACTGCAATTTATCATGGGCAGCAAAACAGACAGAATTTTCCAGCAAACATATATGCCTACTCCCTGATTCCCTCACCACTGCCAGGCTGATCTGGACTGCTGAGAAATGAAATGAACAAAATCCGGAATACCGTAAGCTCCCACTTCTGCAATAGGGATGATCAGCCAAAGAACATGGAGACACTTAAACAGAACTGAGATAAAACTGTCCCTGCCCAAATTCTATTTTCTAATATTTCTGTTAACAGTTAAACATTTCTGTTAGCACAGCTAACAAAAAATGGATGTCCCACACAGCAGTTTGTGGTTAAATATAGGTCCTAGATCTGAAAGTTAAATTGAAATCCTAGATCGTTGCTTTGTGAAGTGTAATGAAATTATAATTTCAAAGCACTGTCTTAATGAGGAAGACAAAATCTAATCCATTCTTGATAGGGATTGCTATAAACTGATCTGTTATACTCTTCACTTTGCATGGCAGATTTCTACCTCTAACAGCCTTGCAGCAGGGATTGTCAGGAAATATAGACAAGCACCAATTAATTGCCCATTTACAGCCGACAGAGATTTTATTTCTGACAATGTCTGAAGCAGCTATGATTATCAGCTCCCCACCCCCTTTTCAAAACAAAACTCTGTTCAAGCACATGGCAAAGTGTATGCCCCCCAAGGAGCTGCTATTTTCCTGAAGTATCTTCTGAATGTGACCATATAGTGCTATCTGGTCACACGATCACTGTAGAAAGTGCTATAAATAAGAACCAGATTCTGAGGAAAACCTTGCACTACTGCTAATAAAGTCATAAAGTCATATTCATGGCTGTGAATAAAGGCATAAAATCAGATTGAACATTGCGGCCTGGTGCGCAAGTGGTTGAACTTCCAGGTTGATTACATTTAAGGGCCTTTATTAGGGATATTCAAACCTACCATTCCAGAAATGCAATGTTGCCCAAAACTCCAGAACATTTTGCATCTCCTCTAGACCATGACTATCTGGCTATTCCAGGGTAGTTTGATTGTTTTCCAGAAACTAATTTTCAAATTTGAAGTGCCTTGTGGTGTTCCAGATGAAACAGTTCTGTTTCTGGTCTTGCATTAAGCTATCCAGAAAGGGAAATATATATGCCTTTTGTGAAACATGTACTTGGGACTTCTTAATGTCCCATGGTGGGATTCATAAGATAAAGAGAAATAAAATGTTGTAAAATATAAGAGAAATGAAGGAAGTCGAGAGTTTAAAATTCTTTGGTCCCTTGACGAGTTCTTGGTCCAATCCACACAACCCAGTGAAAAAGCAGTGAGCAAACTTTTTTTGTTTTTGTTTTTTCAGTTTTGTTCTATTTAGTGGAGCACAGTTTACCAGTGTAAACTGAAAGCATGCTTCAACGCAGGGAAATAGCTGGGAAACATGCTGGCAGATGCACCCAAACCAATCATCTTATTGGCTGCATTGGAAAAGAGAGTATAGTGTGATCCACAAGCAATCTGCATGTTTAAAAAAGCGCTTTTCATTTAATATAGATGGCGGTTCTGACAAGGATGATGCATTTTTAACAACAGTTATTACTTCTCAATGTTGGAGGTCCTGGCAAATCGGCATGCCTCATTAGCATGTAAATGAGTTCATCCCATGATGCAACTCTCCGTGCTTCTTGAGGAAGCTGTTTGTTGTCCCTCCTACTTCCTCTTTCTTCCTCCTTCCACCATCAGGGAAGGCAGCATGCATGCTGCTCTCCCTCCATCTTGGCCACATGCTTGGGCCTTGAATAAGGTGTTTCCCCTTTTCCCCACACAGCCTTCAGTAGCAATTAGGGCTGAGGGTAAATTAAGTTTAGGGAATACAACAGAACAAAAAGTCATCTTTCCTGAACGAAAATATAACTGGACCAAACAAAATGAGTGAGATATTCTTTTACTTACTTTTAAACCCACTTTGTGTAAGTGTGTGATTTATTATGCTTGGGAGGGCTAAGTGTGTAAGATCAATAACCTGTATTTCTCTAACATGCTCATTAAAGCTATTTTAGATAATATTCTTTTTCTGTGCACGGCTTCTCCACTGTGTTAAGCTCTGCTCCATTCAGTGGTCCTAGATGTCCACTAATGGCTTCACTGAAGATATCTATATCTCTATATCTGAGTTTTTCAATACAGTAAAAACAAGCAGACAATACAAACAAGCAAACAAAAAGAAAGAAAAAAGAAAGAAAAGGAACGAAAAGAGAAGAAAACATACAGTTGTTTTCTGCCCTTCTTTCTACCTTTTGCCCTTCTTTCTATCAAGAAATTATCATCTTATTCTTTTCCCCATCCTCTTCGGCCCTTTTTAATCCCCAAATCCAGAAATCACCAATCCGATCTTTTCTTCTTTCAACAAAAAGTTCATATGAGGTTTCCAGTCTTTCGAAAAATTCTTTTGTCATTTTTTTTCTCTGCCCAGACTGGTCAGCTTCGCCATATTTGCAAGTTCAGTTAATTTTATAATCTAATCTTCCACTTTCATTACTTTTCCAACTTTTTGCATACAATAATCTTGCTGCAGTTACCATATACAATTATTTTCCCATATTTCTTTTCTGATTCCATGTCTGTAAAACCCAATAGGAATAATTCTGGTTTCATAGTGATGTTAGTCTGCAATACCTTTTGCATTGCTGTATGGATTTGTACCCAAAATGTCTTTGCTTTTTCACAAATACATCATGCATGAAGAAAGCTCCCCTCTTCCTTTTCATACTTCCAACACTGGTCTGATATTCCTTTATACATTCTAGACAGTTTAGCTGGTGTTATATACCACCGGTACATCATTTTATAACACTTCTCTCTTAAATTATAACACAAAGTAGATTTAACGCTGGTTTTCCACATTTTCTCCATATTTCCATATTTTTATTATAACCAAATTTTGCAGCCCATTTCATCATACAGTCTTTACCCTGTTCATCCTCTGTTTCAAACCTTAGTAACAATTTGTACATTATAGCTATTATATGATCATCATTTGTACACAACTCTACTTCAAATTCACTTTTCCTCTTCTGAATTCCAGTTGTCCTTTTGTCCAAATTAAACTTCTCTTTTGTCTGATTGTAAGAAAATCATTGAAAAGAATGTCCTTGTGTTGCTAATTGTTCCCTTGTCTTCATCTTAATTTCTTCCTTCTCTTGTATGAATAAATCCTCATATGTTAACTATTGTTCTTTATCTGCTGTTTCCCTTCTGTCGAAAGCTGTGTGTGTGGATGTCAATAATGGTTATCTTTGGACACAGTCTGGGTTTATATTTACTCCATATTCTTAATAAAGAGTTTCTACATTTATTTTCAGAGTTCACTTAGGACTTCAATTTCTGGGTACAACATAGTAATAGATGCTGAAACTATTGCAAAGGGCATGGAAGATATCTGTGTGAATCCCTGATTACCTCTGACATAGTCTATAGGAACCAATTAGCCCCACATAAAATTTTGTATTCTTTGGTATTATGGTTTTAGTGAAGACTGCTCCCACAGTGCCAAGTAATACTTCGGTCTCTAGTGTCTCATTTAGATCTCTCCATCAGGGCTTGAGCTACAGAAGCCATACTGCCGCTGGTGGGGGTGGGAGCAAATGAAGAAATATATATGACTTCGCACAGTGCATGGCACATGAGGCAGACCATGTCTCTATTCCTGATCCTGCCACACTGGCAGACACAATGTTGATTACAGTTGGAAGCTAGCCTGTCTTGTTTCACATGAACCTTCATTGTGCCACACTGCTGCTTTCTTGGTAGCGGAATGTCACACATGTGTAAGCTTGCTTCCAGTTAGATCTCTCAGGCTGCTTTTTAGGAATATGCTGCTGAACGAGAAGTTGGCTGAGAGGATTGCTGAGCACCCCAAATACATCTGCACCACACAAAAACCTCCAACCACAAATGCCAACATGCTGAAGGCACTGGAGTTGGCCGGCTGGAGGCTTTTGTAGCTAATTTAATAATTACTATTCAACTGTATTACTGAGCTGGTTACCTTTTGAAAAAGGTATTTTAATTGCTAACATTTAAATTTGTTCAGTTTTTAATTTGTATTTTGATACCTATTTTTTAAAAAAAGTAACTTGAAATTGTGAGCTGCCTTGGGGGCCTTTTTCTGAGCCAAAAGGAAGGGTTAAAACGAAAGAAAAGAAAATGAAATAACTCTTAGCGGCAGTAACATGCTTTTGAAATAAAGTGAGTCGTACGTGTGCTTCAAAGGCTCCAGCTTGCACTGTTCTCACTGGGGTCTTTTTAAGCAGAATCAGTGTGCTTAAAGTAGGTGCAAACCAATCTAACTAGCTAATAGAGTTTGAAAGGGATAACTTCCATCTGTCATAAGCATTACATAAAAGAGGAAAGCAAATTGTACTCAGTGCTGGAAAATAGGAAATATGTTGCAGTAGGGCCTGAGTAGGTGCCATGCAAGACATGCATGTCAGCATTGCCAAGTATTTGTTTCTTTTCTCCAATGAAATTCAGTGGCAAGTGGCTGCATTTTCTCATTCAAATGTCTATACATCTGAAAACAGGTACCCGTGTCTTCTCCATGGATTGGGAAACAATCATTTTGTGCTCTCGAGAGGAGAAAGAGAAGACAGACGGGTTTAACCAGCTTCCATCTGCCATTTCCTCACATATGACGGTGACATAGTGATTTGGCCAGAAACTTTCTGCTCAGATAGGTTAAGTACTGTCTTTTGCCACCAATTCGTACAAAGGATTCTTGGACCTAAGAGTTAACAGCTTTCTGGGGGAAAGTCCTATGTGCTGTTACGATGAAAAAAGTATCTCTGAAGACAGCAGAATTTGCTTCTGAATATGGGCAGAAGTGCTCTACACAGCAGCACAGCTGTACTAATTAGTGTGACTGTAAGGTGATTAAACATCCTGCAATCACAAACAATTCATATAAAAATAGAAAGAAATCTTGGGGTGCACTTAATGTTTGCATCAATCCTGACCCTCATTTTCATAAGTTTAGTAGTAATTCATAATACTTAGATTCCAGGAAGATATCGTCACCTAGTTGCAAACTCTTACTATGTCACTACAGAGGAATTCAAATTTCAGAAACAAGGCTTTGTCTTATGTGTCTTGCCATTTAGCTCTCGTTTTTTTTTCTCCAAAGGGATGATGATTACATACTGTCTGTAATATGAATGGTCAAATGCCAAGTTTTAATTAAAGAGTAAAATATAGAAGACCCAATTCATTTCTCCCACCTCTTCAAGGGATGATTTTCACTGGAGGCTGAATTAGCATAGAACATGCCCTGAATTAGCTAGGACATGAGACTATGTCCCCGATACCACAGCTCATATCCAAAGGCTTGCTTTCCTCTTCTTCCTGGCCACAACTCAAGGTTGGCTGGTATACCTCAAAATCCAAAGGGGCTCTGAACTCTTCGAATAATGAACAGAATATTTCAGTTCTTGGGATATAGTTAACATCCAAAAAGTATTGAACATTTCAAAAGAAAAATAAGTAAACAAGAAAAAAAGAGAGAGAAAGACAGGGATAAAAAGTAGGGTATAAGTGAATAAACAGGGAATTTACAAGTGATAGAATTAAAGTTTTTCAATATTTCATTGATTAATTGTAAATAACTGAGTATATTATATCGTTTTAAAAAAAATTAAAAATCAATGTTGAACTCTAAACAGAATATAAATATCAGGGACAGAGTCAACACAGTATAATCATAAAATTTTAGGAAATCTTGTAAAACTGAAATATTAAGACTTTATGAAAAGAAAAACCCACATTTGTTACAAATCCACATAGGAAATTGTAATCTAGAAATGGTTTCCAAATTGAATTACTATTTTTTTTCAGATTTACTTTTAAATATTTGGGACATCAAAGCATATTCCCACAACTTAGTTAACCACAGAGGGGATGAAACATCCTTCCCAATAAGATCTATAGAGTATCCTCTCAACAGTTAGCATATACAGGGCTAGTTCAGAAAACTATTTGGGAATATGTGATTTAGTAAAGTTTAATAAAAATATTGCAGGTTCAGCAGGAAATTCAACTTTTAAAATTTGTTTCATTCTAATATAAATAATTTTCCAGTATTGTTGCGCTTTAGAGCATTGCTACCAAATATAGAAGAATGAACTGACCTGATCATTACATTTCCAACGATTTTTAGAAAATGAATGTCCATTTTAATAAACTGGAGTAATATGCCAACAATAAAACATCATATGCAATTTTTTTCTGAGTGTGATATTCAGTGTAAATTTGGCACTCTTTTTCCACTGCAATTCCCATTGTTGCATATCCATTACTACATCTAAATTTTGCATCCATTTAATCACACAGTCTTTAATTTGTTTGGTTTCTGAGTCATATTTCACCAACAATTTGTAGATAAGGCCCAACAAATGCTCCATTTTTTTTTTGTTATAAGATTTTCAAATTCAGTCAGATCTCTAAATATTCCCTCTCGTTTTTGCAGTTCTTTTAATATTATATTACTCATTTGAAGATATTGAAACAAGGTGGATAAGATTTTATCTTTGTCTTGTAAATAATAATAAAATTTTGTAACCCGTATGAATTGCTATCTCTTTACCGTGCAAATTCTTCTGTGCTTTCTTCTTCATAAAAATAAACATTTGAGAATGAAGTAAGAGGGGATAAACTTGGTCCAACACTTTTCCTGTATTTATCCCAGAGTTTCTGTATGCTGCTTATCATTGCATGATCTCATATAAACTTCTTGTTTCTATTTGTTTCAATCTAGAGATATTTATGATGTCCAGTACACTGACAGCTCAATTCCACAATCTACAGAAGTCAGAGAGGGAAGATGTGGCAATCTCATAGGCAAGGGGTGCTACTGACGGGATGTGATAAACTTTGCTTATACTGACTGAAGGGTTAAGAAGGACTTTGTGCAAATGCATGCATATCCTATTAAAAGCAATGAGTAGTATGCATGTTGGGATGTACTGTACATTCAGATGAAAAGTGATTTATGCTTATAGTGTCTAAAAGCAGAGGTTTCAACAAGTATCTGG
The DNA here is from genome assembly GCF_035149785.1 of Candoia aspera. Taxonomy (NCBI): domain Eukaryota; kingdom Metazoa; phylum Chordata; class Lepidosauria; order Squamata; family Candoiidae; genus Candoia; species Candoia aspera. The sequence continues at coordinate 151,923,566 of NC_086153.1, forward strand.
ATATAAGGGATATAAGAAGAGCCATGATGGATTAGGCCAAAGGCTAATCTAACCAAGCAATTACCGTAGGTAGTAGCCAGCTAGATAACAATGGGAATCTCAGGACAAGACATGATCAGAATAGCATCCTCCTTCTCCTGTTCCTGTAACTGCTATTGAGAGATTTATTGCCTCCAGTACTGGAGATATTGTATAGCAATCATGATTAGTCATAAACGTTCCTTTAAAACTCATCCAAACCGCCTCAGTACCAGATTCTGTAGGTTAACTAGGTGCTATATGAAAATCACCCAACAGCCTGCTCAGTGCAAAAGTCCCAGTTAAAACATCCTCTTTAAACAGCTGTCTAGTCTTTAGCTGAACACTTCAAATTAGGAACCTCACTAGGAACCTCCTAGTTCTTTGGGCAATTGGTTCCAGTGTCCAAAAGCTCATACAGTTTGGTAGTTATTCTGTATCCTGCAATATGGAATGAGGGAGAATCAATTTTGGCCTTCTTGATCATCTTCTATGTGAAGGTCCTAATAGGTTTTTTTTTTTTGCCCCATTTCCAGTTGTGTAATAACACTTTTTGACCTGTAATAACCCAAACTGTATACAGTATTCTAAAATGGTTGCACTATAAGGTCTGTATGTCACTATTTTTGATTTTTTTTTCCTAATGATCTTCAACATGGAATTGGCCTTTTTTTTTTTTTTTTTTACAGTAGCTGCATATAAGAATACATTTTCACTGTGCTTTTCACTCGAACCAAGAATACATTTCTGGTCAGTTGTTGATAGTTTGGATCAATATAGCCAAAGTACAAGATGCTTTGCCCAAGTGTGAATCACCTACTGTTTTCTTACATAGAACAGCAATAACTATTTTATTGCTAGTTTGCAGAGATACTTGCAAGCTCTTGGCTATCCCTTTTTGCTTTGTCTCCAACTACTCTGGAGCCAACACCAAGCTGCCCAGCTTTAACTCCAGATCATTCACAAACTATTTAAAAAGCATTGGTCCTAGTATAGAATTTTCTGAAATTTACATTCTTGCAAAAACTCTCTTTATTCCTATTCTGTGCCTTCTGTTCTTTGACAGTTTCTACAGTCTCTGAAGCAAAATCAGATGTAAATCATTCATTCACCTTCTTTGCAACCTACTTCCCCTTTAGGACTACTTTAATTCCCTTGACATCTGATAGTCCTCCCTACCCAGTTTCCTGCTTCTTATGCATATAAAGTTTTTAAATTGTCAATTATATATAATATTTTTTTGGTGATATGCACCTAAAATCTTTTTGGCATACTTTATGGACTTCTTTCATTTCTTTCACACAAGTTTGTGTTCCTTTTTTTTGTTCTCCTTGGAGCAAGATTCTATTTGCTGAAAAAGCCCTTTTAAAATTGCCAATAGTTTCTTAACACAGCTCTCAATGCTTGCTGGTGGCATCTTGACTTGATATAGCCTATGTTATATTTCCTAGCTGAATTTTTATCATTTATTCACTTGTTAGATTTCTATCCCACTTTGCCTTCAGGTAATCAAGATGGTATTCCTAATAATCCCTCTTCAATGTTACAGTATCTTCACTGCAAAAACTTAGGAAGACTGATGGAGTAAGAAATAATGACTGGCCAAAGTTATCCAGTGAGCTTCCATAGCTAAATGTGGATGTGAACCTGGGCTTTCCTGGTTCTACATCTAGATCAGTGCCCTAATCAGCACACCATATGTCCCCCTGGCCCAGTTGGGAAAAAATGCCCCTAATAGACTCTGCAAAAAGGTATTATTTTGCTTATCTGTGCAGGTATTACACTCTTGCTATTTCTTAAGTGGCAGCCATCCCTATGTTAATCATGCAGAGGAAGACATGAGAAAACATACCATGTGAACTGTGACTTCAAGAAAGCCTGAGACATAGTCAGTGCTAATTTTCCCAAAGTGAAAAATGTATTTTGGCAAGTGGTTGAGTAAAATCTGTCCAGCACAAATCCAGGTTCTTTCAATATTAGCTTCTGCTGGAGGTGGGCACTCAATAGATAGGTTAGTCCTCATCCTCAACATGATGCTGTATGATTGCTAAGGCTTTTTTTTTTAAAGCAAACCCAGAAGTACGTGTGTGCGTACCATTCCATAGTTGGCAATCTCAAAGCTGCATCAGTTCTACACAATAGTCATGGCAATACCAATTGCACCCGCTGGCAGAAAAACACCATCTGCTCAGCAGCCAAATATTGTAATTTGACTGCTGGGAAGCACTACCTTGAGGGAATAAGTCTAGATCCCTTGCCAACTTTTAAAAGCAACTGCATATTTATTTGCACAAATGTACAATTGTTTAGAAATGCCGCTTTATATAGGCAGAGCTAAATTCATCAGTCCTTCAGATCTAGCCCACTGTCTCACTTTAGGAAACAGCCATCCTAGATGTCATTGATTGTTCCTATCTGATGGGCTGAGTTCTATCTGATGGGCTGCACTCAAACAAGGGTTGAGTCAAAAATAGGCATATGAAGACCACTGCTAAAAAGAAAACATGTTTTGCCTCCTGGGCTCATGGTTTCTCTTTGAATGTGTTTGCTTAACTCCCCTGCCTCCCATGTCTTTTGGGTGTGCCTAATGTTGGGACCACAAGCACACAAACAATAGGAAACATGTGGTCTTCCAGACATTGCTGAAGTACAATTCCCAGCAGCACTAGCCAGTCTGCCCAATAGTGAGGAATGCTGGGAGATGGTGTTCAGCATTATTTGAAGGGCCACCAGTCTTCCACCTCTGCTTTAGAGGATTGTTTCTGGTTCCCTGGTCAGAGGGCACTCCAGGATGAAACACTATGTTGTGATTCTACTTTCCCCTCCTTAATGGCGTTTGCTCGTTAAAAAAAAAACAGCAGCAGCAGCTGTACTGGGAAGACATAGGACGGTTACAAGTGGAGATGACCCTGTCTGAATTCTCACAAAATTTGATGAATGAAATAAGACTGCACAAGAACAGTCTCACTGAGAAGCTCTCGAATTGCCCTATCTCTACTTACAGTGAGATTAATTAGAACAGCCATGTTTAAAGGTGCAGATCAGTTTTCTCTAATCTGAAGACTTCTAGATGGGTTGGACTTCAATGCCCATCACCCCTAGTGACACAGCCATTGGACATGCTGCCTGGGGATGATAGGAAATGTAATCTCAATATCTGGAAAGTTCCAAGTTGTAAAAGCTGCTTTGGATCACAGCGACTGCTAATATGACTTGGCCATACAAAAGATACAACAAATTATGTCCTAGTCGATGGCAACATCTGGCTGCCCTTGGTTGATCTTTAAAAGCTACATAGGGTTAGACCTCACTAGTATTTGGTTGCAAACCCCCCAAGAATCCCAGGACTGAAGGCTAAACAAGGAAAAACAATTCCAGAAGAAGGCAGTAGCAAACCACTCTTGAAATATTGCCAAGAAAAGTACATGGACAGAGCCATGAAATATCAAGAGTTCTACTCAACTCAAAGGAGACTTTATCTTTTTTACGTTAAGTGTTGTTTCAGGGAAAGATTGTTGGACTGAGTTAGAAGACATCTTTCATAGTAACATGTGAAGTTTTCAAAGACCACTCCCAAGTCTGTCTCTCCAGAATACTAACCATATTATAATTACAACATTTACAGAAAATTAATGTCACAATATTTTGTTCAGTGACAAGAGAAACCACATTTGATCTGTATTTTGGAAAATCAAACAGCTTTTGGAATGACTCTATACACCTTTTAAACCTTGTTGCATTTTAAAAAAATAACAAAGCAAGCCAGAGTGATAGAAGTTAACGTAATATTAAATTACCAAAAGGCAAGTAAATTGACAATAGTCTACTGTGACTTTAAGTTGTTGTATCTGTGATCTGGCAGACTTTTTAAAAGGAGAATGTGAGAGGAGCCCTGTCAGCATGTCTTTCAATATATCATTATACAAGAGATGAAAGTTTAGTTTGAATTGGGAGAGCAGGCAAGCAGATTCTGATGTAAAGAAACATGGGTGGTAAAATGCCAGAAAGATTGCTGCGAAAGAGATCAGACATCAATCTGTTTCTTCTTGGCAGTCATTTTTAATTCTGACTTAATAGGCCGCTAAAAATACAGACATCTAGGCTTGACTAAACTGATTCCCATCCCTGTAGGCTTTGCTGGAAAGTTTTAAGATGTCAACCACTTCTGATTTCAGTGTGATAAAATAGGAGCAAAAGGGTAGGGCACTCATTTGAATTGATGGGCAGATCTGGAGCACTGCCATGGGGACTTTTAAAAGTGGCAGCCGGAGTGGACATGGCTTGTCACAAAGGCTGCTTCGCCAGGAAACACACTCATGAAGTTGCTCCTCTTCACCCAGCAGCATCTGCGGGGGAGGGGTCACAGGCAGCAGCATGGTGGATGGAGCATCGCGATGCAAGCCCCACCCCTTTCATACCTGTGTTGATGTCACACGCACCTTCTAAGGGGACCAAGCTTGCAGTGTGATTATCCATCTGCCGTGTTGCCACTTTTGACTCTCCCTGCAAACACCACTGCCTCCACCTTCTCATCAAGTCATCTACCCTGTTAAGAGAAACTGTTTTGTTGCAGATCTTATTTGCCAAGTTAGATGGCAGGGGTTTACCAGTTTAGGATTTCATAGTATGTAAGTGTCTAGTGAAAGCAGATCATGGTATATATTGATTTTATTGCTTCCATGTAGTTTTAAAAGTTGCTAGGTTTTACTTGTTAATATTAATTGTGTTTGGACTCTGCCCCAGTGAGAGTGCCTTTTAGATTTTTAAAATTTGTTTGTAAACAATTTACTTGGCAAGGTGGAATCTTCTAGTTCCCATTAGTTTTTTCAGCTTATCCAGAAGCTTGTCAGGCCATCTATTCAGCATGATATTGTGGTGGTAGTGTGAAAGCCTTGGAGATGTCCAAGATGACCATTAAGGATGCATTTCCTCCGTAATTTTGGCAGGGTTTAAATCACAAAGAGAGCAAGACACAAGTAGAGTACCAAAAACAGACCTGGAATACAGTTGAAATGGATCTAGAAAAATCTGTATGGAACACACACCCTCCCACATATTGTTTCAAATGGTACTCATCCAATGATGCTTCTAGTTTGCTAATCAGATAAAACATACCACTTCAGTGACCTATATAAAGCCCTTTCCTCACTTGCAGTTTACTTCGGCTTTGGAAGATCTTCCTGATTCCATGTTTCTTCCTTGATCACACGACATTGCCCCAGCCTATGATTTAAGCAGCCTTATGCCAGTCTTTCCTGTAGCAAAAATGGAACCAATCTTTCCTGCTTAAGCCAACACAAAACAATTCAATAGCCTATTGTGCTTCTGCTCTTTTGGGGAAGCATGATCATCTGACCAGACCAGCCTCCCTCAGTTGCTGCACATTCATCAGCCAATCAGCATTCTCAAAAGATTCTGTCCTTCCACTCCCAGCCAGAGGTGACACTACATTTAACCAGCCAGCCTGTCAGCCAAAGCAGCAAGATTTTATACTGGCATAGCAAGAGCTGAGTTATGGGGCTCTAACATATGGCTGGCTGGGGAATTTTGGGAGTTGAAGTCCACACATCTTCAAGTTGCCAAGGTTGAGAAATGCTGCTCTAACATGATCCACACAGCATACACACACACACAGAGAGAGAGAGAGAGAGAAGAAAAGGCCAGGGTCCTCCTTTTGTCCTTGATAATTTCAACAGTACATTGGTCTTAAACTATTTCTACTTTCAAATGTGGCTAAATTTGAAGATCTGAAAAGAGGTGGACCTGATTGGTGCTTGGATGGGAGAATCAGCGAATGCCGTGTCTGTAGGCAAGAGGGCAGAGTCAACAACAACAACAACAGCAGCAGCAACTTCTTGGAAGAAGGCAGTGGCAAAACTGTCCTGTACTGTTGTCAGTAAAACGACATGGGCAAAGTCGCCAGGGGTTGAGCTTGACTGGAAGGAGTCTTCATCTATTAAATGCAAACCCCACCCCGGTTGCTCAGCCATTTGAGACGGACCGTGCCTTTGATTTCCATTTCCACAGAATGCAAAGATTCCATACAGCGTTGACACCAAAGCTCCTATAGGGGCGGTTTGAAAAAAACAGGAAAGGACCGGGAAACAAAAGGGTTGGCTTCAGTTCTGGCGGTTGCTTACCTCAGCAATAAAAGTAGATGGAGGTCTTTGACAGAGCAGTTTATTTAAAAGGAGAACACTAACAGCCCTGAAGAAGCCCTCGCGCTGCAATTAAAGCCAGCCTTGTAGAGCGCGGAGAGAAGGCGGTGAATCCCCTTTGAAGTAAGTCCCACCTACAAGATCAGTGATGGCACAACATCAAAGTAGAGCCGTTGCTTCCTCCTTCGAGTCAGCTATAGCGTCTGTCAAAGTTAGCAAAGTGATCCAGCTAATTTCCAGGCAGTGCAAACTCACAGGAACGAATACCTGAGCAAGGGTGTCCTTCCAGTGCATGCTCAAGCAAAGTCTTTTGGGGCGCAGCCCCCAGGGATGGTCCAGTCATACTTTGAGGGGTGCCACTCAGTCCAAGTTTGGAACACAGCCTTCCCCCACTTTATGACAGGCCATGAAACAAACAAACAACCCCCCACCACCACTCCTTTTTAATTTTAAAATGCCGCTTTCAGTGTTTCTGAAATGACGCCACAACCTGCAACAGTTTTTTTTTTCCTGCGGTGGTATTGACCATCTTCCCCTTTTTGCTATTTTCGTTTAACATACTATCTAGCCAGAAGAGCAAGTCTTTCAAAGTTGGGGATTATTTTTAATTTGCTGTAACAAAGCTATTTGTTCTACTGAAGTTTTGATTTTTTTAAAAATTCCCCTGGACAAGCAGGTTTTGTAAATAAGCCTTATTTATCTGGTCTTTTTGTTTGCAAATTGGGAAATGGTCTCCCAAAGTCAATTTCTCTTGCAACTTCATACTGATAAATAAAATACTTAAATGATTTAATTGTTCTTGCCCTTTAGTAGCACACCTGCAGTTTTTAATGAGTGCTAACTTGCTGAAACTTCTTTCAGCTTCTGCCAGTCAGAATAGAATTAGGCACATTTGACTGAAAATTATTTGCATTTTTAATGGATTCAATTTAATAAGATAAGTAAGAGTATTTCATAGTCTTTCCCAAAAGTAGTCTTGACAGCTGGCTTTAAAAAAAAAATCCAGTCCAGCATTTCACAACTTCTTTCAGCTTCTGCCAATCATAGGCAAAGTTCAAGAAAATAATTAGAAGTATGAACATTTCTCTGAAAATAATTCAATTTTTAAAAATAAATTTCATTTCATAAAGGAGAGTATTTTATACTCCTTTCCAAAGCATTTTTCCCAGATGTCAAATAAATCTTACCAGAGCATTGCCTTCCCTGTCCTTGGGATAAATAACCCTGATTGTTACAAAAAAGAATAGTAGCCTTGTTGACCAGAGGGGGAAAAACCTCAAAATCTATAGACAATACTTTTATTATATTGCTTTGTCCCTCCTACCAAATCCCAACCCCTCCTGCTTTTGCTCAAAGGACTCTGGCATGGTCATTTCTGAGAACTATAAGCTCTAGTCTGACAAGGAAACAAATTCTATCTTACGTAGCTGCACAAGCTTCTGTGGCTGGAGAAGGACCATCAGCTTAGGCTTCAGCACATTATTAGCACTCATACATTGCTTAAGATCTGGATAAAGAGGCAAGGAAATCAGTTTTCATAAATATCCGTAAGCACGATCTTCGATTTAGCTTTTCCTCAGCCTCATTCATAAGAGCCAGTGGGGACCCTGAGTTCTAGTCGTGCCATAGGCACGAACCAGCTGGGTGATGTTGGGCCAGTCGCTCTCTCTCAGCCTGAGGAAGCAGGCACTGGCAAACCACTTCTGAAATCTTGCCAAAAAACTTCAGGGACTTGTCCAGGCAGTTGCCAGGACTCAACACTGACTCAAAGGCACACGCACATATCCATGGTAGTGGGTAAAGCCTGGCCCTGGTAAAATATTCCCTTCCATCTCTTATACCAGGACTCTCCTGTTCTGTCCTTGGTAGTTCCTTGATTAGGGTACTGTTTTCTGCTAGATTGTTTGCCTGGTGTGAATCCCTGCTTATCTGGGTGTCGGCTGCTGGAGAGGAAGGCTTCTGCTCTTTTTGTTTCCTTCTTAGCTTTTTATTGACTCTTTGGAATGGTGTGTAAATGTGGTTTATCTCTATTGAGGGCTGATTAGTCTGAACGCCAAGCTTCCAGGAATTCTCTGGCATTTTGGGATTTGGCTTGGTCTAGGATGCTCACAGTTTCCCAGATGAAACTGTGGTTGAGTCTGTCCACGTGCTGTGAGATTAAGGAGTTTTCATTGTGTTTTCTGACTGCTAGGTTGTGTTCGTGGATGCGCTCTGCTAGTCTTCTGCCTGTCTGTCCTACATAGTGGCTGTTACAGTCCTTGCACTGTATGTTGTAGATGACTCCTGTTTTTTCTTCTGGGCCTACTGGGTCTTTTGGGTTAGTCGGTTTGTGTGCTACGGTGATGCCATGTGGTTGTAAGAGTCTGCTGGTTGTTTCTGAGATGTTTCTGATGTGTGGCAGTGTTATCCTTTCCATAGCTTGTGTTGGTTGTGCTGTGGTGGGCTGAGCGGTCAGGCACTTTTTGATAAAGTTGCGTGGGTATCCATTTTGTTGGAAGAAGTTGTATAGGTGGCCTGTTTCATTTTTCTGGTGTTCTGGGTTGCTGCAGTGCATGTGTACTCATCTGAACAATGTTCTTACACAGCTCCTCTTGTGGGAGGTTGGGTTGTTGCTTTGGTAATAGAGCACTTGGTTAGTGTGGGTTGTTCTTCAGTAGATTTGCATTTCTAATTTGCCATTGTTTCCTCTGCTGATAAGGCTATCTAGGAAGGGTGGTGTGTTTTCTTCTTCCTTTGTGAATTTTATTCCTTTGAAGATGTTATTTTTTCCTGGGTCTTTTCCAGTTGTTCCTTTTTTGTTATGACGAAGGTGTCATCTACATACCAGATCCATACTTTTGGTTGTATGCGTGGCAGTGCTATAGTTTCTAGATGCTGCATTATGGTCTCTGCTATGAGTCCTGAGAGTGGTGATCCCATGGGTTTTCCTCTGATTATTTTGGTACATTTGTCCATCAAACTGAAAGTAGATAGCGAGGCATAGGTTGCTGAGGTCTATGATTCTGGGTATTTCAACCTTAGTGTATTTGGCTAGGTCGGGTGTGTTGTGTAGTGCTGCTGTCAAGGATTCTTTCGCTAGTTCTGGATCTATGGACGTAAAGAATGCTGTGACATAGAATGAAATCATAATTTCATCTTCTCCTATTTTTGGGTCATTGATATTCTGGAGGCACTGTAGTGGGGAATTGATGGAATATTCGCTCCCCTTTGTGAGATGTCCACACTTTTTGTAAGTTCTTTGGCTATGTTGCATGTTGGGGTCCCTGGTAACGATACAATTGGACGAAGAGGTATGTCAGGCTTGTGTATTTTTGGGCACTGATAGAAGTGTGGGAGGACAGTCCACTGCTCTTCATCCACCTCTGTTCCTATTTGTGATTTGACCCTTCTTGGTTAGGTTGTTAAGACTTCTCATGATCAGGTTGTCTAGTTTCTGTACTGGGTTGGTGTTTGCCGGGATGTAGGTTTCCTTGTCCTCCACTAATTCTTTTGCTTTTTGTACGTTTTGTGTTCTGTTCATGATAACCATGGTTTGGCCTTTGTCTGCTGGGAGGATGGTGATGGTTTGGTCCTTCTTTGGGTTTTTGAGGGCTGCTCTGTCCTCTGCTTTGAGTTGGTTCTGCTTCTGTGTTCTTCTGGTCTGTGGTATGATTGTCTCCCTTACATTTTCTTGGGTTTCTGTGGCAAGTCCTGTGGTTTTAAATGCTGCTTCTAGGGCTGCAAAGAATTCTAACTGATTAGCATTGTCTATGTCATAGTTGAGGCCTCTCTGGAGGATCTTGTGTTCTGCGGTGGATCGTGGGCAGCTGGACAACTTGACTACCCATTTCGGTTCAGGTACCTCTTTGCTTCTGGGGTTTGGCTTGAGCAGTTTGGCTTGGAGTGTTGTTTTCCTTTTTTCAGCTTGCCTTAGAGATGTAGTCTTGATGGTGGTTGTCATCATTTTTGTGTGTCCTGGGGTCATGGTTTGTTCCAGTTGCTCCCTGAGGTTATCTGTGGTGTGCTGGTATTTGTTTAATCTGAGGTGAGCATCCATGATCATTAGTCGTATCATTTTTCGGCCGCTTTGTTGAGCTATTTTCTATCCAGCTGTTCAGTTATTGGAGGTTTATATCTGACACTGGTGGGCAGGGCGTGCTGTCATAGGCATTTGTGCAGAAAGAATAGTTGTTCCTTGGTGGAGTTTTGCCTACATGCAAATTCCTCCCATTTGTGTGCTTTCTGAAGCATTTGAAGAGTTGATGTTGCCAGAGGATACTTGTGTTCACATGCTGAGCCAAAATCTCACTGAAGCACTCCTTCCACACCATTTTCAATGCTTGCAAAGCCTTATTATGCGGCTTGTGATTTTTCAGAATAGATGGCTGCAGTAACTTTTATTTGGAAGAAAATGCCTATAGGTTTAGAAAGATACTGCCATTCTTAATGGGAAGTGTCATGTTCACCGTTTCAATGTGCTTGGTACATCGTAACGTTTCGCATGTCATTTGCCGGATACGTGTTTGATCTTGGGAGGGAGGAGGATTCCTTTTTGGGGAGTTGTTATCTGTTGCCTGCTGGATTGGAATGTGTTTGGGTTATCTCATGTGTTCAAGGTTGCTTTCCCAGGATGTGTGGAAAACGGTTACCAGCACCTGGGACGGGGTGGCTGCTACGGCCGGTAGAGGGGAGGGATTATGTTTGGAGCCGAGGGTTTTTAGTTTGTATTTGGCGTGCTTTTAGTCATTCTCAGCTTTCTCTGTATCTGCCATAATTTCCCTAATAAATCAGATTTCATTTAAGTAACCTCTTGTGAGTCTGAGTGTTTGGGGCAGGTAATCATTACATAAAGCTGAGAATCCAAAACTTCAAATCCCGCTGGCCCCTATCTAGGAAAAGACAGGTTCTTTCGATCCTGTGAGGGAGAGTGCTGGCAATGACTGATCCAAATGTGCTACTCGTGGAGAGTGATGGGTCGAGTGAGGGAGAGCCCGACTCTACCATGATGCGACCCGACAGAGCCCCCCTGGGAGAACTCTCAGCGATTCAGGAGGAGGCGAGTTCGGGGTCTGAAGGTGAAGCTGCGGGCATGAAGACTGTGCCAGAGACCACGATCATGACCCCAGGCGAACTGGTCACCTGGGACGACAGTCGTGGGGACTTCTCGGAGGCGAGGGGCTCGTCCTGGAGGCAGAGATACCCGCTGTCCCCAGCGGTGGTACAGGTGCTGCCGAGGGGGGACTCCCCCACTCCAGACTGAATTCGGGTGCTAGAGTCGAAGATGGACTCCCTGGAGCTCATTCTGCAGAAAATGAGCATGGACCTGAGTTCGCTGAAAGAGGTGCGGGAGGGGTCAAGCCAGCGGCATTCGACCCCTTCCTCCCAGACACAGTCTCTGGAACGGAGAAGGGGAGCTCGCCCGAGAGAGGGGGACCGGGCTCCCAGGGTGGAACTAGCGTCGCCGCTCACCCCTGAGCGGAGGCCGCCAGGAGCTGTCAAAGCAGCTGAATCGCCAGTGGGGGGGCGCGGCCCGCTGGGCGGAGGACTGAGGGACTTCTCTGTCAAGTTCGATGGAGACCCGACAAAACTCTCGTTCTTTCTGACGAATGCCAAGGCGTACATGGAAGAGCGGGGGTCGCTCTTTCGCTTGGAAAAAGCGAAAATCATCACCATTGCCACCAAGCTTAAGGGAAGGGCAGCGGACTGGTATGTACAGATGTGCCAGTTGGAAGCCCCTGAACTGGAGAAATTTGATGAATTCCTCTGGGCCCTACAGCACCATTTCGAAGATCCACTAGCTAAGGAGCGGGCAAAACGTGCCTTGAAAGAACTCAAGCAGGGATCGAAAACTGTGGCTGATTACGCGCTGGAGTTTAAAGCGCTAGCGGGGAAGGTGGAAGACTGGTCGCAGGCAACTGTAATAGAGTTGTTCAAGGATGGTTTAAACACCGAAGTGCTGCGCTGGTCGCTGGGACGAGATGATCCTGACAGCTTGTACGGGTGGATCCAGCTCGCTGGAAAGGCTGAGCATGCCCACGAGGTGTTTGCGCAGAGACGGGCGACGAAGTCGGGGCAGGATGGAAAACCCACCCGCCCTTCGGGCTCCTTTGGAAGATCCGGACAACGTTCGTGGGAAGAGGAGAAGGAGCGCCGGTACGCGAAGTGGCAGTGCCTGCGCTGCGGCAAAGAGGGGCACCACGCGGCAGCGTGCCCGAGGGTGAAGGGCGAGGACTGGCAGGGAAAGTCAACTGCGAAGTCCCCCTCTCTGCCGAGAAAAATGAAAGCAGCAGTGGCTGACAGCGAGCTGGAAAGCGTGCCGTTCTACGGGGACGAGGGTGAGCCCGAATTGCTGCAGCCAGCGGGAAACGCCAGCCACCTGCTCTAAAGGGCGCCTCAGGGCAGGTGGTAGAGGAGGGGCGCGAGCCTGTGTCGGTGAGTGGCAGCTACCGCATTCTCACGGTGAAAGTAAAGTTGGGATCCCGCTCGAAGACGATAGAAGTGTGGGTGATGATTGATTCTGGGTGCTCACGGTGCTTAATGCATCCCGACGTGGTGGCTGCCTTGGAGTTGCCCACCTTTCCGTTGCAACGACCCATAGCCTTCACCCAATTGGACGGGTCCATGGCAGGGGGCAAACCGGTCACGCATTTCACCGGTTTGGTAGCCTTGCAAATGGGTAGCCACCGGGAAGGGTTGTCATTTGTAGTAGCTCCGGTGGAGGGTCCTTTGGTGGTTTTGGGTGTCCCATGGTTGGTCCAGCAAAATCCTCAGATAAACTGGGTCTATAGAACTGTAACCTTTAGGGACGGATTTTATCAAGCACCGGAGGGGAATGAAGCCCCAGAGGAGGTGGTGGGGGTAGCGGCAGCTGCGACTCTGCAGTACCCAACCCCTCCTCTTGAGGGTCTACCAGAGGAATACCAGGCATTTGCTGATATGTTTGGGGAGAAAGAAGCGGATCAACTTCCCCCCCATCGGAAAACTGACTGTGCCATTGAGCTGGTGCCTAATACCCAATTGCCTAAGCCAAAGTTTTACTCAATGACTCAGAAGGAACTAACTTTGTTACGGGAGTTTGTGGACAAAAACTTGGCAAGAGGGTTCATTGAACCAGCTAGTTCGCCAGTGGGGGCACCGGTTCTTTTCCGCCCAAAGAAAGATGGGACATTAAGACTCTGTACCGATTTCCGTGGGCTCAATGCAGTCTCAATATCAAATAAATATCCTTTGCCTTTGATAAAAGACATGTTATCACATCTGGCTAAGGGGAAAATCTTCTCGAAACTGGATTTAAGGGAAGCCTATTACCGTGTGAGGATCCGGGAGGGGGATGAATGGAAAATGGCATTCAACTGCCCGTTGGGAGCTTTTCAATATAAGGTTTTGCCGTTTGGTTTGGCTGGGGCACCTGGGGTGTTTATGCAATTGATCAATGAGGTATTACATGAACATCTGTTTAAAGGGGTATTGGTCTACTTGGATGATGTGTTAATTTATACTGAAACTCTGGAAAAACGTGTACAGTTGGTTAAGCAGGTGCTTCGCAAGCTAAGGAAAGCTGAGTTGTATGCCAAACTGTCCAAATGTGCCTTCCATCAAACCCAAATTGACTATCTGGGGTACAGGATCTCAGATAAAGGCATAGAGATGGATCCTGCTAAAATCCAGGCCATCCTGGAATGGGAGAGACCCCGCACCCGCAGGCAACTTCAAAGTTTCCTGGGGTTCAGCAATTACTACTGGTTGTTCATAAAGGGGTTCGCAGAAATAACTTTGCCCCTGACAGATTTGCTTCGGACAAAGGGGGTGGGAGAAACCCGCCGGGTAAAAAACCCAGGCGCGCTGCTTAGATGGACTCTGGCTTGTCAGGCGGCGTTCGATAAGCTGAAGGAGGCTTTTACACAGGAGCCTATTTTACAACACCCTGACCCCTCCAAGCCTTTTGTTGTTCGTGGATGCCTCTGACTATTCTATTGGAGCCTGTTGTTGCAAGCAGATGGGGCGGGTTGTTTAAAGCCATGTGCCTACCTGTCCCGTAAATTCTCTGAGACGGAGAGACGTTGGCATGTGTGGGAAAAGGAGGCTTTTGCAGTCAAAGCGGCTTTGGACTCTTGGCACCACTTGCTGGAAGGGGCCAATCATCCATTTGAGGTGTGGACTGACCATAAGAACTTGGAAGCCCTTAGTACACCCCACAAGCTGAGCCCTAAACAAGTTCGCTGGGCTCAGTTCTTTAACCGGTTCAACTTCAAACTGAAGTTTATCCCAGGGAAAAAGAACTTCTTAGCAGACGCGCTGTCCAGGCAACCTCAGGACTCCAGCTCAGCGCCAGAGGTGGTCAGTACGCTGTGGACACAGCCACAACTGGGAATGCCGGCTGTGACCCGCAGTCAAGCCCGGGCACAACAGCCTGCCGGCAGTGATTCTGCCCCACAGGGCACCTTGTCCATTTCATCTCAATTGCAACAAAAGTTTCTAAAAGAGCTAAAAACTGACACTTGGTTGCTAGCAAATAGAGACAGTGTTACTTTTGACCAGGGATTCGCTTGGAACTCCAATCGTCTCTATGTCCCTGACGGCTTGCGAAAGGAGGTTTTACTCCGTTCGCACAATGATAAGGTTGCTGGGCATTTTGGCTTTGTAAAAACTTTGCATCTGGTTCGCAGACAGTTTTGGTGGCCTGCGTTGCACAAGGATGTAAAGGATTATGTTGCTTCCTGTTCTGTTTGTGCTATGTCTAAATGCAAGGTGGGGAAGCCTCAAGGCTTGTTGCAACCAGTGGCCAGTCCTGCTTGCCCCTGGGAGGAGGTTTCCATGGATTTCATAGTGGAGTTACCTCCCAGCCAATGAAAAACTGTTATTTGGGTAGTAAAAGACTACTTCTCCAAGCAAGCTCATTTCATCCCATGCGCCTCCATTCCTTCGGCGCGACAGTTAGCCCGCCTATTCCTTGTACACGTGTACAGGTTACACGGATGTCCCTCCCGCTTAATCTCTGACAGGGGCACACAGTTCACCTCTCAGTTTTGGCGGGCATTTTTAAAACTCTTGGGCACTAAACAGGCATTGTCCACGGTGTGGCATCCTGAGACTGACGGGGCCACAGAGGCACTAAATTCAACACTAGAGCAATATTTGCGTGCTTTCGTCAATTATCAACAAGACGACTGGGTTGACCTCCTTCCCTTTGCTGAGGTTGCCTACAACAACGCCATTCATCAAAGCACCGGTCAAACCCCTTTTCGCACCGTTCACGGCAGGGATTTTGTCCCGATTCCTGACTTGCCGCAGCCACCTGTCCCGCCTGCTTCACCATCCGAATGGGCAACGCAGCTGGCGGACTCTTGGCTGGTCATCCAGCAGGCGCTAGTGGACGCACAGTCTGCTTACAAACAGCATGCTGATAAGAAGCGTGCCCCTCACCCTTCATTTCAAGTGGGTGACATGGTGTACCTGTCTACCAAGTTCAACAAGTCCTCTCAGCCATCGAAAAAATTAGCTCCTAAATTTGTGGGTCCATTTCCTATTGTGGCACAAATTAACCCAGTGACTTTTAAACTTGACTTGCCGCATAATCTGAAACACTTACACCCTGTCTTTCATTGCAGTTTGCTCAAACCCCTTACTCGCTCTGACCGCTGGCATGATCAACCTCCGCCACCTCCTCCCATCATGATTGACAGGCAACAACATTTTGAAGTAAAAGAAATTCTTGACTCTTGCTGGCTTTGCAACACGCTGCAGTACCTAGTTCGCTGGAAACATTTCCCCCACCCGGAATGGGTGGCCGCTCACGATGTGGCTTCCCCTATTCTTGTTCGTTGATTCCATAATGCTTACCCCTCCAAACCGGGTCCTTAGCTTTTTTGGGGGGGGGGCAGTATGTCATGTTCACCGTTTCAATGTGCTTGGTACATCGTAACGTTTCGCATGTCATTTGCCAGATACGTGTTTGATCTCGGGAGGGAGGAGGATTCCTTTTCGGGGAGTTGTTATCTGTTGCCTGCTGGGTTGGAATGTGTTTGGGTTATCTCATGTGTTCAAGGTTGCTTTCCCAGGATGTGTGGAAAACGGTTACCAGCACCTGGGAGGGGGGTGGCTGCTATGGCCGGTAGAGGGGAGGGATTATGTTTGGAGCCGAGGGTTTTTAGTTTGTATTTGGCACGCTTTTAGTCATTCTCAGCTTTCTCTGTATCTGCCATAATTTCCCTAATAAATCAGATTTCATTTAAGTAACCTCTTGTGAGTCTGAGTGTTTGGGGCAGGCAATCATTACAGGAAGGCACAGTGCATATTCACCTCCCTCTGACTGGGTGAACCATGGGTGTAGGTACTGCCCTATCTCTGAATTCTGAAAGAAGTAGACTTGTAGAGGGTATGAATCTGGCAGCTGGAAACCCCTTTGGTGTTTTGCAGTAAACCCCAAGAGAGTTTTTTCTTCAACCGCCAGCCGGCTTCCTCACTTAAACCACAGCCAAGTGTGGCTGGGTTGGGTTCTCTGCCAGCTAAGTAGAAGTTCCTGCCTGAAATATTTTATTCCTGTGATCCACATGAATTGGAAGTGGCTGCAGTTGGAAGATTGGGGCCTGAACATTGGTAGGATTGATTAATTGGTGGGGCTATTGGGCTTTTCTGCTTGTGCACCTTCTCTTCCAAAAACAGGTTCCGAGAAGCCTAAGCGTGGCAAAGTCCTGATACCTCTTACTTGGGTCCTTCAGGAATGGTTTCCTCTCATCAGTTTCGTGGTGGACTGTATGCCCTTTTGTTCCCTCCTCTTTTTCCTGTCAATCAACACACTGTTCAGTTGGGTTCGTATCTGTCAACATAGCCCAACATCTTGCGGTGCTTTCTAGGATGTCTGGTTGAGGCTTTGCCAGTAGAAACATAATAATGCCATCCAGCACTACAGCCACCCCGCTATGTTATAATGATTTCTCCCCCCAAATGAGCTATGTGTTTCACAAGATACTGTTTTCCTTTTTGCTCAGCAACATGTATTCCCTTGGAAAGACTTCATTTACTCTCCTGCCAAAGGGCCAAATGGTACTTTCTCACGCCTTCATGAGGAAGGAACAGTAAAAAGAAAGAAACTGGTGGCTGGATGCACACACCACTCTTCATAGTGATCAGAGGGAAAGCAGCAGTTGGGAACAACGGAGCTTGTGAGTGGAAAGCCTTGCCAGTTTCACTCCTGGGCGCTTGGCCGTCCTTGTGCGCAGTTTGCAGAGCTTCAGTTTACACCTAGTCCTCAGCTGCAATGAAAGCAAACAAGTGGCAACCCATCATAAGCAGGAAACATCCACAAGGCACACTACGTTGACAGCTTTTTAGCCTGAAGGCTAACACATGCAGCAACTAATTCCAGATGAAGTATGAAACTGAGAGTGGACACATCTTTATGGGGTGCCTATCTCAGATCAGATCAAAGGCAGGGCAGACTTGGGAGAGAGGCACTGAACCTGGGTCCAGCTCAGTGCTTCTTTGGGAAAATATCCTGGGAAAATTCAGATTGGATCAAATTGAAACTGTCCGATTTGACTTGGAGCCTGACTCCAAAGCAAGGTGTGCTTGCACTGACTAGTGAAGGAAAATTGCAAATGGCCCTATTGTTACTTTTGAACAGAAGAGAGTGAAATTTGTTGGTATGGTGGACACTTTTGAGGAGACAGACTCCCCAGTATTAGATAAAAGAGCCACAAGATTTTTGGAGAAAGGTATTGTAACAGTGTCACATCACTGGTTTTAGATAGAGTTCTGTTATATTTGTCAGTGATAATTACAGCTGTCTAATTACATACATATAGCTATGGTGGTATTTGTGTATTCGTGCACATGAATGTGCATAGGAAGGATCTTTCCAAATTTGATAGGTATATAAAATAGGTGAATTCATTCTTAGTCTTGATGGATAAGCAGTATCTAGGAAAATGTAGGCATAATTTAGTGCAGGGTTTCTCAACCGGGGTTCTGTGATACCCAGTGTTCTGCAAGAGGTCACTAGGAGTTCCCTGGGAGATCATGATTTATTTAAAGAAATATTTCAAATTTGGGCAACTTCACATTAAAGAAGTAAGTTTCATTTTTTTATTTTTAGTTTAAGAACACCGTTAATGCATATTTACAGGCCTACCCATGAAACAAATCTAATAATTTGGTAACTTCTGGCCTATGTTTGAGCCTGAATGTGCAGGGGTTCCCCGAGGCCTGAAACAATATTTCAAGGGTTCCTCCAGGGTCAAAAGGTTGAGAAAGCCTGATCTAGTACCAACATGGCTGTTGACACAGTCACATGTGGGCTCAGCCAAGCTCCTGTGGGGCCCTTTTAGGATGATGCAAGCATGCTTCCTCTCCTCCAGTCACTGGGAACTGCCCTCTATGGCTATTTTGGCTTGGACTGTAGGACAGACAGGCTACCTGGCTTCTGTAGAGGCATGTGCCTGCATAAGATCTGACTGGCATTTTGTGAATCTTTTGTTAGGTCTGACATGAGCATCCTATAAATGAGGGTGTAGTCCTCTTTTAAAGTAGTGCCTAACTTATTTTTTGAAACATGGGGTTAGCATTCTTTTAAAATAACATTTTCCTATGCTTTTAATTTTTTTTTTTTTTAGAGAAAATTGTTATGTTGCTGACTAAGTGGCTGTGCAGTCTTCCACATACTTGAATGATCAGTGCAGTGATTTCACTATATGTATATCTATTCATTATACAAAAATTGATTTGATAGCTAGAACTTTCCTTTAAAATATTCGATTATCTATAAACAGGTTACTTATCCTATAACTCTGGTTCTTATATGTACCTGTGATCTACATATCTGAGCATTTCTGCATCTGGGCAGGTCTGTTCGGTGATCTAGAATTCTGTGTTTTGGCAGGCCCAGAGGAACTCAGCTAGCCTGCATGCCCTAAAGCACTCCCATGACTTACCTCATACCTTGGGAACAACACACTCTGATTTGTAACTTGAGAGTACCAAGAAGTGGCTGTTTATGATGGCAGATCTGCCGGTAGTATCACGTTGGATGGGGCCATTTAGGCCAACCCTCCCCAAGTGAAAGCATCCCTGAAAAGTAGCAGTCCAGCTTTATCTGAATGTCTAGCTTCCACCTGAACTATAAGTAAAATGGTATGGAATTTGGCTTTGACATGCACAGTATGGTCCAACTGAGTCTCATACAACTGTAGTATGGTGATGAACAGAATTGGGAACATTCAGTACCATAGAACAAACATGGACCCCCTGCCCCAGGAGGAGCCATAGACTGAAATGAAAGGGCAGATGCAGATGACATTTGGATAGGGTAAATGGAACTGTATGATTCCTGGGAGAGAATTGCACTGGGTTGCGTTAATGTGGAGTCACAAGGCTTCTGGCATTTTGATGAGATGTTGTACTGATTAGTCCTTAATCTTCCCTTTTGACACTAAACTTATGTCCCATCCCTGATTGGCAGGGTTAAGGACAGGGGCAGAAGATTGATTGATACTAATGTGAAGCAGTTGACAAAAGATATAAAGTAGGCTAGTTCACTTTCTTGAACTAGAACTGGGTCAAACTAGGAAGATAATATATTACTGGTATAATATGTTCATAATTTCCAGTGTGTACTGTTTCTGCAGTATTCTGTACCAACTTCTGTACCAGTATTAGCCATCTTCAAGGACAATCCCATGGACAATACATTTCATTGGATTATTGCATACGAGAAGCAACTTGGTGCACCAGACTAAGCTGGTAAGAAGGTGCTTCATGCTGCAGAGGATGCATCTCTTAAATTACAAAGATGGATCTAGAAACATATCCAAACTACAAACTTGGTATTTTGGGTGGAATGTTATCTCACTTCCAGAACAGGTTGAACTCCACATCTGGACAGATAAACAGGTTGAATGGCACACCCAGATTGAACTTCAGTTTCCTGGCCCATATCCAGCCCATTATCATGGCCAGATGCTGATTCAGCACTTCCACTGCCTCACCTGTATCTGATGAAAAGGAGACATAGTGTTGCATGTTATCAGGATATTGATGATACTTTACTCTAAATTTCTGTATGATCTCGCTCAACAATTTCATGTTGATGTTAAAGAGCATGGAGAAAAAATGGAAACTTGTAGAATCCCACAGAATAAATGTCACTGAGTTGAGTAGAAGTCCTCCAGCTCTATTTCCTAGAACGACCATCCATGAATGAATGGAACCACTGCAATGTTGCTCCAATCTCACTTAGTTGAGATAAATTTTCCAGAAGGATACTAAGTTCAGTGAAACTTCCAAATAACATCAGGGTCACCACCCCCAGTCTCTCATGCAAAGAATATCCCACAGTGCAATCAAGGCAGTTCAATGTCCAAACCAGGCCTAGCCTTTGATTGAAATACTAGATCCAGAAAATCTTTTTTATCCAAGATGGTCTGAATCTGATCAGCCACCACTTATTTGAACATCTTTGTCCAATAAAGAGATGTTGGCCATAGGCCCAGGGTTGTCCAGGTTCTGCGCCGCAGCACTGAAGGTTCAACACACTAAGAGGGGTCAACCTTTGTAATGTCTTGCACACCTTTGTAAACTCTTTATTATCTTATCTATATATATAACATAGTTGCTATGTAGTTTTTATATCTCATATCTAATATATTCTTAAAATTTTACATACTTAACTAGTTAAAATAGGCCACATATTAGACTTTACATATAGCGTTAGATTTTAAAATGTTAAAAACATACAATATATATATATATATTGAATTCAGGTAAAATACACTATCTATTTTACCTGAATTCAATATATATTTTTTATTGTATGTTTTTAACATTTTAAGCGTGACTATGTTTATTTTACAGAATAACACCATTGTATTGGTCTATGACTGCAATAAAGAGTGATGATGATGAACATCTTTGTCCAATAAGGAGATGTTGGCCATAGGCCTAGGATTGTCCAGATCTTCTGGGTCCAGTGATGCTTATTCTCAGGAATGATCTCCCTATGGTCTCCTTCAATGTGGCTTTCATGTAATAAGGAATTTATACTCTCCTAGACTCTGCAGAGCACCCCCTTCTGCTAGCCCATGAGGGACAAGGGTTGAATGTTCAAATGATTGATGGAACTTTAGGAAGTTGAATATGATTGATTTTATCCTCAAGAGTCTAGCCAAATATCATGGCATGCTAATAATGGTTCTATCTGATTTTATGCTGGACCAAATTTCAGAACTACTCAGAAAAGCTCCACTGGGTAACAATGAGGGGACATAATGGTGAAGGAGGAACTTGCTTCTTTATCTCCATCACCACCACAGAGTAGGATCAATAATATGCTCTTTAAAAAAAATTATTGAAGAATTTTTTTACAGAATAAAAACAATACTAATTTAGAAAAAAGGGAAGTACAGAAAAGTGATAGGTAAATAAGAAAGAAAGAAAAGAAAAGAGACAGAAAAGAAAGAAAAAGAAAAGGATATAAAGGAGAGGCTGCCAATCTTCTTTACAGGAGTTACAAATGCATTTATATAGGATCAATAATATGCTCTGACTAGTTCTCCATTAGATTTGAGAGGAGTTTTCTTCCGTGTTGTTCTACTTATCTTCCCACTTGCTTCTTTGTCCTCAGCAAAGTGTCTTTGGAAGGACCCACTGTATCAGAAGATACCAGTTCTAGAAAGCAAAAGAAGGTTACTATCTGGGAAGCCTAATCATTTTAAACAACTGCAACTCTCCTCCAGCTTTTTCCATAGACACAGCTGTCTAGTGCAGCCTTCTCCATACTGATGCCCCACTAGCTATATGATAGGGGTCAGTCTGGCATACCTTGAAATCACCAGCAGGTTGGCAAAGTTCAGCCTAGGGAATACTACTTGGGCTTCCTGTTTCCTCCTCATTATAAATCTCTGACAACTATTAAGAATTATTTTGCTTCTCACCTTCATCTACTTGCCATTTTGAACAAGTGCCCTCCACTGTCATCCAGTGATGTCCTAAAATTCAACTTTGGTTATGTCTCTTTCCTGGTTTCATCTTCCCATTCACTGTCTTACGTAAGTGTACATTAGCATTTGCCCTTGTTCTTTCTTGGAATATTACCCAGAGATAATATTCCTATTTGGACTCTGATGAGCTCCATGCTGCACCAGGTACTCCAACTAAACCACTCATTGCCCAGTCTTTCCCCCCCTTCTGCCCCCTTCTTTCATTTAAGTTCCGCTTGCAGAAGTAGGAAAAGGAAGTCGCCACAGTTTCATTGGGAAGCAGTGCTCAAAAGCCTTTCCCCTATGTATAATTCAAAGATACTTTTCCCTAAGAAAAAAAAAGGAAAGTCCATAAAAACAAGTTTTTAAAAAAAAATCAGTGAAATTGGAGCACAATGTTTACCTCCTCCTGAGAGAGAATGGACTATTCCAGGACTGCCTGCCACCATAAAAGGGTAATGGGAAGGGCAAAGGGTGAAGAAAGGGTTCCTGCAGAGTCAAGATAGGACATTTGATAGCTCATCAGGGAGCAGAGTCAGGTTTAATAATGTCTCTGCTAAACACAGTTAATAATTGAGGTCAGTGCTCTTGGCAAGAATAACAAGAAGATAGTCTCCCCAAGTGTCGAGTGATGGTGTGAAGGGCAGGCTGTTCAGAAAACACAGGTGGCAGAGAGAACATTTGCCAGAGGTATATGCGGCTCTAAAGACAGCCGGATCACTGGAGAGGCTCAGAAGAGACTTACTGTCATGCGCTGCCTACCTCTGAATAACGTTCAGACACTGGGTTGCAAAGCAGGCTCTGGTTTATTTCAGGATAGGTACAACGTTGTTAGAAAAAAGCTGAGAGTGACAGGAGCGCGCCGGTGCGGGGTTTAAATACCCCGCGCCGGTCAGCGCCCCCTCGCTCTCGATCACGTCACCCCCCTTTGTCCCATGTGTTGCCCTGCCATTGGTTGAGGGTTTCCAGGATCGCCCATCCTCCGGTTTTCAATCTTCTGCTGATTGCTTTCAGCTGGGCGATCCCCGTTGCAATTGCCGCTGATGGCTTGGGTGGCTCCGTGATCCGTTTATCTATTGTCTATTAGCCGTTAGTCGTTGTGGGTTGATGGCTACTTAACTTGTCCCCCTTCACCTATTTCCTTGTCATTGTCATGAGTGCCATTGCGCTGATGACTTTAGCTCAACGGCACTCATGACATACTGCCCCCTTTCCGAATAGTGTTCTCCCCCGGGTTTCTGGGTTTTCCCCTTAGAGCTGTCAAAACGCCACATTTTTTTTTTTTTTTTTTTTTTTTTTTTTTTTCAAAAGTTCCCGCCGGAGTAGTTGTCGCCCCTCCCTTTGCTCTTCCCTCTACCACGTGCCTTCCCAGGGTGTGTCCATGGTGCGCATGCTCGGGTTCTGACCTGGCGTGCGCATGCTCCAACCACACCCTGTTTGTTTGGCTCAGTTCGGCGAGGCGAGAGGCGTGGCTGGTCGGGTGCTGCTCAGCTCCAGGTAGGGCCCTTTTTTGCTTATTTGGAGTGCGTCGCCTTTGTTGTGTCTCCTGGGCGTTGCCCCCAGGTTGCCCTGTTGCCTTGCTTGCCACTCCCCCGCGGCCAGGGGGCGGGGGGAGGGTGCTGGCGATCGTTTGTCACCACCCCGTGGGCCCGGGGCGGGGGGAGTGAGTCCCGGGGGGGGGAAGGTCCACCCAAGTCGCGGGCTTGGGGGGGGCCCTTTCCCTTGGGGCACGGGAGGCGGGGGGAGGCCTGCGGGGGGGGGGGTTGGTTTTGCTGACCTTGATTGCGGTTTGTCGGGGTATGCCCGGTGAAATGCTCTGGTCAGGTCAGGCGCGTTAACGTTGTGCGCCGCCACCCATTCCGGGTGGGGGAAATGTTTCCACCTGACCAGATAGTGTAGAGTTCCTCGTTGCTTACGGGAGTCGAGGATGTCCCTGATCTCGAAGTGGTGTTGCCCGTCGATCATTAGCGGTGCGGGCTGTGGCATGCTTGGGTGCCATCGGGAGGAGGTCGCCGGTTTTAGGAGGCTGGTATGGAACACCGGGTGGAGTCTCCGGAGGTTGTGTGGCAGGTCCAGGCGTATTGCTACCGGGTTCACTATTTGCGTGACTCGGAACGGCCCGATGTACTTAGGCCCCAGTTTTTTCGAGGGTTGGGTTGACTTTAGGAACTTGGTGGAGAGATAGGCCATATCCCCCGCCTGGAACGTCGGTTGTTGTCGCCGGTGCTTGTCGGCCTGCTCTTTGTAAGCAGCCTGTGCCTCCTTCAGCGCCGCCGTGATTACTGGCCATGCTTCCGCGATCTTCCGTCCCCAGTCGCTGGCGTCCACCTGGGGTTCCGGGGGTTGAGGTAGCTCCGGTATGGGGACGAAGTCGCGCCCCGAGACTACTTCGAACGGGGTTTTTCCCGTGCTCGTGTGGACGGCGTTGTTGTATGCGACTTCGGCGAACGGGAGCAGTTCAGCCCAGTCGTCCTGGTGGTAGTTCGTATAGGATCGTATAAATTGCTCTAAGGTGGCATTAAGAACCTCAGTGGCTCCGTCCGTCTGCGGATGCCAAGCCGTAGACAGGGCCTGTTGGGTCCCCGTCAGCTTCAAGAAGGCCCGCCAGAATTTGGAGGTGAACTGTGTGCCCCTGTCGGTCACCACACGTGCGGGACATCCGTGTAGCCTGTACACGTGGATGAGGAAGAGTTTGGCTAGTTGTTGTGAGGATGGGACTGACGTGCAGGGGATGAAGTGGGCCTGCTTTGAGAAGTAGTCCTTCACCACCCAAATGGCCGTTTTCTTCTGGCTGGGTGGGAGGTCCACTATAAAATCCATAGAGATTTCCTCCCATGGGCGGGAGGGTTCTGCCACCCGTTGCAATAGCCCCGCGGGTTTGCCTGGTGCCCGTTTGGCCCTAGCGCACGTTGGGCAGGACGCCACGTAGGTTTTTACGTCTCGCCTGAGCGCGGGCCACCAGAATTGCCGCCGTGTTAGGTGTAGGGTCTTGAGGAACCCAAAGTGTCCCGCTTGCTTGGCGTCGTGTGACCTATGCAAGATCGCCTGGCGTTGCGAGTCCGGGACGTAGATTCTGCCTTCCCCCCATGCTAGGTCTTGCGCCATCGTTACCTTGTCGGGGTTTGCCAGGAACCAGGGGTCGGTTTTGAGGGCGGCGGCGAGGTCCGTGCGCATTCCCCCTGGTAGTTGCGGTTGCCTTCTTTCCGTCGCCGGTTGTCCCGCCGTCGGCTGCGCCGTAGCGTCGAGCTGCCTCCGTGCGCCGCTTCGGGTGGTCACGGCCATCCCCAGTTGCGAGGCGGATAGGACCGTCCCAATGGTGTCTGGGGCGGGCTCTTCGTCTTGGGGCAGCCGGGAGAGGGCGTCGGCCAGGAAGTTCTTCTTGCCCGGCATGAACTTCAACTGGAAATCAAAGCGGCTGAAGAATTGTGCCCATCGGACCTGTTTTGGGCTAAGGCGTCTAGGCGTTCGTAGGGCCTCGAGGTTCCGGTGGTCCGTCCAGACCTCGAATGGTTGGGTGGCTCCCTCGAGTAGGTGACGCCATGTTTCTAGTGCCGATTTCACCGCAAAGGCTTCTTTCTCCCAGACGTGCCATCGCCTCTCTGTCTCGGAGAACTTCCTTGACAGGTAGGCGCATGGTTTCAGGAGCCCCGTGGAGTCTTTTTGTAGCAGGATGGCTCCCAGGGAGAAGTCTGAGGCGTCGGCTTGGACCACGAACGGCCGTTCTGGGTCCGGGTGCGCGAGGATTGGCTCCGTCGTGAACAGCGCTTTCAGCTTGTCGAACGCGGTCTGGCACGCGGGAGTCCAATTCAGCACTGTGCCTGGGTTCTTGGCGCGTCTGGTGTCCCCCACCCCTTTGGTTTTGAGGAGGTCCGTTAAGGGGAGGGCTATCTCAGCGAACCCCCGGGCGAAGGACCTGTAGAAATTCGCGAATCCCAGGAAGCTCTGTAGTTGCCGTCTGTTGCGGGGCCGCTCCCAGTTTAGTACCGCTTCGACTTTTGCGGGGTCCATTTCGATGCCGTCCCCGGAGATTCGATACCCCAAATAGTCTAGGCGCTCTTTGTGAAACTCGCACTTTGTGGGCTTTGCATAGAGCTGCGCCCTTCTGAGCTTGTCGAGGACTTGCCTGACTAAGGTTACGTGTTCCTCGTATGTTTTTGTGTAAATAAGGACGTCGTCGATGTAGACCAGGACCCCTTTAAACAGATGTTCATGCAGTACCTCATTGATGAGCTGCATGAACACCCCAGGGGCCCCCGCGAGTCCGAAGGGCAGTACCTTGTACTGGAAAGCGCCTAGGGGGCAGTTGAACGCCGTCTTCCATTCGTCCCCCTCCCTGATTCGGATGCGATAGTACGCCTCGCGCAGGTCCAATTTGGAAAAGACTTTGCCCGTGGACAGGTGGGCGAGCATGTCCTTCACCAGGGGTAAGGGGTATTTGTTGGACAGGGAAGCCGCGTTTAGGCCCCGGTAGTCGGTACAGAGCCGTAGGGTCCCGTCTTTCTTCTCCCGGAATAAGACGGGGGCTCCGACCGGTGAGCATGCTGGCTCTATAAATCCCCTGTCTAGGTTTTTATCGATGAACTCCCGGAGGGTTGCCATCTCCTTCGGGGTCATCGAATAGATCTTTGGTCTAGGTAGGGGGACGTCGGGCAGTAGGTCGATTCGGCAATCCGTCTTGCGGTGGGGGGGTAGTTGGTCTGCCTCTGCTTCTCCGAAGACCTCGGAGAAGTCGGCGTATTGTTCCGGTAGGTCTGCAGTGGTAGCGGCGTTGTCTTGTGTGGTCGCCTCCGCTCGTCCTACCGTGGGGTTGCTTTTGCCAGCTGGTACTGGTGCTCGATACTCGCCGTCGCCGAATGTGAAGGTGCGGGTCGCCCAGTTGATCCGCGGGTTGTTTTTCGCGAGCCATGGCATCCCCAGGACTGCAATGGGCCGTCCGATGGGCGTGACTACGAACGACGTGCGCTCGGTGTGAGTGCCCATTTGCAGGGTGACCGGCTCGGTTTGTAGCGTGGCTGGTTTCCCCCCCGCTGTGGAGCCGTCCAGCTGGTGGAATGCTAGCGGCGTGGGGAGGGGGAAGCAGCGGAGTTCGAGTTTGGCGACTAGGTCGGGGTGGATAAGGTTTTTTGAGCACCCCGAGTCCACTAGTGCCGCGGCCGTGGTGGCTCCGTTGCCGGCAGAGAGTTGAATTGCTGCCAATATTACGGAGCTTTTGTCGTTTCGTTGAGGTGGTTCGCGTTGCTGTCCCGCCGCCTGCCTCGCCACGCGTTTCAGGGCAAGCGGGGAGCATTTCCCGCCGGCTGGTCGGGGTCGGTATTGTCCTCTTCTCCCCAGTAAGCGTCCCAGCCATCTTCCGGTGTCGCTGTGGCCACGGTCATTCGGCGGTGAGGGGGCGGCCCCGGGTTGGGTGGTTTGGGGCTAATTTTCGGGGCGGGCTTGGGCGCGCTGGTCGGCAGTCGGTTGGCGAAGCAGTCCGCCGTCTTGTGCCCTAATTTGCCGCACCTCCCGCAGGGCTCCCGGTTGAACTTCATTTTTGGGTATATGGGGCCGGCCATCCCCCCGTGTGGTGCGGGTACCTTTTTCCCGACGTAGTTTGTGTCTTCCGTGGTTGTCATAAGGAAGGTGCGGTGCGCGTGTTCGGCTTTCCCCGCGAGGTGGATCCACCCGTGTAACGTTTCTGGGTCGTCGCGGTAGAGGGCCCATTGGAGAACGTCGCGGTTGAGCCCCTTTTTGAAGATTTCTAGCAGGGTGGTCTCAGACCAGTCGCAGACCTTTCCCGCGAGGGCTTTGAACTCCAGGGCGTAGTCAGGGACCGTGCGTGTGCCCTGTTTAAGTCTCTGGAGTGCGCTTTTCGCCCGTACTTTAGCTAGGGGGTCTTCGAAATAGTTTTTCATCTCGTTGATGAAAGCAGGGAAGGTGGCGAGGGCGGGGGAGCTGGACTCGTACAGTTGGACGTACCAGTCCGCCGCCCTGTCTTGGAGTTTGATCGCCACGGCGGCGATCTTGTCGGCCTCGGAGTCATAGGAGTGTCCGTGCCTCCCCATGAACTCCCTAGCGTTGGTCACAAAAAACGAGAGTTTTGTGGGGGTCCCATCGAAGAAGATGGGGAAGTCCTTTGGGGCCCGGGCGTTTTGTGCGGCCCCGCCTCTCGCTTCTCGGGGTGTGGTGTCGGCCGCCTGTGCCGTCTGCTGGCCCTCCGCTGGCCCGTGTGGGTTCGATGCTTCGCTCGGGGTGTGGGCTTGTGCGGGGACGTCGTTGGGTGGCGCGGGGGGCATAAGCGCCTGGAGCATGGTCCGGAGTTCCGTCAGCTGAGCCCGCATGGCCGCGAGTTCAGCTCGTGCCTCCTCGTCCACAGCCCGCGCCGCCGCTGGGGCCGGTTCCGTTGGCGCGTCCTCGGGGGTGGGTTGCCGGCGGGGTTCATCGTCCCTCTGCCGCGGGTCCGCTTCCTCCGCCGTCTGATGGGTGTCTCCGTCGTCCTCCTCCGTGTCGAGCGCCGTGGGGCTGTCGCTCCACGCCCGTTGCTGGGGTGCGATGTGGGGCGCGGGGTCCTCCGCTGGTTTCGGAAGTCGTGCTGCTCCCTCCCGCGGTCGGGTTGCCTCCGTCGCCATCTCCCCTTGGGGTTGGAGCTGAGGCTCGGGTCGGGTTGGGTGGGCGTCCATGGCTCCGGGAGTCCGCGGTGCCTCTGGCCTCGGTCGGTCCTCCTCTGCCTCTTGCCGCGCGGCTCGCCCTCCTTGCCCGCGCCGTTCCGGCCTCATCTTGCTGGTCTTCTCGCCGTCTACTCCTCCCGCGGCTCGTTGTCGTCCGGTGGGGCTCGGCGAGGCTGAGTTTATGACTCTCAGCTTTATGTCATGCGCTGCCTACCTCTGAATAACGTTCAGACACTGGGTTGCAAAGCAGGCTCTGGTTTATTTCAGGATAGGTACAACGTTGTTAGAAAAAAGCTGAGAGTGACAGGAGCGCGCCGGTGCGGGGTTTAAATACCCCGCGCCGGTCAGCGCCCCCTCGCTCTCGATCACGTCACCCCCCTTTGTCCCATGTGTTGCCCTGCCATTGGTTGAGGGTTTCCAGGATCGCCCATCCTCCGGTTTTCAATCTTCTGCTGATTGCTTTCAGCTGGGCGATCCCCGTTGCAATTGCCGCTGATGGCTTGGGTGGCTCCGTGATCCGTTTATCTATTGTCTATTAGCCGTTAGTCGTTGTGGGTTGATGGCTACTTAACTTGTCCCCCTTCACCTATTTCCTTGTCATTGTCATGAGTGCCATTGCGCTGATGACTTTAGCTCAACGGCACTCATGACACTTACTGTTCCTGGGCTTTTGCAGGTGGGCTGGGGAGACAGGACAGAGTTATGGCACCAAGACACATGGATCGCTTGCCCATCACCCAGAGATACCAAGACTGCATACTGGATTGCACATACAGATGCCCTTTGGTAGGGGCATTACCTTTCATTTTACATGATTGCATGTTTTCTCTGAAAAGCACAGAAGACTGGATGATATGCATGCCAGCTCTGTCTGCTCTCTGAGTGATAAGCATTCATGGACATTATTAAGGCCACAGCTCAAAATATCTTCTTAGAGCTCTTCATATTTAAACCTATCTTGGCTGTACAGTTCTTTAGATGTATGACTATAATCTTCAAAGAAGGATCTACTGCTCCCCTAATACAAAACGGAAGACAAATTCACCCAATGGCCAGACATTCGATTTTTACCTGAAAGACTTTCATGCTTTCTCTTTACCTGTTCTTAACCATTCAAAAGCCTGGTTTGCTTACAGCAGCCTGTTCCCCTTTTCTTCCACCCCCTGGGACAACCTGCTTCTGAATGTCCCACAAGTCATTCTGAAAGCCTAATGCCGAGTAAATAGACCTTTGTTTTTCTGCAGTACGGCTTTCCTGGTTCACAACCATATTTCAGTCCTGATTTTATTTTTAGCAGAAGTTTACCAAATTAGTCAAGATTGGGGCCTCCAGTGTATTTCCTTTTCAAGCCAACGTCCTGTCTGGTGTAATCAATCAGACAACTCGGTAAACTTGCAGATCGGGCCCAGGACTATGCAGGCTTGGACTATGATCAGGGAAATAGTAACAATTCTATTCTCAGCTGTGAAGGGCACTAAATGTCCAGTTTCCACATCCTCCTTGCCTGATGTCTGTTTACCTTGAAGGGTTGCTGTGGCTCTGTAATAAATAAGAAAACCCTTGTCAGCCATATCCTCTGTTTGTGTAAAGAAGGCTAGTAGTCATTTCTCTGGAAATGGGGAAAAATATTGTATAAGCAATGCCTGTCTCCTATATTGGACCAGCAAGTTTAGTTAGATTA
This sequence comes from Candoia aspera, assembly GCF_035149785.1. Classification (NCBI taxonomy): domain Eukaryota; kingdom Metazoa; phylum Chordata; class Lepidosauria; order Squamata; family Candoiidae; genus Candoia; species Candoia aspera. The sequence continues at coordinate 151,954,017 of NC_086153.1, forward strand.
GAAACTATCATCTAGATTGATGATAGGATAAGAGTGCAGGAAAGTGGCTCCAAAAATAAGGGTTTGTATGCTGCTTGAGAAAACTGAGGAATATTCATCTTTGGACAAGATTCAGGCTTGTTTTCTGACAGGCCAGAAGCAGCCTGAGAAAGGTAGGCCAATTTTAGGAGTTGTTACAGATTTCAGCATTAGGCTAGCGAATTTCTTTGCAACAAGGCGTGGCTCATTTAGTAGAGATTTAGCATACGTATGTAAGTTGTTGTCTTTTCTGAAAATTTAAATGCAACTTCAAATTTTGCATGTGGTAATATGGAGGTAGGATAACTGTAAGTAGCTGGCAAATTAGAGGTAGTACTACTTGATTGTGCCTTGGTGGATGTGGGACTTGGGCTGTGTTACATATTGTTATGACGGCTGCTGTTATTCTTGTTATTTCTGTTATCCATAGTTACGTGAAATGTGGATATCATATTTCAGAAGATCCCAGACTGATATTCATTCATGTTAAAAGTCAGGGGAGTCTGACAGTTAATACTGGCCTGTCTTCTTGTTCAGACATTCAAATGCAAGGATGACCTTTCCTATTTTAAAAAGACATTTGTGGGATAAAATAGATATCAGTATATCTAATAGGTGTAAGATTCCACTGATGGCCTTTCTGCTCCTTTTTTGGTTTTTTGAAATTCCAAACACCAGAAAAGGGAGGAAGAGGCACCAAGTCTGTAGCCTTTGACCACAAAAGGGGGGAAACATCTATATCTATCTATCTATCTATCTATCTATCTATCTATCTATCTATCTATCTATCTATCTATCTTCTATCCCTTATTTTAAAATTACTGACCTACTTAAGTATGGTAGTGGGTGATTTATATCCTTTTAATTTCAAATTCATAAATTTTTCTGTATTGTTAAAGTTCATGATTTATTTAATTTTAATTTTATCACTGAATTTGTACCCTCCCATTACGTTTATTCCAACACTCAAGATGGCCTAAAACAGTAAAAAAATACAAAGTAAAAAAAAAAGTAACATAACTTCAAAATGGATATGTCATTAAAATAATTAACAAAAGTTTGGTGAAAGAGATGCATTTTGACTGTTTTCTTATATACTGGGAGAATGGGAGCCAAACACATCTCTGTAGGGAGCAATTCGTAGTCTGGGAGCCACACAGGAGAAGACCCTTTCCTGATCATCACGTTTCTGACAGAGGGGGCATCTTCAGAAGGGCCTCAGGTGCTGATTTAAATGACTGGGATGGTTCAGAACAGGAGAGGTAGTTTTGCAAATAATCAAGCCGTAAGCCATTTAGAGGTTTAAAGGCAAACTCTAGGCTGGTTGGCAACTGGTGGCCAGTGCAGATCTTTCAGTAGAGGCATCATACAATGTCAGCATCCTGGCTGTCACATTTTGCCCCATTTGCAAGTTCCAAGCACTTTTCAAAGGCAGCCCTAAATAAAATGCATTGAAGTAGTCAAGACAGGTTATAATTAAGGCATAGGTAACTGTTACTAAGTCCAACTCTTCCAGGAAGGGTTGTAGTTACTATTCTGACTGGAATTGTACAAACGTAATCCTCACCACTGCAAATCCAAGTTGGGGGTCAAGAAGTACTCCCAAACTGCAAATCTGCTTCTTCTGCAACTCCATCAAAAACAAGTTTCTCTTTAATTTCAGACTTCAACTGCACGTCTGCATGTCTGGATTTAACTTCAGCTTGCTCTCCTTCATCTAGCTGTTACTGAGATTAAGCAGTGTTTATGGTTCCTGACGATTGCCCTGTGGGATTTAGAAGGTTTGGGGAAATAGGGCTGAATGTCATCAGGATTCTTATGGCATCTGCTCCGGAACCCTGAATGATCTCTCCAGTGCTTTCTAATAGATTTTAAACAGCCATAGGGGACAAGATAAAACACTTTGTCAGTGACCTAGGTGTTGAACAGTAGTCCCCCAGCACCACCTTCTGGGCATGTCCCAACAGGGAGGAATGGAATCACTGAAAAACAGTGCCCCCAAGACCCAACCCTCCAGACTCCCAGAAGGATACCACAGTCAATGAAACTGAAAGCCACCCAGAGATCCCAAAGACCTAGCAGAATTTGACTCCCTGCTTGCATCCTAATTCTGTCAAGTCATCCACCAAGGCAATCAAAACTGTCTTAGAATTATATCCTGGAGAAAACACTGACTGAAATGGTTTCATAAAATCCGCTGCACCCAGATGCATCCAGAGCTGTGAGGCCATAACTTTCTTAAGATACCTTCTCAAGAATGGAATATTTGAGACTAGCTTATAATTAGAAAGATCATCCTAGTGAAGGGAGGATGTTTTTCAATAAAGGTTTTATAATTGTTGCCTTTAAGCAGGCATCCCACACTCAAGGTGATGTTGGTCACCTTCCTTAACTTTTGAGGCCAGTCCCAGCCTGGCCAATTTAATCAACCAGGAAGGGCAAGGTTCAAGGAAGCAAGCAGTAGGACATCATGTCCCTACACACCCTGTCCATAATCTTGAGATCTACATGCTGAAAAGAATCCATATGAAACTGATAATGAGTTGCCAAAGTTATCTTCCTGTGGCCTGTCCCAACACTTGAGTGCTGATAGCAGTGAATCTGATGGACACTGTCAGCAGAGAATCAGGAAAACTGTTCATAGTAAATCTTCAACTGTTCTGACAACATCTTGACAGAGATGCCACCCATAACAGAGAAATATTGTTAGTCTGTGCTGTGGAGATGCAATGAAAGAAGAGAAGTAAGCCTATGCTGCACCGGAAAGAGAATTTCAAAGTCAATTTCTGTGCTGCACCCAAAAGAGAATTTCAAAAGGGCCTGAAGGAGGGCTCCAACCCTCTGTCTGCTTCATTGCTCTCAGCTGACTAGAGAACCAAGATGCCAACTGAACAAGAGGAAAAAGGCTCTCAGAGTGGTAGCATGGACTATTTCCATATTCCACAGATCAGCCAGGGCTTCCTCAGTATCACCAACAGACAAAGCAGGAAATTCTCCAAGTGCATTCAGAAAATAAAGATAGGTCTTCAAAGTTCTAAAAGTTCTCAGCTGGGATTCTCCAGTTACAGTATTGCTAACAAATTTATTGAGTAGGTCCACCTCTGCTTAAACAGAAGGAAGTGCCTCTTAATTAAATGCACCTCCTCAGTGCAGGAGTTCTACTTCTGAAAGACAAATAATGAGAGAAGAAGATTGGATTATCACCATTCATTTGAAGGGTCATTTTAAAGAAACACTTCAGTCCATACTTTGACAAACATTCTACCGCCTATGGGGAAGGGAAATTAGATATGACTTTGCACTATTCAAATAGCTTTAAATGTACATATTTATTTATTTACAGAACTTATATGACAGCCTATCTCATATGGTGACTCTAGGCAGCTCACAATAATCCATAAAAACATGGCTAAAAACAGGTACCCTTCCCCCCAGGTGCCAGACCAAACATCTTCCTAGCACAACCCCCATCCTAGCCCAATGCTTGGGGGAAAAGCCAGGTCTTCATGGCCCTCTGGAAGGCTAAAAGGGCAAGGATCCTTTGGATCTCAGGTGGGAGATAAAGGATTCCCCAATCTTTTGGGGCCAGCAGCCATGTTTGAGAATGCCTTGTAGGAATTTAAAGAAAAGAGTTGCCAATGTAGTTTGCCCATTCCCAAAATACTTATCCTTATAGATGTGGTAGGGCTACAGAACTTGGCTGCAATAGTCAGAATGACTCTAGGTGGCAGCAAAATTTAGGATGTTTTGTATATTTTTACTGCCATCTAGTGGTCATCTGTATTTTTGCAGCCCAGATCTGGTACCCCATGGTGTGGCCAGTTGCAAAATACTAGAGGAGTAGCATGGCTGGCTGGGGAATTCTGGGAGTTGAAGTCCACACAGCTTAAAGTTGCTGAGGTTGAGAAACACTGTACTAGATATTCAGTGTAGCCTCATTTTTTTACTCTACACTTAAAAAGAGAGAGCCCAGAAGCAAAGTAGCTGAAAGCTAGGGGGCAGCATAGCCAGAAAAATGTGAAGCCACTTTAGGAAAGTTTTAATGGAAAAGGAAAGGAGATAAATGGCTAATACTTTTGGATGATACTTTTCCCCACCCACTACAGCCATTGGTTTTTTTTTTTTAATGAGCCTTTCTCCATTTCCATCTAACCACTCTACAAGCATGCCCTGGCAATATCTTCTTTCTGACATGGGTCCCCTGATGCTGCTTTTGTCTTGTCACCAGCCAATGAGGGAGGCTGGCTTAAGTAAGTAAACTGTATTTACAACCAAAGAGCAGCTGGAGTCTGTTATGTGACCCATAGAATCAGAAAACCATAAAAAGAAAGGAAGAAAGACGAATATCAGGCAACAGACTAAAACAAATGAGCTTTAAAATGGGCTTTTGTTGTTTATTTGTTTAGTCGCTTCCGACTCTTCGTGACTTCATGGACCAGCCCACGCCAGAGCTTCCTGTCGGTCATCAACACCCCCAGCTCCCCCAGGGACAAGTCCGTCACCTCTAGAATATCATCCATCCACCTTGCCCTTGGTCGGCCCCTCTTCCTTTTGCCTTCCACTCTCCCTAGCATCAGCATCTTCTCCAGGCTGTCCTGTCTTCTCATTATGTGGCCAAAGTATTTCAGTTTGGCCTTTAATATCGTTCCCTCAAGTGAGCAGTCTGGCTTAATTTCCTGGAGGATGGACTGGTTTGATCTTCTTGCAGTCCAAGGCACTCTCAGAATTTTCCTCCAACACCACAGTTCAAAAGCATCTATCTTCCTTCTCTCAGCCTTCCTTATGGTCCAGCTCTCGCAGCCATATGTTACTACGGGGAACACCATTGCTTTAACTATGCGGACCTTTGTTGTCAGTGTGATGTCTCTGCTCTTAACTATTTTATTGAGATTTGTCATTGCTCTTCTCCCAAGGATTAAGCGTCTTCTGATTTCCTGACTGCAGTCAGCATCTGCAGTAATCTTTGCACCTAGGAATACAAAGTCTTTCACTGCTTCTACATTTTCTCCCTGTATTTGCCAGTTATCAATCAAGCTGGTTGCCATAATCTTGTTTTTTTTGAGGTTTAGCTGCAAGCCAGCTTTTGCACTTTCTTCTTTCACCTTCATCATAAGGCTCCTCAGTTCCTCTTCGCTTTCAGCCATCAAAGTGGTATCATCTGCATATCTGAGATTGTTAATGTTTCTTCCAGAGATTTTAACTCCAGCCTTGGATTCCTCAAGCCCAGCATGTCGCATGATGTGTTCTGCATACAAGTTGAATAGGTAGGGTGAGAGTATACAGCCCTGCCGTACTCCTTTCCCAATCTTAAACCAGTCCGTTGTTCTGTGGTCTGTTCTTACTGTCGCTACCTGGTCGTTATACAGATTCTTCAGGAGGCATACAAGATGACTTGGTATCCCCATACCACTAAGAACTTGCCACAATTTGCTATGGTCCACACAGTCAAAGGCTTTAGAATAGTCAATAAAACAGAAATAGATGTTTTTCTGAAACTCCCTGGCTTTTTCCATTATCCAGCAGATATTGGCAATTTGGTCTCTAGTTCCTCTGCCTTTTCTAAACCCAGCTTGTACATCTGGCAATTCTCACTCCATGAACTGCTGAAGCCTACCTTGCAGGATCTTGAGCATTACCTTACTGGCATGTGAAATGAGTGCCACCGTTCGATAGTTTGAACATTCTTTAGTGTTTCCCTTTTTTGGTATGGGGATATAAGTTGATTTTTTCCAATCTGATGGCCATTCTTGTGTTTTCCAAATTTGCTGGCATATAGCATGCATTACCTTGACAGCATCATCTTGCAAGATTTTGAACAGTTCAGCTGGGATACCGTCGTCTCCTGCTGCCTTGTTATTAGCGATGCTTCTTAAGGCCCATTCAACCTCACTCTTCAGGATGCCTGGCTCTATCTCACTGACCACACCGTCAAAGCTATCCCCGATATTGTTATCCTTCCTATACAGGTCTTCTGTATATTCTTGCCACCTTTTCTTGATCTCTTCTTCTTCTGTTAGGTCCTTGCCATCTTTGTTTTTGATCATACCCATTTTGGCCTGGAATTTACCTCCGATGTTTCTAATTTTCTGGAAGAGGTCTCTTGTCCTTCCTATTCTATTGTCTTCTTCCACTTCCGCGCATTGCTTGTTTAAAAATAATTCCTTATCTCTTCTGGCCAAGCTCTGGAATTTTGCATTTAATTGGGCATATCTCCGCCTATCACTGTTGCCTTTTGCTTTCCTTTCTCGGGCTACTTCTAGTGTCTCAGCAGACAGCCATTTTGCCTTCTTGGTTTTCTCTTTCTTTGGGATGTATTTTGTTGCCACCTCCTGAGCAATGTTGCGAACTTCTGTCCATAGTTCTTCCGGGACCCTAACTACTAAGTCCAGTCCCTTAAATCTATTCTTCACCTCCACTGCATATTCCTTAGGAGTATTAGCGAGCTCATATCTAGCTGATCTGTGGGTCTTCCCTAACCTCTTTAGTCTGATCCTAAATTGTGCAATAAGAAGCTCGTGATCAGAACTACAGTTAGCTCCAGGTCTTGTTTTTGCCGACTGTATAGATGTCCGCCACCTTTGGCTGCAAAGGATGTAGTCAATCTGATTTCGGTGTTGTCCATCTGGTGAAGTCCATGTATAAAGCCGTCTCTTAGGTTGTTGGAAGAGAGTGTTTGTTATGCAGAGTGAGTTGTCTTGGCAAAATTCTATCAGCCCATGTCCTGCTTCGTTTTGTTCTCCCAGGCCATGCTTACCTGTAATTCCAGGTGTCATTTGACTGCCCACCTTAGCATTCCAGTCTCCTGTGATGAAAATAACATCTCTTTTAGGCGTATTGTCCAGTAGGTGCTGCAGATCCTCATAGAACTGCTCTACTTCTTCAGCATCTGTGGTTGGGGCGTATATTTGGATCACTGTGATGTTAGATGGCTTGCCCTGAATTCAAATTGAGATCATTCTATCGTTTTTGGCTGCAAAGGATGTAGTCAATCTGATTTTGGTGTTGTCCATCTGGTGAAGTCCATGTATAAAGCCGTCTCTTAGGTTGTTTTAAAATGGGCTAGAATCAACCATAAAAAGGTTATACCACAACCCCCAGATAGCTAGAATGCAAAACTTTACAACCCTTCAGAAAATCTAGGAAATCTATTGGTAGGTAAAATAGGATGTTCACCTCATCTGAAATCAGCCCCACCAGGTAGACCAGACCAGGAAATCAGCTCTACAGGAAGGCTAAAACTACTTGTACTGAGATTTGCTGTAATAAGAGCATCTTGCAAGTCTAATTGTGCTGTACTTCCTCCACCTTCTTATAGTTCAGTGAATTAGGGAGGCATCTGTCTGAGCCGCTTCCAAATGTTATCCAGCTGTTTTAGACTTTGAAAAATCCTTCAGCCCCTTTTGCCTAGGCAACGGCTCCTGCATATCTCCATCAAGGCCATCTTCCTTACCCTCTACATCCAGCGCCTAGGGCAATTGACAAAAGGAAGCATGATTAAGATTTATTTTATTTTTATTCTTTGTATTTTTCATTCTTATATTTGGCTGTTGTTGTTTTTTCTCCTTTGTGTTTAAGATAAGGATTTTTTTTTTTAAAAAAGTCCATGTTGCCAAGCCTTATGTAATGGGCAGCATAATAGTAAAGCTGTCTCAACTTCCTCTTCCCGATGAGGTTAACTAAAGTGTGATTATTGCTGAGACAGGCTTTCATTGTCAGTTTTTGAATTAGTATTTTCCCTCTTAAGCCAATAGTATCCAGTGGCAGCCACAGGATGCTTAAAACCTATGATGCTTCACCATCCATTACCTGGGCATGAAGTCAGGTGGCCAATAGCAGGTGGGATCCACGCTATTTCAGGCAGAAGTGGGCACACCTCCACCACCACCCATTATCCCTCTGGTATCTAGTCAGTCTTACCTTGTGCTGTCATCTACTGAAAGAGTTGGACATGGCAGCATGTGAAATCTAAAGAAAACTACTTGCCAGGATTTGAAAACCCATGCCTCCATTGCCTTCTAAAGAGTGTACAAAGGAATCTGAAAGTCAGCATTGGTTGCCTAAAAGGGAGGGAAATCTGAGATGAACGGGGGGGGGGGGGGCTTGTGACTCAGCTTCCTTTGTGACTCCAATCTGATTAAAAAGCCCCAACCTTTATTCAGCTCAGTCTATTACAGATTGGGGTATAAGAGGAGGTTACAAGAGGGAACTTAAAGATGACAGGCAGAGACCTGCAGTCAGACCTGCCCCACTCCTGCTGCATCATATCATGAGTGGTGGCTGATCTTCCCCCCAGCTGATATCATGCAGAAGAGGGAGGCAGCACAACTGGAGGCTTAGCCAAGTGCTGCACATGTGAGATCAGGACAGCACCATTTGGCAGTGGCTCAGAACAGGCTCATTAGAAGCAGCATTGGGACTGACAATGAGTTGAGCGGAGAGCGCTTCAGCTCAGGAATAGGGAAAATCCTATAGGCACAAGGCTGCAGAACCTGTCCATAGGGCTGCTAGACCTGAAGGTGAAGTAATGGAAGATGAACACGATCTTAGCTTTGGTGGCAGCTCGGGAGAAAGTTATATCCAGTGTTAGTTCAAGGATTACCATGCCAAAATATTGGAGACAAATGTCTTTGGAGAGTTTCCAAGATATGAAGCTTACAAACTGTATTAGGTTACTGTTTTTAACAAAAAGTAATTGTACTGAGCTGAGCCAGTCCTAATTGTTTCCTGTCCAGAGTATAGAAATGACAGCATACTCCAACAGTCTCTTTCATATATAAATTTGCAATAAAGCTGCAGTCCACTGACAAGCAAAACTGACAGCAACCAGGCTGTTGGGAAATAATTCCATTTTTCTGTTTATACCATTTTCTGAGAATCAGCAAGGAGCATCTGAATGAAAAACTCAACTGTAAAAGAATGGTCCAAGTGGTTCACAGCAGAAGTGAGCTATGAGTCCAAAGAGGGTCATCTCCCAAAAGAGGAGCTGGGCTGGTTAAAATGTTGCATATGTTCATTAAAAGCTGCTTGACCTAGGACTGGGAATGAGATGGCTGAGTTTTAGCTTATACCAATATAGTCGCAGGGGGACAAAACAGCATTTTACTGTACTTGACATAAGTTAGATGAGGGAGGGGAGGGGACTAAACTAACCTTCAAACTGTAATTCTTTCCAGAATGAAATGATGATTTAGCAAAGGCTGTGGAGATGATCGTGTGGACCTCCTCAAGTTTCTGTATGAGACACGATTGCCAGAGGAATGCTCCTGCACAATACCACTGCCAGTGATATTTTCATGGAGATAGGAAAAATAAACTCTCTACACCAGCAGCCACCGAGATCATATCAAATGAGATGTGAAGCCTGGGCGGTTAACCTCTTGGAAGCACATTTGATCCCCTTGCTCTGAAGCCTTGTTTCGGTAACACACCTTGGACAGGATGTGCTGTTAAATGATTCAGGCCAGGAGAGATTTGCAGCCTGGAAAAGTAAAGCTCATGTATTCACATGAAAGGAAAAAGAAGAAGAAAGAGACATCACAGCAAAGCATTTAGCAGGAGAAACAAAATCCTCCAGTGTGAGCTATGCCATTACCCAAAAGGGGAAAAAAATGACAATATTAGCAGAGAAAAAAAGGTTCAGGACGGGAGTATTATTTGTAATTTGTCCCATTCCTAAATTACGTGTCACAATATACAGTATATGGAAATTAAACCCTCAAGTATGACGTACAGTAAATAATTTAGAATGTCTCTTTCATCAGGCGTGAGTTGGCCTCTAAGATATTGATACCTGCATTTTAGCTAACATCTAGCATGTATGTTTCCTGCTGCCACATGGAACTTCTGGCTTAGTGACTCTCAAGCATCCTTGGAGCTGCTATATTCTCCTTTACTACTTCCTGTAGCCTGGAATGGAAGAGAGAAATTTTCAGTGAGATGTATATTCTGCATCACAGAATTGCAACACCGGTCACACATTTCCTTATAGGAATGATTGACCTGGGCCAAGGAAGAGGTGTGGGGAAACAATTGTTTGTCTTGGCAAATGGACAGCTCCTATGATACCTGCTCTGGCCAATCATTCTGAAATTTGGAGGAAGGGGGACTAAACTTCTCTAATGTCCATCAAAAAGCAAGTGTCAATGGGGGAGAGAATCCTTGGCTAGATTCTCTGTCATGCAAGGCTAAAAAGTTATTGATTTATTTGATCCTGTAAATCAAATTTGATTTATCCCTGCACTTTTTTTGAAATAACTTGAAAGTGGTTCGCCCTGGGATTTTTCTGACTTCCCAATCTAGCCTATATCCCTGGGATTTCCTGGTGATCTCCCATCAAAGTACTTTCCAGGTGTGATCCTCTTCAGTTTTTTTAAAGACCCACCAAGTTCAGCTAGGTGTTCTAGTATTTCTTTAGGAGGTATCTAACAGGTTGGAGGTCTCAGTACTTCAGCTTGCGTTGTCTGCACAACCAGCCACAAACTAGCAAACGTTTTTTTGTGAACCAGCCAGTGGGGCTAGTTTATGCTTCCGTGTATTGTGCAAAATCCAGGCAGTTGGGTTAATTCCACAATCCATGGCTTAATTAAACATTGGATGGAATGTTGTATGAAAACATCCAACGTGTTTGCAAGATCCTGAAATATGGAGGAAGTTGTTTAGATCCAGTCATATTAGCAGCAGAGACACTCCCACCATTCACTGGGCCAGTTCAAAACTTAGCCCTGCAAACTGAGCTCTGCCACTCTCCCTTCCCCATAAAAAATATTAGAGATCAGAATAATCAAATTTAGAAATCTTCTGAAGACATGATTAGGAGAACAGTGAGTCTGCATCTGTGTCCCCAGCCTACCATGACACGCAAGCCCCCTTCTCTGGCTTTGCAGTAGTGATAGTAACAGAAGCCACAGTACCAGAGAGGGAGGAAAAAAGGCGTATATGAAATGCTGCTCCTGTACTGCAGAGTTCCCAGTGTCAAGAGTTCTAGGAAATGTCATTTCTGCAAGCCACATGATTGGCTTCAGGTGCTTTGGGAAAACATCATTTTTATTATGTCCCAATTACCACAGCAGCATTCCATGCAAAAGGACAAAAACATCCCTCTCTATCTTAACCGTAGCAGCCAAACCACCAGATAGAGGCAGAACCTGCGTTAGAAGTTATTAGGACTGTTTGAATCAGTGTATGCAGAAGAATTACCCTGCACTGTTTTCTACCAATTGTCACTCAATTTAATGAATGTAGCTTCTGAAATTGCTTTTGAAGAAAGGGGAATCTTGGGGAAACATTCATGGGTGGAGCCTGGAATTCTTGCAATTGTCTAGCTGCATGATGGCCAAGGAGTGACTGTGAATACCTTGTATTTCATTGTACAGCCATATCCCAATGTAGCCTCCCTCTCTTTCTATGCTTCAGTTTAGTTCCAAGGACAGCCCTTATAAAGGAGTTCTTCCTATTGAGCCTTTCAATTGTGAGCAGCCAGAGAGCCTTCAAAACTGCAAGCAGCAGCATCCATAGCCTGCCCACCACCTCCACTGATAAAATAAGCTGCAAGATATCACCAGGAGACATTTTAAAGCAAATCTTCAGTATTCTGAGAATACAGTAAAAAAACAGAATGACTTTTTCACAGAAGGAGAAAATGTCTGAGAAAATGAAAAGCTGATTCTGGCTCAGTATTTATTCTAATTCTTTCTTGTCTAGACCATAACAGCAAGAGCAGCCAACTGTGTGCCATCTATTGTGGTCCTAAACACTGGAAACAAATTCAAGTTCTTTTTTTTTTTTTTCCAAACTCCACATCACTCTAGCTTGATGTTGTCCAGGTTTGGGAGAATTCATACATGGGAGAAGTCTGACAAATGTCCCAACTTTACTGATTTTGATGATGAACCATTTTGATGATGATCTACTCCCTCCCCCTCTCTCTGTCTCATAGCACCCATTGGGAATGATTAATTTATCAATGGCTGTCTCAAGTATTTGAACATTTCTCTTGAAAGAAAAAGCTCAATACAATACATTAGAGAAAAGAGCTTTATGGTACTTTGCCATTCACTAACTCAACATTTTACAGTTTGAGAATACAAATGTACTTGGAACTCATCAATGAATTTTGGTCCACTAAACTGTCCTAGCTAAACAGAGAAGAGAAGCTTAAGATCTCTGAGCCATCCCAAAAGCTACACTTAAGCCTTGCAAGACCCTCTTTGAAATGACCTGGAAGGTTTATTGTGGCTAAGTATAAAACTGATATCGAAATGGGCCAGCAACACAATTTTTGGGGAGACAACCCCAACAATAAAATAAAACTAATCAAGCATCCTATCATAAAAACATCTCTGGAAACACTGCCTGAGAAACCAACTACCTTCTACCAGAACAATTTTTTTCACTAGAGACTGGGACTATTAGTCCCAGAAATGTTAGAAATCCTAGTAAGAAACAACACAATGCATTTCCTTTTGACCTGCAAGTACTTGCCTGGTTCCCATTCTCCCTCAGTAGGGTAAGATCTGGCTTAGAGGCAGGGGAAAGGAGAGGTATAGCACCAAAACCTTGTAAGTCTCTGTAGTTCTGTTTGCAAATATTGAGAGAGTGCTTGCTTTTCCAAAAGCCTCTGGTCAAATCTCTGAAACTCAACCATGGCCACTTGAGCTTACACAGCCAATTTACCCCATATAATTACAGACGCTTTCTGAGCCCTAGCCCTCAAAACTAATTGAAACACAAAACTTTGGGTATTATGGACAAATTCCTGGGATTTGATAGCATTAGTGAATACTAGGGATAAAAGACATAGGAAAGGATCAAGATGATTAATAATCAGCAAGCAGGTAATATCTTAGGAAAGGGAGAGCTAACTTTATGTTAGCATGTTCTGCTAAGAGTAACCATCTGAACAAGCGTGCCAGGCCTTTTCAGGAAAGGAAGCAAGTTCCAAAATATTTATCCTAAAGGCTATATTCTTAACAAAATGCACATTGCAAGGTGACCTCAGCACAGCAGATTTCAAGCCTGGTTCGCAATAAACTTTAGGAATTTAAGTGGAGGTTAGCTTACCTGAAGGACTCCTTGCACTTTACAATCAATGCTGTGATTCAGACATTCATAACAGTCTTTGCAACAGTAGTATATCTCCTTGCCAACTCAACTCAGTAGCCAACATCTCTGCTATGGATTACTGTTTTCCTGTGCTAACTTTATTCCTATCGTGACCTGGACAGGAATTCTGAGCTATTATTAACCTTTGCAAGCAGCTATGACTGGTGTTTCAAAGTGCACACAGATCCGTTCCGCTGGCTGCCAATCAAAGAAATACGTATGATACCAACAGAACTCAGTTCTAAGAACAATGTTTATACTGTCCTCTGCTTTTAAAGCCTAGTTAGTTGGCTTTTCTTTTTCTTTTTTTTTAACTTAGTGGAAACTACATCTAGGAAATACAGGGAAATGTATGGATTTAACCTATACGAAGAGAAGGAAGCAAGTTAGTGGAAACATTTATAAGTCTATGATAACTGAGAATGGAGGGGAATCTATCCATTTTTACAGAAGTCTTCATTTGTCAACTCTTGAAAACATTGCATAAATATTTTCAAAACATTCCTGTAAGGTAACAGGGAATGCATCTCCTAGGATCCCTCAGTATTAGCAAGGTGGGCTGGTGGTTCAGGCAAATGCCCACAATTTAAGATCAGTAGTTGAAACTCTTCTCACTTGCACGCCTTCAGAGGCTTTTAATGTAATAAGCACAAAAGAAAGGACCTTTTCCCTAATAGGCTCATATGTCCAAAAGGGATTGCCATGTAGATACTCTTACTGCAAACCTTAAGGAACACTGGAGATCTGGTCATCTTATTTGCCTTTCTGCAAGACACTTTATTGGATCATTCTTGATTTTTAACTCCAACTGCAATTTAGATTATTGTACTTTTGTTGGTATTAGTATTGTAACTCCTGGTGCTTGTGGGTTAGGTTCATTTTAGCAGCTTTATTGTTCTACAGAATTTTAAATGTATGAGATTTTTTTTTATCGAGCTACTGTTTTAAGTATTTCATTTGTTTTACTTGCATAGTTCCAAGGAAGTATTAAATTGGCTGTACAATCATGCTGGCCTCATTGTTCAAGACCACAATCATTAAACCAGTGGAAAAACTATTAGTAGCTCATTATGCTTTGGTTTAAGTGGGTAAATGAGGAGATAAAGTAAGCAACCTTTTGTTCAAGCCAACATCCCCTCAAAAGGGCTGATAACACACTGTGTTTGATTTTAGCCGAGAGTGGAATGAAGGTCTTGGGGATTTAACAGCTGCAGACAGCATCAGTTGAGGAAGGAATTGTGCAGTTATATGCAATAAGAGGATCTCATGAAATAGACATAAAAAATTATAATGTGCTATTTTAACTCCAGTGTGGCACTGTTCAATTAGATCAGAATAATGTAATATCAGAAGCTGCTAAGAAGACCATGAACTAAGAACATTGTTGCAGACTCCTGAATGCATATGGAGACATGTTTATATTAGGAGATGTGTCAGTACCCTTCCCCAAAGTTGGTCATGCTGGTCATCTGCATCATATCCACTTCTCAAAATGTACCTTGTGATGTGAGTTGCTTTTTCTTGGCACTACAAAAAAGGAAGTACAGCACTACAGCAGCCAATCAGTGCTCTTTCTTTGCCTCAGGCTTGCCAATCACCAAGCCTGCTGCCCATCTACCCACCTGGGATCTTCCCACGCTCCATTGTGCAACAAAAAGCCACTTTCAGTCTTCCTTCATTAAAAAAAAAAAGAGAAAGAAACTCTGTCAGGTGATTTCCAAAATATTCTTCCTAATGGGGGCAATCACAAAGAAAGACTGGAAAGACATGCCAGAATTAGGCAATAGCAAATTAGTTCTGTAACTCTCCACAAAGCCTGAATGGCTGTAGTCACCAGGAGTTCAGCCTGCCTCAAGAGCACCATTACCTTTAGTTGCCTTGGAAAGGGTTCTATCCTTAAAAGATGGCCTAGAAAGGTTTTGAACACCCAAACAAAAATGAAAGGAACACCAGCTCTGAGCACATGTTCAATCTAATCCAGAGATTTTCCCCCAGTATCAAATCCATCTTTAGAAGTATGTACATCTATGATTATATGATTCATATGGCTGCCCAACTTGGTAATGGTGTTTCTGGATGGCTGACATAGGCTTGACCCCCTCCCCCCAGGAATGACAAAAATATACAAAAAACAACCACACAGTACAACTGAGGTCAAGCCACAAACATGTTCCCATCTCACAACCATTACCAGATGGACTCATCCAACACTCTGGCTCAGTGCTCAGGGAAGAAACCTGGTTTATGGTACAAGGCCTTGCAGAAGGCCAACAGGGTTAGGGCCATCTGAAACTCAGGGGAGATGCTGTTCCAAAGGGCAAGTGCTGTGACAGAGGAGGCTTTCTGAGTCTTACTAGATGACTCATAGAAAGGACTAAGGTATGCTTACCTTGCTGGATCCCAGGGGATATGCAGAGGCGATTAGAGACAGGTAGTCCCATGAATAACCTGGACCTATGCCATGAAGAGTTTTGTAAGTGATAACTAGCATTTTGAATTGCACTCCAGAGCTTAGGGGACACCTGTGCAGCTCATGAAATAGTGATCTTACATGGGCATATTGTGGTGCTCCCATAACTACCTGCTATGCTGCATTTGGGACCAATTGCAGATTCTGGATGGTCTTCAAGGGCAGCCCCGTGTAGGAGTCTAAATGAGAGGTGACAAAGACATGAATGACAGGAGACTAAAATCAGAGAATATGCTGCAATGGCAAAATTGACAGTATATATCCACAATAGAACTCTAAGTTTAAGAAGAATGGCTCCCTTACATACAATATGTCACACAGCAAGGCAGATTTAGATATCTGGAATATGGTTTTTAGGACTCAAATAGAAACTAGCAACTAATGTTAGATGCAAAGTTCAAATATTTAAACTGTGGTTCATGGTTGGGGAATATAAATAGAAGGGAAGGGGAGAATTCAGTTTACTTTTTTCTTTTTTACCATGGTTTTCTTTTTTAATTTAAACATAGTAGAGTTTTTTGTTTTACCTTGGTTTTTTTCTTTCTTTCTTTGTATTCCAATATTTGCTTTTTCTGTATTCTTTGTCTTTCAATATTTTAATAATACATATATTAGACTGGGGAAACCAAACTTGGGGGACGTGCAGCAATGACAGAATTAACAGTATACATACAGAACAGAAGTTTGACTAAATTTAAGCAAGAATGGTTTCCCTGTACATGTCACACAGTTAGGCAGACTCAGATACTTAGAGTACAGTTTTTAAGGGGGAAATATTTGATGTAAAGATAGTAACCAGAAGTAATTTTAATGTTTATAAATAATTTGATGTAATCATCAGTTGGGTACAAGGGGAAGGAATCTAGAACTTAATATTGTTTTTACTGATTGTTTTTAGTGTTTTTTTCATTTTTCTTCTTCCTTTATTATAAGATCGTGTGTGTTTATTTAGATAATGATAAATAGTGGTGAGTATTAATGTTTAGAGTATTATCAGGGCCAGCCCAAGAACAAGGTCGAGTCAGTGTAATCCAAACTCCAGTTCTTTATTGCTCACACCATACAGACAGAATCTTGCCAGACTAAAGCTACTCTAACTGACCTAAGGGGAAATAACCTGGCAGACTCTAGGGTGGAGCTACCTTGAACCTCTTAACTTCCCCAGCAACAGTCCCCGGACTGTGAACCCTCTTATCCGCCTGGAATGCACTCCCTCCTTCCTGGGAATCGGCGGCAGCGCCGAAATCCACCACAAGTATTAATGTTTAGAGTTTTGTAGTGATTTAAAATTATTTCTCAAGATGATATATTCAATTTATTATTAAATCAATGCAGTAAAGAAAATCCAAGAACATGGCAGAAAGAATAGCTGCATCAGCATTCCCATTCTGTTTGCTTGCAGATGTATTGGGCAACTCCAAGAATTTGCCATCTAGCACACTGAGTAGGAGCTTTACTTCAACATATCTGAAAGCATTAAATTAGGGAAAACTGAGCTGCACAATGTCTTTTAACATGTTGTGCAAAGAACCCTCCATTGATGCACCCTGAAACTCTGAGTGAGTTCTCATTGAGTAGTTAACTTAACCTTTTAGGGGGAGATGGGCGGTGATAGAAACGGGGATAATAAAAATAAAAAAAATAACCTGGGTCTGGACCAAAAGATGAAGGATGCAGTTCCATTCCATCTGAAGAAATGGTGAGAAATTTTTACATTAGAAATCTGAGAGAGGGGTTTCAGCTTAACAGTCCCGATCATTTGGTTTTCTGGGGGGAGAAATGAAGGGGGAAGGGAAAGATATTCTGTATATCCACTACTACCTCAAGTGGTGCAATCTGAACATGTTAACTCTCTCAAAGTGAGTAAAAATCTCTCTCAGTAGCATGTGTAAGAAAGGTCACATGGAATAGGCATTGGCCAAAGATGTAAATGGAAAGAAAAGAGAGCTGGAGAAATCCACCATGATCAAAGTGCACAAGCTCCTCCATAAACAAGGAATCCAACTTACAAACAAAGTATCCTGGTAACAAGCAACCAGAAATACCAAGGAGAGCTTTATCCTTAAAGCTCTCCTAAATCATCAACTTTATCACCATAGCAGATATTTGCAAAGGTCTGTACTTCTAACAAAATGTTTGCTGTGATTAACAAACCTCCTGTTTGCTCAATAGCTGGTGTCCTGGAAGATATACATAACCCCGAAGTGCAAAGTTAGGGGGAAAGAAGAGAATGGGAAGACACTGAGATGTTGGCATCCATTGTTTAGCTAGAGCTACCATTGTGAAGCGTCTGTTGCTCTTCTTCCAAACACACATACGCCCAAAGAGAGTACTGCATTTGAGATCAAAGAATGAAACATTGAGACAAATAATGGCAGGATATTAGACTTCAAAAGGGCAGCCATGTTACTTCGATATAGGAAATACAGAGAATCTTGTGGCATTTCTATGTATTTGTCTATCATGTATAGCAGCCTTTCTTGCACAGTGCCCTCCAGAACTGTCAATGACTCTGACTTCCAGAATGACCAGCCAACTGAGAATGGCTTGCTGGGAATCCTGACAGCTGTAGTTCTAGTGCATCTGGAGAGGCACAGTCTTTCTCATACCTCATGTGGACTGCATCCACTCAGTTTCAAGGAACTGCTTTGTTTTTCTAATGCAAAGCTAGCTCGAGACATCTGCCCTTGGAGGCAAAGCAGCCACTGTTCCCTCGCTTGCACAAGTCAGTATGCCTAAACCACACAACTGGTCGCATTGTTTTGACAGCTGGAGCTGGCTGTCCCACAACACCTCCTTCCCTTGTGGCAGATAGGACTGAAAGCCTTAGGAACCTACCTGTCAATGGAAAGAGAACAGGATCTGAATCCAGAGATGGGAGAAACCACATGACAGGGTGGCTGTTGCCATTGTCACTTTCCCACCAAATCTACTGTTCTTTTGGGGGAAGGACATACAGTAGATTTGCAAAAACGATATTTATAGATGCTAATTAACAATTTTCTATGCTTTACGTATAAAGTATAGTTCAATTGGATAAGTGATTGACTTGGTTCCCATATTATGCTAAGTTGTAAGGTTGCTTGGATTTGGTTTTGTGTGTTGTGTGAACTCAGCTATTGTGGTTATTCACTAAACCACTGTTAAACAAACCATGGTTCAGTGTTCTGTGTAACTACAGTAATTGTTTCCTCTCAAATGCCACTGCATATAAAAATCCATTGCACTGCAAGTCAAATCCATAAAATACTTTGCACATATCTAAGTATCAACATCTGCAAAAGAGAATTCTGATGAGAGATTTTGGGACACAAATTCACTCCAGCTTGGATCCCTGACTGATTCAACAGGAAAATATTCAGAAGCAAGCAGCTGTATTAGTTTAAACCATAGTGTCATAACTATATTTTAGGATTTCTAAACAATCCACCTCCTTAGTGCGAGTAAAGCAGCACTTTCCGTCTGAAAGATCTCACTAAACACAGCAAGTACATGCTAGTATTTGTTAGGTGCCCTTGACTGATAGTAACAGTAGGTATCTACATGCTTAGGGGGCACCAATAACAAAAAGTGTGTGATGATGTCATCGTATAAATGCCATGACATGTATTGCATCAGAAGTTGGGCCTCAAGCATATAGTAGTGGCATTTGCATGATGATGTCACCAAATGCATTTGTCATGTTGGCATCATGGCATTTAGCTGCAGACACTATTGCCCCTAACTATATAACTGTTATAGTTATAACTCTGTAACTCTGGAATGAGATTCCCCACCAAATTTGAACAGCTCCCACCTTACTGGTATTCTGAAGAACTCTAAAGACCTGCCTCTTCACCTAGGCCTTTGGAGAGGACAACTGACACCCCGTTTTTCCTTTTTGTTCCCCTCCAGGTTTGTTTTCTTTGCCATCATTGTTCTTTGTTTTGTGCTGTTTTGGTGGCTTTTGTATTGTTTTTTGCTCTTAAATGTTTTTAACAATTGTAAACCACCCACAGTCCCTGGGAGTGGAGCGGCATATAATAATAATAATAAATATTATTATTATTATCTGCCTTATCAACATGCTTCTTACCTTTTTCTGCTGTTGCCCATGTATCTATATCCTACCAAACAGAAGCATCATATTCTTGTCTGCCTCGCTATTAAGAAGACCAATTTGGAGTTGTAGCCACCATTCATTTTCCATAACAAATTGGTGGCAAAAACATGCATCTTCAGTGCAGCATTGCTATCTTGTAGCAGCTTGACTCTAGACTGCCAATACTTGCTTTTAATCTCCACCATTTCAGGATCTTTTGAAAGGTAAAGAGGGCATACATCTGAGTGCTCAAACTCAGTAGGGAATTCTAAGGCTTCATTTATACCTTACTTGGAGAGATGTGGTTATCACCTTTGCAACTGTGGCCACAAAGCTCTGAGGAGTCTATATAGCTGTATTTGTGTCGTGCATCGAACTACATACCAGCTAATCACATTTAAGCCTAGCATAGTCCAAGAACCCAGCTCATGGGTTTAGTTTTGTGGCTAAAATATGGTTGGTTAGTTTGTGATTGGGCATTGGGTGAGCAACCCAGTCCTGTAAAACATTTTCACTGCTCCTGAAATGATGGATGCAATTCAGGGAGATCTGATTGAAATCATTGGAGAGGGATTGATGCCCAATGTGCACCTAAGTAAGTTAGTTTGTGGTTCAGGTGATTATGGCACCTCAGCTGGAGTGTGATGTAAACCCAAAAAACTGCATGACAAAAATGATGGTTCAGTGAACCCTTTGGTAAGCATGTCATGCAGACACCACCTACATCTTCCATCCTATGGCTGGCAGATCCCACATTTTGAAACCTGCTGGTGAGGGAACCGTGTTCTATGTTGCCCCCTGTACAGGCTCAACCTCGCTTGAAATATTACCCAAATCCCTGCTGGAAAAATCATCAGTCAAACACTTTATTCTTTGAAGACAGGATATGATTTTTAATGCACTCCAGTCAGAACACTAAGGCAAGTATCAAGACTCAAATGAATCACAATATCCTTGTGGTTCAAATGAGAGGATTAGAGCTAGGGCTGAGCTGTTTTGGTAAAATGTATGCTGATAGACTTCCTTGGAGAAAGAACTGAAACTGGGCAAGAATTCAGTTCCACTGGAAAATACTCTTCCTAAGCAGTAAGCAGTTACAACAAATTCTTATGAGGTTCACAGGGTTGCTGTGAGAATAAAAAACATGTCTGGGGCAGGGAAATATGCTCTTATGAGCTTCTGGAAGTGAGGAAATAGGTAATTTGTAACTAATGGGCTTCGGTTGTGTCAATCTGCATGGAGTGACTTGGACAACTCATCACAGTGCAGATTATTTTCCTGTCTTCCACCTTCAACCAATGATTGTGGTGGTTTGTTAAAAGCAAAAATGCATGCCAGCTCCAATCTGTGTGCACGCTCCTACCACATCTGAAGTTCACAATTCGCTAATTAGATGGTGCAATCTGTCCTGTCATCAATGGTAGGACAGTCATGGGGTCCTGTTATGTCAGCCACTTGGATACATATTTAAGCCTCATTACTTCAGACATCAAAAGTCATGATATTCCAAAATCCATAGTAAGGCATTACAGTACCTTTATTTGGCCAATTAAAGACTGAAGTTTCAAGGTCCCTGGAGTTCGCTTTTCTTTCCAAAAACAATGTTTTACACGACCCTTATGATTACCCTCATTTTCAAATTTAAGCATGATGTCATATCAATGAGATCAAACATGATGGAACTGCAAGGACCTGCAGAAACAAGGCTTCCAATGGTTCACCAGTTCTTAAGGGTCACTTGCATAAGACAAACACATGCAGGCCTGATTCTAGCAAATCCTGGGCACTGAGCCAATAATCCACATTTTACCCAATATCTCCTCCTCACATCTTTTTTGCAAAACAAAGACACACACAGGAAAATTTTTGGAGGCTCTTATCCATTACATTCAACTGTTTATTCGCTATCTTTTCAGAAATCTGTGGCAAGACAGAAGAAGGTAAGGCATGGTTGAGAAAAGAAGGGGAGGAAGTAAAGTCTGTTTCCTAACTCCTAGGCCCCTGCTTACCCCTACAGTTTCCACGCTGTTTAGAAGCCAGCCAGCAGCAATTGTCTATCTGTTTGCTCCTCCAAAACCCTAAAATACCCAAATGCTCCTTCCAATCGACCTACAGCAGTGTTTCTCAACCTTGGCAGCTTGAAGATGTGTGGACTTCAATTCCTAGAATTCCCCATGCTGGCTGGGGAATTCTGGGAGTTGGAGTCCACACATCTTCAAGCTGCCAAGGTTGAGAAACACTGACCTACAGTCAGAAGAACACAAAAACCAGCCATTCTCTTCCAGTGCAGCTCCTGTAACATGTAAATCCCCTCCCCACAGCACCGTGTGATGAGGAAATTAAGCTTAGGGAAAATAAATTAGATGGAAAATAAATCGTGATAGGGAAAGAAAGGTCCCTTGTAAACATCCAAGAGCCTCCTTCCTCCTATTCTTCTGCCACATTTAAAGATCTCCGAAAATGGCATGACAACGTATCACTGGGATGGGAAGAGGGGCAGGAGTTCCTACTAATAGGAAAAGAGACTGCCACAAGTACTTTGACTTGGAGCACTGCAGACAAAACCAGCTTTGCTCCAGTTTCCAATGAATGACAGTGGAGTCAGGAAAAACAAACAAACAAAAGCCAACCTTCAGCTCTCAAAACCAGCCAATGATGGGTAATCATATAGGTCCGGAGCTGGTTCTAAACCAGTACCAATTCCTCCACTTGTGTGGAGATGCCTCCAGATTATTCCTCTCCAGATACATATTTTATCAGTTAAGGTCTAGCTTAATCTATCAATCTAGTTTTTTAATGTGTTCAAGATGCCTAGTGCAGATTGCCTTCCCTTCCTAACAACCTTGCAAGGAAATCATTGTTATGACCTCCCATGTGACAGACAGAGCAGACATAGCTCTTGAGCGAGAGCTGGACCCCACTTGAGGTGTTCAGGAGCCATCCCTAATGTTTCTTTGTGGGGTGGGGAGGATGAGGACCTCAGTGGACAACTTGATGATACAGACTGGGTAAACCTATGCTACACATAAGAACATGATCTGGTTGTTTAGTTTTTTCCCAGGATTTGGGATGCTGGCTTTCCCCCCATTATTTTTAAAACTATGTTAAGTCTTTTATAAAATGCAACCCTTGTTTTGTGTGCTCCCTGCCTCAAACTGATAGATAATAAGCATCTGAAGTTGGAGCAGCTCTGGGGGCACCAGGAGGTTTGAAGGCACCCAGCCTTGCCACTCCTTCCCTGTTCTAGAGGACAGGTCTAAAAGCAATGGATGGAAACTTCCAGGAAGCAGAGCTTGGCTCAATGTTAGGAGAAACATCTGAACAGAATGAGCTCTTTGATGGTGAACAGCTTGCCTTGAGAGGCAACCAGCTTTCCTTTCCTGAAAGGTGTTTTAAGAGAGTTTGAATGACTTCCTATCAGGAGTACAGGAGTGATATTCTCCATTGAAAGGAGTTGGACTGGATGTGCTGAAAGATCCACTCATGTTCTATAATTCTATGGCGAATTGCACTGATAAGAAATTACAGCTTACCATGATGGTCAGTATAACTCTGACCATCATGATGGTGGCCATCTTCAAAGTTATAAAGTTGCCCTTGTTCTCAAAAATGGAGTGATAAGCAGGGAAAGTAAGACCTCTGCAGCTGCTATAGCAGAAAAATGAAGCAGAGGAATAATTCACCTAAATTCAGAGCTCTCTCTAGCAGTTTCTCAAATGAGCAGATATGTCTCCATAGAGAGACATTAAAAGCACTGTTTCAGGGCTTGCCAGTGATGTAAGGAATTCCTAAAAAAGAAAAAGTCCTATGCAAATATTTGAAAGAATGCCTTGCAAATGAATAAAGTGGACTGAATTATTTATATGTATATGCATATAATTTAGAGGCCATCCAACTCTAAACAACTCAGGGTAGCTTACATTTTAAAAGCAGGAAAAATAATAAAGAAACAGATAAGGTGAGTCTAGAGGAAGAACCATATAAACAAGCAAAAAAGCCTACAGAGGCTCGACAACCAAGCCCAAGGCCTAGGGGAATAGCCAGGTTTTCAGAGACTTTCTGAACATCATCAGGGTGGGAGCCATATCATCTCTAGGGTGGTGCTATTCCAAAGGACAGGGGCCATGACAGTGAAGCTACCCTTCCTAGCCCCAGACAGATGGGCTTTAATTGAGGGGACCTGATGTGCATCTACTCTGTCTGATGTTACTAGACGGGCAGAAACTATCAGAGACAGGCTGTCCCTCAGTGACCAGACCCTATGCCACGAAGGGCTTTATAGGTGACAGCCAGCATCTTGAACTGCACCTGGAAGCTTACAGGCAGCCAGTGCAGCTTGCAGAGTAGTGGTGTCACATGGGAATACTGTGGGATGCCCATTATTGCCAATGCCAGTGCATTCTGGACCAGCTATGGCAACCCAATGTAAAGCGCATGGCAACAGTCAATTTGTGAGGTGACTAGGGCATGACTGGCCATCTGAAAGATTAATTGTCTTGAACTACAGATATTAGGAGGTGCCAGTTGACACAAATCAGTGCCTTAAAGGGAACCCTATACTAATACAAGTATATAATGATTGCAGATGTGATATACAGAAGATGTGGAATGTGTTCAACAAGCATAGCTTTATTGAAGTAACCCAACTGTTTGGGCTGCAAACGAACCAACCAGCGTTTAGCATGCTGTATGAACTCAGACCTAGACGTAGCTGCTTCTCAGATGCCCCTTCAGACTCTAGGCTGGATAGCAACAAGAAGGATGCAGAGTTCATAATTCATGGTTCTTCTAGATCCAGTTCACTCATTGCCTTGGGCGTGTGCTGTGGGTATAGCAGAAGGTTACCGTAATCAGTTATCCTTCCACCATTGCTTGTCATGGGTTAAAATGCAATATTATAGCTTCATATCCTTGCATATTCTTGCACCTGTCCAGGTGTGAAGTTTAACTGGTTATTCTAGTAAAACAGACAATCAAAAGAAACCAGTTACAGCCACCTGTCATACTGCCTTATAGTAAACCTTGGTTTACTGAACAAATCAAAGATGTATACGCTATACTGAACCATAAAACCACACTGGTTAAGTTTACACATTAAAGATTCCCTTAAGCTGAATTTCCTGGTAGCTTCCTGGAGGTACCCATGTAGTCTTCTCAGGAACAGAATGTTAGGTACCATTTCTAAGAACAAAAGAATGGTGTACAAAGCACAATCTTCAGTTCAGCACAATTACTATTCCAGCCGCTGTTGCTCTATTGATTTAGGACCTTGCTTTTTTAGGCTTTAAACTATTACTATGCTGCTCGATGGTCAGCCTGTTGGCTGCTTCCTCCTACCAGACAATGCCTGTGTTCCTTGATTCAATTAATCCAATTAGCCAGATTAGAGAACAGGCTGAATCACAAACTAACCATATCAGCTGAATTTGTACAAGAAGGTAAAAGTCAAGTGGCAAGATCGATTCCTAGTGATATCCTTTTTCTAAGGTGCTGTTCAATTTCCCAGCCCAGCCTACAGCCCTAATATTTTTTTGATAAAATCTCATTGAAGAACTAATCAGGCCTGACTCCACTTAACTTTAGAGTCCAGACAAAATCAGCCATGTGCTCTTGCCTGCTACTGAGCTTCTACTGTTTCAGTCATATTTACCATATTGAACTAGACTTTTGCTTTGTAGATTGTGGACCATAACTAGGCTGGTTTATATGCAGTTTTTTGTTTGCTTCCTCTAACTTATGATAACTGTGTTCACACAATATGCTTACCCATGGTTAACTAAGTAGGGCTGACTTAGCTAATCTAATTGCCTGGTTTAATACAATAGATTGAACCATACTGTAAGCTAACCATGTCAGCTGGGTCTGTACAGCAATGTAAAGATGTCCTTGAGTCAACTTCAGCGCCTGGTGACTGCATGGAGTTTTCTTGGCAGCAACACGGAAGTGGCTTGTCATTGCCTTCTTCCATGATACTTTTCAATTTAGCCAAAGTCCTGGAGTTCCTTCAGCAAAGGATCGCTACCTTGTTGTGGTGCTGGAGCTTGAGCACCTCAATGATGCCATGAGCTAAACCATGAAGGGCCACCCAAGACGGGAAGGTCATGACATAGAGGTCAGACTAAATGCGATCCCTGGGGAAGGTAATGGCAACCCACCCCAGTATTCTTGCCGTGAAAACTAAATGGATCAGTACAACCAGAGATATGTCGGTATACCATCGGAAGATGAGACCCCCAGGTTGGAAGATGGTCAAAATGCTACTGGGGAAGAACAGAGGATGAGTTCAACTAGCCCCAGACGTGATGACGCAGCTAGCTCAAAGCCGAAAGGATGGCTAGCGGCCGACGGTGCTGGTGGTGAACGGCGAATCCGATGTTCTAAGGATCAACACGCCATTGGAACCTGGAATGTAAGATCTATGAGCCAGGGCAAATTGGATGTGGTTCTTGGTGAGATGTCAAGATTAAAGATAGACATTTTGGGCGTCAGTGAACTGAAATGGACTGGAATGGGCCACTTCACATCAAATGACCACCAGATCTACTACTGTGGACAAGAGGACCACAGAAGAAATGGAGTAGCCTTCATAATTAATAGTAAAGTGGCTAAAGCAGTGCTTGGATACAATCCAAAAAACGATAGAATGATCTCAATTTGAATTCAGGGCAAGCCATCTAACATCACAGTGATCCAAATATACGCCCCAACCAGAAACGCTGAAGAAGCTGAAGTAGAGCAGTTCTATGAGGATCTGCAGCACCTACTGGACAACACGCCTAAAAGAGATGTTATTTTCATCACAGGAGACTGGAATGCTAAGGTGGGCAGTCAAATGACACCTCGAATTACAGGTAAGTATGGCCTGGGAGAACAAAACGAAGCAGGACATGGGCTGATAGAATTTTGCCAAGACAACTCACTCTGCATAACAAACACTCTCTTCCAACAACCTAAGAGACGGCTTTATACATGGACTTCACCAGATGGACAACACCGAAATCAGATTGACTACATCCTTTGCAGCCAAAGGTGGCGGACATCTATATAGTCGGCAAAAACAAGACCTGGAGCTGACTGTAGTTCTGATCATGAGCTTCTTATTGCACAATTTAGGATCAGACTAAAGAGGTTAGGGAAGACCCACAGATCAGCTAGATATGAGCTCACTAATACTCCTAAGGAATATGCAGTGGAGGTGAAGAATAGATTTAAGGGACTGGACTTAGTAGATAGGGTCCCGGAAGAACTATGGACAGAAGTTGGCATCATTGTTCAGGAGGCGGCAACAAAATACATCCCAAAGAAAGAGAAAACCAAGAAGGCAAAATGGCTGTCTGCTGAGACACTAGAAGTAGCCCGAGAAAGGAAAGCAAAAGGCAACAGTGATAAGGGGAGATATGCCCAATTAAATGCAAAATTCCAGAGGTTAGCCAGAAGAGATAAGGAATTATTTTTAAACAAGCAATGCGTGGAAGTGGAAGAAGACAATAGAATAGGAAGGACAAGAGACCTCTTCCAGAAAATTAGAAACTTCGGAGGTAAATTCCAGGCCAAAATGGGTATGATCAAAAACAAAGATGGCAAGGACCTAACAGAAGAAGAAGAGGTCAAGAAAAGGTGGCAAGAATATACAGAAGACCTGTATAGGAAGGCTAACAATATCGGGGATAGCTTTGACGGTGTGGTCAGTGAGATAGAGCCAGGCATCCTGAAGAGTGAGGTTGAATGGGCCTTAAGAAGCATCGCTAATAAGGCAGCAGGAGACGACGGCATCCCAGCTGAACTGTTCAAAATCTTGCAAGATGATGCTGTCAAGGTAATGCATGCTATATGCCAGCAAATTTGGAAAACACAAGAATGCCATCAGATTGGAAAAAATCAACTTATATCCCCATACCAAAAAAGGGGAACACTAAAGAATGTTCAAACTATCGAACAGTGGCACTCATTTCACATGCCAGTAAGGTAATGCTCAAGATCCTGCAAGGTAGACTTCAGCAATTCATGGAGTGAGAATTGCCAGATGTACAAGCTGGGTTTAGAAAAGGCAGAGGAACTAGGGACCAAATTGCCCATATCCGCTGGATAATGGAAAAAGCCAGGGAGTTTCAGAAAAACATCTATTTCTGTTTTATTGACTATTCTAAAGCCTTTGACTGTGTTGACCATAGCAAATTGTGGCAAGTTCTTAGTGGTATGGGGATACCAAGTCATCTTGTCTGCCTCCTGAGGAATCTGTATAACGACCAAGTAGCAACAGTAAGAACAGACCACGGAACAACGGACTGGTTTAAGATTGGGAAAGGAGTACGGCAGGGCTGTATACTCTCACCCTACCTATTCAACTTGTATGCAGAACACATCATGCAACATGCTGGGCTTGAGGAATCCAAGGCTGGAGTTAAAATCGCTGGAGGAAACATTAACAATCTCAGATATGCAGATGATACCACTTTGATGGCTGAAAGTGAAGAGGAACTGAGGAGCCTTATGATGAAGGTGAAAGAAGAAAGTGCAAGAGCTGGCTTGCAGCTAAACCTCAAAAAAACCAAGATTATGGCAACCAGCTTGATTGATAACTGGCAAATAGAGGGAGAAAATGTAGAAGCAGTGAAAGACTTTGTATTTCTAGGTGCGAAGATTACTGCAGATGCTGACTGCAGTCAGGAAACCAGAAGACGCTTAATCCTTGGGAGAAGAGCAATGACAAATCTCGATAAAATAGTTAAGAGCAGAGACCTCACATTGACAACAAAGGCCCGCATAGTTAAAGCAATGGTATTCCCCGTAGTAACATATGGCTGCGAGAGCTGGACCATAAGGAAGGCTGAGAGAAGGAAGATAGATGCTTTTGAACTGTGGTGTTGGAGGAAAATTCTGAGAGTGCCTTGGACTGCAAGAAGATCAAACCAGTCCATCCTCCAGGAAATAAAGCCAGGCTGCTCACTTGAGGTAATGATATTAAAGGCCAAACTGAAATACTTTGGCCACATAATGAGAAGACAGGACAGCCTGGAGAAGATGCTGATGCTAGGGAGAGTGGAAGGCAAAAGGAAGAGGGGCCGACCAAGGGCAAGATGGATGGATGATATTCTAGAGGTGACTCGTCCCCGGGGGAGCTGGGGGTGTTGACGACCGACAGGAAGCTCTGGCGTGGGCTGGTCCATGAAGTCACGAAGAGTCGGAAGCAACTAAATGAATAAACAACAACCTGGAGTTCTGTGGTGGTCTCCCATCAAAGGACTAAGCGGGCCAGACCTTATTCAGTTTCCAAGTCCAGACAAATTTTGCTAGGTGCTGAGACGTGACTAAAATAAGATTGGTTAGTTTGTGGTTCAGGTGCTAGGTGAACACAGCCATGTTGTCTTGGAAATAATTAGATGACAGGACACCAGAGGAGTAATGGGCAACTTTTAATCAGTGGTGTCATCTGAGCAGGACTTCAGGACAAAAGCTGAGGATCCCATTAAACAGACTGACTGGGAAGATCTCCAAAGGCAGCAGAGCTGGCCTATAACATGTCAACATAAGGAAAGGAATGCTAATTATTTCTGGGGTGGAGGTGGGTGGGCAGACAATGACTAATAAGTCCAGAAATCTGGAGTCCAAAATTGTGGAGCTACATCTCTACTTTAATCTCCATATATGTAAGGTTCCCTGAAAAAGGGACCATGTAGCTTACGAGGCCAAATAACTATGAACGGAGTGTGGTATAACAAAATATAAATATTGGATGCTGCACTCAGCTCTGACCTTGATAGATGATTTTTGTTAGCTCATTTTCTGATGGGAAAGTAAAACAGGAGGCCCAATGTGAACATTCCCATCTTCTCATAAACTAACATATGCTGTTGTGGGGAAAATGGAGGAAGGAGTATTAGGTATGTTCGCCACCTGGAGTTATTTATAAAAATAATAAAGGCAGGATTAAAATTAATTAAATAATTAAATAATGCTTGAGACTTATCCAAATCTGCTCAGTAGAATGCTGCAAACCTGGGCTACTTTGAAAGTTAATCAGGAAGCAGAAAAATATATAGCAACTTTCTGACATATAAACTAATACTTTTTCCAGGTTTCACAGCCATAATATGAGCTGCATTTAATTGGATTTATCATCCTAATATGACAATCCAGCCTTGGTGCAGGTAAAAGAAGCAGAGTTCATGATAAAGTACCAGATCTAGACATCAGTTGTTTTTTCATCTCCTGGCACAATGCGTAGCTGAATAAGCTGCGAAGGAAATTAAATCCAGAAATACTCCAGAGTCAGGATGGAGTCAGGTGGCTAAATAAATAAATAAATAAAGTCTTCTTTAATGTGTGTAATGTGTGTACTCAGGCTACTAGATCTGGGCTGCAAAAATCCACAGGTAGACATCAGAACTTTTTAGTTATCCACTGCAGAGACAGAACACAGGCTAGCTGTCATGAGTACTGATGGCGAGCAGGAGGGGGCCTCTATCCAGGGGGGAAAACGCATGCATAGTACTGAGGAATTAAGCAGCCATTCAAAGAGACACAGATCAGACCCGCCTTAACCTTTGGGGTTTATCTGTCTGGGTTTTTCCCACGCTTCTTCAGTTTGTTAGGATTTTCTGTCTTATGTACCAGCAATAAACACTAGAGACCTATTCCTCGTCTCAGTGTGATTCCTGACTGTTAGGACACTAGCTGAGGCTCATGGAAGTTGGAAACTGAGTAGGGTATGAAACCTTTCAGATTCCGGCTCCTACTTCCCACCCAAGGTAGGGATAGTATTCTCTTTAGCGAGTTGCCATAATCTGTTTTAGAATGACAAGGGATTCCTTCCTTCCTTCCTTGGTTTAGCTCATGGTGGTGTGGGGGTGCAGAATATTGTGGTGGGGAAGACACTGAACTAGGACCAGAAGAAGTGGGGTTCAAGTTCACCTTCAGCCATGGAAGGCCACTCAACTCAACCTATTATGTGGGGATAAAATGAAAGGAGAGCCACATGAAAGCTGCCTTTTGTTCTGGAGAAAGGATGGATGGATGGACAGATGGATGGACTGATGGATTCTGAGTGTATGCTATAAGCTTGGCAGGCTGTCATTCCAAGCCCACCCTACTCATAGCCACTGGTGCTTTCAAAATGCCTCTACTCTAAAGTCTTGGGATTGGACATAGAGTAGCTCAGGAACATAGAGAAAGCCACAGGCTTGAAGTCCAACTCTCTTAGCCAAAAAACGCTGCCCAGTCCGTTTTTTGAGCTTCTCAGTCTCAGAAAAAGGTGGGAGGGTTACGGTTATTCAAAATCCACCACGAAAGGCAACCCTTTTATGAGGCAAATGCACAGTTCACCACACTGTATCCCAGGTTTCATGTTTCAAGAACAGTATCAGGCAAGACAGTTAGAAAGTCAGAACAAAATAAGCAGTAAGGAAGAAGGAAAATGGGCTGAGTGTTTCAACCTATGGCTGCACCAAATTACAGTCTTGGTTGGATCAAGGGAGTAGTCTGCAGTATGTGCAAACTGGTCCTAGGAGATGCAGAAAAGGCATTTCATTGCCCCGAAGACGTTCTCAAAGTTTTCTTGGAAGAAACAAGAAAGTAGTTGGTCTCCTTTTGTTGTTGTTGTTCGTTGTTAAGTTGTGTCCGACTCTTTGTGACTCCATGGACCAGAGCACGCCAGGCCTTCCTGTCCTCCACTGTCTCCCAGAGTCTCCTTTTAGAGAAATATAAACTTGAGTTGTTAAAGTCAAGCCTGTTTTCCTCTACTTACTACCAAACAAATTAACTTATTTTAGAAAAAGGGTTTAAAATGCAATAGAAATCTAAAAGTGGATCCATTTGATTTGACTGTAAATGAGCTATAGTCACATTAAGCACAATATCTGTTATATTTTCATTATTAAGAAATCTGCACCCCCATCTATTTCAACACAATGTCACAATTCCTGGGGAAGATAGGGATCCCACCCCGTCCCCCAATATTTTGAGCTTGCAGATTTCAGGAGTTTACACTTTGAA
This sequence comes from Candoia aspera, assembly GCF_035149785.1. NCBI lineage: Eukaryota > Metazoa > Chordata > Lepidosauria > Squamata > Candoiidae > Candoia > Candoia aspera. The sequence continues at coordinate 151,985,678 of NC_086153.1, forward strand.
GTATTTCAGTTACTATGATTTCAAGTGTAGTTCCAGGTATACAGGAGAAGAAAGCCAGCTTAGAGACTTATCAACCAACAGTAAACTGGTCTTTAATGTTTCTAATTGGGACTTTCCTTTCTACAGAGATGTTCTAGCATCTTCTACCACAAGAGGGCAGCCATTTCTAAATTTAAAGAAAACATGATAAAATATAAGTTCTGTATCCTGGAATGGAAATGTGAAACAACCAATGGAAAACACCACCACCACCACCAACAACAACAACAACCATATTCACAAAAGGGCCCAATCTTTTCAGATCTCTGCCATTTTTCATGTTTAGTGATTTAGAAGGAATACAGAAAGGCTTTTCCACCGTTGATAGGGAGCATGAAGTTGTTGTTCCACTTCTCCTCCGCAGAATCCTGTTGCAAACCATTGAGGGGCTGGGGGTGATCATGGCCTTTGTCCTAAAAAGCCAGAACAAAACCTAACCAATTTTCATTGATGTTGGTTGGAAGAATGAAAGCCTCACATGGCAAGACTCTGCCCCTTCCCACAAGTACAGTGAATAATGGACTGTTGAGTATAAGACAAAGTAGGTTTCTGTACTGAAGGTCCCCCTCAGGTAGGTCAGATTTAAACTCTGACATCCCCAGGTTAGGGAAAACTGATCTAAAAGTGCAGTGTTGCAGATCCCATGAGGATTTCACAGTCAAAAAGAATAGTCCTATGACTCTGCTTTGGCACTAATACATAGACGGGGGGTTGGTGTTAAAATGTATGTTGCATAGATCAGTTTTCAGAATGGCATCTAATGCTGTAATCCTGGAAGGTATAACTGGCAAAGGGGCAACAGATAAGAACACCATCCAATATGGGCCAAACAGAAAACAAGCATGGCCCCAAAATATCCTCCAGCCTTGAAAAACTGAGTTAAAATGAATCCATTGGATAACCCTGGTCTAGTAAATCCTTTTGGTAATAATGACCAATTACAAAAGAGCCAAATGAGACATCCAAGTGTGGTGTACGGTTGTGTTTGCACTAAGATACTGAACCACAACTAGCTATCCCCATTTCAGTACTATATCCTAGGTTGTGCAAACTCCACCAGTGCAGGGGTCATGGACACCTGGGAAATGGGGTTACAGTAATTCTACAAACCAGTTGGGCCATGCAAATGTTCTTGCTATCTTCTCAGCATCTCCGACGCAGCACGTAACTTTGACTGTCCTGCGTTTCTATAATGAAATGTCTGACTCACTTTTACTGAGGCCAGGTTTTCTCTAACAAAACCATGTCACAGATGTGATTTAGGATTTCCAGGGGTAGAATCCTTAGAAGTGAGGTGAAATTAAGTTATTTTAAACTCTGGGCTTGCTGCTCTTGCAAACAACCCCGCCTTTCCCTATCAAACAGGTTCACTTCTTTTAAAGTCTGCTATTCCAGCCTTTTTGAATCCGAGGAGCCTCCTGGGGCCTTGCCTCGAAGTCCTTTCTCAGGAGCACCGTAATGGATGGGTCTTCTCTGCGTACTGCTATTTGCAGGGATCACATGGTTAAGAAGCCAGTATAACTGCATTGCCTGATTCATAATGACGGTCGCAACTAAGGCTGCAATGCTATCGGGGCTGGCCTTGGCCAGGGGGCAAAGGGAAGGTTAGTCAGGGGGTTCAGGTGACGAATGCTGGGGAGCAGCAGCTGCTGTTACTATTCATTTTGACCATCCTTGCCATTTATCAGAGGATAGACTGTGTGGCAGTCTGTGTTGATCACTCCAAAGTAGCCTTCAGGTGCAGGGAACCCCCCTGATCCACCATGAACGTGAAAGTAACATTTAATGGCCAGTCCGGTTCACCCCTTTACGTGGAAGGGAGGCACCACGAGTTTCAGGCAGCAAAACGGGCCACTCCTGCGTTCTAGGCACACTTGCTTGGGAATAAGCACGTAGAATGCAGTAGGACTCACTGAACAAAATAGGAAAAAGAAGGGGGAATAAAAATGCCTCTGCATGACTCACGGGACAAGCTGGAATTCTGAAACTGCAGCAATAAATGCAGACAATATTGTTTATTGCTTGCAAAGGCTAATGCATATGCATTTCCTTCAGAAAACCAAGTCCCTCTTGATTCTATTGGGTAAGACACTGGGCTCTGACCAGAGACGGATTGCTTCCAGTCTTTTCTTACTTAGCCCTGGCATTTGATATTCATTCTTTGGGAAATCATTTCCTTTCCTCTTCATAACAAAACGATTGTGAGGATAAAATAGACAATGAAATAAATTAATCCCCCCCCTCCTGATGTGTTAGACTAGAGTGTCCATCCCCCGCCACATACCAGCAAAAGCATTTCAGAAAGGTGTGAAAAAACTGTCAGGTTAACCTAAGCTGTGAGAAAAGGAACAGCCTAAAACCATCCTGATACTGCATTGCCAATTTATAATTAGCCATTTTTAATTGTACAGTATTTGTAAACTGCTCCAATCAGGGCAACTCTGGGCAGGATTCCAAAACTGAAGATCTTTTGATTAGAAGGGGAGAACCAGCCGCTGGGGGATTCTTGTTTCTTTAGCTCAGCAGAAAAAAAATGGCATACAGGTGAATATCTTTTTTTTAAAAAGGCTGTCCTTGAGCTCTGTTAAAAAAGGGTACCATTCTCCTACTTTGACCTCCGCTCCCTTAAAGTGAGTAAACACTTAAATCCCACCGCTGGAAGCTAACCCTATCTGCGGAGGCACAACTAGTGAATTTCTTTCTCTTCCTTCATAGACAAATGCCAGCATAATCGATCTTTGTTGGCTGTTCCTCTGGCGTGAGACCGCCTCACCAAGCCTTCAGTAGCGCTCGTCCGAAGTCAAACTTTCCTGCGAAGAAGAGAGCAGGCTTCAGCCCGGATGCACCGGCAAACCTCAACCTCTTTTCGAGAAGCAGAGACTGACAACCTTGTTTTCTTCCCGAGAGAAACCTCTGCGGGATTCCTTTCTCAGGGAACAGGCCCAGCATCGCGCTGCGCGCTTGCAGCCTATTAGCCGTGCCTGAACTACACGGACTTGATTTCCGCGCACTGCGCTCTTTTAACCCAGGGTCAGGCTCTACTGAACCCCCCCTCCCCAAACTGCGCGTGTGCTTGGGCAGCCACTCCGGCGGGAACCCGGAGCCGTGTCGCCTGCGATCGACTCCCCCCACCCCGTCCTCACGGCCAAGATCCGCGGATCGTCCTAGCAAACCTCAGCTTTGGCAGAAGGGCCTGAGGGGAAACAACCCCCCCTTCTTAGAACAAGCGTTGAGAAATCCCCCCCCCCCCCCAATATCCGCCGAGGCGGGCCGTTGGGACTGTTCACCGCAAAGAAATAGACAGCGCCGCGTTCTTTCCCAGAGCAGCGGGGCTGTATGTTAAAAGTTTTGGCAGCACAAGCTAACCTCGGAAGCGGCAGCAGCCCTTCCTTCCTTCCTTCCTTCCTTCTCCGGAAAGTTGGGGAGAGAAGGAAAGTAGAGTAAGACTGGCCGGAGGAGGAGGGGGAAGTTTAAAAAGGGGCGGCGTTCCCTTTAAAAAGCCTCCCGCCACGCCGCGCTCCCTCGCAGCACTAGCGGTGGCTGGCTTCTTGGCTCCCGGTCTCACCCAGGCTTTCCGACTGTGATTGGCGAGCGAGCCTCCCCAGCTCCGACGGCCGTGACATCAGCAGAAGCGGCGCAAGCAAAAGCAAAGGGGAGGAAGTTCACCAGCAGCACCTCAAGCCCGCTGCGAGCCTAGGCGGACGCGGAGCCGAAAGGGAAGCATCTCTGCGCGCCGGGTGCTTGGGTGAAGTTGCAGCCGCCGCGCCGCCGAGCGGAGGAGGAAGCAGCCGCTGCTGAGGCTGGGTCTCCCCGCAGGCTGCTCTTTGCAACCGGGAAGGAAAAAGTGAAGTGGGGGTAGCCGCGGTAGCCCGGAATCCCACGCCGCTACCACCAAAGAAGGCGAAGGGCTCCCGTCCTATTTACAGCCACCCATCCGAGTGAAAAGCGGGTGTTGGTGCTTCGCCGGCCTTGATTCAGGGCGCAGCCTGACTTCCCTCGCCCCGGGAGACTCTCGCTTTTTTCCGGAGTCCTCCTTGGTTCCAGACCTCCTCCTGCCCACTCGCGAGCAGACATGTTTTCCAGCCAGCCCGGGCCTGGGAGAAGGGCGCCGGCGGAGCGTTCGCTTTCCCCGCACTCTCCATCAGGACAGCGCCCATTAAGTCTGGAGTGATGCGGACGTCGGAAAAGGTCGCCGGGCGAAAGCAGCAAAGCGGGATCGCCGCGTGCCACCCTCCCCCCTCCTCCTCCTGGTCGCGCCCGGGTTAGAGCGAGCGAGCGAGCGAGCGAGCTCCGCCGGGATGTTTCCTCCTCCGAAAAGCGAGCTGGGATTGTGGCGGACGAGGCGCTAGAGCCAGGCGAGGCCCCGGAACTCGGACAGCCTCGCGCCTGAACGCGGCTTTTTCGCGGCCGCTTCGAAGTGCCGAGGGGAGAAGAACTGGATTAGCCCGCCTTGCCGCGCGCTACCTCGGTCTCTTCTCCCCCCACGTCCTGCGCCTCCTTTCCCCCGCGGCCGGGACGCCCGATCCCATCCCGCTGTCGGAACAGAGCGCGGGGCCGGGGGGAGACGGGGCCGGAGTGCATCGCGGGAAGCCGCTCGCTCGGCCAGGCGAGTTCGATGTGGAGGCTGGCTCGATGGACGTGCCCGAGTGCGCTGCTGCTGCTGCTGCTTAGGCGATCGGCGGCATCCTAAAAGGTAGCGGGGGGTGGCGGAGCTCGGAGGAGGGGGGTGGTGGCGGGAGACGGAACGCGCAGAAGGCAGCACCTGTCAAGGAGCTTCCGGGGGGCACTGTCCGCCCCAGCTCCTGCCCCCTTTCCAGTGCTGTCGGTGGCCCTTTCTTCTCCCCTCCCCTCCGCTCCCCAAACCCCTTCTGAATAAAGAAACAACGACCAGCTCTCCCGGATTTCAGGTGATCACAGGCCCGCAGAGGTTCCTCTCCACATTTCATTATCTTGGTCTATGCGTCTGTTTCCCCAGTTCTTGATAAGCTGCATCAAGGGTGGCCTTTTGTTCCTTAACGTGTGTGTCTGAAGCAGCCGCTTAAAGCACCCCGAGGGTTGGGGGTGCTAGTGGTGGAGGATGTGTTTGAGGAATACCACACATAGCAAAGTCCCTGGGTGGGTGCGATCCAAGCAGTAGCCCAGCATCCTCCTGAACAACTTTCCCCGATCTGGTGTGTGCCAGAAGTTGGTTTACGACTTGCATCCTTTGCCAGTCATCTGGAGAGCACCAGGAGTGATAAAAGCCGCTCTGAGTTATTGCCGGTGTATCTTCCTGGGACGTGTTTCCAGCAAATATCTGGGTTGAGGCCCCAACACCAGGTGGGGTCATTCGTATTCTTTATACATATCACCCCGTACATGATGCTGAGTTGTGAGTTGTCCGACTCCCCTGCCCATCCTCATGTCTTCTCTTCATCTCATGCTGAAGGAGAGCTACTGTGTCAGACTGAAACCCTCCCTTTTCCCTGAAATGGGCTTCTGTTTGGGACCCGGGTGTGCATGCGCTTGCTTAGCTTCTTCTGCATTTGACACCAGGCCTTTTTGTGTACATCTGAGCATTGCCCTGTGCTCCCCTCCTTCCTCTGCAAACTCCGTCCAAGGAGTGCAAGCCCTCTCTCTGGGCTGCAAATGGTTGCCCCGACATTAGTTACCCTGACTGAATAAATACAAAGTGTTCGAATCGTTTGCTAGAGCTGAAACAATTCATCCATCTTTAAAACTGTATCATAAAAACAGCTGTGTGTAAACCCTTGCTGTTTTAAGCAAAGAAAGGAACCCCTTCGCAAGTGATGGCTCGCACAGACCCATTCAGTTTTCGTTCGGCTGGCTCGTGTAGCCTTGAATGAAACTAAACGCTGAGCAATGTTACACCAAATGCCATTACAGTCCAGAAGAGGGCGTGGAGGGCGAAGAGTCATAGGGAAGAGATGAAGTTAGGTTTCCGTGAAGTCCCACTAAGTATGGTTTGCCTTTATCCCGAGAAGCAAAAGACACAGTAAGGATTAATGTGCGCACTTAATTATCAGAACACAAAGTCCCAGTGATGCACACAGTTAGTTGCATGTTTTAATGTACAGCTTATGCATTATGCATATTTACTTTTAGGCTGGTTTATGCATACTTAATTTTATGCTGTCTTTGCCACTTCAGTCTATAATCTATATTTTAATCAGCAGAATCATGGTTTTCACTGGTACAAGTGCCTATATCCAGTTCTTAGGGAATCAGCAGGCAGCGCTGCTATTCCCTAAGTGATGGGAAGTTCCTCCTGCTAAATCTCTACTACAGTTCAATCCTGCAGGCCTTTCCCCATTAATAATGCTCCTCCTTCAAGTTTACTGTTAAACTGTGAGCTATCTTCCCCTTTTACTGATTTTCTCTAAAATCTAAGCCATGTTTTTTCTTCTAGTCCAGTGTTTCTCAACCTCGGCAACTTGAAGATGTGTGGACTTCAACTCCCAGAATTCCCCAGCCAGCATGGCTGGCTGGGGAATTCTGGGAGTTGAAGTCCACACATCTTCAAGTTGCCGAGGTTGAGAAACATTGTTCTAGTCTATCAAGAAAGTACAGTTTTTCCTTGTTTGAACAAGCTACCAAGCTGCTCTCAAAGATACCAGTCATATGATGCTTGTTCCATCATATACTCCCTCTCCTGACCCCAAAAGCAAACCCCAAACCCATGTCCTTTGAATGGCTGCCTATTTCAGGAAATTCTAGTGCCTTAGCCCCATTATGTTATAAATATTTGGGGATTCTCCATGTCCTAATCATTTCATTTCTACTCTCTGGAGTGAACATCTGCTCTTGAGTAAATAGGAGTCACAGTCTGACCTTACAAATCTCATTTTGGTGAATCTAGCAATTGGTTTTCTCTTGGTACACTCTGTCCCATGGATTAACATACTGGAATCTTACTGCTAAGGCTATGAAAGGCACCCAATTTGCTTGTGACCGTGGTAGTCTTCCTCCCGGCTTTCAGTAGAGAGTTGAGATGTTAAGTGAGCCTTGAAAGCCTGTGCCACCGAACCCCAAAGTCATCCTACAGTTTAGACAAGGAGTGGCCACTGGTGGAGGGGAGGAGGGTTGGAGACTTTTGTTACTCTTCTCACTTCATGTGGCTTTGCGAGAGGAAGAAAACTTGCTATCAGCAGTTGAACATATTACCAGGAGGACCTGTTGGTGGAATGTTGTCTCTGCTTGGCCCTTCTGCATGCTCCTGAGTATGGAACTGACCGTGTCCCCCTCTGTCATGAATAGGCAGTCGCTACACCCTCCTTCCATTTGAGTCCAACTCCCTCTTTTGACTTTGTGTTGTGCACATAGGTTGATGACCATGGTGGCCAGGACCTGCTCTCTACTAGTGCTGCTGCTTTATCACACACTGCTAGGGGGCTCTGCCAGTCTCATCCCCGAGGTGGGTGACTGGCGAAGATTCAGTGCCGATTTGGACCAGCCTGCTTCGCTGCAGCTCTCAGAGGAGATCCTGCGTGAATTTGAACTGCGTCTGCTCAATATGTTTGGGCTTAAGCGGCGGCCCACCCCAACCAAGGATGCCATCATCCCTTCCTATATGCTGGAGCTCTACCATCTGCACACGAGTCAGAAGCCAGCTTCCATGGACTATAGTCTAGAGAAAGCGAGCAGCAGAGCCAACACTGTCAGGAGCTTTCATCACGAAGGTAAGGAAAATAAGGTTTTTTTCAGCTCCCTCTTCGATAACCTGATCCAATCAAAATTAAAACTGCTCTGACTTGAATATTTACAACCCGATATTCTGGCAATGTGGACACTCGTGGCCTGTTATTCGCTCACTTGCAAGGCAATGCTCGCAATTTAAATAACAGCAAGCCCCTTCCTTGTGGGAATATACTCTTTCTGACTGAGTGATGATCATCCATGTGCCCTGCTGCGATGGAGACCAAGTTAAGTCTCTAACTTTTCAGATTTAGGCACATCTCTCACGTTAAATTGGCCCATTTGAAAATGGGCCATTCAAATGTAAGACTTTCCTTTACCCATCTGTGCAAAGGAAACAAGAAATTACTAGAAAATGCAAGTGGATGAAATGTAATTGTCTCTTTTGACATCACCTCTGCTCAGACTCCTCTGTGCCATTAGTACAGGTGTGCCTCAGCAGTTTGTAAAATTAACTGGTGTTCAAAACAAGGTTGGGGAATCTGTGGCTTTCCAGATTGTGCTGAGCCACACTTCCCAGCATCCCACATTATAGGCTGGGATTGCTGGGAGTTGTAGTTTAGCGAGAGCTGTAGGGCCACTACTTTCTCAAACCCCACCTGAAACCATTGCCAGAGCCTTAATAGTGCATTCATGGACCTGTGGCCTAGCTTTCTGTTCTCTATATAACCTTTCAATGGGAAGTGCCAGCTTGAGTTGGTATTGGAACCTTTCAAGCATATGGGCATCAATATGTTTGAAGCAGCACAGAGATGTGTGATGACTTGGTTGTGCCAGTTGTGTTTGTGCCCAAGTTGTGCAGCAAGAGTGGAATCTTGTTGCTGCAGGGTTACAAAACTGCCTGCTGCCAATTTGAGTATCCTAAGTGGAAATCTTGTAAAATATATCTGAACAGTGACACGCTATACAACGCTCCCTAGCATTCATGATAATAAGCATCATTGTAGCTGTCTTGACAATTAAAAAGCAATGCAACCAACTTTCAGTTAAGTTTTCAAGAACTGACATGTGGCGAATGCTTGAGCTGAGGCAAATGAGGCTTCAGGGTGATAGGATCTGCTGTCCCTTTTAAAGACTAAGACCCTTGCTTTATTGTGCATGTGCTTGCCTGGTATTGTGGGTGGCCAGTTTGCCTGCTGTGGTAAGATTAGAATTTTGCTCAAGGGGATGCCCGTGTATAGATTATATGAAATAGCCTGGAGCAAAGTTGGGGAGGAGTAGAAGGAAAGCCACATTTTTCTTTCCTCTAAATAGCTAGTAATCTTAACAACAATGAAAGTTGTGTTTCATTAAACGTGTAGAGAGCATACTTTTCATTCAAGTGATGTTATTGTTCCAGGCCTTTGCATGAATTTTCTTTTGAAATGATTTTACTTGATCCACAGCAGATGAAGGAGGTGGATTTCTTTTTCTTTATTTTTAAGCACAGATTCTATCCAAATTAGTTTCCACTGAGAACCATTGGAGGCTAAGCAGTAAGAAAAGTCTGACGAATGTACAGTTGGCAGTAGGGTCACTTGGAAGGTTTTCTAATCCCTATCTAATCCCCGTGAGAGATCAGTTTGACAATCAATTGTTTTGTCTCCACTATGACTTTGTCTTCTGTTTAAATTTTGATTTAGTGTAGACCTAAGGTAAGTCCTTTAGAAAGCAAGCTTGATAAGTTTTAGAGCAGCTGTCCCCTTGATTTCATAGGCAACTGGGGCTTACTGAGATTAAAAGCCACAGGCAAATATACATTTGCTAAAGGCAAAACAATTGTGAGTTAATGCACTACACTGCATGCGCAGTAGGATAATTGGTAACAATGTCTTTTAGATCTAGTCTATTAAATTAAAAGTATCTTGTCCAAAATGTTCTGCAAAGTGCACATATTGAGGCTCAAACTTGAACAAACTTGTCCACAGCACTGTGGTGTAAAATATTAGATCTTGGTGTTGCAAACAATTATTTCTTTTAGCTCTCTGCTCTCTGTTTTTCTATCCAAACTTTTCTGCATGGTCATGCATCTCATTTCTCCTTTTTGTTTGTGATTCTGGGCACAATTTGTGCAATTAGTTCAGGTGCATATAAATAGCTATTTAATACCATCTCCAATTAATATATCTAATAAAAATACCTGATTGTAATAACATAAGCAAAAGATTAGTTATCTCCAACCTATAGCAGAGGTGGGGAAGGAAGTGGATCTAATTAAATTTACTGATCTTACATGAACCACTGTAGCTCAGCCAGGATCTCTGACTATTAATAAACATCTTAACCATGATAACAACTTCCCACTGCCATCTGAAATAAGGAACTATGGGGTAACAAGTAGTGTGGGAGGGTTGATCTTAAGGCAGTTCTGGCACTGGGAGCCATTTTTTTCCTCCATTCTAAGTGTATCTTCTGCCCAAGGTTTGTGGACAACCTTGGGGTCCTGCTTGAAGCACAAGGTAGTTCCTGAAAGCCTGAAGTTTGCCCAACCCTAACCTGCAGGTTCCTTATTCAGTTTATCTCATCCCACCCACACCTGTGCTAATGCAATACAGCTACACCTGCAGAAGCTACTTATTCACTGTTTTCTGCAGCCATTTCCAAATCAAAAGACTGCAAACGCACAGCTGTTCATTTCTGCATTAGTGGCCTGGGTTTACTGTAAAAGTAAAGGAAAAAGCAGACTGAACAGGTTATGAAGCTAGTATGGCCAAGAAAAAACCCCCACGCATAAATATGTATTTTAGGTTTAATTACATTTGTGTACAAGGGGTGTGGCTATACTGATTATGCTAACTAATAGCAATGCCGCAAGAGGTTAATGTTGTAATTTCACCTTGTGCTGTGTTTACGCTGCTTTGCGTATAAATATAAAGCTAATTAATGGGAGAACGTATATTGCATCGTCCACTTGTGCCAAATTGCATTTTAATGCACAGTTACATATCCGCATGGTTCAGGAGAAACTGATACATATTTCAGAATACAAAATTATCCACCTTTGCCTGGGAATAAGTCCATCTAAACTCTGTAGTATTTACTTCTGAGTGAGTATATATACTTACTTAATTTAATTTAATTTAATTTAATTTAATTACTACCACTCAACTAAGCCTTATTTCTATGAATTTCATTATCCTGAACAACCATGGGAATGAGACACTTAACTTGAAAAATTTGGTCACTGCAGATTTAAAATTCTCTACTTTAAATGGATGTTTCCAGCCTTTGTGAAGACATGGCTTTTGCCCTCTTCCTTTTTTCTTTTTTTTAAAGTTAAGGTGTATAGATGTCTAGCTAAGTTGCTAAGCTGTTCATCAGCGTTCCTGCTGAAGCTGTCAACTAAAAACTGTCTTGGGTTGGCCTTTAACACACAATCACATCTAATATTTGTCTTGATTCTTAAGGATTTTGTAGCCCAACCTTACTCCAAGAAGCTGGATTGGGTGGCAGTGGGGCTTTGGATTTGAAACATGGATTTGGACCTTCCAATGAGTTAATTGCCTATGCTGCCTATGTAAGAGAGTAATTGTCTTCCAAAACCTTTGAGGAACCCTGGTTTAGAAATGCAGTCTCCATCCAGTGATTTTTGGAATTCCACTCGTGACAAGTTTACCCTATCATTCAAGCAACTTCTCAGGGTGGCTGATAGGAAGGTGGGGTAATGGAAGAGAAATACAATAAAAGTACTTTAATGGCAACATATAAAGCAGCATTTCTAAAGAGGGCAGACAGAATAAAGTAAGAAGGATCTGATTAGACAGGAAAACCTAGGAAAAGAAAAAATGTTATGAAATAGCTTCTGATATGCTTCAGTGGAAAGACTTCCAAGGTCAGGGCACCATTACTGGAAGACTATCTTCTGGGATACCATCCTGTTTCTGTTTCCAGCTCAGATTATGAGCAATAACCAGAGGAGAGTATCTATGGAAGATCTTATGCATGCACATATGAAGATAGCCATGTATATGATGCTCTCCCCTCCTCAGAGGAGATTCAGATATGGGTTCCTGCTCATCTGATGGTTGTGCAGGGCAAAAGCAGTGGTGCTCTTTTCATTCCCTTGATTTTTATAGCCCCAATGATATGTCCTTATGTACAAACTTGGTTTGATTATGGTATGTTACCATCCAGTGTTATAAAAGGGGATCCTCTTCCACCCAGTCATGTGTATCTGCAGTGTAGGATTCCCAAGCACCATCAGCTTTCTGAGAAACTGCTGTGCTGGAGCCGCCATTAAGGATCTTGGAGAGTCAGTTCTACATGATTGGCACTTTACTTTAATGAAAATCATCCTTGTTACATTGAGCCATGACAAAACTCTCTGCATTGTTGCATCAGCTGGGGCAGACTGAGGGCATGAGATAAAACTTCAGTCAGGTGGAGGAATGCAGCATAAGACAGCACAACCCTATACAAATTGAGTTAAAATTAAGTACCATAGAGCTTGGTGGATTTTGCCCCTAAGAAAATAGGCACAGATTGCAATTCTGATTGTTCAATTCTTGAATTATAGATGGAGAGGGAACAGTAATCACACAGTACCAAAATTAGATTAGGGGTTTTTTTTTAGTTTATTGGTTTTTAAAAATGGTTTTCATGATCATTTGTAGGACATTTAGACTGGACTTCGATATAGAGGAAAATAAATTGCCTTGAGCACATGTGGTAAGCTCATACCTACGACATACCTAGGATGGAATTATTTGGGACTTATAAAACTAAATCATAGGCTGTGAAGGTAACCCAGGGATTACAAGCACTTATAATGAGAGGTAAACAGCAGCTGGCTGTGGCTTATTGTTCTGGTGAGCCCTCCCTAGCCACTGGGTAAGCTGTGGCTCTGCCATGGGCAGGGTGGGAATTGGAAAGCTGAAGGCAGAGAAAGCCCAGAATCATGGATAGCCAGACTTGGAGAAAGGTCTAATGGGAAGTGTGGAAAGAGTGCTCCCCTGAAGAAGGGGAGGTCAGGTAAAAGGCAGGGTGAGGAAATCATGGGATTTCTGGGGCAGTGGGGTTTTAGGAGGTAAGGCATGAAGGTTTGAAGTGGGTGAATTCACTGATTAAAACTCAAAGGGCTGGGAACATTTTGGAATGCCCCTTTGCTTCCTTTCAGACGGCTGGCTGGCAACTTTAAAAGTGCTTACAAGAAAGTAGTCCCAGCCCATGTCCCCACCCTTGGAGAGACTTAATTCCCTGAGGCAGGTCCCAAAGTTCCTTTAGTAGGTTCAGCTTTGGAAATATATCTTCCGATTACCATTCAGACATTAGCAAGTCCGCCTTTAATCTACCCCCACCTTCTGCCTCTCGTGGTGCCTCCTGAAGCAGGTGTTTCATCCCGTGATGTGGCAGGGCCAGGAGCACAGGATAGTATTGCAACATGTGCCAGCATGCATGTGGCATCAATACAAAGGGGTTTAGCGATTGACAACCAGCAGAGTTCAAAATAAACCAGCCAAAGTAAGCTTGCAGGCATTTGCCTCTCATTCCTGCTTATCTGTTTTGCGGTACAAATGCACTGAAATTGCATTAGGTGGCCATAATTGAAGCTGTGATTTCTTCAGGCATTGGAGAAGATCTTGAACGATGGCCACCTTGCCATAGCTACAGTAACATTAATGTTTATTTAGTTACTTGTTTAAACTATTTGGCTGCTCATCTCATTCTCACAACTCTGGGCAGTTAAAAAAACCAACCCCAAAATCCAAAAACACAATTTTAAAGGACTGTAACAGCAGTAGAACCATCTAAAAAGTATATATTATGCTGAGTCCCCCCCCCAAAAAACAGCATATTGCATTCAACCACACAGGTTGGGCTCCCTTAATATCTCGTCCCCATTGCCTGGGGGAAGAGCCAGGTTTTTCAGGTGTTCCTAAAGGTTAACAAGATCAAGGCCATCCATATCTTGGGGGAAATGATGCTCCACAGGGCAGGGGCCATGACAGAGAAGGCACATTTCCTGGGCCCCATTGGATGACACAGCTTTACAGAAAGGAATTAGGGCATTCCACTCTGCAGGATCTGGTGGGACAAGCAGGAACAATTGAGATAGGCAATCCTGCAAACAACTTGTGCCTGTGCCTTGTAGGGCTTCAGTGGTAACAACCAACACCTTGAATTGTACCCAGAAGTCTACTGAGAAACAGTGCATCTCATGGAGCAGTGGTGTTACATGAGCATACCGCAATACACCCTAAACTGCCTGTGCCATTCTATTGTTGCTGAGGATTCCAAATAAATGCATTGTGATAGTTAAATAATTGGCACTATGCCTAGCTTAGTCATAGCGGTAAGATTTATGGCTCTTTTAATAAAAATGTGTTGGACCAGGCTTAGTTATGCTTAGAGTCAACCTGCTGAAGTCCATGATACTTTGGCTAATCTTAAATTGCTTAAATCCCACTAATTTCAGTAGGTCCACAAAACTAAGTGTCTATCCAGCCCAGTGTGTGTTCATTTTACTGTTGTGTAATTCCTTCATTGGCTTGAGCACAACACCTGTTTCCAGCTTAACCTAGAAATGTTTGTGGGAATGATGGTTCTGGAATATGTGAAGTGGAAACACTAATGATCTCTTTGCCTTTTTCTAAAATCTCATGTACTTGCACATTATTTCAGAATTTAAATGAAAGAAGTCCATTGGAAGTTTATGCTCTAACTCTGGTTGGGTTAAAGGTTAGGTAAAGGTTAAATTATTGTACAGTAATTCATTTTTTTCAAACTGAAATGTTAAAATAAGTAAAACCCACTGTATAAAATATTTTAAAAAGATTCATTCAGTTTCAGGCCCAACCTCTGGTTTCATCTTCTGCGTGAGTTCTGTTTTCATGTCAGTATGTAACCTAGGTCTGTTTCTCTTTTTCATGGCCTCTTTCTCTTGGCACTCCATCTTTGTAAGTTACTTCCCCTTAAAAAGAACCAAAAGAAAATGCGCTTTATGTCTTAGGCTCGCTTTGTTTCACTTTTATTTGAGATTTGGATCCCAGTCTGCACAGTGAAGCTAACAAATCAGATGACTTTAGTTCAGAGTTTTGTTTAACTGTGAAAATATGGGTGAGAAACCAGGATTATGTCGAGAAGGTAGATCAGCCTTCTGCTCTACTTGCTTGAAATTCTGGGAGTTGCCCTCCCAAAACATTTGGAAAGATCTGGGTTGGAGAATACAGAAGGAGGTGATGCGTTCTACAAATTGGGAATAAAACACTTTCTCAAGAAAATTACACAGTGCCTCTGAAGGCTGTTTAGCACGTACTCCTGTGTCCCCCAGTCCGCAGTAAGTAGCAAGCAGGTAGTAGACGGACAACTGCGTGGCTGATAGACTTGCCTGGCTTGATAAATATAGGATGCATCTGTTGTAATGAATGTCCACAACACTTTCTTTGGACCTTGCGTGTGCTTATTGGACGGAAGGGTTAAGTCCGTCTAGGGTCCCTCCAAGTGAATGCCTAAATTTCATCCAAATACTTTTCATTCAGGGCCCTCCTGAGTCAAATCACTGGGTGTGCTTTGCAAAGTTGTCTGTAATTGAGATAAAATCTTTTGGATGGCAAGGTTTGTAAATTATGAAACTTGTGGCATAATGCTTTTGGAACTGATTTGGGGAGACTGACATGAAAGTTGCAGCCGGGTGGTTTGTTTTTTTAAGAAATCTCAGAAATGCAATCCCTTCCCTTGATCCTTAGTCACTTTTTAATTACTCTCACAGGGCCCCTGCTAACCACTGTGTTAAAAAAAAAAAACTTTAATGCCCTTGAATTCCAGAGCAATGCCTCACATTTCTTCCCCCTTATTACGACCACCTGGAATTCAAAATGCACTCCGTTGGGACTGAAAGGCAGGACAGCAACTGGAGCAATATAGTATTATGCTTCATGCAACTGCTTAAGAAGCAAGACAAGGTTTAAATGTGTGTTAGTTTATGTGAAGTTGTTTGAAAGTTTCCTTTCAGTAACTCTGGCGTTCTATTGCGGGGTCTAAATTACTGATTGTCCTTTTGCTTTTCTGCTCCTTCAATCAGAAACACTGGAAGAGCTTCCAGAAAGAAGTGGGAAGTCGTCTCGGCGTTTCTTCTTTAACTTAACTTCTATCCCTGATGGGGAGATGATCACTTCGGCTGAGCTTCAGGTTTTTCGGGAGCACGTTCAAGATGCCGCTGAACACAACGGCAGCAATCTTCATCGTATTAATATTTATGAAATTCTAAAATCAGAACAAGAGACCTCCAAGGACCTTGTCACAAGCCTCCTGGACACCCGCTTGGTGCATCACAATGCCAGCAGATGGGAAACATTTGATGTCACGCCAGCTATAAGGAGGTGGATTGCGCATGGACAACCAAACCTTGGTTTTGTGGTAGAAGTGGTACCTTTGAACAATGCCAGCAATGTCTCCAAGAGACATGTCAGGATCAGCAGGTCATTGCATCAAGATGATGCTAGCTGGTCTCGGATTAGACCCTTACTGGTCACCTTTGGGCATGATGGCGTGGGCCACCCGCTCCATAAGAGAGAGAAACGTCAGGCCAAACTTAAGCCACGCAGGCGCCCTAAATCCAATTGTAAAAGGCATCCTTTATACGTGGATTTCAATGATGTAGGGTGGAATGACTGGATTGTGGCCCCCCCAGGTTATGGTGCCTTCTACTGCCATGGAGAGTGCCCCTTCCCCTTGGCAGATCATCTGAATTCCACCAACCATGCCATTGTTCAGACACTGGTCAATTCTGTGAACCCCAAAATTCCCAAAGCTTGCTGTGTGCCGACAGAACTGAGTCCCATCTCGATGCTGTACCTTGATGAGAATGAAAAGGTGGTACTAAAGAACTATCAGGACATGGTTGTGGAAGGTTGTGGGTGCCGCTGATGCAGCAGCAAAATTAAAGGGACAAATGGAACCGAAAAAGAAAAACACACACCCAACTTGACACTTTAATATTTCCCAATGAAGACCTTATTTATGTTATGATATGGAGAATTAAACACATCTATTTTGAAAATCTATTTATGTCTACAGAAAAAAGTGAGGAAAGATATTTTAATCAGAGAATTATTCCTTTTAAAGATTTTTAAACATATTTTAGTTGTACATTTTATATGGGTTTAACCCTCCCCCTTTCCCACAGCACATGAAGTATAAAGGTCAAATTCTTATTTTGTATTTATTTACTATTATAACCACTTTTTAGAAGAATAGCTAATTTGTATTTATATGTGTAATCCAAAACCAGCAGAAGAAAAAAAAATATATAGGGTTTGTACATAATTTAAAATGAATGGTAGCTGTTTTCAGTTGTGTGTATTTAAGTTGAAATGCAGAAGGGCTGTTATGGCAAAGATGCATATATCCCATTTTGCTTTTTGCAGTTCTACTGTTAAGGTCACAAGTGTAAACCCAATGAAAAGGGGCTAATCCACCCTGCTGACTCAAGATTATACTGTACAATTCTCAGGAATGCTGCAGGGTGGGCTGTCCAGGCCGTGAGAAACTACCATGCTCTAGATAGAACTGGGCTTTGCCCAGCACGTGGAAAGAGGACGACTGTTCCTGCGTGCAGACCCGACTGGGCCACTAGGAAGTTTCTCTCTCCCTTCACTTCTTCCCAGCCCCTACCGGAAAGCAAGATGTTGATGCTGTTCCTCCCTCTGAAGGCGTCTGTCCATTGGAATCCATTGTCCTGGCCAAATACTTAATAAAAGACCAGATTTCCTCTGTTTTCCAAAGCTTCTTCCTATTCACCTTTCCTAACAGTTGCAAAGAGGGGGCGCTTTCTGTTAGGAGTCAGAGTTCTGAGGGGGGGAACCAAGCACACAGTTCGTACTCTGCCTCACAATGCATAGA
The DNA here is from genome assembly GCF_035149785.1 of Candoia aspera. Lineage (NCBI taxonomy): Eukaryota > Metazoa > Chordata > Lepidosauria > Squamata > Candoiidae > Candoia > Candoia aspera. Next base: position 152,003,231 of record NC_086153.1, read on the forward strand.
AGCCACATCCACAGGGGGACATTCTAGCGCTAGAACACAGTGTTCCTAAAGCTCTGTGTCCTGAGGGAGATCAAGCTTCACTCTGTGATCTCAGATCCTTCCCCGTTTTCATACCTGTATGCCAAGTTCCTGTGAAAAGGCACTAATGTGCACGGGTTTGCATATTATTTATTACATTTATATCCCACTGCAGTTCAATTAAGGACTTTTAGTGGTTCACAGGTATAAACATTTAAAATGTCCATGGTAAAATGATACTGTACCCCAAGCCAATTCATGATCTCACTCAGCAGTTTCAGGTAGCTATTAAACGGGGCTGGGGGCAGAGTTGACCCTTCTGGCACCCCACAGAGAAGCAGTCACAGAGTGGATTGCTCCTACTACCACCAACTGGAACTGGCCTCTGAGGAAGGTGCAGAACCAGGGCCTCCAACCCCCACAGGCAGTCCGTGGTTGATGGTTTCAGAGGCCACTGAGAGGCCTAAGAGGAGCAGGATGTCCAGGTCACAAGAAGGGTCATCCATTAGATCAACCATTGTCACCCCTGTCCCGTGTTGGGGTCTGAACCCTGATGGGAGGAGTCCAGATAATCTCTTTCCATGCTTCATGGTCCCCCACTCTTGTTTTAACAAACTTCTCTAAAAAGGAAGAGTTGGAGACTGGGTGGTAGTTAACTAATACTTCTGGATCCCTGGAGGGCCCTTTAAAGATGTGGGAGGCACCTCAGCCTCTTTCAAGGCTGCCAGCTACTCCCCCTCCTGCAATGAGACATTGACCACTTCCCAGATCCAGGTAACTCTCTCCCCGCTGACCATCCGCAGTTGCTTGGAAGGGCAAGGATCCAGCCTGCGGGAGGCAGAGGATATGCTAGAAAACACCTTTATCTACTTCGTAAGAGGGGACAGGCGCAAAGGAGTTCCAGGTAACCTGCCGAGACAGCACCCCAGTCTCCTTCCTGGGGTTTGGCCGTAGAGAACCAAGCCTAGAGCAAATCTAAGTTACTTGGTCAGCAGCTACCAGTCCCAGTGGCCAGGCAAGAGTTCTTGATACTGGCTTCTTCCCAAAAGCCAAGATGTCACCCTAAACAAGGCTGCTGGACGATAGCCTGCTGGTACAATAAGACAGGAGAGATAAAGTGGCTTTGCCACTTATCACCACAGCTCAGGCCTGAATATTTGAAAGCAGATCATTGGTATTTGCCTGTAAACATACCCTTAATATTTCAGTTTGGCCTTCTCCAAACCCAGTTTGAGTCGTATTTGAATCATATTGCCTATGCAGAAGGAAACAGAGTGAAAGGCATTTTCATCATTTGTTTACATATTTTGACAGAGGTTGACAGTGTACATGGTTATTCTTTTATTCTCACAACACCCTGTGAGGTAGGTAAGGCAAGACACTCAATGTTATCTAATAAGCTTCCTGACCGAGTAGGAATTTCACCTTCGCTCTCAATTTTGTGCCAAAACCTGGCTTGACCAACATAAATAAAACATTCTGACAAAAATTGCAAATCTAGTTTGCAAAATATTCATGACAGCTAATAAAATAGAATCTGTGCATTTCTGTTTTGCAGATAGCTTTGTAGGCATTGCCCATAGTTTTTCTTGCAGAAATTCAGCTGGTAATGCCCTTGAGTGGTCTGACACATTTCAGCTGAAGTATCTCATACATTTTTGGTGGGGCAAGATGGTGTGTTTCCTTTCTTCGATAGAATATATATGAAGATTGCATGACACTTTATCTACTTCTCCACAGGCAACTGTATTTTAAGAAGAAGCTTTAAATGTTAATGCACCAGGGACTCTTCTACTTGTCCTGATATTTGCGTCTTCCTGGCTTCACCACCAAGATGGGGAAAAGAACATCTAATTCCTCCACTGTCAACCCAGAGCTCAATTATTACATCTCAATTCCTTTCAGAAACATTTGTGATAGGATATTAAAACTGATGTGTAGACTTCAGTGGCAGAGGAGATACACAGCTGACCACTTCACTACCACAATGGCCAATTTGCACCCAAAATATGCATTCTATCATAGTCACACCTACCCATTTCTGCCCTGGATTGTCCATTATTAAGAAGCAAAAACTGCTACTCAAATTTCAATTGAGTCCAGTCTTCCAAAAGAGACCGATGTCCCATTTTTCCCCACCTATTTCTTGAAATGTGGATTTTTTCCCAAAGGCAATGCTGTGAGATCATTCATAGTGGCTAGCCCATTCTGGACAAAGCCAAATTCTATGGATGCTACAACTAAATCTTCTAGTGAAAGTAGAGATTGACCTTGGGAACAGTAGAAGAAAAGAATAGATGGAAATGCAGAAGTTTTGATGTCAGGTTTGTGTGGTGTTCAGTTGATGAGGTGCTTCATTTTAACATCAGTCCTATCAAATTGCATGGTGAATTTTGCTTCTATTTCAGGTACTTCACATAGGCACCATCATTAAAATGGACATTAAATGCATTGTTAATTTTATCTTTCCCACTCCACATGTATGCACCAGTTTGAATTCCTGCCTCTGAAACTCATCCCCAAACACTCATCAAATATGTCCTGATTCTATGATATCTGGGTGTAGGCACTTAATAACTTTCCTTTTTATTGTGTTTACTACATTTTTGCCCATCCTCACCCTGTTCTCATCAGTCATGTCCCTTTATCTAAGTAAAAGGCCATTAGAAGGGTTTAAAACAGACACAGACATAAACACACCCCAAATCAGTCTCTTCATTTGTGTGTGCAGGAATCAGGCTTTTAAAATGGAGCCTAGATAGAACAATAATTCAGAGCAATCCCTTCCAGCGCTGATAGTTCCTGAGATCTCCAATATGTGATGCTACTTCACCTGAAGAAGAGGTGCCCACTGTGACTTCTTCTCATACTCCCCTGGCTCTGCCACACGTAGCTTTAAAATCAGTCTAATTTGCTGCCATATTGTAAGGGGTGGAAGTGGGCATCATGTTTATAGTTACACAAATCCATGGCAATTGGTGGAAGTATCAAGGCATGAGAAGGTGACATAAAAAAAGCAGGCTCTGTCACCAGTTTTAATGCAGCAGTGCACTGGTAACCATTTACAAACCAAATCTTCCCTGCTTGCACTTGCAACAGAGGTTTATAGCATTCCAGTTCTGCTGACAAATTTCTCTATATGCTTTTGCTCTTGAGAAGTTATTGTAAACTCCAGATACAGTACAGGAATTGGTCCCTATAACCTTCATCGAAAAGGCATCTAATCTGTTCTCAACATGAATCAGAAGAGATTAATTGCTGATCTGGTGTTTATGTTGAAGTGTTAATTGCTAAGAAACTGCTAGTAATTATCTGCAACATTTGGAATTCATCTTTCAGTTACTTTCTTTTAGGCTGATGTTAAACTTTTCTTCCAAATGCCCATTATGAAAACTTTGCACAGTTACCAGAGTTTCAGGAACAGTTTTACACTTCCTAGCAATGTCGGTCTAGCTTAATAGTTTGTTTTCATTGCTTATGAGTATAAACCTTTCTGATCCTACACTTACTTTTCATTACTCATTCACTGCTTTTCTGATTCTGCCAACGAAGTAGCTTTATTTCGGCTATGTGCAAACACTCCAGACAGTCACAGGACAAAATGCTTTTCAGCTCACATTCTTCTCTTCCTTTTTGTACCATTTTCTATTTTTGAAGTGGTTGCATGGCAGCAGAGCATGGCATTGTAGTATATTATAGAACCACGTAGATGAGGGGAGAAAAAAGTCAATGATGCAGTTGTTTAGTTAAAATGAATTGCTTTTAATGCTTCTGAACTAGTTTGTAAGTGGCTTATTGAAACCAAATTATGGCAAGTTTTACTCCAAGGTAAGAGAGCCAAATAAGCATTCTATTTTTCAGAAAATTGCAATACAACAGCTTATCACTAGCAAAGGTCTAACAGCAATGGTCTAACAACTGCAGTTCTATCCATCACCCAAAGAAGAAACACAAAAGCAGAAGGCAAGAAAAGGGCACATACTTGCATAAAAGGTGCATGTGCTGATATTTGTGGATAGCAGCAGAGTAAGACATAACTGCCCTCATTTAGACCAGCAATCCTCATCTGGCTGAGAGCTGTGGTTACAAAATCTACCTGCCAGTTCATTCTGTAACTTCCAAGCTCCTGCTGTCCTTATTAAGATCCCAGAGATTTAGACTGAAATTTCTACAGATCCTCAAAGAGAGGATGCCTTCAAATGGAGAAGTGTCCATTCAATAAAGGTTCCTCCTCTCTACAAGATCCATGACTGCCCTATTCTCTTGGAGTCTGCATCTTGCACAAGATAATTTCCATTATTCTTAAAATCTCTCAAACAGAAAGTAGATTGTCTTCTCAGTTCTGACTCTTTCAGTGCTGCTGCTTCTGCTACTTTGAGAAGGTAGAACTCCAGACATTTCAGGTCAGACTAAGACCTAGCCACATGACTGTTAGTTTCTTGGGATGACAGAGGCCAACTTGATCACATTTTTTCAACTGAGCAGGATTAAGTAGAATGGGTCCACCTTTAATGACTTCCCTCCAAGGAACACCACTGGTATTCTGATAACCGGGCTCTCCAAGACTGCTCCAAGACATGAACCCAAGGAGTAGAAAGGTACACCCTATGCTGGTGATTGATACAATAATGCCATTTTACTTTTCCTCTACCCAATCCCTTCTGGTAATTGCAAACTAGGATACATTTGGGGGAATAACAGCAGACAGCAGGGAACATTGCCCAAAGCATTTTCTGGGATAACATGTTTAATGGCAAGAGTTCAATTCAACAAGTTCAGTTTTCCCCAATAACTGTGATATGGCAGATTTACAGTTTAATGAAGCCTTTGCTCCTAGATATTGTATTTAAAAGGATCTTCTGGGAGAGCACCAAAAGGTCTTGTGTGCTGTTCTGTTGCTATCCTAAGTGAACTTGCCAAGTAGGAACAAAGAGGAGGCTGACATATGCCTTTAAAATTCATTGCAGGTCCTTCTGAAGTATCACTTTAAAGCAGAAAACATTTGGTTTAAGCAACCCAAAAACAAAACAAAACAAAACACACTTTGAGGCTGCTAGCCACATCATGATAAGAGCTTTAGAATATACGGATAATCCTCAACTGGTGTAAATTGGCCTATGCCACATTAGCTGAGCCCCCAGCCCAGCATTGCTGAACATGTGCCCTGGGAAGTCAGAAAGAGTCTGACCACAGACAAAAACTGTGCAGAACTGAAACTCTTGGTTTCAGTTTAGATCAGTGACTTCACAATAAAACAACATGTGCCATTGATGCCACATTTGAGAGGATGTATGCAAGTACTAGGGCAAGTAACACACAACAGAAGTCATGTTTAACTGCCAGCCCTGGGATTCATCAGAAATCTTGGACTACAATCTAATTCATTCCTAGCCCAGATGGTGAAAGCTGATCAAGATGATGATCAAGACAACTGGAATTTGAAAAGCCAACTGTGTTGGAATTATCAAGGGTCAACTCAGCATTGTCTCACAAGCATAAGGGGGTCTCTCTAGCAAATGCATCTCTATTGTGCTTGTGGGATGTCACATGGGTCACCTGATTTCCACTTCCTCCTCCTTCTTGGGTTTGGGGATTAACAATCTCCATTACCTGTGGGCAGACATGCAAGCAGGAGGTGCTGCAGAAATGCAGCTCTTGCCCTTTAGAAAGTGTCTACAAAGAACCAGTGATGATTAAGTGCTTTCTACTATGAATCTACCTGTATCCAGATCTACTGAATAAAAGTAAGCTATCTCTATTTTCTTCATCTAACTACAGTGTGAAGACTGAATTTGTTTCTGAACGCAATTAATGTGCAAGTTCCTTTTTTGGTTCACGCTTCTACTCTGCAAGATTGCTGTTAGCTGCTTGGAGTTCTTTTATTAACCTTTAAAAACTCCATCAAACTCAACATCAGATTTGCTGATTTAATGGGTTTCACACATGTTAAACCATTGTTTCTTTAAACATGGTTTGGCCTATGGTTAGCCCACAAACCAGTGGTTGGGTTTGCACAACATACTAAGCCACAAACCAATCAGAGTCTGGCTTATACTATCTGTGAGCCAGGCCTCAAAGCACCAGGCACATGGACCAGCCATTCTTGCTCCACTTACTGAACGCCCAGCTTGTTCTTGCATCTCTTTGGTGGGAAAAAGAGGGCACTTGTTCCTATAAAACACAGATTCCATTTACATCTTTGTTCTTGTGCCTCTTCCTTCAATAGTGGGATGGGAGAAAGGAAAAAAATAGACTTTTTTTGTGAGGAATTTATGTAGCAATTTTCACCCAGCCTCTGATTCCCACCCTGCTTGTTTCTGCTTGGTAAAGAAAGAGGACTTGCACCTGGACAAACTCAGTGCTGACTGGTGGGTGGGGCACTTCTTTTGAAAGCTGGGTTCTTTAATGGGAAAGGGGAGGGCATGCAAAGGAAAGCTAGTCACCGGCTGGGAATGAGGGGAGAGGGGTGGAGCCTGATTTACATTTGGAAGAATTGAAATTAAGTTCCAGACACCTGTTGTCAGCTCAAGGGCCATGGATACAGTTGGGTTATTGTCTCTCCCCACACTCCCTTTTTGAATTCCTTTCAAGCAAAAGGATGTATTTCTCCCACAGGCCCTTTAAATTTACTCCACCCTCTGAAAATAGATCTGTTTAACATACAGCCTTCTCTCTCTCTCTTACACACACACTCTCAACTCCTCCAGATTCCCACTGCTGCAAACTCCTATCTATATTAATTAAAGAACTACAGAGCAACACATGTCAGCTAATATGTTCTGCTGGCAAGACCCAAGGTACTGCTTGCTTATTGTGAATCAGGAATATCAGATCTTGAGTAAAGGCACATTGTACCATTCAAATATATAAGATATATAGTTGGTTAGTCTGAGATTCCTAACATATCCATTTGTTCATGGGCTCTAAAAAACACACTGTACTACTACAACTACTCCAGAAGTCGTAGACCACAATGCTGTGTATCCTCAGCCAGCATGGCCAGTGGTGAAGGATGCTGGGAAATATCGCCCAGCAATAACTGAAGGATCATATGTCCCACCTCCCCTTATATACTATGGTGAGCTATCCCTGCTCTATCAAAAGGAACCTATTGTGATACAGAACAAACCACACGCTTTCTCATGGCTAATTTCAGAAAGTTTGCAGCCATGCATTCCTGAATTTGACTGTCCAGAGACGGATACTGAGCAGCTCTTAAAACCAGAGAAAAGAATATGACATCGGGTGGTCCATAAATAGCAACTGGGGAACCCTTTCAAGGGTTACTTGTCATGGTCAATGCAAAAATGCTTAACGTGGAATCAGATTTTTCTCAGCATCATGGAGGAGCTGTTAATAATGCAAACTGCTGAAAAGTGCCTTCACAACTCTGATAGCCCTGTGGGGGCCCAGTACTATGCATCTGTGGTACATAATGCATTATGGAAAAGTTGATTAAAGTAAGAAATTACCTTTAGTTAGGAACTGTCTTGATGAACTGTCTTCAGGAATGTGCTTCCCTCTTTTAAACTGAAGTAATAAATAAATCTGGGGACTTTTTGAATGAGGTTCATAGAGAAAGCTAAACACCAGCATTCAGCATGGACCACTATGGATTTTCTTTACTTTTCCCCGGCCTCCACTGTGCCTTCCAGATGTTGCTGGGTTGTAGCTCCAGGCATTCCCCAACAGTGGTTAAGCTGTTAGGACTGCTGGAAATTGTACCTCAGTAACATCTGGACACCATAGCTTCCATAGCTGATGGACGATTTGCTTACAGTTTTGTATTAAAGGCCCAGTTTTAATATAGCATCCGATTTATTTTGATGGTTCTTCTCAATAGATTCTTTCAAAGGACTAAGTTTTTTTAGTGACATGGTTTGACTATTTGTACAGAGGCATCCGAAAAAAATGATTTGTAACTTTGTAACTTTAAAGAAATGATTCTTTAAAGAGAAAGAGGAGCTTGGATGCATAAAATTGGAGCAGGCAAATTAACATTCATGACTTGGAAGTAAGGTGATAAAACTTTGAGTACCATAACTTAGAGCAAAGAAAAAACACCTCCTTCTAATATTTGTAAGGCTTGTGGACACCCTTTTAAAGATGCCCATAACAAGAACAAAGTCAACATATCACAAACTAGGACTAGGCTTAAAAGAGAAAGGCTCCAGAGGTAGAAAAGTTTCCAGGATTTCTTTTTGTTTCTCCAGTCTCTTGTTTTCCATCAGTAATAGCCAGATGCCAAATGGTCAAATCAGTTGTGGACCATAAGATAGGATGACCTTTGTCAGAGGTATCACTGATCAGGAGTTTAGACAGTAGGGGCCATGTTGCTTTTGCTATGGTTAAACAGTTGGGAGTCACAAATCCATACTGATTTACTCCATGTGAGTGGGTCATAGGGCTGTAGACCTCTAATTTATCTTCTGCCCATCTTCATATCTATGCATTTAGAGACAGATGTCATTGTCTTTGAAAACAAAAATAGCAAGTAACTTATCAGAAACGCATGCAGGGCTGAGTTTGAGCCATTCAGGCATTCTGGAGTAGGAATTAAGCCAAAGGCATAGGAGGCATACAATATTCTACCATCCTAATTACTAGAGTTGTTAATGCAGACATATTTTATGAGCATAGGACATCCATTTTTTTCCAGCCCTGTAAAATCAATACAGCCCAAAAAAGTATTTTTAATGCATTGTAATATTATATGGCCTATCTAACACCAAGATGGCATCCTTCCCAAAAGAATGTACAGGAAGAACCCTTATTGAGAGGGATCAAAAATCAAATACCAGTATGAGAATTTTGCATTCAGCCAAAATGGATCCAGTGTAAGATACCATATAAACCATTCCTATCCAAGGATCAGAGTGTCTTTATGGCTTAAATAGGGTATCTTCTGCAATTCAAAGAATCCTCTGAAAGATACCCATGGCCACTTAAATTGAGTTTTTTGCTACTTTCAGCTCCAATACGAACATTTTCTTTCTACCCTTTCACACACATCCCTCTATAAATTCCCATCCTTGTGTGAGCACAATCTCCTTAATCGCAGTTCAGAGTAATGAAGGGGCACTATAAAGGTGGGAAAATGAATAGGAAACGTGCATTATGTGGTAGATGGTTTAGAGAGAGAGAAAGACTCAGGTGCATTGCCTTAGGCTACAATTTTCCTTAAATTAGCATATTGAGAGAAAAGAAGAAAGGTGGAACAACTCTGCAGGTAGTTTATATTCCTGATGCACTAGAAAGCAGAATTTGCACCTTGTTAAGAACTTTGTTATAACTTGGGGAGGACCTGAGCAAAGTAAAAGTTCATGTTGTTTTATCACATTAAAATCCAGACTTAAATCAATACTTCTAAAAATAGATTTTCAGGAGGTGTTGGGACTGGGTTCCAGAACTATCTGGGCATCTTATTTATTTTGAGGGTGGGGAGATGTTAGAAGGTAACCCTCCCTTTTCTATTTTGCAGCACCAGTCCTGTTTTCTGTTTGTAGCTACAACACACATGCACTATTATTGTGTTCTTGCCTGTTGAGAAGTCAAGTCCAACTGATTTATTCAGTTTATCTAGGATTGCAGCCTTCAGACATGGACAACAGGGCAGAAACAAGTGCCAGAATTATTCCTGGACAACATTACGGCATCTACAGAACTTGGAACTCCAACCAATATTTTTTGGTCCTGATCCAAGATTAGGCAAGCTCCTTCCACTGGAAATTTAGGTAAGGGAAATTCTTCTTTGAGTTGATCTTAATTCCTACCAAGAAGGCTGCATGGATTCATGAACCCATCCATGCAATCTTCTTGATAACATTACAGAAGGAAGTGGCCAATGCCTTCTTTCAGGACATTTTGTTGACTTCCCAATCAGTTCTACAGCTGTGGAGGAATCCCACCCAGGTACCCCACCCTGCTTAGATTTGGAGCCTAGCCAAAATTAGCCAGAAGCTGAGATTTACAAGAGCCCAAATGTCTTGCACAAGGACAGCAAAGGGGGTTCTTGCAGTGTAAACCTGATAATGTTATTTGCAAATAGGCATTAACATTACAGACTTTAATGGGGCTTATTCCCTAAGTAATTATGTTTTGGTTGCCACCTCTATGGCTGTCCTGCTTTCCATGAAGATTTGCCTAAATCCTCTAACCTTCTTTGGACTGCAGTGAAAAAAACCTTTTGTTTGGATTGGGATTGGGTGGCTCAGTTAAGCAAATACAGGGTTCAGTTTTAATTTATGTTGGTTTTTATCAAGTAGTCAGGCAGCCTTCCAGTGTCAAGGGCTGCCTGGTTATATAAAAGGGGCAATCAAGAAGAGTGGGAATAACTCTAGCAAGTGGCATAGCCATCACTAAATGAAGCCCATGCAGTGTCAAAAACTCAGTTGCCATTACAAAGTATCCAGTGTCTGCTCTGGATTATGTCAAATGGAATTCACTTATTCCAGAGTAAGGGGGTGGGGAGGGGGTCAGTTCCCTTTCAGGAATGTTAAAAAAAAACCCTTGCTGGAGAGCAAACACAATCACATTAAGAGAAATGGGCTCTAAACAAGCACAGATTGCATTTTCTTCTTCACTATGATCTTTTGGCACATAAAACCTAAGTTGTATTAATATTGCAATTGTGAGGGAAAATTCAGACAGCTTTTTAGTGACAAAATAGGCTAATAGGGCTTCTTTGGCCAAAAATATAAGTGCTAGGGATCATGAAATTTGGCATATTCTACTTGAAGAGTGAATACTTCCCTTGCAAATACAATGACACATCCAGCCTATTTTGTTACTGCCACTATGGGTTACTTCACACATGATGCTTTGAAGTACACCTACAGAATACAAGTGTAAGAATCACATGTGGCTAAATCCAAGGAAAACACAGATAATGCCCAGAGTCCCTCTTTTGGGGGAGATGGGCAGTAACAAAATTTGAATAATTTGAATTTGAGTAATAAATAAATAAAATAAATAATATCAGGATTAATTTGGCTTCCTGTTCAGGGGCAAAGGATCCTCTGAACTTACCAAGTATGATATGTGTGAGATTATCTAATAAATTCTTATTTTTCTAGGTCTAAGCCAGCAATCTAGAATTTGCTCAAGGGGGCTATGAAATCAGGTAAAACATCATCAGGTTAGGCCAGTGATTCTCAGCCTTGGCAACTTTAAGATGGGTGGCCTTCAACTCCCAGAATTCCCCAGCCAGCCATGTCCACCCATCTTAAAGTGGTCAAGGTTGAGAAACACTGGTTTAGGCAAAGGATAGAAAGTCCCACCCCCTATTCTGATCTGGCTTTGTTACCTCATCTGGATAACTATGTAATATTATCAGGAGCCTATTCCAAGTGAGGCCGATACTTTCTCTCCACATTCTGATTGTTATTATGGCATTATTATGCAGCCCAGTATGACTAGCTGCATCATATCACATCAGTATGGTTGGAACTGCCCCCTGGAAGAGTCCTTTTGTGGTTGTGGTCGTCATGAAAACAGGATTACCAGAAAGAAACTGTCTTAGACAAACAATATTTGTCCAAATTCTCTCCCCGCCACCCCTTTTTTTCCTGTGGGTAAAATTTTGGTTCAGACCTAACATAATTATTACTTCATCTGGCTTGAATGTACACACTAGAATGTGTGCTTCATAGTGCTGTGTGTAACAGTCCAACTGCCTTGTGCATTCCACATTCCACAATCTTTACAATCCAGGGAAAGAGTTTTTCCAAATGGATCTGTTTGCATCTTGACGACCGCCCCCAAACTTTGCTCTTTCATTTGTGGCCTTTTCAGAGGCTTCCAAGCATGCTTCTCTAAACTTGATAAAGTCCTACTTTTGCATGCCAAATTATAATCTCTGTAATCTTTGAGATCAGGCATCTGTTATCTTTTGCCTCAGGTTTACTTTTAAGGTAAACACAAACCGAAGTGCTAATGTGTGGGGCCTTCACAAAAACAGGATCGCAACACGACCTTTCATTTCTAATGACTCCCAAAGGCCAACATTGCTGAGGCTGGATATCTGTATCAACAGAAGTGTGGGGTGTCTAATCTTGGAAGGTTTTTTCCTAGCCTGGAGTAACGGTACAGTTGCTGGGGCAGGAGGAATCTTTTAGGAAAAGTTTCCATTTGTTGTTGGTGTTACAGAATCTCTCTTCTCCAGAGAAGATTTATCATCTCAGTCTTCTCCAGAGGGCTTTTGTATTGACGAGACCTGCGCCGTTCAACATTTGAAGGATCCTCAGCTTGAGTCATTTGGTCACCAGCAGGTGGCAACAGTCAGCTCAGATAAACAGAAAAATCTGGGGCCACATTATCTCTATTGAGAATATTAAAGAAAGTGATTCTGAGTCAAACTAGTCCTGGATTTTTAAAAATCACTTGATTTAGAAAACAAGAAAGGTCTCAAAGAATAGAGATCCCCAAAACAAGTTGTTGGACCTGAGGTTTGGTAGAGGTGGACAGATCGCGATAAATTTCTAAAACTCAGGGAGGTGTTCCAGTTACAGACAGGGATTTTTCTGCTGTGGGGTAGGGCATCTTTTGAATGCTGCCAATCACATTCAGGAATGGGTCTCCAAGATACCTAGGAGGCTGCTGCTAAAATAAATAAAACAAAATGTCCTTTGTGGGAATGTACAAAAATGCATTCGGTTTGTGCAACAGTGGTGAACGCTAGTCTTTATTTTCAAAGCAATAGGGAAATGTGTATCTGTGCATTATAAGCAACCTGCACATCAAGACTGCAAACACCACATTGTTTTAATGTGCACACCTGCATTCCCCCCCACGCAATATTCAGAGCTAACATTTCCTGCAGTGACGGACCAGCAGCTTCATAGAAGGGTTTCTGATTGTTCTTGAGCAGCTAGACAATTGCAAGCAGTTTGGACCAGGGCTTTTTTCCTGGAGAAGTATGTTGGCTAGCCATAAAACTTCAACAGAAATGGGAATGCTTTAAAACGGTGCTCTCATGAACATCAATGAGTTTCTTTATCTGTAAACATCTAACCTCAACTCTGAACTCTAGATACTCATAAAAGTTTCTTTCTTGGCTTTTAGGCCCCAGGTAGAAAAAAATGCTAGTTTCAAAACTGCATGATTTAATTTAGAAATGGGATCTGTTCACCACTGCAAGTGATCAACTGCTAATTTCAAATTACACCCACAAATTTGGCACATACTTTCTTATATTAAGAATATTTAACCAGAACTGGACTGCAAACTTCCAGACAATCAATTGATGACAGCAAAGAGTTTTCTATATCTCTTTGCTGCCATCTCATGGTCATCCAGACTTTTGCAGCCCAAGGCTGGCCCTACCTCAATTTCATATCCATATACAAGCACATTTTCACAGTAGAATAGAATAAAATAAAATAAAATAAAATACAGTTCTGAGATAACATCAGACACCTCCAAACGGCAGGGATCTCGGTGTTGTATTTATTTAGCTTCTGAAAGCTTTTCAAAACAGATGCTGTTTTTTTTTCTTTCAAGCTTATGTGTAGGGCAAAAGTCCCACAGTATACTTGATCAACATCACATCATCATATGATTCATCTATTCCAAATAAATGTTGTGTGTCTTATTAGCTTGTACGTCAAGGTAAACTACGCACAAATGTGTGCAGTGAAGCCCTTGATAGAGCAGAAACAGGGTAACAATTTCTTTCCTTCACTTGCCTCTTAAAAACATTTTATGTTCCAAAGCAGAAGTCACCAGGGCTGCTTTACATGCATTGAACATAGTTTTTCTTTCTTGATTATGTTTTTATAGCTGTATGGCTCTGGTGAGAGTCAGTTAAGCAAAGTCCTGTCCCTCAGACATTGCTGGACTGCGGTTCTCATGGTCTATGATTCCCAAGCATTCTGTCTGCAGTTTATGGAAGTTGTAAAGAGGTCACTAGGTCACCTACTCCATTTTATCCTGACACTGTCAGGAGACAACAGATTGGGATGGTAGCCTTTACAATTACATCTTTACGTGAATATGCAGTTGTGTGAAAAATAGCTTCTTAGTGTCAGCTATTACTATTCAGTTAATCAAGACCTCTCTTTTAAGGTGAGATGGAGTAATCTTATTAAGTGAAAAAGTTTCTGGTTTTGGTTGATACAGTCTGAACTATGAAGCACATCAGATATGGTTTATGCTACTGAGCAGGATGACTGCCCATAGGGCCTTGTATCAAAACCATGAAGTTTCTTGTTAACCCTTGTTTCTCATTTTTCTTGAACTGAGAAATCATACTTGTTGACATTGAAACAAGCCATGGTGTCTAACCAACAGTTGTTTAATGCCCAGGCTTTGTGGTTAGCTTTAGAACAGTGACTTTGGAACCATTCGTAACAGAAGCAGGAATGCAAACAACTCAATAAGTAACAAAATATAATTGACAATGATATTTTTGAAAACTCTTCTTCTGTCAAAGGGTCAATCTATCCATGGTTTGAGGAAGGGTTCAGCTGTGGGCAGGGGTAATGATATTGTCTTTCTTGTGATTCCATCCTCCAGTTCTTCATTCTAGATAATAGGCTATAATTACCAATCAAATAGGGGAGTGTGTCAACCCTGAGCAGAGCTTGGAAAAGAACTATAATTAAAGTTGGACTATATTTTTTGCAATCCATGTAGTGGTAGAAAAATTGCTCTGCAAAACAAGGATCCCAGGTCAACCCCTGGAATGTCCAGGTTATTCTGAAGTTAATTCTAGCTAAAACCTGCTATTAGTTAACATAGAGAACATCAAGGTAGATTAAGATTTGAGGGACACATAGATGCCACTTTTAACACATCCAGGGGTGTTTTCTAGAAGAGGAAGCAAGCGTCTGGAGTGTATCCCACTCCTATCTTTCCAGTGTCTTTCCACAGTTGTCATCGGTATTTCCACCAGCCTGTCCTCCTGATTTCCCAGTGTCCTATACTGCCATGACTCTTCCTTCCCAATCAACAGCATGCCTCTGTTTGCTTTATATGTTTTTGCTGGTCTAATAACACAACCACAGGCTACTGTAAATACTGAACCATCCACCCTAAAATGTGATTGTACAGTGCAATTACTTTCTACTGTTGTTGCATTTTCCCACAATACTGCAAAGCTTTAGAAATGTTCCCACTACCTATTAGCACCCAAGTGATTTATGTTCCTTATTTCAACGGCTGTTAGAGATTTCTCTCCCCTTCTCTAATCAGGATGTATTGTCTGAATTGCAGCTCCATTTCCTTTCTTCTCTCCCCTTTGTTTAAAGTTCATTCATCCTGCAGTCAATCTGTTTTCTCCTCTTTCCCCTTCTATTTGGTAATCTTCCTACTTTTCCTTATTAAAGGTAATTGCCCGACAATGTGAAACTGTTGGGAAGGGAATGGGAGTGGGATGGAAGAAAGAGGATCAATTAACTTCTTAATAGGGTGAGAGACTCTGCTCTAGGGCATCAGCAATTCACTTCTGAATTGGTCAAGTAGAGCTGTGGCTTGCATAATAGCTTCTCCCAAACTGTGGGCAGCAAAAGGCTTTATCTCACCATCCATTGCTCTTTGGGATGCCCTGGAGTCAAACGTACTAGGTTGCCTCTCAATTCCTTTAAATACAAGCCTCACTTTCTTTTTAAAAACAACCAAATAATACACAGTGGTCACAAAATGGAGGAGGAGGACTGATGGGACAGACATAATGGGGACTTGCAGCATCTTAAAAGATAAATGAATTTATTGGCACATGCTAGGGGTCTCTGGACCAGGACAGTTCATGGGCCAGAGGCCAATAATTTATGCCATAATGTGTTAGTCTTAAGCACTACCAGACTCTCTGCTTTTCCTTCAATGAAAGTTTAAACTTCTTAACAGCAAGAAGAGTTTGAGGTAGAACCAATTATCCAGAGCAGTAGTGGGCTCCTCTGGCTATGTTTGAGCAGAAGCTAGACAGCCATCAGACTGGGATGCTTTCATTTGGATCCCTGTGCTTGGCAAAGGCCTAAATTTGACTGATTGATATGTGCCATCAAGTTGTTTTGACTCCAGCGACCACGTAGATTTTTCAGGGCCTAAATGGCTCCTATGAATTTGTGAGCTGTTCAGATGACACCCTGGGTTGGGGGAAGTTAGCACCTTATGTGAACACCCTAATCAGTACAAACAACCCAAACAGCTACTTCAGAAGGGCTATGGTTTAGCACACAACAGTCCTGGGTCTGCTTGGGACTAAGATTATTCTCCCCAGTTAGCTGTTTCCCTTCTTATGAAGGGGAGGGGCAGAGAAAGCCACAAATAAAGCTTGACCTCTCTAGCCTAGCTCAGAATAACAGTGTTAAAGAGAGAGGAGGAAGGAATGTGCATTTGGTTGGCTTCCCTGGGTTAAAGTCGATAAACAAGAAAAAAGATGGTTCCTTCCAATTTGTTTCCAGAGCTACCTGCCATTCGGCTGAAAATAATCTTTCCATGCATTGTGGTAACCCGCACTCCAACAATAAATACAGAAATGTCAACGAAGAACTTAAAACAGCAACTATAAAAGTTATTAATTTTCTAAGTAATTTTTTCAGGAACTAAAATGTTCTTTATAATTGCAGAAAAAGAGTGATTTGGGCTTCTTGAATTGGAAGGAATACAAGTCAGCTTTTTCTTTAAAAAATACTGACTGTGAATAATGGAGATCAGATACCTTTGATCACATTGAGGCTATGCGGACTAGAAAGAGGATGTTTCTGGTTTAAAGGGGGTGATAGTTCCAATGATTGATTTTTAAATTAAACACAAGAAGGTTCTGATCACGCATGGAAAGAAATCGAGCAAAAGCAACTACCAGGTTTTTTGACATTTAAGATAAACATTTATAAGTATACAAAGTGTATGAGTCACCGCAAACCAGTGGAAATGTGTCATCTGGCCTTAACTATTAGAATGTCAGCCTCACTGCATGGATGCTTTCTGGTTCAGATATGGTATGGGGACCATACTGCCTCTCCGGTTTGAATGTTTGGCTTTACCTAAAGAACAGTGGTTAAGAATCCTGCTCTTGCCACTAAATCCTCTGATGTTCAGATATTTAATTAGGTCAATCTGTTCACTCCAATCTGTTTCCTTACAGGTACATGAGCAATCTGGCCATGATCTATTTCATTCTCCCAATTTTAACTTGCTGCTTCTTTAAAATAGTAGTGATGATGATGATGATGAAAGATGCTTTCTTAGGATAAGTCCAATCTTAATCTTATACACAGGCTCGTAGAAACTGTTGGGAGTGTTTTGCTCTTTCATCTTCCTTGGGTTTTGATCTCTCTCTACTTCTCCCTCTGCCTTTGAAATGGAAGCAACCTCCTGCAGGGTGCTCTGTGATCATTTTCCGGGTGTCGTCGCATGCTTTCGCTTCTTGCTGGAGGCGAAATGGCTCAGGAGCAATTGCATTAACTCCGTAAGCTCAGCAGAAGGATGAGAGCGCAGTTGAGGACTCCCCTGGCTCTTGGCTGTACAGCCCGGCTAGGTCTGTCTAGAAACCGAAAACATTTGGGTGTCTGAAAATGCAAGTGACAAGATACTGTACCTGATACGAAGAGAATTGTGGTCAGGAGACCCATTTTGCAAGAAGTGAGGGTGGGGGTGGCAGTAAGGGGACGCAGGTCTCAGCTTAGCAAACTGTTGCCAAGAAAATAACAAATAAAAGTTTGAGTTAGGTTGTGCAACTAAACTCTGGAGGATCCGAGTGCCATGAGCACTCTAACCGCATCTACCTGCCTACAACCTGTCAGTACGAAGGCAGAGTAACCCCATGCTGGGCCAGGAGAGCTCCCAGCAGATCTCATTTCCCTGCATGCTGATTCACCAAGCTTCAGAATCGAGGCGTAAAGCATCTGGCTAACGTTAATCACAAGGGTGTTCCCATTGATATTACATCCTAGTAATACAACCCCTGAGTGGTTAAGAGGGCCAGCCCTAGGGGGTGGCGAAGCTGGAGATGACTTGCCAGGGCCCTAAAAGTGGCAACCAACCAACTGCTCCAAAGGGCAACTTTGTGCTGTTGATTAGAGGCAACGGGAAGGAAACTGTGGGTTGAATATCGCCCCTCTCGGGCTGCCTTGCCTGAAGGCCCCCGAATCCTAGACCTGGGACTGCTGGTTAATGAAAATCAACCACTGAGCTTTGAAGGCATACTTACTCCGCCAGCCACAGACTTCTGTTGTAAAGCTATTTCAGTAATGCATGATGGGTGATTCTTAATAAGTTCTTTCACACAGAATGCACCCCAGGCCTAACTGTGTGCCAGTAGCATAGTTTTAAAAATTGAGTTATGTGAAACTTCCAGTTTGGGGGAAAGGGTCACAGCTCCATTGCAGAATCGGTGTTTTTGAAACAGAAGGTTCAGTTTTGGCCATTCCAGCTCTGAAGGGATCTTGGGTAGCAGAGGCTGGAAGAGAATTGGTCTGAAAGCACAAAGAACCATTGTTAGTCAGCACTGACCAGTCTTCTCCAGCCTGATGTCCTCCAAATATCTTGGAGAACAGCTCCCATTATGGATGAAGTTTATGGGAGCTGGAGCCCAAGGACCTAGCTGTCAGCCTTAAGAGGTAGCCCAGACCGGAAGCACAACCAGATAGTTAATTCTACTTTACTGTAAGGCTACATTAACAAAATCTTGCAAGTCTGAAAGTACAAATCTCCCGCCATCTCCTTTACAGCCCGGGAAACTAGGGAGGGTCCCTTCCGAGCCTCTTGCCCCACCCACTATCCAGCTGTGGGATATGCCCTCTCTTATCTGACCATTCCCTGGGCAGCCTCTCTTGGCCCATTCTCCCAAGGTCTTTCCCACATACAATTACACAAGCCCAGATCAGGAGCGGCTGGGGGAGACAGCCTGGGGTGGGTGGACCAAAACTCTCCATGCAGTCTAATTCATATGCTCTGTAGAACTTCCTCTCATGGGGGGAAAAAACCTGATGTTATATCATAAAGACAATTATCCACAGTAGCAGGTGTGTCATTTTCACAATGATTTTCTAACACACAGTAGTTTGTCTACTAGCCTAAGTGTGCATCATTCCCCAGAACCCTGAACTGCTTGCCACTGCTCCCTTCAAACTTGATCCCTAACAGAGTAATTGTTAACAATTCAATGCGCCTTACAGCCAAGCCCTGTTCAGTACAGTACGGACGTAATGGTATAGCAGGGGAAATAAAACAGGTTTTGTGCTGAACCTACGAAGATCTATTGCCCCTCTCACATGTTTCTCATTTGGGCCACACTGAACATAACAGAATGCATTTTATTTACTGGTGGGCTTTGCTTTTCCTATTAATTTGGTTCACACACGTTCCACATCATAATGAAGCATAATGTTTGCTTTTGGCCTAAAGTTTGTTCTCAGCACTGAATGCTTGTCTGTCTTGCAGACCAAACTGGAAAGAATTCTGCTAACCTGATCAGGACCCAGTGCGAGAACTCTCCAGTAGCTGGCCTTCATCTGTCAATGGATTTGGGGAGGATTATCAACGTATCTCTTCTTTTTCCTTACAAAGTCCCCAGTGCATAGAATCTCTTCAGTCCCCAATCAGGTTTGACTCTGTTTTTTGAGATCAGCCAAGGTCAGGTGGGTACCACTGCCTATTGTGAATGAGAAACAAATACTTGTTGAAAAGGGAAAGGTAAGGAAATAAAAATGATGAAGGAAGGAAGCTAGTCAAATGACAATGGACTCTATCCAGCAGTGACTTACTGTAGTTCCACTAATAAGATCTTCCACTTGTGTAAGCTTGAACACCAACTTGTTGACAAGTTCCCCCAATCCATTGCCCTTAATTTATGTCCAAGGCAGGGCACAATCTGCTTTTAATACCGGAGATGTTTTATACTGGTAAGAGGAGCTGATGTGGTGTTCTCCTATGTTCAGTGTGGCCCAAATGAGAAACATGTGAGAGAGGCAATAGATCTTTGTAGGTTCAGCACAAAACCTGTTTTATTTCCCCTGCTATACCATTATGTCCATACTGTACTAAACAGGGCTTGGCTGTAAGGCGCATTGAATTGTTAACAGTTACTCTGTTAGGGATCAACCCCATACCATCTTAACAGTATGATTTAAGCATAAAAAAAGATCAGTTTATTGGCATGGGAAAAGCAGGTAAATGGACAAGTCAGGGAATGGGGCATTTAATCTACTTATTCTCAGAGGTTAATTATCTTGTTATAGTGGGGAATCCCTGGAATCCTTAAATATATATGTTTTTCCTGCCATTAACAAAGAATCCTGGGGCTTTTCAAAATAAATATCTTTTTATGCCAGAGTACAAAAACAAATAGATAAAATGTTAGGCATTGGTTGAATGTCAAAAGAGAGTTTGAACATTTCATATTGCTATTTGGGAGGAATCAGGAATGAAAATAGGACGTTAATGTCTCTAAAGTAATAGGCACAGAAACCCACCTAATATAAATTGTCTACAAGGAAATACTCATCTGTCAGCAGAATGGTTCCAACTTTGCTTTACGTATGTGTGCACTGCAGGAAACTTGGAAACACCAATGATTTTTTGGCACACTGGAGCTCACACTTGACTCTCTGTAACATAACTCATTTACTCTTTGAAAGATACTTGGATAAATGTTCACATGTGAGACAGAGAAACTTCAAAGTTTGTTCTGTTTTTTTCAACCTTTGAAGGCACAGGCAACCGGAAGTAGCAAGATTAGCATCTAGGTTTTAGCTGACTGGTTGAAAAGACCACCCAAAGTTTTTATAAAGGGGGTTCATATCTTAGAGGAGTAATGCGAAACCGATTTCCATTACAAGGAGGCTTTTCTATCCCTCCGCTCAATTCCATTTCAAATTGGATAGATGCTCAACACAAAAGTACCTGTATTTACATTCTTATCCATGCTTAGATGCAATAGGTGAGCAGTAGAATCAAAAACACCATTCTAAGATAGTGAGCTAAGCTAATTGTGGAGTACCCCAAATTTGCTAGAGGATTTCATTATGCTGAAGACAGGGCACCCTTAGTTCAACCAAGTTCACTTGCAGTAGGCCACATTTTGTGGCCAAGGATCATATTTAATGGGGAGCAGGGGAGAAGGAAGCACATCACACATGGGGGCAGGGTGGAGTTTTTTGGGTAGAGTTCTTTATTTTTTAACCCTAAAACACTTACTTTAGGGATTAGGTTACTGTTTTTATCTGTTCCCATCTCAAAATGATCAGAGAAGATTCTGAGGGCCGTGAAGGGAGGATTCAAAACCATTGTATGCAGTCCTATGGATGTCAAATTCTGAGGCACATCATGCAGAGACCAAGGTGGTTCACCAGGGATTCATTGCTCTAGAGTCTTAACTGTTGGTTATAATCCAAAATGGTTTAGCTCTCATCTATACTGAAATGTGACTTAAAATATCTTCCTATAATGAGAAGTCTCAGCTGGGGCCTTTTCACTCCTTGATCATGAAAGGAGGCACCAAAGATGAGTTCCAGTAAAGAGGAATGATTGGACCTGTTCCTCCCCACCCCAAAATCTACCTGAAAGTTATTTGTGAACTTGGTGGCTCATTAACAAGCACTCTTCTGAACCCCCAGTTCAGCAGAGAGTCCCTGAGGGGGCCAAGGAGGTGCTGTGTGAAACCCTGCAACAAATGGGAGGCATGTATCGCCTTCGGGCACCGACTGACGGGAAGACCAGGCGGCAGGCAGCCTGGGACTAGGAACTCAAAGGCTGAGAGCCAGACTAGACACGCCTTGTTCCTGGCAGGAGATCAGCAATAACTCTAGACAACAGGACAGCAGGGAAGTTGGGGTGGGGTGGGGGGCATATAATTTAAGCAGTTTAGTTACACTGTGGCAAACTAGCCAGGTGGCTAGGCATAAAACTGGCTTTTAAAGTAATTGAATATATCTACACTCTGTAAAAGGGAAACAGAAATATAAGGACAGCCCAACTGTTTTACCCTAAAGTTCCTTTTCCAGAAGCTAGCCAGGTGGTTCTAGGAGGTCCAAAAGCAAGGCACGAAAGCAAGCACGGGCCTTCCCCTGCCCGGGCACCTTCCTGTCCCTGCAGACAAAAGTTCCCTGTAGCTGAGCAGCCAGCAACAGCCCTTCCCAATCCCCTTTTTGCAAAATCACAAGGCAAAATGCCAGCATAATTGCTTGGTGTAGAATTATCGTCAAGCCTTTTTATTTCGGAGTAAGATTTTGAAGCTAACCTGCCAAAGGACTTTTGGCTAAGAATGCAGCCTCCAAAACAGAGCTACCTCAGTGTATTGAGAACTATTAAGCAAGAACAAAACAAAAAGTTTCAGGATTTCACATGAGAAGATAGGCTGAAGGTCTGTGCATTTGTCAACATCTGGAGCAGTCCTCCCTGGGCCATCTTCTGTCCAAGTTATGGTTTGATGTATTTCGGAGCTGTGCTTGCTCATGGAGAGCCACAGTGCCTGGCACGTGAAATAGGGAGCTTCTGGTAGACTTTTTCAGCCAGCTCAGAACCGGTACCCTTCAACCAACATAGTTGGGATTAATTACAGCCAGACAGTTGGCTGTCATAGAGGAAAGGCATAGACCACATCCAGCATCCACGCAGCCTTTCTTTATAACGTTTCTAACATTAACTTTGTAACCTTGGTGAGATGCATATCCCAGCTCTCCTTTGGGAGTTCAAGGAGCTATACGCAGTGTTCTCTCCTCCAGCTGTTGCCCCAAAACAGTCCTGTGGGCAGAGAAATAGGAATTGCCTAAAATGGTCCACTGGGTTTTCAGGGCTGAGGACAGTCTAAGCCCCAACCCCCCAAGTGGAGATGCCAAGGTGTGGAGGAGGGTTGAAAGGAGGGTTGAAAGAGTCAGAATAGTGGTCATGACTGTGTAGTAGAAATTACGCTCCTTCTGGCATGTAAAGGCACAGGGGCAGGGTTTCAATCGCAACTACCATCTTGACCTTTTTGACCTCCCCACCCCCCAGTGGATAGCCCTGCTGAAGTACATGCCAGGTTTTCTTCCACATCTTCTTCTTTTTAATTAATTAAACAACAACAAAAGACAGGATAGGAAATTAGCATACCTGTCAAGAATTACCCACCGTTTTGTTTGCCATCTGCCAAATGAGTGCTTTGTGGCTGGCCTCACCAACCATAGCCATTATTTTGCGAGAGTGCCCATAACCTGCTTCCAAAGTTTCTGTGGGGCATCAGTTCTTTGGAGGACAGGGATTCATGTTTTTAATCCCAAAGGATGGAGTGTACTGCCTTATTTCTCCTTGCGCTTTTAGGCTAGATGGGGGGCAGGCTGGCCTCTGAGACATTTCCTCCCTCCATATTTGGCTTTCCAGAAACTAATCCCTCCAGAACAAATATCCTGCCTTAAATATGATCAGGAGTCAACCGATCTCAAAGGAAAGGGCCTTCAGGGCAAGCTGACTAAGCAAAGGACTGGATTTCTCTTGTGCTGCTCCAGGTTGTTTCTGCACCGACAGCAATGAGTTGCTGGAGTTTCTTCCTTGGTTAAGACTTCTGTGGGCAGGTGAGTAGCTATTCCTTCAGCCAAGTGTGGGATGGCCCCAATTCTCTTCTTCCATCAGCTTAGCTTCACCTCCTCTCTGGAAAGGGTCTCATCTAGGGATGAAGGAGGCGAGGAGTGTGGCCCCTCTTCCCAGCCCAGCTGTACATCCTTTAAGCCCAGACAAAGGCAAAGAGGTGCCATCATTTGGCCCTCAAGCCCATGGTACACCCTTGCAAGTTACTGACATAGAGCATTGCTGTTCCCTGATATTATTCTAACACGCTCTTCCCTTTGTTATATTGTCTTGAGAGCACTGGACAACATATACAGTTTTGATGCAGTTTGATGGCACCCTCTATCAACAGTCACGCTGTCCTTTCCTAGAGCAAATGATCTTGGTTGGTCACATGACACTCTCCCATTCATTCACAGCACACATGGGAGAAAGTTGCACTAATTGGCCCCACCCCTCATAACACTAGTCAATCAGGATTCCCTGAAGAAGTTCTGTGCATATCATTCAAGCTACGTGGCTAGCCCTTACTTGGTGTTTTGGGTAAATGGTAGAAGGGTCATATGATTCTCCGTGGTCCTTCAAAGTAGCAGAAGCCAGGCTGCTCTGACTGTCTTGACAGTCTGTCAATCCACTCTGACAGTGGATTGGGATATAGAAGAAATATGAGGGACTCAGCTACAGCCAGTGCCACTATCGAGGAAGAAGCACAAGGCCATCTGCCATGTCTGTAAAACAAGTCTGCCCCAAGCCGATGTCATCCAGATATTTTGTTAGGGATGGCATCTCCCAGAATTCTCAGCTCATCTTGCAAAACAGCTGGGAATTCTCGGAGCTGCACTGAAGCACTGGGGTGAAGAAGTTTGCTAGAAGTCATCTTGTGTTTTAGATGATTTTGCATTAGGAAATAAGGAAGCAGAACAGTGTTTTCTTCACCCTAAGATAAAAGATAATTTCATATATTTACTCCCATCTCTGTGACTGCAGGTGATGAGTTGCTTGTGTGAAACATTCACCACAGACCAGATATGACAAAGAAGGCATATCCTTCCGCAAACAGCTTTCCAGGGAAGTAGCTCACATATTCCATTTCAAGTCAGCAAGAGACCAATTACTGACGGATGAGCCGCCAATGTGTCATGTGTGTGCACCTATGATTCAGCATGACAAGCCTCATGACATCAGAACAATGACAGAGGGAAGGAAGTCCCTGTCTGGTAAAGTTTCAGTGGGAAATGTCTGGGTCACTCGGCCATCCTCATGGTCAAGAATCAAGGACTCTCTGTGAAGCTGTTTCCTGGATTCTTAGCTAACCTGGCAAAGCCAGCATGACATTTGTAAACTCCTATTTGCAGCGTGTAACAAAATGAAAGTGGGAGAAACTCAGTTGGTGCTTCCCCTTATGAACTGCTTGCTAATGTTTGTCCCTTCTCATTATACTGTAGGTTGCAAATGCAGTTCAGATTATGTCTTTATTTAAAAGATTTCTAAACGGCTTTTCATTGCAAAGAATCCTGCAAACATTAGGCAAGAATTTAAACTATCTGGCAAAAGTTCTTTGCATTAGAAGACATCACTGGAGATGGGGTAACCACAGGGCTATCGGGGTGGGGGCTAGGATGACCACCAACTTACGAACACAGGGTGGCTCTCATTTTGCCGCCCCCTGGCTAGTAACTCTTCCTTCTGAGCAGCTAGGTTAGGGATGGGTACCTTCCATCTGGTCCAGGAGACATAACCGCTCCCTCAGCACTGAGGCAGGTAGAACTCCTTCCATTTGCCCACTGCCACAACGCACAATGATCTGCCTCCATCCTCATCCTCTGACTCCCAATTTTTTACTGAGCAAGACTCAGTGTTCCATTTGAGACCTCCAGTTTCCCGCCCTGCCTCCCTACTGCATCCCTTTTAGGAGGCATTCAGTGAAAACACTTGTTCTCTCCGTCTGCCCTTTGCCACAGTGTGATTAATATCTTTTTTTAAAATCACTTTCCTAAATCCAAGCAAGGCAGGTCCCATTTTTCCCTGCTGGACTGTTTCATGCATTTATTCATCACTGTAACTTATTTCTAGGCAATTTTTTCTAGAAACACAAGAAATAAATTATATACATTCAACTGTTTAACTTGCATTTTTTTTCATCAGTGGTTCCCAATACTGTGTCTATAAACTAAACAGGTACAGACTTGTAAGCACACACATTAAGACAGTGATGCTGTGATTGTTAGCATACATGGGTTTAATTAACCTAAACAGGTAAAACAACAGCGGCAGTTGGGTACAATGAAGGGCTTCAACAAAAATAATCATCTAAAAATAATAATAAAGTAAAAAATCAGACCTTAATCTGCTCTCCATATGCACACCTAAAGCATCTTTATTCCCTTGCAATAAAGTGCAAAAAAGTGCACCCTCCAAAATACTTTGAAGATGAAGATGAATAATTGCTATAATTTGGGACCGATATTTGTTGCAGATCCTCATATAGAGAAAGGACTCAAGTATGGGAGAACATGCACCATGAGGTCCTTAGACACAAATCATTCAGGGCTGTAAAACCACTGCCCTGAATTGAGCATGAAATGAAGTAACAAAGAAATGGATAAAAATATATTTTAGGGGATCTTAGTGGCTGAAACTTGTCAGGAGATTTACATGTTTGGATTTAAGATATGGACAGGGTGGTTTATTATTATTATTTAATTCAGTGAGCCTCTTATTCCCCATAATCTAATTGAATGCAAATATCAAAGACCAATAATTGTCCCCAGGAAAATGTGAGAAATATTCAATCAGTTTGCAGAAATAAGGGTCATTCCCGTGCTTTGGAGGAGAAATGAACATCCGTTGACTGAACATCTATGTTCATCCTTAGTCCATGGAATCCGTTGATTGAAATCTGTGTTCTTCATTTTGTCCAGAATTCAACTCAGCCACACCCTCTGCCTAGGGCAGCTTGGGGTATAACCCTGGCCCTGTTCCAGGCATTCGCTCCAATGTATTCGTAGAACAGGGTCAAGGGAGAATGGTGGGTCAATTAAATAATGGGGCTGGCTGGCTGGATAAACATCAATAGCTGAAGCAAAGGCAACCTAGCTCTGTCAAGCTTACGTAGCTGTTCCAGGGAAATAATGGTCTAATCTTATTGAATAATGATAGCATCCATTTTGGTATCAACCAGTGTCAGCCAGGTAGTAGAGAAAGAAATATAGCAATGACATCATGCCACCTTCATTATTTGAGCACAGTCTCCTTTTCCCATATGTGGCATTAATGCAGAACATACATACTATTTGCAAATAGATCGGAAAACAAAAGGGTTGCATCTCCAAATGTCTTACTATCCAAAATGTGCAAGCTGGAAAAGACGGTTAGAAAAAAAGTGCAGAAATTGAGAATATGTTTAAGCCTCATCATCCCATTGTTCAAAGTCTTCTGGGTTTATGAGACCATTGCACACTTTAATAGGTAAGATTTAAAGGGCCCCTGTTTTCCATTACTTCGTAATGAGAATATGAAAGCTACATTTGGGTTGAACATCCATTTTAAAATAAGCACTTCCATGTTAACAGTGCCTGATGAGCACGATACAAACTGCACAGTTAAAAGTATTCTAAGTTGCTAAAGCACTGTGATTTGAAAAAAAACCTCTTCCATAATCATAAGAAACGAAATTACTTTTTAAAACTATAAAGTACTATTACTATGCAGTACTATCAAAACTTGTACTATTATCTAACGTGTAAGCTTTGCTCTCTACAAAGTTCAGCCACATTATCTACCTTGATCAAGCTGAATTTACTGTTAGGTGATACACAACATAATCTGTTATTTGAAAAATTCTGACAAACTGAACAGGAACAAGATTAAGACTCCATTCCCTACTGGTATGTCCATTTACTATTTAATCCTTTTCAAAAAGCTGAGGATTAGTATTTTATACTTCCACTCCTCCCTTTTTTCCCCTCACTCACATTCTCAGCATTACTTCTTCTACATCTAATACAGGTAGTCCTCGTTTAGCAACCACAATCGGGACTGGCAGCTTAGTTGCTAAATTAAGCAGTGGCTAAGTGAAACTGTGACTATGCTTAAGATCTTCAGTTTCCCTTTGCTTTATAGACCTGGGAAGGTCATAAATGCAAGGACTGGTCATAAAGTTACTTTTTCATCACCATTGTAACTGCGAATGGTTGCTAAATGAGGGAGTCACAAAATGAGGACTGCCTGTAATACAAATAGGCATTTCAGAACATCAGAGATTTGGATATTCCAACCACTTTTGGTGGTTCAACACAAATCATTAAATTTAGGCTGCATCTGGAGCACTCCATTATTTTTCATCTCTGCGTTAATGTTTCCAACCATTCTTCTGTACAGGAAAGAATCAGGCCATTGATCCTCCTAGCTTAGGGCTGTCTTCTCCAGAGTTTCCCTGCTAGAGGCATCTGCGGTATGTGTGTTCAAAAAAGTCAAGATGGCAGTCACAACTGTACATGTAAACAAGGGGCAGATCTTGGATCATGTTGTTGACTTTTTTGACTCCCCCCTGCCTGACACTCCTCCTCAGACACCTGGAGATAGGATCTGGAACTTCATTCATCCAAAATAGGGGCACCAGTTAATGGCTTTGTCAACTAACTTTTTTAGGAAGCCTACACTCCAACCATTTCTAAAGTTGTACAATTCTCCCCCTACTTTTGCAGTCAGGTTTGAACTTTTTGCCAACAAAATCAAGGTTTTTTTTTTAAGAGTCACCTTTCCCTGGAGTGTTTAAAACAACTGAACCTGTTCAGTAAGGTTTTGACAATGAATACCTTCCCCATATACACCAGTGAACCTAGCTTGTGGGCTGGGGAGGCGCCCTATTGAACACAAATAGTAGAGAAACATTCTAAACCAGAAAACATCTGAAAAACATGATGCTTCATTACAAATTGGCCAGCTTTGTATTATCAATCAGATAATGAATGTTACAGCCATTACTCTCTTATCTTCTAAACAGGTCTCACCCTGAAATATCAGGCTGTTATCAAACAGTCTTTCTTTGCACTGAACATTGTTTTCTTCCTTACTTCATACTAATTCAAGAGAAAAATTACAATCCTAAGCACAATGACTTATGAGTAACTTCCAGTGAGTCTTAGGCTAACTGGGCAATTTTGTTACCCCCATTTCTCTTTCAGAAAGGGATGAAGCAGAACACACGTATTGAGACAAGGGAGAAAGAAATGTTGGCACGCATTTTTAAGGCGTCAGCAATGACTGAGAAAGGACTTGGCTGAAGTCAATTCTCAAATGAAGGTCAGGGAGGTGAATGTGGGACCGCATCCATTGTCCCCACCTTTCCACCCCCTCAAATGTTCTAAAAACAATACTCAGAGAAACAAAACAAAAAGTAAGGAAGGCAGCGTGGCTGTTTTTTATTCTTGATAGTCCATGATTTTGTGCTTGATAGTAACTGTCTCTTATTATGTTCCCTGGGGGTTTCCTGGGATCAGGAGATAAATGAGAATATAAGGTAGCTTTGGGGGAAAAAAACAACTAGAAGGGTCTGTTCCTTAGAGTAGAAGGTGGATTTGGTTTTACTTGACAACAGACATTTGCAAAGTGGTAGTTGCATGGATAGGAGAAAAAACATTCAAGCAAACCTGAAAAGGAGCTATACTGAGAAGAAAATAATGCAATACTTTCAACAATCGAAGTCTAAAACACTGATGAGTATTTACATCAATTTGAAAGCCCTACTTGGATTGGACCCAGACAGCCTATCTTTTCCTTCATCTTGTCAAACAGAGGACTGTGGTGGGATTGTGCCTCTGGAGAACAAACAGTGCTGGAAGCTATGACTCTTAGCTAGAGCAAAGGCTGCCTTGGGAATTCAGTGGCTTCCCGCTCCAAGATGATGTCAGGGCCCATATATGGTGAAAGAGATGGTGATACTATGCACTCTTCCTGACAGCATATAAATGACATCAGCATAGAATTGGTGGATTTGGCTTGGAGGTACATCCTTTGGAAGTCCTTTTTTAAAGAGAAGGACAACAAATGAGGTAGAACCCAAGATGTTCTCCTGCAGATGTATGTTCCATAAACCATTCAAGAGGCTTTTAGTTTCAACTTTGCTGAGTTTCCTAATTCAGGATAATGTTTGGCATTGTGGTAATGTTTGATTACTGAATTTAGTACCCTAAAATACACCTTTGATGTTAATTATTTTAAATATTGTAAGGACTGAATCACAGGTACGCATGGTAGGTTTTTATTACCAGCATCATTAATTTGGGTTAGAAGTCAACATTTTCACTTAAGGCAATGTTGCACTCCCTACTAAGACTCAAACACCTGCATGATGTCTCATTTATTTAGTTAAACCAACTCCTAATTTCGTGAGCTAGTGCTCCCAAAAGTTGTCTTTGAGGGCTCTTGATCTTTTTCATATTTTAGAGTCTCTTCAGTGACAAATTTATTCAGTGCTCTTGTAGACAGATCAACAACCAAACACAAAGAGCTTTAAACATAAATTAAAACCTGTGTTGCAATATATTCTCCTCAAAGATAATACAACCAAGTGACTATGTAAAAGAATTGGCTGTGTACATTTTGGACTGGCCTATGAAGACATGAGCCAGTTTGGTCTAGTGGTTAAGGCAACGGGCTAGAAACTGGGAGACTGAGAGTTCTAGTCCCACCTTAGGCACAAAGCCAGCTGGGTGACCTTGGGCCAATCCTTCTCTCTCAGCCCTAGGAAGCAGGCAATGGCAAAGCACTTCTGAAAAACCTGCCAAGAAAACCACAGGCACTTGTCCAGGCAGTCTCCAAGAATTGGACATGATTGAACAGATTAAAAAAAAAATGAAGGCATAGCTCAGTCAACAATTGGAGAAGCCATATTCCCTTAGGTTAAAATATAAACATGGTGACCCTTGAAGTACTTGTCCAGCTCAATCTTCAATGATCTGAAACCACAAACACCTCCTTCCCTTCCACTCTCTATTATCTTGCTTGTATTTCAGAGGTAATAGAGAGTAGAAAAAAATGTTGCATTTTTTCCTCACAGTTTTTATTCAGTTTGATGAGACAGAGATTGCTTTAGAAATGTGTTTCAAACCACAAGAAAATTTCAGTGAAATTTCCATAAGTGAAATATGGTGTTCTTGTGCTTGTATAGTTACCAAGTGGTCAAGGAATGCCTGTCTGAACGTCCTGACTTTCATTGTGCAACCGTATCTCCACCCCCCTCCCATACAGCAACTCGTGTCAGCCCCATGGCATGGGAACCCGTTACGATGTTTTTCAGGAACATTGGAACAGTAACCATGACAGAACGGTGAGGTAAGAAGATATATTTCTTCACCTTCCAGACCCATATCTTCAGCTGGCCAAACTGCACACAATCTTAGAAGCACAAAAAAATGAACATGACAGTGATTAGCTAAACCAGCCCAGCATAATTCCTTTAAATCACTACCATACACTTTGGGAATCCTACTTGGAATCTGGCATAAGGAACCACACAAAGCAAACTGACTGCATTAAATCATTACACAACCATTTTACAGGCTTTAGTCTTTCGTAACAGGTGAGACAGTGGGCTAGATCCTTATCAGAAAATGGGCACAGCTCCATCTATTGCAGTAGAATCATGCTTGCATACCGCAACCAGGTGCTTAGCCAAATTTCATCTGCAAGAGAAGCAGAAATTGAAGTGTTACTGCCATCTCCCTTCAAGCCTTAAGGAAGTAGCTTGAACCACATATTTCAGTAGAGCTTCACAGAGCTCCTCTTCACAAGTAGTTCAACAAAGCCCTCAGAGACCAAAGTGCTGAATCGGCACTCATGTAAGCAAGTCACACACTTCCTCACTCAATCCAGTTTTACTGGCATCTTATCTACTTTCCAGATAGTTGCTGGCTCATAAAAAGTTTGAATCAAGTCTAAAGCCCATTATTTAAAAAATTCAGCCCCTTGTTTCTCACTAAGCTTTATTACCTCCCAGTGACTTGCTTGCAGGCTTATGGTTTCAGTGGATAATGCAACTTCTCTCCTATCATATTAGTGGAGAATCCACAGCTGTTTTCCTCCAAGATAAGAGAGACTTGGAAATTTAGGATGATAAGGCATAACCCAAAGAGAAACACCTGTTTCACTTTCACTGGCGTATGCCAATATTGGTTGGCTCATTCTTGATATAACGCCAGAAAATAGAGTTTTCCTACTCCAGGTCCTAGCATTCATCTCCTGGCAAGGAAATCATTGCTCTTGTTTCCAAGGTCCAAGGTCCTTTTCCTTGGACAAGCATTACACGGACTGTTAGGTGTGTGTGTGTGTGTGTGTGTGTGTGTGTGTGTGGGTGGGTGGGTGGGTGGAGAGAAAGGTATTCTTCTCACCAAGGTAACTGGCAACAACTTAGTTCTGGACTTACTTGTAGTATGAAATGTAGGTGATATAGGTGTCCATTCCTAACCATGATGATGACAAACATGTATAAAATGTGCATCATAATGCAAGCTCCACCATTTTACTCTTGCATCATGACATCCCATGCAAGTGCATAAGGGGTGGAGTTTATGTTGTGATGTCACATGTTTTGTCACTCTCTTTCTCTCCCCCTCACCTATGTGTACTGAAACATTTGGAAATCAATGCCCAAGACTGTGAATCCTAAAAGCAGTGGTTTGTTATTTTTTAAAGAAAGAAATGAAAAAGAGCACCTCATAAAGTCAACCACTTTCCAATAGTAGAAGCTGGAGATGATATGTTTGATTTTATCCTTTCATGATCTCTTCCTGGCTCAATGTCATTCTGTCCACAGAGGCAGTTAGAGGACCATTCCCCTACCTCTTCCATGAAAATAACCTCTGGAAGCAAGACTAGGAAAGATCTCTGCTGAAGCCTTGAAGAATTGCTGCCAATGAGATTAGGCAAGATAACACGTCACGTGTTATTCTTTTAAAATACAAAGAGAGAGAGAGAGAGAGAGAGAAAGAGAAGAAGAAAGAGGAGGAAGAGGAAGCCTGATGACTTCATGCACTGATTCACATAGCTTCCTTGGCATCTGTACTGAAGCAGTTTCTCCCTCCTTCCTTCTGCATTATTTTTTCCCCCCACTTTCCAATCTAGTAACTCTTGGTGATCTCACCTTCAAATACTGATCAGTGTGGCTATGCAGCATTGTGGAAATAACGTGGAAAGATTATTTAGATCGTGCAGGAGTGCAACCATAGCAGCTATTTTTAACCTTTTAAAGCAGCTGTCTTTTTCGAGAA
This sequence comes from Candoia aspera, assembly GCF_035149785.1. Taxonomy (NCBI): domain Eukaryota; kingdom Metazoa; phylum Chordata; class Lepidosauria; order Squamata; family Candoiidae; genus Candoia; species Candoia aspera. Next base: position 152,035,996 of record NC_086153.1, read on the forward strand.
TAACAAGGTTAGACTTGCATAGCATTAGACATGTGCTACCTTAATGAGCTGCCGACAGGTTCTACATCTGTGCCCTGATGTGCTCAGAAGTATCTTTTCCAAGTTATTTCCAAAATGACACTAATCAGATCCAAGCCATCTTAGCTTTTTGAAATTAGCCAAGATTGGCTCAATTGTAAAAGAAGAACAAAAACATAGCCCTAACACCTGTTTGTATAAATTATACATATGGCCTGGTCTTTGCGATACATGGATTTGGAATGGTGACAGTGGAATAACCCAGCGGTGTTCAGTGAATGGAAAACAGGACAAGTCGTCACAAGGTAAAGGGTTAAGGTTTATGATGCACCTTCAATTGAGCCAGAAGGTAATTGGCAGCTAGCACAGTTAACTTAAGAAATCGGTAACTCAAGTTTTCCTAGAAGATGGGCCAATTAGCAAGCATATCTTGAGCACAGTGCAGTAATCTAGTGGTTATGAAAGCCTCTTTTGAATGCTCTATGAAGCTACAGGATCACAGTACCTGGCTGCCTGATACATCACTGAGAAAGCGCACTGGAACCTCAGTTTGTAGTATCTCCGTGGCAGAGAGAAAAAAAAAGAACCAGGACTTTGAAATCATCTGCTCACGTTTTTGGAAAGGTGGCTCTTTTTAAAATGCATAATTAAAGACAATACCATGCAGTCAAAATACCGTAAGTATGGTAGCATTAAATCATACGTCCCAAATAGAATTTCAGTAAATAAAGCAACGGTTCAAACAGTAAAGACTGTAATGCTCAGTTTGAGAATCCATGAAAATGAGTTGATTAGTTAGCAGAAACACAGTTGTGAATTTGAAGGAAGATTTGTTGAGCTTCTGCACTGAAATGTTTTCTCTCTTAATTGGGTGTAACCCCTTTCTTTGCTTTAGGTCTAAAGGGAGATGGTTTCTCTTGTCAGTTAAATCATAATTCTAATTGTTTTACAAGATTGCTCATTGTGGTGGTGTCCCAAGCTGTGCCTTTTAATTCAGGAATGTCTGCCCATGCTGTATAATGCAGAATTACTCAGAAGCCTCATTGCGTTCGTTGAGATTGGAGCCAAATTTCTGGATACTTTCAAAATAGCCTGCTTAAGTTTGCCACTTCTATTCTGAAGGCTAAAAGCATCTTTATGAGGCCTCTCCCACAATCCTCCCTCCTTTACTATTTGTAGATGGTCCTGGTAGAAAAGAAGATAGCATTTGTAGATATCTGAGTTACACAGATCGAAAAATGCAAAGTGAAAAGGGGGGGAGGGTGGATGGGTTAAAATTTCTGTTCCTTATCAGCCAGGTAACTGATTCACCACACCAATTCCTTGTCTCTGTCACCCATTGGAATCCAAACACTGCTTTGTAATCTTTTCCCTGTTCAATCTTTGGAAGCATCCCCTCCCTGTTAGTGATGATGCCAGCAGTTTATTTTTCAGGTTTCATGCAAGAAGAATGTCATGCAATTCTCTTCAGAGCTGGTATTAAAAATGACTTACAGTTAACAGAACATGAGTGTTATGTATCTGAAGAGCACCTTTAATGTGAAACTTTCCAACTGCTTTACACATGAATAGATGCCTCGTCCCCACCCAGGGGAGACAGTCGCGTCTCATTCCCATATTAGAGATGGAGACACTGAGAATAAGACAGTAATCCTGATGGCTCCCAGCACGTGAAGCACAAGCTAGCAAGCTACTGTGCCTGCCAACTGTCCTCTCTTCTCAAGCAGCAGCTTAGCATCTTGGCTCCAGGGTTTTTCTTACATTACCCTGGCATTAGCCAGAGTTAGGATTTCTACCCATTCTAGAAAGTCTATAGGAGAGATGGCTACATTTTCTCTGGAATATACAGTAGAACATACCTGTAGGTTTGTCAGTTTGCTGGTCAAAATGCCCCAAGATAATGTCGTGCTCTGGTAAAAACCTCAGAGTTGTAGAGGAGAGATCAGCTGTTTATCTCTGCTGTGCCAACCATTCTGAGTGATCTCTGAACTGGAATTCTGGAATTTTTATTTTTACAAAGACGCCACTGCAGAGGGGAGGGGTCCCATATCCAAACAGTTCTCAACATTTGGTATGGGGATTTCAACTCTAACATTTCCAGATCAAAACAGCCCTTTGGAGCTGCTCTTTGCCCCACAAGGGGAAAAGAGAGGCAGCGGAGGAGGAGTTGTGGGTTCCAGAAGAACAATCCTACATGGGGGTGAGAGAATTAAAACTGCTTTAGCCAAAGCTCCACCGAGTTTGTACGGACAAGGAGAAAATGAGAAGCTATTGTTTGCAGAGCATTTGGCAGGGGGGGGGGGGGAATGGTAGTACAGGTCCCAAGTTTCTTCTCCCTAGGCTTCCCTGTTCATGCTGTTTTGCCTTCTGCTCATGTTAGAAAACAGCCACAGAGACATTTGAAATGGGATCTGCCCCTCTGAGAGTGACTCTCTGCTTGCCCTTGATGTCCCACAGGTATTCTTAACCCTTCACTGTAGCTGTTCAGTATGGTTCTAAAAGGTACAATCCCTGAGTGCTTCTGCCCTCCTTGTGACAAGGGCAGTTTCACTTTAACACACACACACACACACACACACGGGATGAAGCAATCCTGAACCAAGTAGCAGGTGTATGCTTTTACAAGCCCTTTGACATGTGCAGTTTTAGCAGAGATCTGCAAGTGATGGCAAATCAAGCTGGCTTAGTTTCAGGTTTGTTAAACAAAAAGTCAGCAGATCCATAGAGGAATTAACAATACCCAACTTACCAAAAATTAATCCTTACATGTCCAAGTCGCCTGAAGGAGAAGGCAGAAGGCAATAAGAGCTTTTGGATTACAGAGCAAAGAGAAAGACTTCTTTCCCTTTGCAGTGCGATTGAAGAAGTTTCTGAAGTTGAAAGAAAAGTCAAGAGTCCAGGGTTCTGGGTTATTCCTGATAGCCTAAAGGTGGTGGAAATTCAAAGAAATTAAAAGATTTAAATTAAAATTAATTTAAAAGAATTTAAAAGAAAAAATGTCTATTTCTCCTTTCCTTTCCTTGATGTTACTCAAGTGGTAGAACTTCCTTCTTTCCTTCCTTCCTGATGTGACTAAGGGCTCATCCACACACCTACGTTGATGTGCTTTCCTATCAACTTTAAGACTGGGGTAATATGTGGCACTTTAAAAACTGCTCCTCCCTTTCCCCCCATCCCAGCCTTCCTGTTATTGTAACGCAGGAATCAAATCAGGAGTGCTGCTATCTGCACGGCCATTAATGTAGGCTGTTTTCTGCCTGGACAATGATTGGTTCTTCTGGGCGGGGAAAAAACAGTACCAGAGGACACTGTCTGTTTTTTCCCAGCCCAGTAGAACCAACCTTCTGGCTGGAAAAAAGTAGCAAGAATAAGTTCTCCCAGTACAAGTGCTGTGTGGTGAGCCTCTCCGGCCACTTTCCTTCTCCCCCTAACCTCCGTACTATTACTGATGGCTTGAGGATATTCCTAGCCAGTTATGGTCCTTCCCTGCCTTTCACCCAAATAGATTGTGGATGCTGTGTAAATATTTGATAGGAGGATGTTCTATTAGTCACATTCTATTTGTAGGCCAGTTATTGCATCAGACAGCACCCAAAGTCTGTTAGATTGCAGGTGGGGGTTAGAAATGCTGTCAAATAAATTAATTTATTTAAGGTACTAATGCTTACTTTAAAGGCACATGTGCCCTTATGAGAATGCCACCTCTACCACCATGACCTGGAATCATTTTTCAGTACTTGGTTACACCAATAGAAGCTGAATCTCAAGGGAGAAGGTACAACCAAGAACAAGATTATAAACCTCCAAGCTGGAGTTCAGCTGTTTTTCTTTGCTAGGCTCTGCCACATAGTCTCCATCCCCCTGCTGGGCTTTCATGCCCTTGTCTCTTCCTCCTCCTACAGGAGTCCTACAGAGCTGTTTAGTCTGTGTGTTGATGGGAAATATTGACCTCCTGGCAGATGTGTGTCCATCTTCTGCAAGACTGATTCCCATGAGTGAACCTAACAGAAAACAAACGAACCCAGATGCAGGCAATGCTGATGAGGTGCCTCCTCTCTCTGGCAGCCACAGCAAAACTGCTGACAGAGGTACAGAGTCCTCCAGCCTCATGGAAGGTGGTGGCTGAATGCCACAAGGTCATTGAATGGTGTCATGTGAGAGGCTTTTGATGAAATTGAGATGGTGGTTAGATCATCACCAGGGTACTGCTGCTGCTCTTGACATTTCTACCACCTTTAGGTCAGCCTACTAAGGTCTGTGGGTAGAAGAAATATTCAGAGAGCGGGCATTTTGCCCTTACTTTCTGAAAGTGGAGAACCGGAACTCTCTACTATGCTATTGTGTGGATATGGGGAGAAGCACACAGGGAAAAAATAAGTTTAGTGGGTGGAGGAAGTTTGTGGTAGAGGGAGGAGAAGGAAAGAAAAACACAGTGGGATAGGAACATGAATGGAAAATGAAGGAAATATTGGAACACCAATTTTATTTCCTGCCAGTGAGAGTCTACTGGTCTTCCCTATTGCATCACTTCAAACATTATCACAAATCCTTGCCATATACAAGATTGCTTGTGAAAGTGAAGAGACTTTTCCGATCACTTGGGACTGGGATGTGGCATAACGCAAATGAATGTTGAATTGGTTTTGGGGGGGTCCAGGCATTTCTCAGTGAAGAACAGAACGTTTATAAATGTTGAGTTGGATCCATGTGCTCGCTGAAGGACAGTTTGTCATTATATATTGTACTATATAACTACAATTAAAAATGAACTCCAAATACATTCGGAAACAAAGGTTGTATTCACAGAGCTCCACCATGCTGAGGCGGAGCTCAGCAGAGGATTTTGAACTGGGGACAGGGTAGAGATACCCATCTCACCTCAAGTGAATTATGACCTACCCCTGCTTGTGTGAGGCTGGCTTTTCACTGAACTGGAGCACAGCCCAGCTTCCTATTTTCATGACCTGTAAGGGGGGGGGGGCTTCCTAAAAGAGAGATGTTTTGCTGCTGCTGCTCAATACTAGCTGGGAGACCTCTTACACTCTCTCAACTCTCTTTCCTTCCACCATGCACTCAACTAGCATTGTGACTTAATAAAAAGGAATCTCCCAAACAAATGGACAAATCTCATACTTATCTAGTTACGCAGAGAAAAAAAACATCAACACCTCTTTCCCTTGGCAGTCAAGAAAAGAGAGCCAACAACTTATAGCTGGCCCCATCAGGTGATCAAACAATCTTAGACTGCCTCAAGGCCAGGTGGGTACATAGGTTGCAAATTCTGCTTCCAAGGAGGCTCAGGAAGAGGTGTGGTGACCTGTAGATGTATTGAGGTGTTTTTCTAGGGGCCATTTGGCACAAGGCCACCACCAGCTTAGCCCTACCACCCCAGCAAGGCTGAATCTTCACACATACAGTGGGCTGGGTGGAGAAGTATATGTATATGTATACACCCACACACACACACAGAGTATGTATATATATGTGTGTGTGTGTGTGTACATATATATAGAGAGAGATACACATGCATGTGTGCGCACAAACACATCTCATAACTTTACAGGCAATTCTCCCTTCCACCATGTATGTATGTATGTATGTATCAGATTTTATCACCACCCATTTCCTCCTCAAGGAGGGACTCTGGGCAGTTTACAATAAAAATGTATGCCCTGTAGTCCCTCTTATTGTAGCTCTAATATCTCAAGAAGTAAAATGATTGACTTTTGCCTTTACATCTCCCCAGTGAAGCATACATTGAAAATATTGGCAGTTCCACATTATAGTAAACCAAATGGTTTAGTATAATAATAAACCATTTAGCGTTGTTTATCGTTTTGTGTGATTTTGGCCATTGTACTTTCTTCGGTTTATGGCTTCACAGGTTGTGTGGTACCAATAAAGGGCAATGTGTGAAGCCAGTAAGTGTGACAAACAATCTCTTGGACGAGGGCTTTAGGTACGTGAGGAGTTTCTAGTTTGCTTGTTATGGTTTGGCACTGCTCTACCACCTGGCTGAAGGGTCAGTTTTGCCTTGAAAAAGGTGAACACAGGAGGCTTCAGGAATGGAGCAAATTCTGAATCGGTTACTGATCAAGCTGACAGGAAGATGTCCCGCTGCAGCAGAAACGCCTGAGAAATGCGAAAGGCCTTCCTCACTCCCAGGTTACAGCCTCAGTTGCAGTAAGTTGCCAGAGCAGTTGTAAGTGTAGCTTTACACAGCCAACCTTCGGGAAGTGAGCTAGTATTCATGTTTATTGTTGGTACGCTCAATTGCACAAATGCAGCCCGCCTGGCTTGTTTCTGGTTCAATGTATTGTGCGAATTCAGAAAAGGGGTTCACTTTACCTCATGATTACAGTTTATTTACCTGGCACCCCCAACATTGCTGGTGCTTTACAAAGTACCAGGCTGCCAACGTCTGTTAAATGGCATTAATTAATGTGTTCATTTGCAGGTGCCCTGCCATCATTCAAAAGCCTGGGGTGGCACCTGGTGCCTAAAGAGATTGCTGGTCTTTAAGACAGACAGAGAAACCTGGTAATTGTAACAGTGATCTCTCTCTCTCTCTCACACACACAGAGAGGGAGTGAGAGAGAGAGAGTTGCCACACAGAAGAGTAACCACTAGGAGAAACGGTTACTAGAAAAAGGGGACAGGTCCCCAAGGGAAAAGTCAGGGTTAGGTTGAATAATTAATTCACCTTGACCAAAAACATACTTGGAAATAATGCACGTAAGCAATATTGCAAAATAACAATACTTACTACTGCTGCCATCTGCTGTGAGCGAAGCAGATCAAGCTTCATGTCTTGATTTGTCTAAACCTGAGGAATATCTGGGGAATCAGGAATAGCATGTGGTTATTGGTAGCACTGGTTGCATTTTTTTAACACTCTGGGAAAATCATCAATACCTTGTTCTAGATCTTATATATATATATATATATATATATATATATATATATATATATATATATATATATATAAAAGTTTTGAAATAGGTCAATCACAAACTATCCAGAAAAAATAAATCATCTCCATTTCTTCCAAACTCTGGCTTTTGGGGAATGGAGTAAAAAGGCCATGGACAAGCATAATGATGCCAAGCTGTCCCTTCTAGAGTGTCAGTAAAGCATATAAGGGCAGCCTGTGATCTACCAGCTGGATTTATTCCTCTAGGTACAGCCTGCAGAATCCTTTAAAGTCATACTTACTTTTCTGGGTTGCCTAGGTTAGCAGCAGCAACAGAAGCAAGACCCTTATCAGCTCTGGGGGAAAAGGCAATTGTAGACAACTCTCAGCCCTTTGATAAAATGTCCATTCAGAGATGTAATATTAGATGTTGGACATAATGGAAGTAAAAATCATAATATGGACATCTTTTACCATCTCCCTGTTTGGCTACTTGTTCCTAATTCTAAAATATTTTAAAAGAAGAGGAAAGAAAAAATAATGCTCAGACATTGAGCCAGATGATCACCTGTTTGCTTCTGGTTCCATTCCTCTGCCACTTTGGCTATATTCACACGACTCATTGAACCACCAACCATGTTTTAGCCCTAACACATTATATGAACTTAACCCTTACCCCTGCAGTTTGAAAGCAGAAAACTGACTTTGGTGAACCATCGTTAAAATCAACTTCAGGATGGTTATTTTTAAGGCATTTAACCTGAGTCACTGACATTTGACCCTAATGTCCAGCTTTAACTACACCACTGAGGATAGTTAGGAACTATACTATTCCACAGCAAAACTATAGGCCCCTGAGAAGGAAGTAGGAGATACTGCTCAAGGTATGATTCCACCATCTGGAATTGTGATAATACACGAACAGAGGAGACAGCAAGAAGTGGCCTACCCACAGATATTTCAAACTCCACAAATTTTGGCCCAAGGTTTTGTTGTTTATTCGTTTAGTCGCTTCCGACTCTTCGTGACTTCATGGACCAGCCCATGCCAGAGCTTCCTGTCGGTTGTCAACACCCCCAGCTCCCCCAGGGACGAGTCCGTCACCTCTAGAATATCATCCATCCATCTTGCCCTTGGTCGGCCCCTCTTCCTTTTGCCCTCCACTCTCCTTAGCATCAGTATCTTCTCCAGGGTGTCCTGTCTTCTCATTGTGTGGCCAAAGTATTTCAGTTTTGCCTTTAATATCATTCCCTCAAGTGAGCCGTCTGGCTATATTTCCTGGAGGATGGACTAGTTTGATCTTCTTGCGGTCCAAGGCACTCTCAGAATTTTCCTCCAACACCACAGTTCCAAAGCATCTATCTTCCTTCTCTCAGCCTTCCTTATGGTCCAGCTCTCGCAGCCATATGTTACTACGGGGAACACCATTGCTTTAACTATGTGGACCTTTGTTGTCAGTGTGATGTCTCTGCTCTTAACTATTTTATCGAGATTTGTCATTGCTCTTCTTCCAAGGATTAAGTGTCTTCTGATTTCCTGACTGCAGTCAGCATCTACAGTAATCTTCACACCTAGAAATACAAAGTCTTTCACTGCTTCTACATTTTCTCCCTCTATTTGCCAGTTATCGATCAAGCTGGTTGCCATAATCTTGCTTTTTTTGAGGTTTAGCTGCAAGCCAGCTTTTGCACTTTCTTCTTTCACCTTCATCATAAGGCTCCTCAGTTCCTCTTCGCTTTCAGCCATCAAAGTGGTATCATCTGCATATCTGAGATTGTTAATGTTTCTTCCAGAGATTTTAACTCTAGCCTTGGATTCCTCAAGCCCTGTTTGTCGCATGATGTGTTCTGCGTACAAGTTGAATAGGTAGGGTGAGAGTATACAGCCCTGCCGCACTCCTTTCCCAATCTTAAACCAGTCCGTTCCGTGGTCTGTTCTTACTGTTGCTACTTGGTCGTTATACAGATTCTTCAGGAGGCAGACAAGATGACTTGGTATCCCCATACCGCTAAGAACTTGCCACAATTTGTTATGGTCCACACAGTCAAAGGCTTTTGAATAGTCAATAAAACAGAAATAGATCTTTTTCTGAAACTCCCTGGCTTTTTCCATTATCCAGCGGATATTGGCAATTTGGTCCCTAGTTCCTTTGCCTTTTCTAAACCCAGCTTGTACATCTGGCAATTCTCGCTCCATGAATTGCTGAAGTCTACCTTGCAGGATCTTGAGCATTACCTTACTGGCATGTGAAACGAGTGCCACTGTTCGATAGTTTGAACATTCTTTAGTGTTTCCCTTTTTTGGTATGGGGATATAAGTTGATTTTTTTTCCAATCTGATGGCCATTCTTGTATTTTCCAAATTTGCTGGCATATAGCATTCATCCATTTCAGTTCACTGACACCCAAAATGTCTATCTTTAATCTTGACATCTCACCAAGAACCACATCCAATTTGTCCTGGCTCATAGATCTTACATTCCAGGTTCCAATGGTGTGTTGATCCTTAGAAGATCGGATTCGCCATTCACCACCAGCACCGTCGGCCGCTAGCCGTCCTTTCGGCTTTGAGCTAGCTGCGTCATCACGTCTGGGGCTAGTTGAACTCATCCTCTGTTCCTCCCCTTTAGCATTTTGACCATCTTCCAACCTGGGGGTCTCATCTTCCGATGGTATACCGACATATCTCTGGTTGTACTGATCCATTTAGTTTTCACGGCAAGAATACTGGGGTGGGTTGCCATTACCTTCCCCAGGGATCGCATTTAGTCTGACCTCTCTGTCATGACCTTCCCGTCTTGGGTGGCCCTTCACGGTTTAGCTCATGGCATCATTGAGGTGCTCAAGCTCCAGCACCATGGCAAGGTAACGATCCTTTGCTGAAGGGCCCAAGGTTAGGTACAAAATATTTCTTAAGCATGCCCAATTGGTCCTTGTTCTTATGCAGCCTTGACTTGGTTGCAATACTTGGTATAGGGGTGCATCTTTGAAACACAACTTTCCTTCTGACTGGGGATTTCAGGAAAAAAATCGCAAACAGATTAAGTTCCTTTCAGTTTACTACATCTGGAATAAGCAGGAATAAACTCCTCCAATGACATTGTAGTAAATTGTGTGGGTGCTAAAAAGACAACAAAGCTGCTAATGTGTCTCGGGGATAACAGGCTGTAATGATTGCCCTAGCCCAAATACTCAGACTCACAAGAGGCTGCTATATGAAATCTGATTTATTAAGGAACTAAAGGCAAATACAGAGAAAGCTGAGAATGAGCAAAAGCGCGCCAAATACAAACTTAAACCCTTGGTGCAAACGTATCCCGCCTCCCTCGTAACAGCCCCGCCCGGCACAGGTGCAAGCAATCGTCAGAGTTGCTAGCCTTGGAAAGTAACCTTGAGCGCAGTAGATAATGCAAATACATTCCAGAGCAAAGCCAAAAGATAAGTACTCCCATCCTCCCGAGAAAGATGAAACACGCATCCTGCTAATGACATGCAAAACGTTACGATGTATCAAAGACATTGAAACGGCGAACATGACATACCGCCCCCCTAAAAATATCCCTAGGGACCCGGCTTAGTGGGGACCCGGCTTAGCGGGATAAGCAGAGTGGAAACGGGCAACTAGGATAGGGGAAGCCACATCTGGTGCAGCGACCCACTCTGGATGAGGGAAATGTTTCCAACGAACTAGGTATTGCAGAGTATTGCGAAGGCGTCTAGAGTCCAAAATTTCTTTAACTTCAAAGTGTTGCTGACCGTCAATCATGATGGGGGTTGGAGGTGGAGGTTGGCGATGCCAGCGGTCAGAAGGAATAGTCGGTTTGAGCAAACTGCAATGAAAAACAGGGTGTAAGCGTTTGAGGTTATGAGGCAAGTCAAGTTTAAAAGTCACAGGGTTAATTTGAGCGGTAATTGGGAAAGGACCCACAAATTTAGGAGCCAGCTTCTTGGAAGGTTGTGAGGACTTTATGAACTTGGTGGAAAGGTAAACCGAGTCCCCTACTTGAAACGCCGGCTGAGGAGCACGCTTCCGATCAGCATACTGTTTGTAATCCAATTGTGCCTCAGCTAGTGCCTTTTGAATCATTGGCCAGGAGTCTGCCAGTTGCAACGCCCAATCACCCGGAGTGGCCGATCCGCCCGAAGGCTGCGGTAGATCAGGGATAGGTACAAAGTCTTTGCCTTGGGCCACCCGAAATGGGGTTTGGCCGGTGCTTTGATGCACTGCATTGTTGTAAGCCACTTCGGCAAAAGGGAGGAGGTCTACCCAATTGTCCTGCTGGTAATTCACAAAAGCTCGAAGGTATTGCTCCAGAGTAGAATTTAAAGCCTCTGTGGCCCCATCCGTCTGGGGGTGCCAAGCCGTGGATAGGGCTTGCTTCGTTCCCAACAATTTGAGGAACGCCCGCCAAAACTGTGAGGTAAATTGTGTGCCCCTGTCCGAAATTAAGCGGGAAGGACATCCGTGTAGCCTGTACACGTGTACTAGAAACAGGCGGGCCAATTGACGTGCCGACGGAATGGACACGCAAGGGATGAAGTGGGCTTGTTTTGAGAAATAGTCTTTGACCACTCAAATGACAGTTTTGCGTTGACTGGGTGGTAATTCAACAATAAAGTCCATGGAGATTTCATCCCAGGGGCAAGAAGGGGCAGCCACCGGCTGCAGCAGTCCTTGGGGCTTCCCCACCTTGCGCTTAGAGATCGCACAAACAGTGCAGGAGGCAATATAGTCTTTGACATTCTTACGTAATGTGGGCCACCAGAACTGCCTCCTAACAAGGTGCAAGGTTTTTACAAAACCGAAGTGACCTGCCAGCTTGTCATCGTGTGAATGTAGTAACACCTCTTTTCTGAGGCTTTCAGGGACGTAGAGGCGGTCGGATTTCCAAGCGAAGCCTCGGTCAAAAGTAACATTGTTTTTATTTGCCAGCAACCAAGTATCTGTTTTCAGTTCTTTTAGAAACTTTTGTTGCAACTGGGAAGGAATTGACAAAGCGCTCGGCTGGGCGGTGTCCGCAGCGGGTGGCTGCTGCGCGCGCGTTTGGCTACGCGTCACAGCCTGCATACCCAATTGGGGCGCTGTCCACAGGGTGCTAACCACTTCTGGCACTGCCCCCGAGTCCTGAGGTTGCCTTGACAACGCATCAGCCAGGAAATTCTTTTTCCCCGGAATAAACTTCAAATGAAAATTGAACCGATTAAAAAATTGAGCCCAACGGACTTGTTTCGGGCTCAGTTTTCGAGGGGTGCTAAGAGCCTCCAAATTTTTATGGTCAGTCCACACCTCAAAGGGGTGATTCGCCCCTTCTAACAGATGCCGCCAAGCTTCCAACGCGGCTTTTACTGCGAATGCCTCCTTTTCCCATACATGCCAACGTCGCTCAGTCTCGGAGAACTTGCGGGACAAGTAGGCACATGGCTTGAGGCATCCTGTCCCGTCTTGTTGCATCAACAATGCCCCAATGGAATAATCGGAGGCATCCACCTGCACCACAAACGGTTTGGAGGGATCAGGATGTTGCAAAATGGGCTCTTTTATAAAAGCTGCTTTCAGCCACTCAAACGCCGTTTGACAAGCAGGCGTCCAGCGCAACAGCGCCCCTGGATTCTTTACTCTCCGAGTATCTCCCACACCCTTGGTTCGGAGCAGTTCTGTTAGTGGCAAGGCAATTTCAGCAAATCCCCTTATGAATAATCTGTAGTAGTTGCTGAACCCCAGGAAACTTTGAAGTTGCCTGCGGGTGCGGGGGCTTTCCCAGTCCATGATAGCCTGCACCTTGGCAGGGTCCATTTCTATGCCTTTATCTGAAATTCTATACCCCAAATAGTCAATTTGTGTCTGGTGAAATGCACATTTAGACAGTTTGGCATACAATTCTGCTGATCTGAGTTTACTCAGCACTTTTTTTACCAGAGACACATGCTCTTCCATGGTTTCAGTATAAATCAATACATCATCCAAATACACCAATACCCCTTTAAACAGATGTTCATGCAGTACTTCATTGATCAGTTGCATAAATACCCCAGGGGCCCCAGCCAAACCAAAAGGTAACACCTTATACTGGAAAGCTCCCAACGGGCAATTGAAGGCAGTTTTCCACTCATTGCCCTCCTTGATGCGTACACGATAGTAGGCTTCTCTTAAATCAAGTTTAGAGAAGACCTTCCCCTTAGCCAGATGTGACAACATGTCCTTGATCAATGGCAAGGGATATTTATTGGAAATTGAGACGGCATTTAATCCGCAGAAATCGGTACAAAGTCTCAATGTCCCATCCTTTTTTGGGCGAAAGAGAACCGGTGCCCCCACCGGTGAATTCGCCGGCTCGATGAATCCGCGCGCCAAATTTTTGTCCACAAAGTCTCGTAACAGAGTCAGTTCCTTTTGTGTCATGGAATAAATCTTTGGCTTGGGCAATTGGGTGTTGGGCACCAGTTCAATGGCACAGTCCGTCTTTCTATGGGGGGGTAATTGGTCGGCTTCTTTTTCGCCAAACACATCAGCAAACGTCCTGTACTCTGCCGGCAAGCCTTCCAGAGGAGGGGCCGGGACATGCGGAGTCGCAGCTGCCGCAACCCCCACCATCTCCTCTGGGGCACCCTTCCCTTCAGTCGCTTGGTAGAACCCATCCCTAAACGTGATAGTCCGGTAAACCCAGTTTATTTGGGGATTTTGCTGAACCAACCAAGGGACCCCCAACACCACCAAGGGACCCCCTACTGGAGCCACGACAAAAGACAAACCTTCCTGATGGCTGCCCAGCTGCAAGGATACCCGCCCTGTGAAATGGGTGACCGGTTTGCCCCCTGCCATGGACCCATCCAGCTGTGTAAAGGCGATGGGTCGCTGTAAAGGGAAAGTGGGTAGCTCCAGAGCCGCTACCACATCAGGGTGCATTAGACACCGGGAACACCCCGAATCAATCATGGCCCATACTTCTACAGTCTTGGATTGGGAGCCCAACTTCAACTTCACCGTGAGAATGCGGTAACTGCCACTCACCGATGAAGGCTCGCGCCCTTCTTCCACCACCTGCCCTGCGGCGCCCTTTAAAGCAGGTGGCTGGCGTTTCCCGCCGGCTGCAGGATTTCGGGCTCACCCTCCTCCTCGTAGAACATCGCATCGTCTCCCATGGTTTCAGCCACCGCAGCTTTCTGCTTCCTTGGCAGGGCAGGGGACTTCGTCGGCGGCTTGCCGAGCCGTTCCTCTCCCTTTGCCTTCGGGCACGCCGCCACTCGATGCCCCTCTTTACCACATCTCAGACACAGGCCTTTTGCATACCGCTTCTCTCGCTCCTCATCCCAGGGTCGTTGTCCTGGTCTCCCCCCGGTGCTCGATGGGCGGCTGGGCTTCACCTCCCGCCCCGATTTGGCGGTCTTTCGATGGGCGAAGATCTCATGGGCATGCTCAGCCCTCCCCGCCAGTTGGATCCATTCGTAGAGCGTATATGGGTCGTCCCTCCCCAAGGACCAGCGCAGCACCTCTGTATTCAGGCCATCCTTGAATAGCTCGATAATGGTGGCTTGGGACCAATCATCCACCTTCCCAGCAAGTGCTTTAAACTCCAGTGCATAATCAGCCACGGATCTTGACCCCTGCTTAAGTTCCTTCAGAGCTCGCTTTGCCCTCTCTTTCGCCAAGGGATCCTCGAAGTGTTGTCTCAATGCCCAGAGGAACTCATCGAATTTCTCCAGTTCAGGCGCTTCCGACTGGCACATCTGGACATACCAGTCTGCCGCCCTCCCTTTCAGCTTGGTGGCAATGGTGATGATCTTTGCCTTTTCCGATTGAAAAAGCGACCCCCATTCCTCCATGTAGGCTTTAGCATTCGTCAGGAAAAATGAGAGTTTGGTTGGGTCCCCATCAAACTTGACAGGGAAGTCTCTCATCCCGCCCCCCGCCGGGCTGCGCCCCGCCACCGGGGCTGCAGGGGTTGGTACCTCCCGGGCCCGCGGCGGCGCGGGGCCCGGGGACGGCCGCGCCGGCGATGCTGCGATTTCCATCTGGACCGACTGGTCCCCCTCGCGCCTCCGCGCCGGCTGCCATTGCTCCGGGGACCGCCCATGGGATGAAGGAGTTGAATGCCGCTGGCTTGATCCTTCCCGGGTTTCTCTCAACGAGGTCACATCTAGGCTCAGCTGCTTCAGTATAGTTTCTAACGAGTCCATTTTTGACTCCAGTACTCGGATACGATCCGGGGTGGGGGAGCCCTCCGTTGGCTGCACCTGCACCACGGTGGGGGATAATGGGTATCTCTGCCTCCAGGATGGGCCCCCTGCCACCGTGACATCCCCTTGGGTCTCATCCCAGGTGACCAGCTCACCCGGAGAATTTACGGTAGTCTCCGGGGCGGTTTTCAGACCCTCGGCTTCACCCTCCGAGTCGGAGCTCGCCTCTTCTAGGATGGCTGACAGCTCCCCCCCCCTGGGACGGTCGGTCGGGCCGCCTCACGGTCGAGTCCGGTTCCCCTTCTTCCATCATCACGATGTCGGGTTCGGTCATCGCTGGCGCTCTCCCTCACAGGGTTAGACAACTTGTCTTTTCCTGGACAGGGGCCAGCGGAGTTAGGATCTTAGATTCTCAGCTTTATGTAATGATTGCCCTAGCCCAAATACTCAGACTCACAAGAGGCTGCTATATGAAATCTGATTTATTAAGGAACTAAAGGCAAATACAGAGAAAGCTGAGAATGAGCAAAAGCGCGCCAAATACAAACTTAAACCCTTGGTGCAAACGTATCCCGCCTCCCTCGTAACAGCCCCGCCCGGCACAGGTGCAAGCAATCGTCAGAGTTGCTAGCCTGGGAAAGTAACCTTGAGCGCAGTAGATAATGCAAATACATTCCAGAGCAAAGCCAAAAGATAAGTACTCCCATCCTCCCGAGAAAGATGAAACACACATCCTGCTAATGACATGCGAAACGTTACGATGTATCAAAGACATTGAAACGGCGAACATGACACAGGCCAATAATTTAGTCATTTTTTTAAAATTATAGTGTAACCAGTGCTTTGGTGTCATGAAGGGAGCTGAATCACAAGCAGCATTTTTCTTTAAGATCCCTTTCTTTCCCCCTTTTTTTCTTAGAGACAACTAATAGCAAATTTTAAATTTCTCCTTGTTCAGTCAGGGGTCAGGGAGTGGTGCTCCCGCCATTCACTTTTGTGCTACCCTGACCTTGTCCTAAAACAGTAAAGGCCACAGAGCTCTTCACAGGATTGCTGGCTGAAGCGTTCAGCGCCCTTGCACAAATCTGATAGCCCCAACCCAGGGAAACAGCAGCACAATGAAGCTGACCAGGAACCAGAAAGAATTGAGAGGTCCCCCTGTTTGTGTGAAACAGCTAATTTTATTTATTTCTTCTAGTTATATTGGCACCAAGTGATTCTGTGTGCTAACAGAGGATTTAAAGACTCCAAAATACAGATAAGAAACAGTAAAGAACACACAGAGCACTGGGGACATTAACTAACCTACTATACACTACAATACTACAATGGCTCCCATAAATCCTGGCCTGGAGCCCAAGGGAAAAACCTGGTGTTCAGGACCTTTCTGATGGCTCTTATTGGGGGCCATCCAAATTAAGCCATTTCGTCCTACCTATCACTAGTTACCCACCTTTGCCTCTAAAGTAACACATAACAAAGCTGAATAGATTTTAACACTCATAGAGATTGTCTGGTTGTTTATTTATTTTTCAAATTTTGCCACCACCCATTCTGGGCAGTTAATTGTTGTGTGTCATTGTTGAACATGACACTCATCTCCCCAAAGTTGTCAGGGCATGTCTGTACCATAGTTAGGTGGAAATGCGAATGTGGCCTTAGGTTGCCATCCTTAACAGTAAACCTCATTTATTTCTGAAGAAACAAGCCTAGGTTTTTGCTTTTCATTCCCTTTAGATAACACCTTTTTTGTGTTTGTGCATCTGCGTGCATGTTTTTTTAATCTAATTACAATGTAAATTCAATTTTGCTTTTAGTTAGTGCATGTAGAAAAACACATTTGGGAGCAAACCCCATGGAACTCAATAGTCCTATTGTTGCAAAACAGTTGTAGGTCAAAAGTGTTGAGAAATCATTTCTAGAGATGAAAAAAATCAAACAGCTATAATGCATATATTCCCTGGAAGAAAGGTAACAATGATAAAAATAATATTTCGGTAACTCCGTGTGTGTGTGTGTGTGTGTGTGTGTGTGTATGTATATATATCCATCCCAGACAACACTTTTTTAAAAAAAACCTTTCTTCTGAATTGTGTCTAGACGCTGAACCTCAAATACTCTGGCTACAGAGCTAAAGCATATCTGTGATGCCACTGTATTTAACAGGAAGGCAAAAGCATACATTTTGCAGATTTTTTTTTTTTTGGCATCTGATTCTCTTCACATGAGATGCCCCATGCTTTTAAAATTATATCAAAATTACATGATTTTTAATATCAAATCAGGACTGTGAAAGGTTATGTGACAATATAAAAAACCAGAGTAATTGGGTGCAACTGGATGCTATTCTTCAAAAGGTTTATTACCAAGAAAGTTTCAAAGTGTGAGCTTTATATCTCAACACCAATACTTTGAATACAGTCTTCTTATGGTATTATACTTAAAATGCATCATTCTAAACAAACAAAAATAGGCATTTGGCAGCCCACAATAGCTTCATTTAGTTTTTTCATATGAATGAATAAGATTAGATTAAGATCCACAAAAAGAATCTGAAATAAATCTTCGAATGTGGCATGCCTCACGTTCTGGAAATATAGTGAGATGTGAAGTGGGAAGAAGAATATGTGCATCTATTCAGAAGGAAGCCCTAATGATTTCAAGTGAGGCTAATAGGACTATTTATTTATTTATATTTCAAATTTCATCACTGCCCATCTCACTCAAAGAGCAACTCTGGGCGATTTGCAATAAAACTAACATAAATACAGGTTAAAATACAATAAAAACTATTCTTAAATATAAATATGAAATCCACGATGGAGATGGTAAGAAGTTCTTAATTTAAATTCATGGAATTCATGGGGGCCTCTTCAGGGTGCTAACCACCCCCAGAATTGATCCTCCTCCCGCCCCACATGAGATGGCACAGCCAGGTCTTCACCCCTTTTCAGAAGGCCGGGAGAGTGGGGGCCCGCCTCACCTCTGGGGGAAGAGTGTTCCATAGGGTGAGGGCCACAGCAGAGAAGGCTCTCTTCCTGGACCCCACCAATGGACAATCTCTCACGGACAGGGTCCATAACATGCTCTCTCTACCTCACTGGGTGGGACAGGTCGATGTAATGGGGATGAGACGGTCCCTCAGGTAACCTGGACCACTGCCATGTAGGGCTTTAAAGGTAATAACCAACACCTTGAATTGGACCTGGAAGCAAACTGGCACCCAATCCAGCTCCCACAGCAAAGATGTTACATGTGCTGTCCTTGGGGCACCCAAGACTGCTTGCGTGGCCACATTCTGAACCAGCTGTAGCTTCCAGATACTCTTCAAGGGTAGCCCCATGTAGAGTGCATTGCAATAGTCTATATGGGAATTGACTAGGGCATGAGTGACTGATCCAGGAAAGGGCATAACTGGCGCACAACACGAAGTTGAGCAAAGGCCGCCCTGGCCATGACTGCCACTGTGGTCACGACTATGGCCTTACAATGAATGTTTCATTAAATGGAAGTTCCATCAAGGTTAAGGGCACTTACTTCCAAGTATATAGGATTTAGTTGATTAGATTTTTGTATTTTTTTTAACCTGAAAGATACAAGTGGCCTGCAAAACAGTCACACCCAACGTAACAGACCTGGAGTGCCAGTATCTTTAATATTCCAATACCTATTAATCCCACCCACATGGACAATGGACAAAGAAGTAAGGAGTTATGGTGCACCATCATCTGCTTGTCATGAATGTTTGGAAATGCCTAGGTGTAGCCTAAATGAGCAACCAAGAGAGAGTTTCATTCAGCTTTCTACAGGAATGGGAACAAAGTAGTTCGAAGATTTTTCTTAACTTGATCGAGTCTTATGAAGTACAAGTCAGACAATGAGTCAGGTTTATGGACAAGGCACAAGTTTATTTAGATTGTTTGTTACCTTCAGTGATTGCATATTGTATGCTGTCTTGACTTTGGTTGGGTTCATAGGCCACAAACAAAAGCAAACCACAGTTTAGCCTAGCATAACACATGAGCTCACACTTCAAGCAGGTTAAACATTAAAGCAAACAATACAACTTTTCTCAGAATAGTCTATAACGTGAAGCCCACAGCAATAAACAAACTATGTGAGCTGAATCTTCTTGCTCTTAAATTAGCGTCTCTGGCATTCAGTCTGAAAGTTATAGTTTTTTGTTTTAATTGTTGTAATTCAATAGCTCTTTTCATTGTGAAGACACTGAGAGAAAAATCTTGTACCTACTTTCAGAGCATAATTTGCACCTTTCATGTTCAAATATAACACAATCACCATATTCATTTTCAAAGGGGGTAAAGAAACACAAAATAAACACCATTCTCTGTTTTAAATTCAAAAAAATGGCTTAAGTACCACACCCATTTTCAGATAAATTTCCATTATAAACCACAATTCAACCCACAAAAGTTTTCAGTGAGGCCAGTACAGCTGTAAAAAAACAAACATATTTTGATTTAATTTTTAAAATCAGAATCAATATTGATATCTATGTACAGTGTATCATTTCATATTTTAAGTTTCAAGAATGGTTTAACCACTGGACCTACAGTATGTTGGAAATGGGAAAGGATATAGTCTAAGTACTAAAATGACATCTACTAGAATACTGTTTTTCAATAGTTATCTTAATTTATGATATGTCATTATTTGGATATCTCTTGCTCCCATTATTAGGGTTTAATTTTAGTGATAAGAAGGGAAATCATTAACAGTCAAATTGAAACAGCCTTTGCTTACCCATGTGGCTATATTCTGAAGCCTAGAATTACCACCCTACAGGAGATACTATGATGAAAACTATGAATTTACCCAAGAAGGGCAGATATCTGGATATATCTCCACACTGTTGGTGAGATGGTATGTCTCTGGAGGGACTGGACCTTGATGAGACTGTTTTGCAATGGCTCTAGTGCTTCCTGTTTAACTGTCTCCAGAAGAGGTAGGGAACTTACTGTTTGAGACCTGGGCCATCGATCTACAGTACGGTGACTCACAGGATTCCATCTACTTCTCGTGATCTTCAACAGCTGCCTGAAACAATGGGGCAGCATGAAAGGCTATGTCATCTGCTAAACTACATGAAGCCTGGCATGGTATCTATTCCATGGCCAGGGGAAGAGAGGGAGGGAGGGAGAGAAGAGAGAACTGGAAAAGATGACAACCCTGAGAATGTCAATCTAACCAATTAGAAGCCTGCTAGATAATGTCGAAGAGGACATAAAGGACTCAGACAGGGGAATGCCTGCACTAACTTTGACTACGTCCATTATTCTTACTGGCCAAAAGGATGAGAAGGTGTAACAAGGCAATGCATGCAGAAGAAAACAACCTATAGCCTTAAACAGTGAGTAAGCCTGATAATGGATTGGATGAGGAAGAAAAAAGACAAGAGGGAGGTTATTCTTGGCAAAGAGGAACCTCAGGAATAGATTCACCCTATTTTGGAGGGGTCTGCTATCTTCCCACTACAACAGCAGGTCCTCAGTCTGGGAGCACTCATTGACCTCAGGTGTCACTAAATTCACAGATAGTGGCTCTGGTGAGGAGCACCTTTGCACAGTTATGCCTAATGCACCACCTGTGACCCTTTCTGAGCTAGTTGGATTTGACAATGCTTATTCACCCCTTGGTTACATCCCACCTAGACTACTGCCTCACATCCTATGTGGGATTATTCTGAAAGGGTCCAGAAGCTGCAAGTGGTATAAAATGCAGCATCTGGGTTGCTAACACGTGCAAAATACAAAATTCACCTGCTCCAGTACTGAAAGATCTGCATTGTTTGTCAGTTGCTTACCAGAATCAATTTAAAGGTGTTGATATTAACCTTTAGGGATTTAAATGGTATAGGGGCTGATGATCAGAGGGACATCCTTTCATATTATGAACAAGTTCTGCCCTGAAGACTTGCAGGAAAGATCCTTCTGAAGATGTCCTCTCTATAAGAAGCTTGTCTTTCTTGCAAGCAGTGAGGGTCTTCTTCTGCATGACTTGCAGATTATGGAATTAACTCCTTCTGGAGCTGCACTTGGGTCCATGCTTTTAGAATAGTAATAATAATAATAATAATTAGTAATAAATAATAATAAAAACCATGGAAAGTTGCATTTCTTTCACCAGGCATTTCATTGTTAATTGATTTCAGTATTAAAGTTACGCATTTTGCTTTTTAAAGTTTGCTAGCCACTTGAGTGCTTTATTGAGTGATAAGGCAGGATACTGAATGAATGAATGAATGAATGAGAGGCACATTAAAATGACATGCCAAGATGGAACGGATTAATGAGCATGGCAATTTTATGTTTAAAATATGGACTCAGTCTTCTATACTATGCTTTTTTTACTGGCAAATAATGAAATGGAATCAGTTCTTGGACTTTGAAACAAAAGGAGAAGAAACTCAGAGATTTCCAGGAGCTGGCAATAAAACAAGGGAAATTGATTCAGTCCTTCCAGGAACAGGCAGTTATGCTAAAGGAACACATTGAAATCGATAGTTTCAGGCTGTTCTGTGGCTGTTCCCAGTTGACTTCATCTCTTTGTACCTCACAGAAGTACAAAGCCCAGATAAAAGGGAGTGACTGTAACATCAATTTAGAAGCCTTTCCCCACTGCTGAGTTAAAATGGTAGCTTCTCATCCTTCCATTGGTAAAAAATTTATACCGAGATGCAGATTGATGTCCTTATTGCTGATATCTGTCCTCCGTCTATTGCCTCTGTTTGAAGTCACTGCAGTCAGCTCCAGACTCCAGACAATGGATGACAAAGTCTAACCAAATGTATATACCTTGAGGCTGCCTTGGACAGTGTTGGACTAAGGGGGACAAAATGCTACGTTAACAGCGGTGTGTATAAGGATGACTTAAGCCAGTCTCACTCCTGGGGCTAAGTGGAAGAAAGAGGCAGTCAGGGCCTGTTTGTGCCACGGTTAGGCATAAGTGGGGAAGGGCCCTACATCTACAATACAGAGATATTCTCTAAATCGACCAATCTGTAGTTTAAATGGTAACTGGTAGACCCCTCTCTCCCAGAACATAATTTAATCTTACCTGGCAACTGCTAGATATATATTTACTCAATAGATGCAATTCTGATCCAGATTAATGATCAACTGTCCGGGTCGTCCATAAGGAGTTCTAAGCAAACAAATATAAACAATTGGGGAATGTGAAGAAATATTGTACAGCTTCCACAAAGCAACCCAACTGCAGTTGATAACAAGACAGTATTATTAAATTTGGCTCCTGGTGGTATTTTTGTCAGGACATAATCTTCCTGCACTTTTATCCTTGACACAAAGGATGAGGTTAGGCTGAAAAGCCATCTGCATCCAGTTTATCTTATCTGTCTCATATTTGACTGCAGTGCCAATGCTGGTAACCAACAATAAGAAGTAATAAACCATCTCATGTATGAACAGAAGGGATTGTTATTAATGAGTAAAATCAAATGTTCATGAAAACAAATACTAGTGGGATTTTACAGGAACAGCAAATGAAAGATGGATGATCTCATGCTGAGCCGTGTTCTTTCGCTTGCCCCTGACTTAGTATTGGTTTCTAAGGTCTATGCCGGTTTCCAATCAGCAAACATACCCCAAAATCTTAGTCTTTTGCCAGCATTTTTCATGGGCTCAGATGTTGCTTGGTGGTCACTAACCTGTAATTTTCCTAGTTCTGCAAAATTCCTGCTCTGACCTGGTCTCCTTTAATCCCTTTCTATACATTTCCTATTGTGGACAATGTTTGATACTTATTTATAGCTCTGGAGATTTACACTTGATATGCTTGGCTGTTTTTTAATTCCTCTTTCAGAAGTACCTTCCATTTCATTTGTGCATCCATAAATTGGAGATGCTGTAGTGAATGGTGATACTGAAAGAAACAGAGATGAGTCAGGAGGGAAACATTCTGAATGCGTGAAATCCAAGAGAAGTGATTGCAGAGCTCTAAAGAAGGAGCCTCCAGCTGAATGAATGGAATTAAAAGTTAAAGTGATGAAATGGTTTTGGATGAAAATGAAGTAAAGAAATGCTGGAAGGAGTTATTTATTTATCTGTTTGATTCATCGCTGCCTCAGTTAGAGATCTATATGGGAACGATAGTGAAGGGCTGAAGAGCAGAATTGAAGCAAATTCTATAAAGGTTACTGTCCAAGGGGAAAAAAATAACAAGCAAATACTGTGAGGAAGAAAAATGATAAAGCTGCTGGTGGGGATGGTATAATGGGAGAAACGTTATAGAAGCGATTTGCCGATAGAGTGTTGTGCAACTTGTTTAATGTGTGGGGAAAATGTCTGCATATGTGCCTGACAAATGGAAAGATGCTGTTATTGTTCCCCTAAAACTAACAGAAAGATAGCAATAATGGAAGCTAAAACTACAGAAGGGGATAGAGTACTTAAGATGTGTGTGCGTTGTAAAACAAGAAGTGGGATCAAGAAGAAATGGGTGCTCAGTGAAGGTGGATTTGATATACTATAATAGTGAATGTCCAGTATGAAGGAAATACATTGTGGTGGTGTTGTCAGACAGACAGACTGCATCCATTCCTAAGCATAGTAATACCAAAATGTACGCAGTGACATCACAATGGAAGTTGTGTTGCAATACTGCACGCAAGTACATGGCAGGCAAAGCTAGCATCACAACATCACAAAGCAAATTTCATCACCTGCTATATAAGATGACCTTGCTGGAGATAAACAAGCTCTGTTACCAAAGCAACAAGGGGGGGAAACATATCTTAAATCCACAATGGACAGAAAATATGTGGAGCCTCAGAGAGACACCCCACTGAAACCAGTAGAGTTTCAGAAGGAGCTCGGGGTAGTTCCGGGAAGTCTGCTGCACGGTCTGACTGAGGCCTTGGTGGCCATGTGGAATGAGAAATTGGCCATGGCCTTGGATCGGATTGCACCTGAGCAGCTTCTCCATGCCCATGGCTCTCGAGGCTCCCCGTGGTTTATGGAGGAGTTGAGGAGGCTTAAGAGGGCTAAGAGATGCCTGGAGCACCGCTGGCAGAAGACAGGAAACGAAGATGATTGAACACGAGCTATAACCACTATTAGAGCCTACCTTGTGGTGGTAAGGGCAGCAAAATGTGGTTATTTCTCCGCTTTTATTGTGTCTGCAGATTGCTACCCAGCGGCCCTATCTCGGATGACCCGGTCCCTCCTTGGAGGGACTAATACCGGGTTTCACCTGCAGGGTTGCTGTGAGGAATATACTGTGCATCTGGCGGATAAAGTCACTTGCATTCGCTCCACATTGGACTCCAGCTTTAAGGCAGTGCCAGTGGAGACTATGGTGGCTAAGTCTGGCATGGTTATCTGGGAGGAGTTTGATCCGGTTGCACCTGAGGAAGTAGACAGGGCACTTGCAGCTGCTAGTTCAGCCACTTCTGTATTAGATCCGTGCCCCTCCTGGTTGGTCAAGGCTGCCTGGGAGGAAGCACGTGATTGGGTCTGGGTAGTAGTTAATAATTCCTTGAGAGAAGGGATGGTGACATCGGCTCTTAAGGAGGCGGTAGTGTGTCCTCTCCTCAAGGGGCCATTGCTCGACCCAACTAGCCTGGATAGTTTTTGGGCAGTCTCCAACCTCCCCTTTTTAGGGAAGGTTGTGGAGAGAGTAGTCACGTGGCAGTTGCAGAGGACCCTGGATGAAACAGATTATCTGGACCCTTTTCAGTAAGGGTTCAGGTCAGGTTACCAGACAGAGACAGCATTGATTGCACTCTGGCAGGAGCGCAATGGGGGCAGTGCGACCATCCTTGCTCTTCTTGACCTCTCAGTGGCCTTCAATACCATTGATCATGGTAGTCTTCTGGACTGGCTTTGGGAACTTGGGGTAGGTGGCACAGTGTTGTGCTGGTTCTCCTCCTTCCTCCAGGGTCAGTTCCAGTCAGTGTTGATGGGGGGCAGAGGTCCCGCCGATGTCCCCTACTTTGTGGGGTGCCTCAGGGTTTGGTTCTTTCCCCTCTTCTATTTAATATCTACACGAGGCTGCTGTGGGAGGTGATCTGATGGTTGGGGTGAGATATCATCAATATGCTGATGATACCCAGCTTTATATCTCTACCCCTGGCTGCCTGAGTGATGTTGTGGGTGTCCTTGTTAGCAGATTGCTAGGAAAGCCTTTGGCCCAGGAGAGATCAGAAAAGTCACACACCAGGCATTTCTATAAAAAAAAAATTATTTACAGAAAGCAAACATATTTAAAAGCTTCTGCATTCTTACAGGCTCTCAGTGAGAGCTGCTTAACTCTCTACATGCCTACACAGAAGGGAAACTGAAACTAAAACAAGTCCAGGCAAGTTCTTCTCCCCAGGTGCAAAAATTAACATCCGAAAAGAGGGCAATTAAATTCAACCTCTTCACCCGGCCAAAATGATTAGTTACCATAGTAAACTTAATCTGTAGTAGAAAACATATTAACAGTCCTGTCCAAGTGCCTGGAGGCTGTAAGGGCCTGGATGGGGTGCAATGGGCTTCAACTCAACCCAAGCAGGACTGAGTGGCTTTGGGTTTGTGGGCCTCCCAGTGACAAGGTTTTTCCAACATTGGTCCTGGATGGGGTGGCACTGCCCCAGACAGATCCAGTGCGCAATTTGGGGGTCCTCATAGACTCATGGCTCCTTCTGGAAGAGCAGGTGGCAGTCGTGGCTAGGAGGGGCTTTGCACACCTTCGGGTTGTGCGCCTGTTGCGCCCATTCCTGGAGCAAGAGGCTCTGCTCACAGTCACTCATGCCCTTATGACCTCCCATGTGGATTACTGCAATGCTTTCTAGATGGGGCTGCCCTTGAAGAGCATTTGGAAGCTTCAGCTGGTACAGAATGAGGCTGCATGGGTGGTAAATGGAGTCAGATATTTGACACATATAACACCACTGCTAGGTGAGCTGCATTGGCTGCCAGTGTGCTTCCAGGTGCAATTCAAGGTGCTGGTTGTCACCTTTAAAGCCCTTCATGGCTTGGGACCAGGTTACCTAAGGGACCGTCTTCTCCCAGTTGTTTCTTCCCATCCAGTTTGATCTAGTGGGCTGGGTATGGTGTAAGCCACTCTGAGTCACTTGCTGAGAAGGGCTGCTATACAAATTGAATAAATAAAATAAAATAAATAAAGTACAATAAAGGTAACGTACTGCAGAGAAAAAAGCCTATTTGTTGAAATGGGTGATTGAATTTTTAAAAATGTATTTATGGGGCATGAATTGCTATTAATTACTGATCACCAACCTCTTGTATAGTTACAAAAGAAAAAATTAAAAAAAAGAAAAGAAAAAGAAAAAAAGAAACACCTGTAAGAAATAAATGTGATGACATTTAACTCCTAAAACTTATAGGTTCAAAGTATAGCACCAATTTGGAAAACACCATCAGGTGGTAGATTGTCTGTCCAGATGGGGCAGACAATGAGAGTGCTACAGGCTTAAAAAACTGAGGTATGGAAACCATTGTGAAGGCTTTGTTTGGTCTAGTGGTCAAGGTGCTAGGCTAGAAACCGGGAGACTGAGTTCTAGTCCTGCCTGAGGCAGGAAAGCCGGCTGGGTGACCCTGGGCCAGTCCCTCTCTCTCAGCCCAACTCACCTCACAAGGTTGTTGTTGTAGGGAAAATAGGTTTCTAAAAAAAAAAAGAAGGGGGTATGTGGCAAGGTGAGCTGCTATAGTTGAGGACATAGATCTTAATTACAGCATTGTACATGCCAAGGCTAAATATTTTTTTCTGGGAGGTCCAACAGCTGAGTGCAAGGCCCCAGGCATGTAGGCAAGTTGGGGGGAAAAAGCCTAAACTCCCTGGAAGCACCTACAAGCTGGCTTTAAACTTTGGAAAGATACATAAGAATAGAGGTAGGGAGCTGGGATGAGTGGGAAGAGGAGGGAGGAAATCCCTCAGGTTCTGCAGGAGACGCTGCAGTGAGAGAGGTGACTCGACCAGAAATGATCGAGAAGCAGCACCAACCGGAGATGGGGGGACCCCAGACAATTCATGGCTGAAGAGCAAGGAGGAATCAGGGGATGCCTGCTGCAGATTGAAGCCAAAACTCAATGTTTCATTATTCTCTTTGGCATTGGACAGTTTCAGAGCCCTGGGTGGGATGGGGAAGACTGCTTGGCTGTACTTACTGCCTTGTACCTCAGTGCTGCAGCTGGATGCCCACATCTGCCTAAGCCCCCAAATATGGAGAGGGATACGTGGCTGGCCATGGCGAAAAGCACCTGAATTGTTCTTTCTCTTTCATTGTTTTTCAGATGGGAAGGGCTTTTCATTTCTGGCATGACAATAAGTGGATGAGACTTGCTGGGTGGCAGGGATCCATTGGCCAGTAAGATTTGGCTCAACTATGACATTACAAAACCATGAAGCCAATCAGAATAGGCTGTGAGATGATGTCACAAGAACATTCAGCATATACGGTAGATTATACTCTTTCCATTCTGAATGAGCAGAGTTATTTGCTTTGTCTTGCACCTCCCACAAAACAAAAAAAGGGGCCAATAATTTGGATAGAAGCCAGTAACCACAACCCCCTTCTATACAATTGCCATAGTTGTGTCTATGAAGTCACCAAAAATTGAATTTGACTAAAAACAGCTTTTATCTTTTTATTCCTGTTTGGGCTTCGTGTTCTTTCATTGCCCCCCAAAGAATCAACCCTATTTTCACACAATAATTTTGCCAGTGTAACAACTTTGGGTAGATGGTAAAGATTTTGCATGGGATTTAATAGGTATAATTAATGAAATTAAGTGTTATGATAAAGAAATACCAGTTGCCTCACTAATGTAAGAACTGAAGATAGATGAAAAAAATCCCTGTGCCAATTCACACATGCACTTTCAAGGAAGCCTTTATCGTGTGCTTCATTACATGTGTTGATCCAGCTCTTCTCTAGAAGTATTTCTACAATGACCATTAAAAGAAGAAACAGATGTATACAAAATTAAAACCTAAAACCTCTCTCCTCAACAGCCTGGTAGTTATAAATAGACATTTTGAGGTGTCATTCCAGC
This sequence comes from Candoia aspera, assembly GCF_035149785.1. Taxonomy (NCBI): domain Eukaryota; kingdom Metazoa; phylum Chordata; class Lepidosauria; order Squamata; family Candoiidae; genus Candoia; species Candoia aspera. The sequence continues at coordinate 152,064,141 of NC_086153.1, forward strand.
AGATCTATTGACTTGTACTACTGGGAGTGGGAAGGAACTATTTTCTGTCCTGTTTTGGTCCACCTTCCAATTATGATAGACATTGTGTTTATGGTGACCATATTTTCTTGGAAAAAATAAACGTCAAACCTGAAAAAGGGACAAATCTGAAAGAGGTTCATAAGAATAAAAAAAAATAATTGTTTATGTCTGTAACTTTGCTTTACAAAGGAAAATTCAGGAGCAAAACCAAGAAAAATGTTACAAAAACACATATTCTAATAAGCATATCTAAAATCAAACAGTATATGTAAATGTATTTAAAAAGACAATTCAATTTCCATATTTTTCACATAAATGTGAAAGACTGTGGATTACGTGGTACCATTTGCATGGTAAAAATGACCAAAATAAAGGGCAAAGGTGAGTTTTTGAAAAATAAATCTAAAGGACAGCCTTCTGAAATAAAGGACTGTCCTTTATAATAAAGGATGTATGGTCACTACAGTTATGATATGATGGCCAGTAAAGTCACCACAGCTCATTTAAGCCTCTCAATCTTGCTGCCATTCTTGGTCATCCTACACAACAACTCTTTCTTCACCACAACTGCAATACCATCTCTTGAGATGATTTTGTTGTGAATTCTTCATGACTGAGGGAGTAAGCATCTAATTGATATTGCTAAAAGAGCAAGCTAATTATAACATCTCATATGGACTGGCCAGTTCTCCTCATTTAGGTTTCATTTACATCAATAGAACAGTTAGTCACATAGTTTTCATTAGGACTGCGTGTTAGCCATACTTGGAATTCCAGAAAGACTAAGTTTTCCAAAGAATTCGTGCCTTGATTAAATTTCAATTTATCATTCTATGTAAATAGATTAATTCATTTATATTTGGGGCTACCTCTGGCTAGTAAATAATCTTCATTGTTTATGTAAATATACAGATCAGATACTCCAGAAGTAAGAAATGCCACACTGACACCTGAACTTTAATGCTCCTTTGGACATAGTTTCATTATTTCTTGCTGAATGAAGAGTTAAATTTATCTGGTGAACTGCTGGCATCCAAAATAATTAAGCATCATTTCAAGGCATACAATCTGCCTTTCCCCATGCAAATACTTTATATTAGATATGTCTGTCTCTTTTCAATGTCCTCCATATATAAAAGAGAAAGAAGGTTCTTGAGTTCTTCAGGAGACTCATTAAAATGAAACCGGAGCGTAAGTTTCCTATTTTTACAGGTGGCTTTTTTTTTCAGGTTTAGTTGGTTCATGATGTTTTACTTATTTCAAGGACTCCCCCCCCGCCCCCTATTCTTCCCACAATTCTGCATCCAAGAGGAAGAGAGAAAAAGTAGTTTGCTGGGGAAGAGGCAAGAAAAAGCTACAGCTATCAACAAACATCATTTTGTTAAATAATAAATTAGCATTAATACAATTATTGGCAGTATCACAATGATAGAACATCAGAAGGTAAATGAAGACCAGCTGGACCCAGCTGAGGTATGAGGTTCTGCAGCTGCAATCAGGATCATTTTGCTACCTATAGATGTGGGGAGGGGGGGAATGTTGCCTATTCTAGCCAAAAATCAGAAGGCGTCTGGTAGCACTTTTTCTGATCAACAGATCTTATTAAGAGGCATACATTTTCATGAGCTACAGCCCACATCTTCAGCTACAGTGGAGTAGCTCCACTGATGTAGGATTTAAACTGGGATGAGATAGGAGGGAGGACAGAAAAATAAAGAAAGGGCTGGTTACGCAGGTTTCATGTACCTTATCAATTCACAGTTGTATTGTGTGAAAAACCTATTTTCACACAGTTGTATTGTGTGAAAAACCTGAAACTTTCTGAGGTATGTGAGTTCACCCATTTCTCACTCAGCTGTGCTGTGAAGCTCCCATTTCTGCAGGTCTACCACAGACAGTCCTGGGAGGCTGAAACACTCTGATACTACTTCGCTCTTGTTTGGAGTCCTGATGTCAAACTTGTCTCCCTTAATTCTTTTGTCCAAAGTGTGTCTGGTTTGTCCTACATAAAATTTAAGAGTGGCATTGCTGGCAGATAAGGGCATACACCACATCTGATGACTGAAACAAGAATAAAGTAATACTTGTATCTGTTTCACATGTAACCTGCATCTACATAACTAAACTTCCTTCTCCTCCTTCTCACCCATCCCAGTTTAAATCCTACATCAGTCTAGTCCAGAGTTTCTCAACCAGGGTTCCATGGAACCCTGGGGTTCCACAAGAGGTCACTAGCGGTTCCTTGGGAGATCATGATTTATTTAAAAAATTATTTCAAATCGGTCAACTTCACATTAAAGAGGTCAGTTTCATTCTTTATTTTCCGTTTAAGAACACTGTTAGTGCACATATACAGGCCTACACATGAAATGAATATAATAATTTTGTAACTTCTGGCCTATATTTGGGCCTGAATGTGCAGGGGTTCCCCGAAGCCTGAAAAATATTCCAAGGGTTCCTCCAGGGTCAAAAGGTTGAGAAAGGCTGTTTTAGTCACTGTGCATCCAGAGAAGTGAGCTGCAGCTCACAGAAGCTTGTACCTTTTAATAACAATTGTTGGAAAAGGTGCTACCAGACTCTTGATTTTTTTCCCACCATAGGCTAACATGGCTCTTCTCCTTCAATAGTACAAGCCAAAGTAGTCTAACATCTAGAAAGAAGATCTCCTATCTGTTAAACATCATAAAAGATAACCATTTGCCAGCCGTTCATGATACCCTAAGGCAGGTACCTATTGGTAGGGCTCACCTGTTAACAGCATAAGCAGTTTTATGGTCTTGGTCCACAAGCTGAGCATTCACCAGCACAAGGCTCTTCCATCAAACCCTGCCTTTCTGGGAGAAGAGTTTATTGATTTTGCAACTTCTTCCTGAGAAACGGGTAGGTGGCTAGACTAATCAAAGAGCTATTAGTCCAAGTCACATTTGCCTTGATCAATCCAACTTACACTTGCATTGCAGTTTTGCAAAAAAGGTGGGGAGCAAGAAAGCTCCAAAGCTAGAGTGAAATCTTCCTTCTCATTGTGCAAAGCCATATTCCATATTTACTTGAGCTGCATGCTTGCAGCTGCTCTGGTCTTCCCATTCCACCCCCCACCCCCCAATGCCCCAAATAAAACCCCATGGAGAACTGCATGTTCCTTCTATGTCCAAGACAACAGAACTGAGAAAATCTAGTTTCGGGCTGTAAACAACCACAAGAACTTTATGCATTTGACTGCAGGTTGCCTCCACTTTGCAGCTAGCACTAGTAGTAGCTCTGGAGTTCTGGCCAGGATCTTTCCCAGGTGCAATAGACTTCTGTATCTCCAGCTATGGGTCCTACCTAATGGATCCTATCTAACACCTCTAATTATGGATCCTATCTAACACCAAATAGAAGACTCAACCATGAACCATGAATTTAAAGCAGCTGTTGAAGCGGGTACCAGTGATTCTGATTTTATTTTCATTTAAAACCACCAACAATTATGTTATTTGAAAGATCCTCCTCCAAATTATTTGTCCAGACACAATATAGCAACTCAAGCAACACCCAAGAAATTTGCGGTAGGGCTTCACATACTGCATGACTACCACTGCTATAATTATAACTATTCTGTGTAGGTGTTAGTGATTCTAAATGACTAGCTAACCATATGCTTTCTATTTATAAAAACGTGTCAACACTTTTTAAGGTAATTTGATTGAATTACTATAAATCAAGTGATGAAAAATCAACCTCGATTCCACCTGAAATGGCAAGCCAAGTCCTATGCAAACTCTGGTTAAAATTATTAATCGAAGTGTTTAAAAAATGCCTGGTTTTTACTTTTTTACCAGCACAAACTAGCATTCAAATTTTCAGCATAAAATGGTTTTATCTAAGCAAATTGGCATGGGGGAGTTATATATATCTAGATCAATCATTAGGCCACATCAGAGTAGCGCATCCGATTGTTAATTAATGTAAAATTGGCCATTGCTATTTTAATTGCTTAAAATTTTCTAGTTTTTAATCATCTAGCATGTTGCCTCATCTTTAATGTGGTGGAGCTGATTCCTCCTGAGATTTCAGGAGAACAAATTGTCAATGAACTACAGCAAGACAGTTCTTTTACCCTATATGTGATATTAAAGCAATCCACTTATAACTGAGCAAGCTTTCAGTAGCATTTTCCACATGACCTTCAGGACATCAATACAAAATGGAAAATGAAATGGGAAACCATAAAAAATCCTCAATAGAGTCAGTGATGAGTTGGGCGGTCACAGGAATCTAAATAATGAATACCTTGATCTCTTCAGCAATTGAACCATAGTGTTCATAGGTGATATTCAAAGCTGGCTATGTTTCCAATATTGGAAATGTTGCCAGAGGCTTATCCAATTGACCTTTATGGATATAGGCCAACATACCACACATAAAGTAAAAACAAAAAATTCTTAACTCAGGAAGCATAAGATGCTCCTGTCATTATCACTGTGCATTCAAATGCAGCACAAGGGATACTTTTACTTGGGCATAAATTTTCAACATGCAGATGATTTTAAACTAGGGATTTACAGTTCAGTGCAAGATACAATCCCATGTGAGAACCAAACCATGACTGTGACCTCTGCAGAAAGGTTTGAATCCACTAAATTTCAACAGTTCTAAAATTAAAAAAAAAAATCTGGCTATTCCTAAACCTACTGTCAACATAGTCACTGTTGATTAAAATGAGGATTTTCCTGAAATATTTCAATTTCAATTCATTTCTTAAGGCTGATTGAGGGCTAATATTAGATAAGAAGTTTAGGTGATGGTAAATAATTTTTTGCTACTATAGTCTTACATATGTTTATCTCTGTTTAATGCTAGCCTTTCTCCCCTTCACAGGCATGACCATGAAAAAGAGAATGCAAATATTTGATTCTGTTTTCAGCTGACCTTAGGGAGGAACCAAAGGCATCTCAAGAGGCGGTTTCTGCAAACAATCCCCTCTGTATTTGCCCACTCTTGGACTTTGCACCCCAATGCAGTGAACCTCCTAGGGTCTGGGCACTGACTGAATCTCATGGTCAGAGTTTGAGGCTGATTCCCCAGTGCTGGAAAGGGCATCCCAGCATTATGCCTACAGATGGCCTGGGGCTCTGCCTCTTCCTGAGTGGGGAGAGGGCTCTCCAGAGGACCGAGGACACGTTCTTTTAACAATCATGTCTGAACTTACCTTCTTCCACTAAACTGTGCTATTTCTTATGAAGGCCATCTAAGCCATTAGGCCCTACCTCTTGTGGCAGATAATCCTATATATTAATGGTGCAATAGGTAAAGAATGTATTTTCCTTTTTTCCCCTAAATCTACTGCCAATACTGTCTATCTCCTCAGCTCTGGAAAACTTTAATGCTGCTCTTGATTTTTCAGTGTTGCAGTCCAAACTCAGAGTTTATAGGAGCTCTTTAAGTGCCACTGTTTGAGGTTCTCAGTCAGGCCTTAAGCTGGGCAACTGTTTGTATGCAGGTTCCTGGCCTTCCATGTAGACTGACATTAGCTAGCTGGGCATTTTGTCCTGAAGCTCCTGCTTGGAACACCTGATTGACCAGGATCTTATTTCAGTGGCATGAAACTTCTGTCCTATGTCATGGCCTGAAGGTCCTCTAGATCCCTGGGGATTCAACAATCTGCTTGAAGTTTCTGCTTTCCCTGCTCATCCTCCAGGCAGATTGCTAGTTTAATACACATTTGAAAGTACTGTGTCTTTTATCTCAGAGTTCCATAAAATCTGTTATCTGAACAATACATTTTCAGTGCTACCTTCTTGGGCACTAAATAAAAAATGATGCTATGAATATCACTGAACTGCCATAGCATTCTTCTCTGTAAAATTTTCTGGAGTCCTTGCCAGAAGCCAGCTGAATTGCCAGGAAACATAATGCAAAGAATGTTTTTTAAGCTTCATTTCCTTCAGTTAATCTCAGAGGCAGCGCCATTTGTGAGGATGGAAATCCAGGAAGTGTAAATATGCATCCTTGCTTTATGCGGGACATGCTTTATTGCAGTAATCCTGTCTAAATTTTCTTAAAAATTGGGAACCTATAGACCACATAAGTAAGCAGCCTGAAAGCTGTTTTATTTTCTTTAAAGAAGAGCTTGTGTAGCAAATGGCAGGAAGCCATGAACCACAAAAATAAAACCATTCTAACCCTAGTGCTAAGTAAGGAAAACAAAGATGTCTCAGCAATTAGCAGTATTATATATGTTAGTCCTAAGTAACAACAGATGTTCCAACTGGAGCCCAGCACATTCTTTGCAATCCTTCAGAAACCAAAAGCCTCTTGACATTGCTATACATTACAATGATCTAGGGCTTTGCAATTCTTTGCAGTGTCTTTGGAGCTGTGAGTACTTTGTGTGTATCAGGGAGCTTTTACCTGCATCGACATCAGCCCACCACAAACTTCTGCTGACTTAACAGACGAGTGAGCATGCGCTGTAAAAACATGCACCAGCTGTGAGTCAGGAGCAAGTGCGCAAAGCTATCTGGCAAAACGCTCATGAAATATTTGGAAGGTGGGCTAATTACAATCCATTATGTAAACCATTCCAGAGTTATTGTTAGAGAAAAAAAGCATCAACAGCTCTCAAGGTCTGGTGTTTTATGATTTGCTTTGCCATGGTTTGAGAAAGTCCTTCAGTCTTGCTACATTGATTAAAATTCAAGCCACAAAAGTCTTTACAGGGTTTCTCCACATTATTTCCATGCTTGTTTTTTGGGACTTTACGTGGGCTGCATATTACTAATCGGCAAGAAGTCAAAAAACATTTATGGCATTTTCTTACTATATACATGGTGCAGCTTTAAAGTAGGAGAACATGTGAAGATCATGGAACATTGCTCAATTTTGGATTATTGAATCAATATTTATATAATTTATCTCACCCATTCAGAGAAACAGGAAGTAGGACAATGACTGCTCAGGGTATAATTATGAAAACTGTGCCTGATAACTGAATGTTACAGTAGACTACATTCATGTTGTTCTCATCCATCATTTAAAGTACATTTCCAAAAGAATGATATGGTATGCTTTGTTTCCTTGAATCTAGAATAACCGAATGCAACAAATGAATGGAAACTATATCAGTAACCCAAAAAAGGTAATAAGGTATCTACACAGATAATGTTAATTGTGAAATCACACTAAGTCTTCTACTGGTCGTTTATATACTCAAATAACTGGATACTTTTGACTACAAATCATGGCAATGTGTGGGAATAAGAGAGGTGGGAAATATATGAAACTTGAGTCTTCAGGTAAATCACTTTACAAATGTGCTAATGAGGCATTGACAGATTCATCGTGTGTCCCACCGTCCAACTTAAATTCACAAGTGTTAGTTTTCTTTGATTTTTTTGTAGATGCTTTGTTCTGTGTCATCATCATACACATTTCTAAAGCATCTTGTCAAACTATTGCATTAACTTCAGTATCATTGGTTTTATCTTTCAAAGATGAAGAGCCTCGTGTGGCGCAGAGTGGTAGGTGGCAGCAGTATTGCAACCGAAACTCTCCCCACGACCCGAGTTTGATCCCAGCGGAAGCTGGAGTCTCTCTTGGGTAGCTGGCTCAGGTCGACTCAGCCTTCTGTCCTTCCGAGGTCGGTAAAATGAGGACCTGGCTCGCTGGGGGAAAGGTAATTATGACTGGGAAAGGCAATGGCAAACCAGCTGGCTCTATAGTCTGCCAAGAAAAACATTGCAAAAGCAGCGTCCCCCAAAGACTCAGAAAGTGACTCAGGGACCTTTCTTCTTCTTCTTCTCCACCTCCTCCTCCTCCTCTTCTAAGATGAAGGTGTCTTAAAGGTAATAAGAATCTCAGCACAATATCTGAAATTTAAAGTTGTGCTCTGATGCCAACTTACTTGATAAAGTGCCGTTGGGTTCAGTGGATCTTATTTATGAATAAATGCGTAAGTTCTTGAGGGAAAACATTTTGGCCCCCACTATGCTTTGAACAAGCAATCTTAACAAAATTAAACACCCACCCACAAGAAATTGGTATTTTAAAGCCAACTAAATGAATATTTCCATGTGGTTTTGCCGTCAGTATAATTGTGGCCTGACATTTTCTCTAAATCCCAGTTTTGATTAAAGTTATAAGAATCTGGCCTATGTCAGATAGTCACTGTTTTGCTGGAATCAAGCCCCATGACAAAAGGTTCTGACATTCTTGAGTTAAGATACTGAAAGATGATGAACTTTAGTCAGCAACTGATTTATAATTGTAGTCCCAAAGCTTCAGGGATGAAACTATAGTCTTTGATGGTAGTTCTCAAGGAGAGAAATTTTTGTTAATTTTTCTCAATGAATGTGGTTTCCAGGGATAAAGATCAAAGTGATGACAGTGGCCAGAACTACAGCTAATGCGGAGTGCAGCTGGTACAACCTGCAATTATACACTACAGTTAGACCGAAGTCTAGACGAGAAGCCAGTCCCTGGCCAGCTGCAGCTCACATTGATAGCAATGCGGCAAGACGGAACGTTGCTGCGGTGGAGAGAACAGAAAGAGACAACTACCAGTTGGAAGGAGAAGGGAGACTGGATTAGACTGATAGTAAGCAGCAGGTTCAAAAATAGCCATCCTTGTGACTGGAAATAGTTAATATTTAATGTAAGAGTGGCTTACCTGTCTTATACAATGGGATTAGTATATGCTGTTAATTGGGGAGAGGAAGGGGGGTGGTTATCCATGCAGATGGCACTTCTCTTATTTTCTGTGGAAAAATGGAATCAGAACACAGCCCAGTACCTGTCTTTGGTTCAGTGGATGACAGCATCAGTATAGTGGGCAATATTTTTGAACCAGCAGATAATTTAGGATTTTGAGAGCGCGATGTGAGCGGTTTCACAAAATGGCTGTTGGAGTGATTTGCCAGTGATTTGCCAATCACAGAATAAAAACACATTTCCCAACTAATGGGTCTGCCCCAAAGTTTCTCCTTCTATTTACCTTTGCCTTTTCCCCCCCTCTGAGCAAATGCGTACCTTTCCAAACAAAGCATCGGCTGCAGCCGCTCACTTCTGATTTTTTCCAACCCAATGGAATGTTGGAAGGAAATTATGTAAAAGGGCTCTGGAATCTCTTTGTCCATCTTTCTGTCTGTCGCAAGATAACATTTTGAAAACAAAACAGGGTGGGGACCAAATTTGGTGTGGCAGGAGAAGTAAGCAAAAGGAAGATCCAGTCTGAAAATGAGATGGATCTGGCCAGGGCTTGTGGGGGGAAAAATGTAAAAAAAAAAAATCACTCTAGAAGAGGGGCCATTGGGCAGTGGCTCAGAAGGCTATCAACTCATCTATTCTAGGCTCCTTCTCTCCTTATCATACGATCCAGAGCACAGCATATACAGCCCATACCACTAGAAACTGAGGGTGAGGGCATGAGGATTCTGTGAAACAGCTCCTGTCTTCAGGTTTGATTCCAGATAATGCATGAAGTTTCTGCTCTACTTTATGGTACTTATATTGTATAATCCTACAAGGTCGCCTCTTAGCCCATGTTGTTTTAGTAAAACCATGTATGGAGAATCTGCATCACTTAAAGGCTGCTTAGTCCACCAGTAACCCTTGGAATATACAGTATTTGTTACCTGACGATAGTTCCTAACAGCTTGTTGATCAGGTGGTTCAAAGGGTGTTTTTTTACTGGAACACAGCAGCCAGAACTCAGTGCTGTGAAGCAGGATCATGGGAAGGGAGAGAGAAGCTGTGTGGCTATCTTGGGTGAGGTGAGCAAGAATGTGTACATAACTGTCCATGCACAAGCAGATGTGCTTCCAAATATTAGACAATCTGGTGCTCAAGGCTGAAAATGTCTACCCACAATCTACATGAGGCTACTGCATGAGGTCAAAGCAAGAGATATGAAGTAAAGTGTTATCTACATCTTGATGACATCCTTCTCTCCATGCCATCTGAGGTAGATAAGACTGTGTAAGTGTGGAACCTCTGCCTGAACTTAAAAAAAGGCTAAATGAGGGCCATTAAACAAGTTGAATCCTGATAAGACAAAGGCCCTGTGGGTAGCCAATTCCTAAATTCAAGAACTGGATGTGCAACTTATTCTACCTAAGATTGTGTTCCCTTCAAAAGCAGGTATCTAGCTGGAGTACTTTTGGATCCAGTGTTGTCTCCCAAGGCCCAGATTTACCTGTTGGATTACTCTAATCTTCACTTTCCCACAATAAATGTAGACATTGCCAAGAAGAATCTATAAAATAGTTGGCTGGATATTCTATCTGTATCTGCTAAGGCTCATTGGGTGCTTACTGTGCTCCAGAAACCAATTTGAAAATGGAAATCAGTCAGAGAATAAGGGCTGAGGATATTAGATAGTAAGAACATTGATGACAGACAAGGGAATAAATAGAGCAGATGGATGAGAACGCATGGGAGTAGCAGAGTGCACTTAAACCTTGTCATGAAGCTCAGAGAGTTTAGACCAACATAAACAGATTATGTGTCTTCTCTTCCATGTTCATGAAGGATATATTATAAAATAAAATTCTGACAGCCAAGAGTTGGGCTTCCTAAAAGGTCTCTGATTTATCCAACAGGCATAAAGAAAAAGTGTACAGCCCAGGTTTTGGGGAGTAAACCCAGCGAGGGAGCACGACAGCGAAGTCCCCTGCTTGTGTTGGTTCTGTTGTTTATTGTTAGGTTGGTCCTACTGTGAATCTAATTCTGAGGGCTAATACTCATGAACAGATTCAGAAGTGCTTCAAATCAGGTCTAAAATTTCTTTTTGTGAATTGGTTCCAGCTTTGTGAAACACTCAAACTAATGTCCCTTTAAATTGGAAACTGAATATACAGTAGATGTCCTAGGAAAGCAAGGTTTCATATACCCAGGCTTTGTTCCTCCCTGCTGATTCATCTATATGGCCATATGAGATTCAGTTGACCTTTATTTACCCATCAAGGATCTGGAAGATTATTAATATTCACATACCTCCTGGCATGCTGAGAGATTCCCTTAATTAACATTTGGAAAGCTCCTTTAGAAAGTGGGATGAAAGTTGCTCCTATACCTGAAAGTTATTAAGATTATCTCCTAGGCCTTTGCTAAATTAGGGCAGATGCAGATAGTCATTAAAACCATTAAGTGCTAAGCTCTGTATATTTTGTTCTCTTAGTAGCATCAGCATCTAGTGGATAAACCATTTCCATCCTTACAGGATTCAAGGTCTCCACGTTTGCCTTTTCCTGCTTACGGTGATTTGAAAACAGCCATATTTCCTCTCCCCCGATGTACAACATTAGAGCATCTTTTCTTTCTAATGATGGCACGCTTCACTCACTGCCTGCCGATATATTAAAAAACTTTATTGCATGTTTCAGATGTTCTTGTTTTTAGAAGTTGCTGCCACAAATCAGGGAGCGCATCTGCATCTAGATGTATCAAATTTTAAAGTATGTTTTTAAGTCCCTGACTAGTTGGCAAAAGAATCTGTACATTAAATTATCAATTTCCCCAGTGTTAAGTAAATCTGATAGAATGAGATAGAAGGTGAGTCCAGAATACATGTCTTTACCAGCTAGGTGAAATCTGTTTTGGAAACTGGATCTGTTAAACTGTTGTGGCATTTGGGGAGTGAGAGATCACAAAGCTAACATTTTGTGATGGTGTTTTTCCTAAGCTCTAAGAAGTTTAGAGATCTTTTCAGGGGATGGCTTAAAAGACAAGGAAAATCAACAGGTCTATATATTGCATGTAGCAATATGCAGACCACAATATTTGTCTAGCATTCTATCATATTTTCATTATTGCCCAACAGTGTATGTTTAAGCCAAAATCTGAAATATTGTACAGACTATGCTACCCAATTCTAGTTCCTGAGGAGCTGGGCCCTCAGGGATATTTTGTTTGTGTAATGACTGTTCAACTATGTAACCAGTTAAAACTGAACCTAAGGAATACATAGAGCTGGGTTATCTTATTTATTGAGGTGTGGTAGACTAACTGTTGCAATTAAAAAGTATTAATACTATAAGCTGCTTAAAGCAGCAGTTTTCATTATCTTGAAATTTCTTGGATATTTTGTCTCCTGTGGAGGTATTGGATTGCAAATTATTTAGAATCAAAATATTGCTAACACACCTAGCAAGAACCACATCCTGTATGGACAAAAATTTACTTAATGTGGTTCGACATCAATCTAAGTAACTTGCAAAGAGATATGTTTTGTTGGGTTTTTTTTACACACATTCACCTCGAAAAATGAACACAAAAAGGAGACCTAGGATTTTCAACCTACACTTTCTGGATCTATCTTCAATAATTTATGGAATTCACACAATGGAAGTGGGAACTCATTGGAATTAATTATTGTGGGGGACCAGCAGAAGCACAAGCCCACTTGACCCAAGGATGGGGAGGTGGGACCGAGGCACCCTGACCTCTTGAGGGAGAAGGGGTTTGTTGGAGTTGGGAGGTGGGACTTGTGGCTGAGGGGCAACTACCCACTTCAGAGGAAAAGCTGCAGAAGGGGCAATTAACTTCTGAAGTGAATAGGCTCAAGTTTCAAAGAACTTGGGCAGTCCCCCAGTGTTCTCAAAGCAAAGGAGCAGCTCTCACTTGTGAAAGGAACCAAAGACTCATACAGGACTGGAAGGGCCCATTTAGGCCCCCAAAGCTTACATCCCCTCTTGTGATATAAGCTTTTGGGGTCCATGCTCATTTGACCAGATACTTACATTTTTCACTTAAATGAGTGACTCTGTGTGCAAGCTAGCACTGCATGGTAGTAAAAAGAGTGAGCTACAAATTGGGAAGTCTATAGTTCAGACAGACTTCTGTCATAAACTTACTAGGTAATCTATTACTAAAGTAATCTATTTCCTCTCCGTTTCAGTTCTCCCTTTTCAATATGTATTTATTTGTTTGTTTGATTCATATCCTGCTTTCCTTTAGAAGCTCAAGGTGGTGTACACAGTGCTCATTCCTCCCCTTTTTCTACATCATACGGTAATGGTCTGTGGGAATGTCCTTGGGAGGCAGGAGAAATACTACAGACTCGGAAACTGTCATGCCAAAGGTATCTCAACCCGCAGAAACAGAAGGAATATGGAAGTGCCTCAGAAGGGACCCTCCCTAGTTTTCCAGGAAGAAGGGGAGAGATACACTTTCAGACTTGTAAGATTCTGTTACTGTAACCTCAAAATAAAGATAGTGTTAGTACTCATGGTTTGTGCTTCTTATCTGGACTATCTCGAAGGGCTGACACAACCACCCTGTGAGATAGATTGGGCTGAGAGAGAGAAATTGGTCCAAAGTTACCCAGGTCTCCCCAGTGCCAGTCCAATATCTTAACCACTACATCATCCAGTATGTAGCCACAAAAGCCTTACTCACTTCTGGACATGAAGTACCTTGAACATCTAAAAGTTCCATATGCGCATGTTAAAGTTTATTAGACCCCAAGAAAAGAAAATACTTCTTTTAAACAGGGCAAAAGATTAGTGATGCCAGAGATAGCAGGGCAGCCTTTGGCGGAGATCAGATGGATAACCTTTGGCAGAGGTCAGATTGGTCCAAAAAACCAGTCCTAGGACTATAAAGTAGATGACACTGAATGCCTGCATGAAACACAGCTACATGAAGCCAAATTACCCAGAGTAATTTCCGTATCTTCACAAATGCCTTCTCCTAAATAAAGAGGCCCTCTGAGAAGAACAGATAATGCACTATCAAAATTGCACATGCAGAGCATTATATTATGGTTCAGTAAACTATCAATATGCCTTCTATAAAAATGCAGAAAAGCTGAATTGCACTTAAGAAAAGTACTTGGGTAATAAAGGGCAATAGGGAAGGGAAGTAAGAATACTGAGTTGTAACAGTTTGCAAAACTGTTTTTTTTAAACTGGCTAATTACTGAAATAATTGTTTGGATAATTACAATGTCTAATGAAGCAAATAGCTTAAATCAGATATATTTCAACAGATTCTATTATAAAGTGTTAAACAGTTGAAGAAGCAGGAAGCAGAAAGTAGGAATAATTTACAACTGCTCACATTATAAAAAGTGGGTTGCTTCCTCTTAAGGACCTTTTAGTATGTTCATAAATAACTGAGAGTTGTGGTTGATGGTCAGATATGCTGTCAATACCAATTTAGTCACTGTGGTAAAAATAAAAAAGGAATCCCAAAGGTGATGATAGTCTCTCCATATTGGATAAGCAAGTGATAAAAGAGCAAAAGTAGTCCAAGCAAAGATAAATATAAAGCGCAGCTGAGCAACCCAAAGCACCAGTACTTAATGAGCCCTCCATACTGCTTTTTGGGGAGAATCCCCTTTGGCAGCAACTGCTGAAAATCCATGTCACAGTTTCTACCATTCTGAGTTGGGAAATCTGTGGAAATTGTAGTATTAACCCTACAAGATGTAATAAAATTTAGAACAAAGGAAACCTCTAAAACTCAGCTGTGTTGTCCAAACTCAGAACAAGAGTGTTTCTTCAAGGCATTCACCACAGTACATAGCCATAAATCAACAGCAAAAAGACACAGCTGTTTTTTATGGTTAGCTCTGGCTAACCAGAAGTTATCTATAGACCAGGGTTTCTTAACCTGGGCTACCTTAAGATGTGTGGACTTCAACTCCCTGAATTCCCTAGCCTGGCTGGGGAATTCTAGGGAGCTGCAGTCCACACATCTTAAGGTGGCCCAGGTTGAGAAACCCTGCTATAGACCAATGGTTTGCAAGCCACAGGGCTTGGGAGAACATTTAGAGAAAATCCAGATGTTGTAAATTTAATCTGGCTAACCCTGATATAAAAACACAGTGCTGGCTTAAGGGCATATGGTGCCCCTAGGTCACATTAACTGATGGCACCACCTCCTGGCAATGTGAAGATTTGCATTTTTAGAATGATATAGAAGGAGGGATGGTGTTGGTGCCCCTAACCTTTGGCACCGTGGGCCAGCAACTACTCAACCTTAGACGGAAGCAAGCCTTGTGCCACTTCTTTGTGTTGATAAAAGAGAAATCAAACAACTTCACAGAAGTGTTGTCTATTCATGGCTGAAGTCATCCTGGCTGGAGGCAGGAAGTCCATCAACGCCGGGTGTTGAGGACTTCTGAGGATGGTCCTTCCTTCCTTCCTTCCTTCCTTCCTTCCTTCCTTCCTTCCTTCCTTCCTTCCTTCCTTCCTTCCTTCCTTCCTTCCTTCCTTCCTTCCTTCCTTCCTTCCTTCCTTCCTTCCTTCCTTCCTTCCTTCCTTCCTTCCTTCCTTCCTTCCTTCCTTCCTTCCTTCCTTCCTTCCTTCCTTCCTTCCTTCCTTCCTTCCTTCCTTCCTTCCTTCCTTCCTAGCATCTGCTTGGTTCTAATAGGAACAAAATGCTGGAACAGCTAAGCCTTGCATGCCTGTTCTTAGCAGCAGTCTATTTAACATGATAATCAATCATCTACTGATTAATGAATCTGTTAATTATAGCAATTACAGGTTTAACCCTCATTAAAAAAGGAGACACATCTTATGCAGTAATGGCCGCCCAATATTCTCTTCCTTGTTCACTCTGGTAGGGTTGTGGGGCTGTCTGCCCTGGAAGCAGATATGCTCAGCACCAAAGGCAACCTTAGGACTGCCAATAGCTACAGAGATCAAATACCACAAGGAGCTTATGAGCCAAAAGGAATTCATTGTAAAGTCACCACCCACACAGACAGAAAGTGGAGACTTCAGCTTCTTCATTTAGCAGAATTCAACAGAGCATTAGATTGTGTGCAATCTTGCTTTTAAGCTACAGTGCCCTTCACTATTTGAACCACTGAAAGTCAATGGCTTAGGAGTCTTCTTTCCTATGGAAACTTTCCTTGCACTTTAAAAAGCCTTTTTTTAAAAAAAAAAAATGACAATGATCTATTTAGAGAGTTTGCATAGAACACATCTGTCTCACACACCTAGGTGAACTGGTTGCCTTATGCATGACAAGCAAATTATCTTTTGACTAAATCTCTTACAGCTAGCCACAAAATAATGCAGTTAAGAAGTCTGGACCAAAGAACTGATTGTTCAGATTAATATGTGAAAGGGTGATATGGACACCTACTGATTGCTTTTTAGCCTTAAAGTGTCCAGATGATAATCCTGCAGTGAAAAAAAATCACTACATTTATAATGCTGATTCTGCTGTGCAGTAAAATGTGTGCGTATATGCCTTCAAGTCAGTCTTGACTCCTGGCAACTGCCTGGACAAGTGCCTGAAGTTTTCTTGGCAAGATTTTTAGAAGTGGATTGCCACTGTCTGCTTCCTAGGGCTGAGAGAGAGGGACTGGCCCAAGGTCAACCAGCTGGCTTTGTGCCTAAAGTGGGACTAGAACTCACGGTCTCCCGGTTGCTAGCCTGGTGCTTTAACCACTACACCAAACTGGCTCTCTGCAGTGAACAAGTTTTAGAATTAATTGCGTCTCTCATTCATACTTAACATAAATTTATTATGAGCAGATTAATTATGAATCTGGCATACTGATGATGTTACCTACACATCAGTGTCCACAGGCTGCCAACTATAGTTTGACCTTTTAGCATTATGGGAAATGCAAGTCTAGAGGGAAGGTTCTGGTGTGAATACAGCAGTGATGAGGTCTGGGAAGTCATGCAGTTTGTCCAGTCATTCAAGATGTCATAAATAGGATTCAAGTCCCATTATGCAAGTTATAATCTGCCTTGGAGGGATTTAGCAGCAACCTAGTGTTGACATAAAGGTTGATCAGTGTTACTTTTAGCTGGGCCCTTAGGACAACTAGTTTGAAGCTTTGCAAGTATTTCAGTTAGACTAATAATCAGATTACACATGTTCTTGATCCAAGTCCGTAGCAAGAAAAAAAATAGCTTGATCAATAACAGCACTGAGAATATATCAAGAAATCCATTCGTTCTAGAATTTTATATTAATTATATAGTTACTAGGAGATCTAACCAGGAAAGAAGCAGTGGTATTCCTCTGCCTAAACACAACTGCATAATGATGTCATCTGATTAAATCATAATAGGAAACAAATAAATAAATAAATAAATACAGACTCAAAATCATGGAAGACAAGAAGAAGGAAGTACAGAAAGAACTTGATTGCCCAGGGGAAATCCTTCCTTGCCACAAATGTATGATATTCAAAGGTTTGCATGAATGCACCAGAATATGGAACAAGCATATGAAATTATTAAAAATCTCTCTCCCTACTTTTATACATTTAATGGTTTTATAGAGCTAAAAAGTCAAGCTAGTGGGAACTGATTTTGAATTTCCTCCTTCTAGCTTCCTTAAATTAATATTGTTTTCACTGATCAAACAGGCACTTGTGTATGTCATACTCCCATACAGAGGAAGAAGGATGTAAAAATTGTCTTGAGGACTAGGACTAGAATAATAGAGCAGCAGACAAAAAGAAGAAAAGAAAAGAGTTTGTTTTCTTATTGCAGCGACAGCCTGCAATAAGAAAGTCTTCGAAATGGAACTACATTTTTAAATGATTAGAAAACTCAATTCAAATCTCCCTAATCACCTGCTGGCTGTACAAATGAGACACAAAACTCCTGAACTATTCCTTAGTAGCAAGAGACACACCTCTCCACCACTGGCCCACTTCCTGATTCTCAGTGGTAAAACACATGAAAGGTCCTCCCATCTGTAGCCACCTCATTGTGATTCTACAGTAGAAGTTTGGTTGGACTCCACCCAGATGAAAATGAAGTTGATTACCAGTGGAGAACCTCAGCTTCTTTCTGTTTAGAAAGTCACCCCCTCCATCTGCCTCCATCCAGACAAATTACAGTAGTCCACTAGTAAGTAAATAAGTTTATTGTTGTAACCACAGGTCATAACATAGGAATGTCATGAAATACAATAAAATAACAATAAAACAATAAAATAGTGAAATTATAAAATAGGGTGATAGAAGATGTAGTCCAGTACACACAAGGCATTCGTATGTCAGGGCATACTTTCAGTATAGAGTTGATCCTTGAATGTATAACCCACACTCTTGTCTCTTGCTCTGAAAAAGAGGTCAACGCTTTCAAACCTCTGTGAGCAGAAAGTTCTTACTGCTGCTGAAGCAAGTGATAATGCACATATACACTGAAGATCAGATGCCTGGCCATTACAGTTTGACTTAACACTATAATAGCTACATTGGTGTATCCTGCCAGGATGACCAATTAAGCATGCTATGAGTTCACTAAATTATATCTACACACCTCTTATTGTGTACATAATGTCAACAAATAGAAGGAGTATGATGGAAAAATTTACAGCTGAGGTAGCATCACTCAAATATAATTATGGAAAAGATATAATGGATGCAAATGAGGTTAAAAAAAGATGGAAAAAGTATACTGAAACCTTTTACAAATAGGTTTGCAGAATAACAGAAATATTTGGAGAAAGTAGATATTTTTAGGAACTAGCTCCAGTAGAAATTGACAGGAGAAGACAGTTGGAATCAAAACTGGAAGTCAAAGATGTAACCACATTGCTTTCTTAACTGAAAGTAGAGAAAATGAAAATGGAAAGCAAAACATCATTATTTAATATAAAGAAGATAAAAGTAAGGTCAACCAACACGCTTAGTAAACCCGCAGTTAATGGTGAAGATGTGAACTTGGTAAGTAGTTTTCTTTTCTTGGGCTCAAAAATAAACAGGACAGTGGGCTAAAGAGAGGATTAATTCTAGGGAAGAATGCCATGGCAAACGTAGGCAAAATCATGATGGATAAGGATATTCCTATCACAAGAAAGATCAGAATAGTTAAACAATGGTTAAATTATCACCATAGTTAAAGAACAGAGCAGAAAGAAAGCAGACATCTTTGAATGTTGTTATCTGTAGATAGTTGTCAAGAATTTCATGGACTGCAAGAAAAACCAGTCAGTCAATCATGGGCCAAATAACTCCTTTGAGCATGTGATATCATTGGATATTGGGCTAGAAGAAATGAATATACTTGACAAGTGAAAGGGAAGTGCAAGAACGGGAAGGCAATAGATAAAGTGGATGACGGAGTGAATGGAAAGTCCTTGAAAGAGCTAGCTTATTGCCAAGAACAGGTCAAGATGCCCATATAGTCACCAGGCCTTGGGCCCAATTCAAGGACACCTAACTAACTCTGTACATATTTTTTTCTTGATCAACGTAACTCCAGGATGCAAACAGCAGATATTATGCAGTATCCCTCTGCGGCTGGTGCATGGTTTAGAAAATGTTTGCAAGTCCTAATAACTACTGTGCTGCTAGGAACATGTAGACCTCCTCTAATCTTAATCCATTACTGCATAGGTGGCACAGTTAAAGCTCCCCAGATGTAGTGGAATTCCATGAGCCACAGACACAAGTAAAGGGGGAAAAGAAATTCTCATTTACATCATACTGTGAATATTCTTAAAATATCTCTTCCCAAGCAATGCTAAATCCAATCTTTAATGGGGGTGGGGTGGAGGCAGGTTGATAATAAAGTTGGTGTTATCCACAGCAAGTGTCTTTTTGGCAATTGTCCTATTTCTTGACACTCTTTAAAAGGAACTCAATCAAGGTTTCATTATGTCAGTCCAGCCTGGTTTTGACTAAGTGATGAATAAAGCAGCAATTATTTGTTGCAATATAATGGATTTCTAAATTAACATTGTGACCCATTCCTTTTATTGGTCTTCTGACATTTATTTTGCTATACTGTATATTCCATCCAGCCTGGGGATGGGAAATCTAAAGGTATTTGCTGAGTTTGCTCATTCATCATTTACTGTACTTGCTGCCTTCCAAGCTGATCAATCACTTTGGGGGTGATATTCTTTCCACTTTATGTTGGATGAGCTGCTTTGCTGATCATTCACCAGGACGCATGCCTCCCAGTGTACATTATCCTTGTTGCTCCACTGGGAAATTCCCTTAATCACACTATTATCATAATCACCACCACATGATTGATCTGTAACCCAGTGCAAGTCCTTGAGAAGCAAGCAGTCTTGGGAGCCCCAATGATGGCAGATGTAACACCGTTGCTGCGGGAGCTGCACTGGGTGCCAGTTTGCTTCCGGGTCCAATTCAAGGTGTTGGTTATATCACCTTTAAAGCCCTACATGGCATGGGTCCAGGTTACCTGAGGAACCGCCTCACTCCCATTACATCGACCCATCCCACCCAGTCAGGCAGAGAGGGCATGTTACGGACCCTGTCCATGAGGGATTGCCAATTGGCAGGGTCCAGGAGGAGGGCCTTCTCTGCCATGGCCCCCACCCTTTGGAACAGCTTACCCCTGGAGGTAAGACAGGCTCCCACTCTCCTGGCCTTCCAGAAGGGGGTGAAGACTTGGTTATGCCACCTTGCTTGGGATGGGAGGGGGGATAGCCATTCATGGGGGTGGCTGGCACTGTGATCATGCCAAGCATAAGATCCTATTGCCATCCTGAACTTTATACTTTATATTTTTGTATTTTTATACTTGTAATTGTTTTTATGTGTATTTATACTTGTATTGATTTTATATTGTAGTGTTTTTACTGATTGTCATTTTACTATCTGTAAGCCACCCAGAGTCACTATATACGAGATGGGCAGCAAAGAAATTTGACAAATGAATCAATAAATTTAGGTGGGCCACCAAATGAGTGGTTTGGTTTTGTTGTTTTCTTCTAAGTAAAAGCCTTCTGAACTTCTCTGAGTATTTCACAACTGATCTTTGAATGTGGGAGAGGAGAGTGAAAGAGAAGTAAAATCGATTTCCCTAGGGGAATATCAGATAAAACCTGCCCTCCAGGAAGGGAGAAGTATTGTAAAATGCCTGGAAAATTTGAATAAGCCCACAAGTGCAGCTGCTTTGAGGGAAGCTAGCCTTTTGGTGCATAGAAAGAAAAAAAAAGGGGAAAGGATAGCAAAATATTGGGCTGCTCATTGGATGGTACAAGCATTAGCTGGTGACTAGTAAATTCCAAGTAAACAGGGAATTTGGATGGTGCAGTGAGATATTCTCAATTGTTTCTCTCCATAATTGGGTACAGCTGATGAACCAGCCAAAACAGGCATAATGCACCCTTGGATTCGGCTGCCTGCTGAATATCAAGAAGCAAATGAGAATCCAAGAGCACACCCAATCTGTTGTGATTGTAAGATGTAAACAGTAACCACAGTAGATGTTCTCCATTTGTGCCTCTTTTTTTTTTTAATTTAACGTTGGAAAATATTCAGAAGCATTTGAAGATCACTGGTAATCTCTTCCATCTATGCTGAGGTTTTTAATTTGGAGAAACGTTTCAATATCTCCCTGCCTTTTATTTATGACTGCAGGACTATAAGTGGTGGGGTAAATAGTCAGAAGGTGGTTTCAGCCTTGCAGAGTTCAGCTGGTTTTAAAGCCTTCTGGTAGTTTCAGGTTCTGATTGTATGATAATGCTGTGATGGTACATTAAAGAAGGGATGGCAAATGCGAGAAGAGATAGGAATTGCTTGCCCTTGCTCCCTTCCTTAGAAGTCTTCCACCCCTTCTCTGATTCCCTTTCAACCCAAGGTAGCTTTCTGAACACACATGATAATGGCCTGGGTCAATGGATATATATGGAAATGGTACTGTAGCTTCTGGATCTTTTTCCTGTCCAGGGTTCCACAGACAGCAGCAACTCACACTGTGTCGATTCAGTGTTTGCTGTGATTTGCCAGCTGCTTTTAAAAGCACCCACTATGAGACCTGAAAGAACAGGTCAGGGATAGATCATCATGGAGAAGATCTATCTATGTGGTCACTAGGAGTTGAAAACAACTTGATGACACATAATCAATCAATCAAAAATATGATCCAGCAGAATAGGTATGCTCCAGGTCCCCTTGATTAAGCAGAGTCACCTTGTGGGTCCCAGGAAATAGGCCTTCTCTCTAGCACCACCTGCCCTCTGGAAGAAGGTCCCCCCTGAGATCTGTACATTTCCCACCCTGTTGACATTCCAGCAGGCCTTGAAAACCTGGCTGTTTACCCAGATCTTGGGTTAAGGTGGATGGGACTCCCCCATTTCTGATGCTGTATGTTTTGCTTTGTTGTCTAGATTGCCATCTTGTAATTATTTTGTAGTTATATTTATACTCCAGTTAATTCTTTATATTTGTTGTTTTTATGTTACTCTTATTGTTGTGAGCCAGAGTCGGGCAGCATCAAAATTGAATAATATATATTTTTTCCCATTCCCATTTTTATTAGTGGTGTGGATTCTGAGAGAAGACATCAAGCTGCTCTGCAATGATCTTCACTGATTGTATCAAATAGATTTGGACTGTGATCCTATATTATTTTCCCCATAAAATTCAATAGGATTACACAGCAAATCAATACATAAATAAGTGTGTATATTTGATTGTGTGAAATGAGCCAGTTGTCCACAAGCAGTAAAATAAGAAGGCAGAATGGATGGCTTCACATCAGATTGCAGGTATGCTCTTCTCAATGCTCACCTAGGTTTAAAAATTACTTACATCAGGGGTTCTCAAGATGTGGATTGGGACCTGCTCGGTGGGGGGATGGTGTCCCAAGCAAATTAGGAATAACATTTTATAACAAATGATCAGCCTTGCCCAGGCAAATGGGGAACCCTATCAAAACTCATGCTGGGCATTGTTCCTTTCACTGCATAAAGCCCAGGAAATAGTTGTAGCATCCCGAAGTTTGAGAATCCCTGCAAAGTATAAATTAAAGCCATACTGCAAACTTTCAGAAGTCTTGCCTTGCCTTCTAAATGAAAAAAAAGTACAATAACCAAGGCTGGCCTAAAACTGTTCTCCTGTTGTTGTTGTTGTTGTTGTTAGGCAATGTAGGGAGATGATAAAGGACAGCCTTCCAGGGTGGTACAATTCTCTGCCCCTTTTCTGCTTCACATGCAGTCACTTTTCTAAACTAGAGTTCTCTGCTGGGCAGGTTGCAGTTTCTGTGTTGCAGCCAGGGGGACTGGGGAGGGGGACCAAACCATCTGGGGACAGTAGGTTGGTCCAGGATGCTATGGGGTTTGAACCAACAGGATTTAAGAGCACTGTAACACTGGAGTGTTGCAACAGAAGATGATGATCACAGTGAGCCTTTTATCGAACCCACAGGATCCTGGTTCCTCTGTTCTTTACACCACATATTTTGCATATATATTATATACTGTAGGCATATCTCATATTCAGAGATATGAACAGCTGTCTTAATTGCAGTGACAAATGAACCACTTACGCACCCTCGATTGCATAATTCGCCTAGAGGATAGATACATAATGATGCTGGAATTACATATAATCAACCAAGGAAAGGTGGTTTGGGAAAAGCAAAAAAAGAGAAAAAAGATCACTACCTCAACCACAGCCCCAAAAGCTTCTCCCTAATTGAGTTATTTTATTAAACAAAATGGTTCAAAGACAAGGCCTTTTGAAATTCCCCATTAGAATCCCTGTACTACAATTTATTTTATAAGGCAAGGCTTGTGTGCTGAGAGATAGTATCAAATAAGGCATTCATTAGATGTCCATCCCTTGGGCTCAGTCCTGAAAAATGTGGAGCACCTTCTTATTCCCTTCCAACTGAACAGCTTGATTTTCCAAGGGATTCTCAAACTCTAGAAGGCAAAAAACATTCTCTTGGCTTTGCTTTTTTCTTCCATTACTTCTATCCCTAATTATGATGGGAGAAAAACTGGCACAGGATTTCTTTTGGAAGTTAGCAATAACTGCATTGCATGGAGGAAGAGGAGGAAACAAGAATAAAACTAGATCTCTGTCACTGAGATAACCTGGATACTTCTCTCTCAATAGATTTTATTTATTTTTATTTATCTCATTTGTATAGCCACCTATCTAACACAGTGACTCCGGGTGGCATACATAATAAAACAAGATATATAAAAACCATTAAAAGCAACCAATTTAAATTAAAAAGAAAATTGATCACAGTGTTGATCAATTAGTAGCTAAGTGTTGCGGCAGTGATAATGATATATTCTAATGGTCTTTATTACTGGATGTAAATCCTTAATCAATGAAACTTTGATTAATGAGTGAGGCTCATTTGATTAGCAAGCTAGACTAATTAAGGAATGCCTTATGGTTTGGTCAATCATTACTCAGGCTAAATGGTGGGGAGGTCCATTCCTCCTTGCTGGTGCCACTGGAAACCGCCCTCTCAATGGATGCTTCTGAGCTGATCATGGACCAACTGACGTCAGGCTCAGGCAACAAGCTGGTCGGTAATTTTTTTGTCACAACTAATGGATCAACAGCCATATACAATGTTGAACAATGCTAGGGTGTCCCCCAGAGGTAACGCGCATCAGCCTTGCCTGACCACCATGACAAGTGGGCAGAGGCTACTGGTTCAAGGGGGGAACCAGCTAAAGAAGCTAGCTCAAATATCACCATCACGCATTGCTGCACTGAACATTGGCACATTAACTGGACACAGCTGTGAGCCTGCAGAAATGCTAAAGTGGTGCAAGGTGGATATTGCGTGCATACAAGAGATGCATTGAAAAAGTCAAAGTCTTGTGACATCAGTGAAGGATACAAACTGATCTACTATGGTGTGTCCAACAACAAAGGCATGGCTATCCTAGCAGGCACTGATCTGTGCCGCCATGTTGCTGAGGTCAATTGACACTCTGACTGCCTCATGTTAATTGTCATCGGCACTGCTGCCCATCGGTTACTTGTTTTTTTCTCGGCCTAAGCCACACAAACTGGATGTGACGAAGAAGGGAAATAATAGTTTTGGATGGAGCTACAAGACTGCGAACCTACATGCCTGCAAGAAGACTTGCTGCTTCTCTGCAGCAACCTAAATGGACATGTTGGATGTATGCAGGAAGGATACAATTGTCATGGCAGCAATGGATATGGTATGTGAAATGATGATGGACAGCAAGTCCTGGACTTTTCCAAAGCAAATGATCTTGTCATCATCAACATGTTTTTCAAAATGCGTGTCAGACACTTGGTCACCTACAGTATGCTGGCGATAATGACAACAGCCAGATTGAATTTGTCCTCATATGACAATGTGACTTCCCCACTATCATGGACGTAAAGGTCATTCCATCCAATTGCCTCACTCCAGAATAAAAGATGCTCATTGCTGATATGAAGATCAGCAAGCATGCAAAGAGGGGCAGCAACGCAGGTCCAGAGAAAATCAAGTGGTAGAAACTACGGGACAATAAGGCGGCTTCCATTAACCGAATCACATTTCCTCCACTCACCATGGGCTCCATTACCTCTGTGAGTCCATTACCACTGTTGCGAGAATAACCTAGCATTATGAGGCCAGGCTGACAAGCAGGTGTGGCTCTGGACAGAGCAAGTGCAGCAGAATGTACAGGAAAATAAGGTGGCTTACAAGAACTGGTATGTGCAGAAGACCAATGAAAACTGGCAAAAGTATGTCATTGTAAGAAGAACAGCAAAGAAAGCTGTCACAGAGGCCAAAGCCAATCACTACCGGGACTTTTATGAACAACTGGACACAAAGGAAGGCGAGAAAAACATCTATTGACTAGCAAAAATGTGCGCCAAATCAGCAAAAGACATTGAACACTTCATTGGGATAAGGACAAAAATGGATGGCAACTGCAGGATAACCTCAAAATCCTGAAACACTGGTGGCAGCACTTTGATGAAATCTCTAATGTCAAATTTCCACACCTGCCAATTCCTGATGCCTTGGCTAATGCTGGCCCAGTGCTGCGCATTACACCGGAAGAGGTTACCAAAGTTATCAGCAGCATGAAGAATTCGAAAGCACCTGGCCTGGACAATCTGTCAGCAGATGTCTGGAGATTGAAAGAACTTTGTGGCACAGCAGCTGATTGGCTGACAAACTTCTTCAATGCCATTGTGGACTCTGGCCATGCACCTGCTGACTGGGCCATGAGTATCACAGTTCTCCTCTTCAAGAACAAAGGTGACCTGGCAGACTGTTCCAACTACTGACCAATCTGCCTCCTGTCTCACACAATGAAAAATTTTGAGCAGATCGTCATCCAGCACTTCCGTGACATCATTGAAATCCATATCAACCAGTGTCATTTTGTCAATGGCTTGAGTACCACTGACACCATTTTTGCAGCTTGCATGCTCATGGAGAAGCATAGAGGAAAGAAGAAGTCATTACACCTGGCTTCCCTTGACCTAGAAAAAGCTTTTGACTATGTTCTACATCAGCTGATATAGTATGTGCTACGTGACCATAGTATGCCCAAGCTACTCATAAAATGGGTCCAGATGATTTACGTTAATTCCAGCAGCCAAGTATTATGCACCACCAGCCATTCTGACAGCTTTCCTGTGAAAGGTGGTATGCACCAAGGCTTGGCATTATCACCACCTAAGCATGTCTCCAGTTCCCTGGGAACCCCAGGCCTGGTGACATAACCAGGTCCTGTTGCCTGGGACCCACCAAATGTACATCCCTAGCTGATGGTACCTGCAGCATGCCTTCTCTGCCAGATCTAATGGGGCGGGCTGATGTAATCGGGGAGAGGCAGTCCCTCATAAAATCTGGCCCCACACCATGAAGGGCTTTAAAGGTTAAAACCAGCACTTTGAATTGGACCCAGAAGCAAACTGGAAACCAATGCAGCTCATGGAGCAGAGGTGTAAAGTAGCCCTGGAACCAGTGGGCCCCAAAACCCAGAGCCACTCAGTCTTGCCAGGGTTCAGCTGAAGCCTGTTGTTCCCCATTCAGACTCTCACAGCTGCCAGGCACCAGAATAAGACTTTCTTGGCATCTCTTAATTCACCAGGGGTAGAGATACATAATTGGGTGTTATCAGCATACTGATGATATCTCACCCCATGGCAATGGATAAGCTTGCCCAGAGGCCTCATGTAGATGTTGAATAGGAGCAGAGAAAGCACCAAACCTTGTGGTACCCCACATACTGTAGTAGGGGCCGAGGACAGGAGCTCCCCTCCCCAATCATCATCAACTGGAATTAACCCGGAAGGAAGGAGGCAAATCAGCACAGCATCATGCCACCTGCCCCTAATCCTCTGAACTGATCCAGAAGGATACTGTAGTCAATGGTATCGAAAGCTGCCGAGAGGTCCTGTAGGGCAAGGATGGATGAACCCCCATCCCACCCATACCAGAGATAATCCAAAAGCCATTTCTGTTCCATACACAGGTCTAGATCCTGACTGAAAAGGATCCAGGTAATCTGCTTCCTCCAAGTCCCTCTGAAGCTGTTATAGAACCTTTATCACCACATTCCCCCAGAAAGGGAGGTAAGATACTAGATGAAAATTTTCACATATGGCAGGGTCCAGTGATGGCTTCTTGAGGAGGGGACAAACCAAGGCCTCTTTATGAGGTAAAGAAACAACCCCCTCACTCAAAGAAGAATTAACCACTGCTAGAACCCACTCACATGACACCCCCAGGCTGCTTTCACAATCCAGGAGGGGCATGAATCTAAAGAGCAGGTGGCCAAGCTCACAGTCCTGAGGACCCTGTCCACTTCCTCAGGTTCCAACAGATTCAAACTGTTCCCAGATAATCAGGCAAGATTCTTCCCCAGGCATCCCCCCTGGACCTGCAACAAGGTCAGCATCCAACTGGGAACAAATTTGAGTGACTTTATCTGACAGATGCTGATAAAGTCCTCTGCACACTCCTGTAAGAGGTTCCCTATGCCCTCTTTATCCACCTGAAACAGGGCTGCAGGGTAGCAGTCTGCAGATGCAATAAGGGTGGAGAAGTACTGGCACTTCACTGCCCTTACTACAACAAGGTAGGCCTTAATAGTGCCTCTAACTTGTGTTCGGTAGAGTTCGTCCTTTGTTGAGTGCCATCGACACTCAAGAGGTCTCTTCTCACATTTCATCTCCCTCAGCTCCTTTGTGAACCACAGGGAGAGACAGGATCCCCAAGAGGGGAGCAGTCACATGGGTGTGATCCAATCCAAGACCTCATCTGCCTCCTTATTCCAAGAGGCAACCAAGGCTTTGGATGGACCATGCAGCAGACCAACAGGGACAACCCCAGCTCCCTCTGAAACCCATCCGGGTCCATCAGTTGCTATGAGTGGACCAATCTAATGGGTCCAGCCTCCCTGCAGTGGATAGTGGCACTGGAGAATCCCATAGAAATCAGGGCATGATTTGACTATGACAAGGGGGTCACCAAAAGCTCCCCCAATTTCAGATCATATTGCCACTGCTCCAAGAGGAACACCAGATACAGAGCATGACCACTGTCCCGAGTCAGGCTCTGGATGACCTGGGATAGGTCCATGGCTGTCATGGAAGCCATGAACTCCCGAACCACCTCAGACCCCATTTCTAGGCAAGGCAGACTGAAGTCCCGCAGAACCATATGTCTGGAGAACTCCACTGCCAACCCAGAAATGGAGTCAAGGAGCTCAGGCAGGGAGGTTGCTATGCAGCAGGGAGGCTGGTACAATAGCAACAATCCCAACTGATCCCTAGAGTCCAACTTAATGAACAGGGTCTCACATCTGGTGACCCGTGGGGCAGCGCCCATGAAAGCCATAAGAGATTCCCTGATAAAAACTGTCACACCCCCACCCCTGGCCCAGAGTCTTGGCTGATGCCACACTTGAAACCCAGCTGGGCAAATTTTGGAAAAAGTACTTCCCCTTCTGAACCCAGCGAGGTTTCAGTAATTCATGCTAGGTCAGCCCTCTCATCAATGATTAAATCATGGATGAGAGAGGCCTTATTACAGACCAGCAGCAGCATTCCTCAGAGTCAGCCTCCAACTGAAGCAACCAACAGAAGCATCTAGCAGCAGCGTCACCCGTCATCCCAGAGCGTCCCACAGTCGACCACCTCTCAGCTGCTCCTGGCATCCAGCTGCAGACCAGTCCTCTGCAGGCAGTCCAGTCCTAAAACTGCCCTGTAGCAAGGACAGCACGGCCAGCCCAGAGCAGGCCAGTAGCTTGGCAAGCAAATGCCACCAAGCATTGCCAATATTGCAAAATGCTGCAAAAACAGAAAATGCTGTAAAAAACAGACACAGTCGTCCGCCACTCCCAAACCTCCAGTCAAAAAACCCAAACAGTCCAATCCTTCAGGTAAGCCTCCAAAAGACAAAGAAACATTTATTTATTATATTTATATAGCCACCCATCTCAGATAAAAGTAACTCTGCACACACTGCACACACATAACTCATGACAGTCCACAAACAACAATCAAGAGAACAACACAAATGTGTCTTCCTCTCCCTTCACCATCTTAACTGGGTTGTTGGGTTTATTGTGTAACTTGCTTAATCAGGTCAATTAAAGATTCACCATGTCATGTGAAAGCAGTAATTCTATCATTTGGGGACTAAGATCCTATCTCCCCCCCATCCCCCACCGAAGGCTTAATTTCATAGTTATCCCAGTTGCCATATGTCATCCCAACTTGGAAAAGCTGGACTGGCCTTCTCTCCAGCCTGTAGACTCAGATATGAGACCTCACACAGCTTACAAAAATAGGGCTTCTCTAGCCCCTTTGCCTCTATTGTGTTTGTTTCATTTCACCCCCATCCTGCTGGAACATGAAGCAGTGAAAGAGGGCAGAAAGGTTGCAGTGGCTATGCCTCCCTCCCCACCCTATTTGCAAATGGCTGCCAGGGATTTTTTTTTTCCAAACAGGAAACAAATTTTAAAAAAAACAAAAGCCAGGAACTGTTAGTCACAAAAGAGGCTTGGATGCCAAGCAAATGGTTGCTCCCTGATTTCTCAGGATAGTCTGCAACAGCCTGCTGCCAGATCACTGGGTAAATAGCTACCAGAGAGTAGGAGCGGACTTAGGGTATATCTAGATGGAACCCTTAGACTGTTCCTGTCTTGTGCTCATCCTAGCTTGACTCTAAGCTAATTTAAGAAATTCCTGTCTGGACTAAGACAGTATGGCAACAGCACCTGAAAGAAAAGAGGACAGCAAAATTGCTAGTTCCTCAGCTGAGATGGAGAAATGGCTCTGCTTTGCTACAGTCTGCTGGATGTCCATTCTGGCTTCTTAATGAAACTGGCTTCTCAGGAAGGATGATGGGGTTTCTGCTCTCCTCCTTCAGGTTTAGCCCATTCACTGATAGCTGGGGAAGGCCAAGCTTGGCAAAGTGAGCGAAGGATGGTGGCTCCTCCTTTTCTATCGACAAGCTCCCAAAATTGCATTCCTTCCTTCCGAGATCAGCAATGTAGCACCTGCAGATGTTGGGTCATCCATGACACTCACAAATTAAAATTAAAGATCCTTTTCCAAATGGCTCAGATCTCACCATTTCAAAGCCTGAGCCATTATGTCTTGTCTGGGTCAGCCCTCTGAAGTAATCCAGCTCAGGAAACAGACACCCACAAGAAATACTAGAACTCAACTTCACATTGGCTGCAATAGCAGAATCTTGAAAGCTTGACAGTGTTTCCCTCCCTCTCCTCTTATACCAAACAGAGTCAAAGCAGGACAGTCTTAAATTCCTTTCTCCCATGTTCTTGTTTTCCCATGCTGAGCTCATATTTTCCTAATAGTCACCACATAACTTCTCCAAGGTCATCTCTGTACAAATCTACAGCTGGGGTTGCAATCTCTGTCAGTTTCACCTCATCCCCACAGAAATGTTGTAAGGTGGGTTTGTTTGGTCCATTAGATATTATGTCACTTTCAACTGACGTCCATTTCATCATGTTGGGCACAGTGGACAACAAAGCAAGCTGATAGTTGAGAAATATGGGGATGAGGATATTAAGTTATTATACCAACCAGGAAGAGGATTACTTTCCAAATTAAATAGACGATGCTTTTTATTAAACATTATTTTGAATTTTGGCAGCTTTCATGATGGACAGCTTTTGATCATCTATAATTATGCTGCTACCCTGACGCATATTACTGGCTTGATGGGGTTAAGAGGTCCAGGAAAAAGAATACAAAAATTGACCCAGGCAACTAACTCCACTAGGATTTTCATCTAAAACAGACCTGCTATGCACATGGTTAAGATAACACCACCTTGTCAATTGGGTGGATTTGCCATGGCCTGCTTCCTAGGGCTGAGAGAGGGGGACTGGCCCAAGGTCACCCAGCTGGCTTTGTGCTTAAGGCAGGCCTAAAACTCACAGTCTCCTGGTTTCTAGCCTGGTGCCTTAATCACTACACCAAACTGGCTCTTTAATGGAAATATTATCAGGGTGTCTAACATTCATGGGCTGGAGGTTCCTGATTAAAGCAAGTACAGTAAAGGAACACACCAGGACAAAGAGATAATACGTGAGACTTTTTGACTCATGACAATGTCAAAAGAAGCATTCTTACCTTTTGCTCTACTGGTATGAATCCTGCCATGAACCCAGTTCCTCTCCTGTAGAATCTTTTATTTGAACCAACACACAATCTGCATAAATCCAGGCAATTGACTTAGCATACCTAGCCTAATAAGAGAACGAGCAGTTTAAAAAAAACAGGCCATTACAGAAGGCCTGGCAACACAGCTCTCCATCACTGTTTGACTGTTGTGCCTAAGCCAGACTTACTAGGCCTGATCAGAACTTTAGACTCAAAGGGAAGTAGGTGTTTGGTGTCATGTTGTGGGGTGTTTACATCGCACCTATCGACAACTCTTAAAAAGGCTGCTGCAAAATGTATTTGGTTTAAGGAATTGCCTTAAATCAAACATAGCTACATGCATGCTCATGCACATACTGCCTCCTGGCCAATGATGAAGAAGTTAGTGATGTTCATGAAGCTTTGCCAGTAAAGTCTTGGGGCAGTGGCTCGTGGTATACCAGGGACCTACAGAAGAAAATAAGCAAGGATTCACTAAATCACATTTGACCCCGTTAATATGAGCCACCAGTAACAATGATTGTTAATGGCTGACTTGGATAATCAAGTTGTGAATCAGGTTATAAATCAGGAGGGATTGGTCAGAGTAACAATTTACCCAAAGGGGGTTCTAAACAACATAAACAATTGTAAATAAAAAACATTATAATAAATATAATCGAAACAACAAATTATGAATTTTGGGGATCGTCCCCACAAGTCACTTACTGGTAATAGAGAGGAATGGGTCCAGCTGAACTGTCATGGATGGTGGTGTTCTCTTACCTGCCTCCATTTCTCTTCTGGAGTCCTTCCAACAGGGCAGCTGGTGATTATGTCTCTTTGGGGTGGGGAGAATAGTCCCATTAATGAAACAGAGGATGTGTCCATAATTTGAAAGAGAATGAATGGTATGGCTCTCTAGCAATATTTTTCAGGGAAACTCTGCTTTTTGAACAGAAGAACTTACTTTTACTGCCCTTCAAGGCACTCTCTAAGATATGGCCTGTGGTGCCATCAGGACTTCATTTGTGGGACAAAGGTCCAAGGGTGCCTCTAGTACAATGAGCAATGTACCCCTCAAAACATGGCAAATCCAGTTTACCATAACCTGAAGTAAATTAAGTAGCCCATATTACAATATAAAGAAGGCTTCCCTCCAGGAAACTATTTGTAGGAAGTGAAGTAATACATATTAACATCTAAAAAAAAAAAAGGGGGGGGAGAGATGATGAAGCCAAGAGTCAGGAAAGTCCTGGGGATTTTTTTTAATCCATTCAATCATATCCAATTCTCAGAGACTGCCCAGACAAGTCCCTGCAATTTTCCTGGCAAGGTTTTTCAGAAGTGTTTTGCCATTGCCTCCTTCCTAGGGCTAAGAGGGAGTGACTGGCTCAAGGGTAGTATTATTAATAGCCAAAACAACTGACTGATGATGATTAATGGCAATCACTAAGCTCAGTTTAAAGTGTAATTTCCAACAGCTACTGGAAGAGTTTCCTTTCCTCTTATTTTCAAGTGTGTGTTTGGGTCCTCTGAATGAGTCACATGCAAGAAGTACTGGATGCAGATGGAATTGCCACCTCCCACGCAAACTTTTCCTCAGTAGACTAATCTTTCTATAAGCGTTTGTCTCCCTTAGGCAAGTCTCCTTGCATTTCAAGGGAAAAACCTCTGGTGAATTTTTTTCCCATCATTTAGCAGGGTGACTTGGCTTGGTTTTTTTTATTTTGCTTTATTTTTGCATTTTGTTTTATCTTCCCCAAACAGTTGCCTCCTAGGAGACTCTCAAAGTCACTTACAGAAACTGCACCTATTGAAATGACTTGAATTAGGAAGGCCAATGACAAGGCAAAAAGTTAGGCCAAAAATAAAAACAACCTGGGATGCAAGCATGATTCCTAATTCTCAGCAAGAGGGCTAAGGAACACAAGGCAACAATAAGTTCAGAGTGGTTCACCTGGCCCACCCAGGCAAACACTATTTCTAGACCCCAAGAGCAAAACCAAGCTTTGTGGAGTGTGATGATCCCTTTAATCTAACGTGAATTGGATGCTGCTAAGCCTAATGTTTAATTTGAGAAAACAACCTGAAAATAGCATTAGAGGAAGTAGTGGATTGTTGAAATCTATACTTTTCCAATGGCCTTTCTGAAAAACACTATGTTTGACATTTGTGTCTTATTCCATGAGGTTACTTAAACTATAGGCTCATTTCTGGACTTCCTCGGTGATAAGGGTTGTAATTTGGTTCATTTGAGCAATTAAGTCTAAACATAAATAATTTTTTATTATCCGGTTCTTTGTGTCAAAATTCAACCCAACTTCATCCCTTAGAAGATAATAATGTTACAAAAGGGAAAGAGAAGAGAAGAGAAGAGAAGAGAAGAGAAGAGAAGAGAAGAGAAGAGAAGAGAAAGGACTTGCTTTTAAAAAAGGAGAATCCATTTCTTATTAAAGGAAATTAGATCAAGGTTAGCTGTTAAAACTGGGTTTTGATATAATATATGGCATTGTTAATCTGAGCTGCAAATCCAATGCAGATTAACCAGTCACAACATAGTCTTCATTTAATCCCAGCCGTGCAAAATTTACTACACTGATATCACATCTTTCTTTTTCTGTAGCCCAGAGCGATATACAGATTATGCATTTATTTTAAAGATGTTAAAATCAGGTTTGGAGGCAAATTATTCAAGTGCTAAAGTATGGTTAATTGAAAACAGGAACATAAAAGTTCTCATAGTAACAGTACAAACTCCAATTCATCAGATCGAAATAGGTCCCCGTTCATATAAAAGTAGAAAGGAACATCCAGATTTTGAAGGCTCCATTCTATAGGGCCAGAAAGGGATTCAGGAACACCACAGATTGGGACCTGCTTAACTTGAGCAACATTCTTAGACATTTTCCTTCAGCATACAAGACTTATTTTTCTCCCAGGGATTGTGGATTGTTGAACCACATGGAACAGTCTAAAGTACTCCATGCTAAATAACATAATTCTTAAAATGCCAGCAAAAAATTCATGCATGAGTATTAAAGGGCATTATGGTCAGTCCATCCATCCATCCATTGCATTTATATGGTCACCAAACTCAACAATGTGACTCTGAGTGATGTGAAAAAATCAAGAACAACAGATGCAAAACATAGAAGAAAACAGCACATAGCATTAAAACCAACTACAGTGAACAACAAAATGGCAAAGAGTAATAAACTATAGTGTAGTTCATCTAACTGGAGCTGTACTCCTCCTGACCCAAATGCCTGGAGAAAAAGCCAGGTCTTGACTGCCTTTCTGAAGGCCTGCAGGGTCATGGTCAAATGTGTATCAGCTCACTGCAGTAATAATATTCAGCCAATAAGGAAACCAAAACTTAATGTTTCTGCCGTGATAGACAACACTTTTGAACATCCACTGAGGAGCCCAACAAACCTGAAAAAGATATTTTTGCTTTAATTAACCTTGTTTTTAGAATATATAGTGGGACGCGGTGGTGCTGCGGGTTAAACCGCTGAGCTTGCCAATCGGAAGGTCGGCGGTTCAAATCCGCGTGACGGGGTGAGCTCCTGTTGCTAGTCCCAGCTCCTGCCAACCTAGCAGTTCGAAAACATGCAAATGTGAGTAGATTAATAGGTACCGCTTTGGCGGGCAGGTAACGGCATTCCGTGTAGTCATGCCGGCCACATGACCACGGAAGCGTCTACGGACAAATGCCGGCTCTTCGGCTTTGAAACGGAGATGAGCACCGCCCCCTAGAGTCGGACACAACTGGACTTAAAGTCAAGGGAAACCTTTACCTTTACCTTTTAGAATATAAGAAACATTTAATAAACATTTAATATTTCCTAAGACCTGAAACTACTGACTTTTTAATAGAGCAAACTCCAAATTCTATTACACGTTTCTTTTACTTCCTCCAAATTATTTTTGCATTTTAAAAAAAATGTTGGTAGTATTTCATTGTTAATTTAGCCTCTAAGGAAACCTCCTTTAATACACTCAAAACCATGGGGTTTTAGAGACAGCCACAACACTGGGAGCAAACAAGGCCAACACATGCTTTAACTTTTATTGTAATTTCTCATGAGAACTAAGATCAAATTTACTTCCTTATGCCATAACACCCCAGTGAGTCTAACCACCTTCAGTGTTGGAAATACCAAGAATTCCTACTATACTCAGAATAAAGGACAAGCCAGGATTACAAGGGTGCCAAATAATAACTTTCCGATAATAGTACACAATATCACTACAGTACGTTATAGAAGTTGACAAATATGCCCAATGATATAATTGAAACTCAGGAAATCAAAACCTCCATTTTCATATGGAAACTATAACTTCAAAAAGGAGAACCTTGATATCTGGATTAGATATGCATTTTACAAATAAGATAATATTTTTCTGAGGTGGAATAATTTTTTTATGATTATGGTTGGTATGGATCTTGGTGATTAAGATGAATACCCAGGATGTTCTTTTTATTTGATATAATACTAATATTGATAATGATTTTGTATGAATGTTAAGAATTACTGGGGAAAATATATGTATTGTGATCCTAAAGGTTTTTCAAACTGAGTATGTAACAGAATTTATCCCTTGTAAGTTTGTGGAACGTTGAGTTTGAAATAATAGTTTGAATTGTATTTTTTATGTATTAAGAGTTAGGTATTTTATGTATAGTGATGGATGGTAGTATTAGGGGTATAATAAGATAAAATTAAATAGATTTGGCAGAGAAGGCGAAACTATAGAAAGGTGTGATAATATTTAGTTTATTTTGTGTGTGTAGAGAATTGCTTTTGGTTTTCTTTTGCTTGTAATTAAAAAAATGAAGTTATAGTTTTGAATTGTGACTATTGAGTTGAAATGGATTATAGAAACAATCTTTACTATAGTTAAAATTGGAGTAAGAGACTGATGTATTTTTTATGTATATCTGCTGTAAAGAGTCGGAAGTCATTCTTTTTGTATCTGTTTCTATTTCTTTCTGCACTTTTTAGTTCTTTTTTTTTTAGTTTTCTTTCAATCTTTTTCTGTCTTTTCATGTTTTTATCTTTACTCTGAAAATATAATAAAGTTCCTTTAAAATAAAATAAAAGGGAGAACCTTGAATATAACTATATATGTGTGATATGGTCACTCACACCTTGTTCACCTCTTGTATGGATTACTGCAATGTGCTGTACATTGGGCTGCCCTTGAAGAGTGTTCGGAAGCTTCAGCTGGTGCAAAATGTGGCTGCATGGGCAGTTATGTGCGCCCCTCAATCGGTGCATATTACACCTCTGCTCCATGGGCTGCACTGGTTGCCAGCTTGCTTCTGGGTTCAATTCAAGCTGCTGGTGATGACCCACAAAGCCCTTCATGGCATGGGACCAGGCTATTTGAGGGGCCACCTCTCTCAAATCACATCTCACTGTCCCATCAGGTCTGGCCGAAGAGGTATGCTCTGGGTCCCATGGGCTAGAAAGTGTTGTCTGGCAGGGCCCAGGAAGAAATCAGATTGGCCCTGACCCTGCTGGCTTTATGTAAGGCCCTGAAAATGTGATTTGCCATTGGGTGTGGGCCCCAAGAGTGTGGTGAAGCCTGTGCAGGGGCTGTATTGATTGTTACCGATGGATGTTAGACTACCTCAGCTAGGGATTTTGTTGTATGGTTTTTATATGGCTTTATATTGTTTTAATTGTTCTTAAATTGTTGTTTTTTTCATTAATTTTTTAATTGTGAGCCTCCCAGAGTCATATATTTGAGATAGGCAGCTATATAAATTGAAATAATAAAATAAATTAAATAAATAAATTTGTTTGAAATATCTTGAGTGGAATCAGAATAGCCATACCTCTCAACATAAATATCGATCTTGAAGCCATATTCATTTTCACAAGTTATTCTTCCCTGCAAACTTTTGTCTATCTGTTTAATATTTTTTGAGGTTGGCGGTGGTGAGGAGGACAGTTCTGGGCTTCAGAGTCTTTCTGGGAAGTGAAAGTGTGATGGTGTGAAAAGAAGCTTAGACCAGTTGGTGCTGATATAACATTGGCCCTGAGAAGTCAACAGTGGAAAGAAATAGAAGGAAAAGGCTACAAGCTTAGAGCAAGAGATAAAGCTTAAATGACTAAGAAGCTAAGAGATGGGTATGTCATCTTATTATACCTATATTGCAGATAAATGAAAGAATTGTGGTTGCCCAAGGGCTTCACATCTCATAGATACTTAATAATGGGCTTCACATCTCATAGATACTTAGCCATTGCAGCATAATAGCTGTCTGAGTAAGATTAACATTTTAGTGAAACCTGAGAATTGTGAAATTAAAATGCTAGTATGTGGGAAAATAAATGAAATCGTTTTTGCATAATAATTTGCCAGAAAGTGTCATCCATGAGAAAAAAACAAGGAAACTGCAGGCTTCCAGACACAAGTCTCAGGAAATCTAGATAATAAAACAAGGTAATAATGCTAATAGGAGAATGATGTAACTGGCATTAGAAGTGAAAAAACTAATCCTCTGCATGCTTAGTGTGTATGTCTTACTGCATTCAGCACGATATAATCTCAATAGGTTCTGTAGGTTTCAAATTGCAGCGGTTATTGCCATAGAAATATTCCCAAAGAAAGTGAAGGACATTAATGATGTACATGGAAAATTAGTTAAAGAGATGTCTTTATCTTGCTCAATCAACTCTAACTGGCACTGAAACACCCTATGAGTAACTTGTATCCTGACGCCAACTGAAAACAATCTTAAATCACTCCAAATCCATTTCCAGTGTTCAGAAGTGACTACTGTATTACTGCACTGAAGAAAGAGAGTGATCAGTAGGGTTTGGAGAACTACAAAAAGGGAGGAGAGATGCATGTATATATGTATGTATGTCTTTGATCTGTATGGCTGCCCAACTCACCTAAGTGACTCTGGACAGCTCACCACAGTTAAATTCCCAAAAATTGGCCAGTGAGGAATGGCCATGCTCACTGGTCACAAAATGCCAAATGACTGGGGAAGTGCAATAACCAGAGAGTAATTACTATTCAAAGTTAAGCTGAAAATAATAGTAATACAGTATTAATAAAGCATCAATTAGCCTATGAGACCCAACTGCACACCAAGGGTAACATTCCTGTCTCTAGATGTTTACACGCTCTTCTTTTTGTCTAATACTTCAAGAAATAAAGTTTTTGATATGGCATCTCAGGGCAGTACTGTACCTTACCTTGGAATGTATATATTCTCCAATGCAGGCTTGCCAAACTAACAGATTATGGCTGTGGGAGAGGCATTTGTTAGTAGATGGAAACAGTGTCTTCCTGCCAGTTTTTTTATCATCATGATCATGATCATGATCATCATCTTTTTATCCCACCTTTTTGATATAGTTTGGTCAACTCGAGGCAGTGAACCTAATTTGCATTTGTCTCCTGAGGATTGGAAATTGTGTATCTTCCACTTAACACGTTATTCTGCTCTAAAGCAAGCTGCATAAGTGGGGATTCCTATGAATTTTCATAGAAAGGAGAACCTACTTACTTTATTGTGTCAACAGGACCATATGCTTTTGATGCAATAGAAACTACTCTTTATGTCTAAAACGCAGATACCATTCCAACAGCCTGTTATTGGTCAAGAGAGGTCAATCTAGGTGGATCAGAATTAGAAGGCATTTTGGACCCACCAAATGGGAAAAGTCTAGAAATATCTTCAGAAGGAATAATCAAGGGAATCAAATGAAATCTGAGCTAAAGAAAATTCATCCTGAATTCAGATCCATTAATGTATGAATGAGATTTTAGTTTAAAAACAAAAAATAAACAAAAACCAACTCTTGACATGATAGAACACTCATTGGCCTCACTCACAGTGAACTATGAGCCTGTAAACTAACATCAAGATGCATTTGCCCCAGCTTCTAGCATTTGTTCTCTTAAAACCTGGGAATTAGGAGGAAGGATGAAGGCCTGTGGCTTCAAGAATCAAAGATGTTGTCTACTGTAATTAAATAGCACACATTAAAAACATGTTACACATTTCATACTGAATGTGTTCTGCATTACTCACAGATTACAGATGCCTATAGTTAGGTCCATTATTTTGCCCCACCCCACTCTGAAAATTGGCACAGCAGTGTGAATCATACCTGAGTTTTTCCCGAGAACACTAGAAACACAAAGAATATCTGCATCAGACTGAGCCAGCATTTGTGACCTAAAATGCTGACTGCAGAAAGCATCAGGCACCTGCAACTCTTTTCCAAGAAGAGGAAAAATTATCCAGAACTGCTCCGTTTGCTACCAGATGAACAAGTAGCAGAGAAGAATCGCTGAAGGCACAAATACCTTTTTCACAGGGTTTGATGCTGGTGAGCATATAGTCCCTTCCAGGTCAGTTGGGAGGGAGATGCCGTTTACTATCCCACCCATGAACAATCCCATGGATCTTGCAAGGAAATAGCACTATTCTGGCTCAGTGAAGGAGAGAAATGAAAAGGCTCTCAAGGCCACCCTCCCTTTGTGGGAGGGGATGCCAAGTAAAAGAGAAACACAACACAAGCCCTTGGTCATTCTGTTTCTCTGTTTAGGTAAGGGAGAGTGTGTTTTCCCAAAGAAGTCTTGATTCTGTGGAAGGGTTCTAAAATTTCACCTCTGCCAGTACTTGGAAGAGAAGATTAAACCTTATTAACCCTCCCTTCCATCTTCATGCATGGCTGGCAAGAAAATGTCAGCTTGAAAAATTCCAGGCTGTTTCTGGCTAAAATTAATCTCTAAGTCCACAGCTGACTAGATTTGGGGTTTCCATAATATAGTAAACCTGTCCATGTCCTAGTTAAGTGCTGTCCGGGTTAAGTGCATCATGGGAACAACACAGGATGAGACTTCCTTGCTGCCAGTCTATGTATGTCTTGAAAAGGAAGGAGAGCTAATGAGCAGAATTATCGGCAGGGAAAACAAACAAACATTGCAAGATGTAAACAGGGGAGGTTTCAGGCCATCACATGCTAACTGTGGGTTTATAAACTCTGGAGTCTGCATTTTCCAGTGCAATATAAGTAATATTTAGCTTCAATTTCATTTTGATTTTTATAATTTTTAAAATTGGGGGGTTTTAATTTAATGTCCCATTGCCTCCTGTGCAGACACCATAATGGCAACATTTTTTCAGCACAACTCTCCTGTGTTCTTATCGCAAATGCTAGCTGCTAAACCCTTTAATGTCCCTGTTCATTATAGAAGTGACTGGCATTTGTCAGGATCAAATCATCTGCAAATGGTTTGGCCTACAGCTCTTAGAATTTCCCAGCCAGCATGTCTTCATCTCCCTTTATGGGGGATGAAGTCTAAACCATCTGGTTGGAATATATTAGGCAGGCACAATACAGAGAGATTAGGAAGCTAACAGGATTTAGAGGTCAGTTAGACCATATTCTGTCTGTCCATGCAGAGGTCAGAGTTGGATTGGAGAAATGAAAGCAGAAGAAAGTTAAGAAACCCTTACCTGGGTTGGAAACAAAGGGCACATTTCTCATGACAGTGATTGAAAAGTCCAATTGCACAACTTGGGTCACCCAGTGATTCCCCTCCCCAAACATTTCTTTCAGCAAGGATGTGAAATGGCTGGGCTAGGTGGCTGTCTGTTACGTTTTTAGTCCTTCCAGCCACCCTAAAGGAAGCTGGAATATGATCATTTCTATCCCCACTTCCTATCTTTTGTATTCTTTTCCCTCCTGAGTGTAAAATTAAAAATCTGTGGTGGTGCACTTGGAGTTGGCACCACCCTGGGCAGGAGCTGGGCAGGGAAACCCTCTTCCTACTCATTTCTGTCTCTCTTTTCATCACCTGTTGGCCTTTGGAGGATGAGGGTTGAAAACCAAACAGTCCACTGAATGCTTAGAGAAGTCCCTTTTTTGCAGGGCTTCTCTTAGGCTTTGACTCCATCACAAATGAGAGAAGAAACAGTTAACCTTCAGGGAAATAGTGCACATAATAAGGGGGGAGTTAATGGATTGACAGGAGTTAGTTTACTCTCAAAGCAAAATCAGGCTGTTCAGGCTAAAACTGGTCAGTCACCTGGGTGCTGGAGTTTTCCCCCTGCAATAATCCAGTCAGACTGTTGTGTGAAAATATATGAGCATAGGATCAATCTCTCTCTTCTTAGGTAGGATCATCAGCCTGAGATCAGTTTCTCTCCTTTAGGTGGGCAGCATCGCCAGGAAACCACAATGCTCTCTCTTTCAAACAGGCAAAACTGGCAAAAAGCCACAATTGACCAATCACTGCCTAAGTTGATGACAGTATCAGTGTGAGGTCATAATGGGCAATATTCATCCAGTGTGGGATATTGGCAATAACACTGATCGTTCAGCATAAATGTGAGTTCCCAGTGGGCAGCATCCATCTTCAGCAAAGTAGGAAGATGGAACCATCTTTCATTCAGGCAATATGATCTATCTATCTCTAAAACTCTCATGTCTGTAACCTTTAACTGGGCAAAACAGTGTGTCATAGGGCAAAACTTTTCAACCAAGGTATTGGCTATTTTCAAGGCTCCATGAGGTTTTAAGAACTTTTCAAGTACATTAGAAGCTCTGCCATTGTTGAAGGCATCGAGGAATCTGGTAAGGAGATATTTGGCTCCCTTTGTTCCACTTCCCCCCAGCAAAGTGGCAGGCAGTTCCATGGGTCAGTCAAGGAGGTGGAGGCGGTGACTTCACTGGGGCTTTCCTGAGGGCTGTGAGGGGAGGGCAAACAACGCAAGCCTATATTATATGTGGAAATGAAGGGAGGGAGGGAAAGAAGGAAGGAGGGGGAGGGAGGGAAGGAAGATTTCTAATGCTTCCTGCCAGCTTCCCACAAGCAAAGTCAATGGGGAAACTGGCAGCAAGTTGGAAGTTGCTTCCACTTCCACTGCTTTTTTGCCCTTGGTCATTCTGTTTCTCTGTTTAGGTAAGAGAATATCTCTGAAACAATGATCCAATGGGTCATGGGTTGTCTAGTATACTACGAAAACTCTGTTTGTAATTTTTTAACTGGGCAAAACGGTGCATCGTAGGGCGACAACTTTTGAACCAAGGCACCTCAAATGGGCTAACTTACAGAATGTGTCCAAAATCCGGGACCCATGACTCCCATAGAATTGAAATTTTGCAAATTTTATAAAACATTTTATGAGATAAAAATTATCATAAAACATTTTATGACATAATACAACATGTCATAAAACAGTCACTGTGGTCAGCTCCTGATGTTTGACTGTGCTATACAGTTCAATATGAATGACATATCCAAACCAGATACATCTCTGAATATCTCCCTGATTTTTTAAGAACTTTTCCAGTGAAGGCAGTACATTAGAAGCTCTTAAAGTATTAATGTATTTGATGATGGTGGCAGTGATGTGTGATGGAGTTTTAAAGGTTAATAAAAGAACTCCAAGCAGCAAACAGCAATCTTGCAGAGTAGAAGCATGAACCAAAAAAGGAACTTGCACATTAAGTTTAATTGCATTCAGAAACAAATTCAGTCTTCACACTGTAGTTAGATGAAGAAAATAGAGATAGTTTACTTTTATTCAGTAGATCTGGATACAAGTAGGTTCATAGTAGAAAGCACTTAATCATCACTGGTTCTTTGTAGACACTTTCTAAAGGGCGAGAGCTGCATCCTGCAGCAGCTCCTGCTTGCAGGTCTGCCAGAAGGGTAATGGAGATTGTTAATCTCCAAGCCCAGGAAGGAGGAGGAAGTGGAAATCAGGTGACCCATGTGATATCTCACAAGCACAATAGAGATGCGTTTATTAGAGAGACCCCTTTATGCTGAGTTGACCCCTGATAATTCCAACAATGTGTAGGTCTTGCTGTCTCTGAAAAGGATAATGACAGGAAGATAAAGAAATATCAGGACAAAGGAGAAAAAAATGGGCAGGAAAACATTCTAGTTACTACAGTGGCTATCCCTATGGCATTTAACTCACCATAACCTGAGACAGCAAATGAGAGAGAGAGAGAGTGCACCAAAATGTAGACAGCTTCTCACATATATTTGGTGACCAGCTGCGAAAACTTTTAAAATGCCATTATAAATAAAACAAGTGGAGTCCCACAAGTGGATGTCCCCATCATCCAAGATATCTGCAAGGCAGGGTTGAAAAAGTCAAGATGATGGCTACAACCATGCACTTGCAGCCCTGCCTCTTTCTGGTGTACAATGCATATAAAAAAGCAACAGGAATTTGATCACACATCTTGGTTTTATTGACACCCCTCTGTTCATCATCTAATAGTTCTGCTCTGCTGGTTCAGAAATCCAGCCAACCAGTTTGGGGGTATAAAGAGATGAAGACCAAAAAAAGGCGGGGGGGGGGGGGTGGAACATTTATTCCTGTACTCCAGCCTCT
Organism: Candoia aspera; assembly: GCF_035149785.1. NCBI lineage: Eukaryota > Metazoa > Chordata > Lepidosauria > Squamata > Candoiidae > Candoia > Candoia aspera. Next base: position 152,107,862 of record NC_086153.1, read on the forward strand.
TCCAACCATGTCATATATGGCTACAGGTACTCCTCACTTAATAACCAAAATTTCAATTACTAAGTGAAGCAGTCATTAAGTGAATCTGACCCAGTTTTATGACCTGTTTTGCAGTGGTTGTTAAGCAACTCACCACGGGCATTAAGCAAACCACATGATTGGCTTCTGGTGGGAATGGCGGCTTGAACAGCATCTCTTTGCGATTTAGCTTCGCAAGTAGACCTGGCAGCATGGCATTTTTAGGGCTTGGGCAGGATTCCCTGGAGCCCAAAAGTGTTCCCTGGATAAAGGAGAACCCTAGGAATTACCCCCTGTGTCCTCCAGACAGCTGCTCATAGCCAGAAGATTGTAAACAAAGTTTATAGATTGAGCGGTAAGTGATCAGTTGGGAGGTGGAGTGTCATCCTTTCCCAAACTGCGCTGCAGCCATTTAAACGGACTCTAAAACTGACCACCCCATTTCTTAATGCACCAATTTACTTACCTTTTCTTTGCTTAAAAGAGGCTTTTTCCAACACAGAGATGAGGTTTCTCTTGGTAACTTTTACATTATTTTTGAAACTTAACTGTTGAGCACTCAAACTTGGTTTTGCACTTTATGTTTTGGGCAAAAAGAACCAAAAGCTGAACTGTGGATTTATTTTATAGAAGGAAGGAAGGAAGGAAGGAAGGAAGGAAGGAAGGAAGGAAGGAAGGAAGGAAGGAAGGAAGGAAGGAAGGAAGGAAGGAAGGAAGGAGGTGTTTGTGTGTGTGTGTGTGTGTGTGTGTATATATATATATATATATGAATGATTTAATTGGCAGTGTTTTTATTGTTTCCTTTTGGGATTTAACGAATCTGTCCTGTTGGAATTTGAACTTTCATGGCTTTTTTCTTAATGAGCTAATTGGATACTTCCTGTAAACACCTCTTGTGGCAAGGCTTTTGTTTCTGAACTATCTCAGTCTCTAGTATTTTTCCACTGACTTTAAGATTTGGTTGTATTGGCTAATTTTAACCATCAGATGGAACTAATTATGACTTCTAGGTGACCACCTCATTGTGGTTCTGATGACGGGGAGATGATGAGAAATATGACTGATGAAATTTCTAATACCTTTAAACAGTCTTTGATGCCTTTGAGAAGAAAATGGAAAATAGATATTCTGACTTTGAGAAAACGATGGCAAGTAAATATTCTGACTTTGAGAAAAAGATTGAACATCAAATGGAAAAAACTGCTGAAGAGGTGAAACAAGTAAGGGATTGAGTGGAGGTGTTAGAAACTAAGATGGATAATACTGAGCAAGAGAGAGAAAAAGAGCTTGATAAGATGGCTCTGTTAGAACTTAGGGACATGGATTTTTGTCTGAGACTGAGAGGAGTTCCTGAGGTGAAAGGGGAGAATATTGTTGAAAAAAATCCTACAGGCTTTGGCAAAATTATTGGATTGGGAGGAATATAGAATGGAGGATGAATTAGATAAAGTTTTTCACATCAACTCAAGATATGCAGCTGTAAATAATAAACCAAGGGATGTTTTGGTTCATTTTGCTAGAAGGAAAATAAGAGACCAAGTTTTGCAAACTCGCTTTGAATCAAGATTAAATATTGACAGTATGGATATAATTGTTTTGAATTTTGGAATTTGATGATTAAATGGTTTGATTTTAGAGATATAATATTACTAAATGTTTAATTAATAGCAACTTTTATGTACTTTTATATCTGTGTTGGAGAAGGTCAGAAGCCACCTGTCATGTTTTTCTGTCTATTCTTGCAGTGTTTTAGTTTCTCTTGTTTCTTGTTAGACTTATATTCTATCTGTTCTATATTCTGTATTTTATGTTTTAATTATATCTTGAAAATTAATAAAGCTCTATAAAAAAATGAACCACATGGTTAAATGAATCCTGCATTTTCCCATTGATTTTGCTTGCCAGAAGCCAGCTGGGAAGGTTGAAAATGGCAATCATGTGACCACAGGGACAGTGCGATGTAAGCGTGAGGATCAGTCATAAGTCAGTTTTTCAGCACCGTCCTAAATCCGAACCATCACTAAATGAATGGTTGTTAAGTGAGGACTACCTGTAAATGGCCCAAGTTCATGCATCTGCTGATTCTAGAGAGTGGGAAAGGAGGGAAGGCAGCAGTTGTTCTTTCCTAAACTTTGCTGTATAGATTTTGGGAATATTTAAATTTAATTTAATTTAATTTAATCAGGGATGAATTAAAGTTGTACAAGTGAACCTTGTGCAAAGGAGACTTATCCCTTCCTCTCCTCTCCAGGTCTGCTAAGCCAGGATTCCCAATCTTCTGCAGATGAATCTGAGAGCATGTGAGGGCTGCAAGGAGAGATGGAATTGCCTCTTTCCACTCTGGTGCTGACAATCTGCATCACCAGGAACCAATTGGTCACCCCCTGTCCCCCCGCCCCCAGTCTGCACTTCCAGATTATTCTATCCTTCTAGAGTCCTGCCTGCCAACCTTCTCAATGGTCAAGGATTGCAGGAATTAGAATCCAAAACATACAGAAGTGATCAAGATACTTATCAATAGGATGAAGAAAGCCAATTCCTTGCCTCTGAACTTTCCAATTCCACATGCCCTGAACATATATGAATCCATATTCCACATGTCCTGAAAATTATTAACACTATAGGCCTTTGCCATGCTGTTTTAGAAGATGTAGTTTTAACATACCCAAGGAGCCCCATTCCTAAAATATACATGCTTTGACTATGTTTCTCTGCCAAATGGAATTAGAAGGAATAATTATGATGATATCCAATATTTGCTTTATAGTGCAAAAAAGATGCCAAAAATAAATGTCATACAGTAGATCACTCTTTTCCAGCTTGCTGCCCTACAGATGAGTTGGAATATTTGATCTAATGTGGTCCAGATGTGTTGCTTTATGGTGCTCATAATCCCTAGCCAGCTGTGCTGACTTGGGGGAGAGGACTGATGAAAGTGTATGAGCTGAAATCTAACACACCTGGTCGGCAGGAAACTTGGGAAGAATAAGCTATTGCTATTTGAATAGTAATGCGTCATTTCATAAATTACACTTTTTTCCCCAGGGTCTGTCCTATTTTTCAATTAATTTAATTAATTCACACTGTAAAAAGTCAGAAGAATACCTGAGTGGAGAAGTCAGTAAGAGATAGTTTAGTAGTAATATTCTGTGGAGTACTTCTAAGAACCCCTAATTTAATGTTAATAATGATAAAGAAACCATGATGTAAATATAAGCATATAGGAATGCAACTGGTAGTGCAAAATGCCAAGGCTCTTAATAGCTAAAATTAGTAAGTTAATTAATTTTCCCATGTGATTTTAAGAAACATGCATTGCAGGCATGTATTGTCCACTTGCTAAATTTTTGTTTGAAGCACACATTTCGCTCTGAAATCTTCAGAAGATAACAGCAACCCCTGAACTAGGTCAGAGGAGCACCCAGCGTAGTATTTCCTTGTATGCACCTTGACAATGGGGTTACCATTCAGTCGGCTATTTGCAGAAGTGCTGTCCATATTGTTCCTATAAGAGGATCATATATGAATGAATGAATTCAGAACTATATTACTTATATCTCAAGTTAAAAGCAATAGCAGTAGGAGGAAAGGGAGCACCTAATAAAAGCCAGATTTGGAAACCAGTTACTGACCAATCAGAACCATCGAAGACAATTAAGATTGGGAAGAGTGTTGAAGCTGCAGCAATGTAACTAGGGAAGTTCAAATAATTAAAGGTGTCAAACCAACTTGGACCAAACCCAAAGTAAATCTTTTCCTGAATCAGTAAAGAACCCTGAAATATGTATGATAAAGGTTTGGAATTCAAAACACAACAACCCCCAAATAGTTAATTGTTTGAAGAAACATAAAGAGTTTACCTATCAAAAGCTAACCAGGTTTGGAACTGGATTAGAGATCTGCCTGGAAACCTCATGATATATTGCCTTGAGTTTCATGACTGCCAAAAAGCAGAATATAAAAGGTAATAACCAGCTTCTTCCAGAATTAAACTTGAGTATTTAAATCAAGATCATTATGCATTTTTCTGGGTGTCTATATTCTGACTTCTTAAAGGACAAAATAGTTATTGCTCCCATTTTCCCATTAGAATTGCCATGGCATAATTTGGACCATTCAAAGCTTTCTCCTATTAAGTCAGACCACTGGAATTTTTAGACTGCTGTTAACAAAGCCAGCTGACCAAACCTTAAAGCAGATTTCTTAACCTAGTGTCCCGCAGATGTTAGCCTACAGCTCTGGCAATCCCAGCATGCATAGCCACCTGCTGAATGGAAGATTATGGTTAGGGTTAGAGTGATGGCTAAATGTCAGGTTGGAGAAGGCTGGTGTGAGACAAGCTCAGATTTTGTTTCAAATGCTCTAGCACTGATTCATCACAAGAAGTACCATAAAGACAGTAATTTAAAGGATGGGAAAGGAAAAGACACCAAGTTAAGAACAACGTCCTATACAGTATTTCATCTCCCCATTAATTTACAAATTTCTTCAGTTCTGTGACTGTGTTGTAGGAGAGCAGAAAATGTTCCAGGGCTTTATGAGAAATCTGAGAAACAATTAGGGATACAGAGGTTCACCACATAAAGATTACAACAGCATTTTTGCAGGTTTGAGTATCTACCACACCCATCCCTGCTTTGGGCAAGATCTACTCCATTAAAGGTACATCAAAGATACATTACTTACAGCTAGTAAGGCAGGCTGAGTACATCAATTTGTCACTAAAACTAAGCTACTTCACTGAGTTACTATTAAATATGCCCCCACCTATGCAAATCCACAAACACCTAGCTAACACACAGGTATGCAACCACTGGGAGGATACCATCTTGAATCAAGGACCAAATGTTTTAATTATGCAAAATACAAAGTAATTAAATCTGACTGACTATATGGATGGCACCAGAACTGAAAAAGGATCTCAAGGTTCATCCAGTTCAACTGCCTACATGTCTTTTAAACACTTACCCATATCCTTCTGAAAATACTACCATCATTGCCCCATTTTTAGCTGAGCTCATGGCCTGATGAAACAAGTCTCAGCCACTGCTCATTTGCTCGGTAGTGGTTCTGACAGCTATGGTTATACCTGTAGCAAATTCTTTCCTCAATTAATTATGAAATGACAAGCATGGCCTTGTCCAACCTACCACTTTCCACAGCTTTTGGATTACAATTCCCATTGTTTCCTGATAGTACAACCAACTTCCATTTTGACTGAGAATTATGACGCATGGAAATCTAATTCATCTGTACAGGGCAAGGTACTTCAGCACCCTGAATCTTCTTTGCAGAGCTTCCACTAATGTGGCCTAACAAAATATTTATCTTATCTGTGTGGCATCCTGTAGATATCTTCCACCAGTCTTCAGAGTAGGGCCTTTCCAAATCACTTTTGTCTGCAGTGCATACATTTACTGTTAAGTCCCGTGCAGGTGGACTTGGAAATAAATCCCTCCATATCCATTATGGTGTATTCTATGATAAATGCACAGTATGTACCTCTATGTCCATAATCTTAACAAACCAACATTCTTCATGCATGCATTTTCTAATTCAGTTAAGAAATAATTCCTCACCCTTGGAGCAAGGGAAAACTAAACCCTGCAGATCCTAAAGACATCTATCCTTTGCAATTTTGAAGTCCAGTTCGCTACAAACATTCTGTTTACAGAACAATCACAAAATGTTGCAGATGTCTGAAAAATTGAAGATGTGCATTGTTAAACTAGCTACCACAGCAAGGTCTGGTTTGATGCTGCTTTGACCTGTATCACTATCTCATGCAGAGTATCAGAGCAGTGGTCGACTTACTGCGCAAGACACTTACTGTATGTCCCTTCTTTTTGAGGCAGGGACCTTTCCTAGCCCTGTAAAGATCCCCATCTTAGAAATGTCTGTCTGTCTCTCTATCACAACATTTTTCATGCTGCTTCAGTGTGGTTGACTCTAAGCACCTTATAAAGTCAACAGCACAATCAGCGACAACAATAGCAATCAATACAAAGATACCAGCGCAACTCTCACAGCACCACATCTCACCTAGAGCAGTTAAATACTAATCCATCTTTAGTCCTCAAAGGCTTATTGAAATAGCCAGGACTTCACAAGCATTCGGAAAAACATGAAGGAAGGGCCCTCTCTTGCCTTGCGGCAAATCATATAGGCTACAACTTGTGAGTTCTTAAGTGTCTCCTGCATTTTTTCATAAATCCAGGAACTGAATGGTGGCAAGCTCTGCCCAGATAGGACTGCAGCCTTTAAGGAATGATTAATTAACCATGCAGTCCTGCTGTATATATTATACTAAGAAGGTAGATCAACTGAATTCAGTGGGACATTCCCAGAGAAGGAAATGCACTACTGCCATCTAGAATCCTCTTTAACTGAGCAGGGAAAAAAAAAGATTTCCAATTTTCTTATTTATTAATTGCCATTCTTATTAGAAAGATTCTAGGATTGCAAATGAAAATGGTTTTTCTATAAATGGTAGAAGCTTAGTCACTGTGGAAGAACTCCTAGATATAAATCATCTGCTTGCTTAAAATTCTTATAAAAACTGCAGAGAGGGGTATTCTGCCCGAGGGCTCATAAAAGAGCCATTTTGTTGAAACTAAGCAAGTTGCAGCACCAGATGAGAGACCACCTGATCAAACTGTTTATGCCACCAAGTTTCATAATGGAAGAAAAGCAGTGTTATCAATAATAAACTAGGGCTGCCACCGCTGATCTGCAAAAATCCAGATGAATACTATGTGGCAGCATCAAGCAAAATTTTCCTGTATCCCTTTCCTCCCATCTAGTGGTTATCTGGATTTTTGCAGTGCATATCCTGTAACCCTATACTAGTGTTTCTCAACCTTGGCAACTTTAAGACGTGTGGACTTCAACTCCCAGAATTCCCCAGCCAGCGTTGCTGGCTGGGGAATTCTGGGAGTTGAAGTCCACACATCTTAAAGTTGCCAAGGTTGAGAAACACTGCCCTGTATTATGTAAGTAACTGTAATGCTTTAATATGTCTTCTTTCTCACAAATAGCAGAATCTGTCTTATAAGATAGCATTGCTGCAGCAGATGTGATAGAGATAGACATCACGGTAGAGATTTCTGATGGAGAGTTTGTGAACTCATTAAAGAAGTCTTAGATAAAAGTTTATCACATGGAATTACAAGCAGAAAGAAGTTATAGTAAATGACCTGCAGTTTCACAGGTTTTTAGCTGTACACTATATTTCTCACTACGTTTTAGCTCTTCTGCTGCATTAAAGCTTCTCCTCATCTAATTCTCCGTCTGCCAACTTCTCAAGAGCAGCTCCTCTCCCCTTTAAAGGGGACGTGTTCTCCCTGTATGATTTCAGAGAAGCTGCTTGTACTATGTTATGAACCCACTGCATTGCAACTACAGATACCCAGAAGGTTGTTCTCCCATATTCCCTGATGGTGGGGCCACAAACCCACCTCCTCAGCAATGTAAGCAAGATGAACACGTATAAGTTATCTGGGTTTTTTTAAATTACTGTTCAGATAGTTATAAAACAGAAAATGCAATTAAGAAAAAGACTGGCATAAATGCTACATCATTCAAGCTGTAATCACAGCATAGATGTATTTATTTTTCCTGACAGATTGGCAGGGATGGGGAAGGGGTCTCAATTCTCTTGCTCTGCAGATTGGAAGCCACACCTTCTAGTGTCCTGAGAATTTCTTGTGACCCAGCTGAAATTCTAACTCTATACCATGATATACATGTATAAGCTTGATTTCGAATCTTACCCACTCTAGTCTTCTTATTCTCTCTGGCAGAAGCTTCCCCAGTCCAATGTCCTATATTGGACTTGGGCTGTAGTCATAACCAGCCAGCAGTTGCCAGCTACCAATAACATTTACAGAAAAAGTGGGTGGACTTTTTCCAAATGTCAAGCTCCATACAGTTGCCTTTTCAGATAGGATTTTCCTACACTTGACCTTTGAAATAGTTAAATTTGGTGGCTGGGGTAAAGGAGTTTGAAAATCAAGAAAAAATTCCACGTGAAAAGAGAAGCAGCCCGTTTTTGGTCAACAGACCTGCACCAGCCTTGGACAGTGTTCAACGTATTGTGCAACAGTGACATATAATTTGTTCAGGTTGATTAAATGATACACTGACAACTGTAAGAGACTGGTTTGTGCACACTGCTAATTTTCCATCTAACTCCCACACTATGGTCATCTATTGGGTATACAATCTTTCAGGAAAATCATAATAACTATCAGTTTATTACCCTGAAGTTGGGAAAGCAACAAACCATTTCAGTGATAGTGCTTTGGCTAATGTTTCCTTGCACTTCATGACACACCTACAGTCTACGGAGCTACTACTGATATAGGTTAATAACACTTTAACAGTATTATTCTTTTTTTTAAACTCATCTTGAAATATAATTGGAGGGCATCAGATATTTATGGATGGCATAGAAATGACTATGTAAATAAAATTTTATTGGTGATTATTACTGCCTTAGTAAGATTTTAAGTGTTCTACATTTTATTGTTTATGATCACCTTCATCGAGTGCCATGGGGAGAAAGATAGGATAAAAACTGCAGGAAGAAGTTAACTAATAATATAGCCAACAAATAATCTAATCTAAACTACATTTAAACCACTAAAATAAAATCTCAGAGTCCAGACTAAAATAGCCATCTCTTTTTCTGTCTCCAGTTCAAGACATAGCCTGTGGTAAATTGTCAACTAATAACTTGGAAAAGGGAGAAGTAGGGCTATGACCAGTAAGGATTCTAAATGCTTCTTCCTTCGCTTGATTGTCTTTTCATTTCCAATTGTTTACATTGCTTATAAGCCACTTTTGGAAGGACTGTTATTCTGAAAGGCAGGACATAAATAATGGTAAAAGCACACAGAAAGCAACTAGACAGGTACATGGAAGACTGTCAGCACTAATCGTTAATGGCCACAGATTATTTCCCATTTTAGAGCAGAGGTAATGGCTGGGTTCACCCATTACACTAAGCCATGGTTTGTTTAATTGACAAGCAATAATGCTGGATCCATGCACCTGTCTGGTCAGTGGACTTCCTAGAGACATTTAGTTGCTCTGGAAAACAGATCCTAGACATAATTCATTCCCACAAGAAGCAGGAAGGCTTCTGGTGGGAATGGCGGACTAAACGGCTGTGCCCGCTGGTTCAGTGGGTGGAGCTGACGTGGTAATTTTTTTCGGGCTCAGGCAGGTTTTCCTGAAGCCCAGAAACATTCTCCAGATCAAGGAAAACACTTGGAATCACCCCATCTGTCCTCCGGATGGCTGCTTGCAGCCAGAAGATTGCAAACAGCATTTTGCATTAGACTGGTAAGAGCCAGCTGGGAGGCTGGGACGTCACCAGTTCCAAGCCACACTGTAACCTTAAAGGGACACTAAGACCAGCCACCCCATTTCTAAATCACCAATTTATATGTTTTTTTAAGTATATATACCCTAAGAGAGGCTTTCTACAGCTTTCTTGGTGCTTAATGTTATTTTGGGGATTACTTTTTAAAAAAATTCTTTTAAGTTTTGGATTTCATTTTCCCTCCAAAGGAAATTCCAGAGATTGAGAGTAAACAATTGTCTTCCTGTTATTATTTTTGTATTAAATTTGAAGATATTAGCATTTTCCTACACATTGAATTGGCTGATTTGAACCTTCAGTTTTCTGTTCTCACTTTTCCTTGACAACTGTCTGCTATCTCACTTTCGCTTATGTAAACACTCTCCAGAACCCTTCCATATCTCCGACTTTCACTGGTTAAGCTCCTAGGGGGTGCCATAATCTACGGTGTGAGACATGGAGGATTTCAAACAGATTCTGACTTTCACCAGGATTTTAAACAGATTTCTTCTGACTTCTGTCAAACTTTCATGCAAGATATTCAGGACATTGTGGAAAAGATGAGTTCTAAAATGTGCCATAAGGTTGGGGATGTGGTGGATGAAACTGAGGAATTTAAGAGCAATAGAAAGGTTTTTTTTAAGACTGAGTGTCATGATCGCCGTTGCGATGTTTGCGACATCGTAACGGCTCGCATGTCAAAGCGCGGATGCGTGTCAATGGCTGGAGAGGTGCAGGCAATAAACCGGACAAAGAAGGTAATGGGGTTGGGAGATCTACTGAACAAACAAGGTCCCATCACCCGGTAATCGGCCATTGATGCCCCTGATAAAGAAAAGATCAGGGCGAGGTTCGGAAAGGCGCGTCCGGGCTTTCAAGGAATATTGAGGTCTAATCGCCCGGTAATGGACCATTACCTTGCAGGAAGATAAACAGGGCGACGCCCGGGGCGAATGGGGCTGGACGACCTCTCACCTATCAAGTCTTGATGGCCTGTCACTCCGTGGAACTCGTGGGGCACACCCAGGGAGTGTGGGGGTGGAGCGCTGTTTGGCGTGAGACTATTTAATTCAACTTTTGGCACATTTCCCTCTCAGCTTTTTACTGGTGTGCATTCTATTCTAAGTAAAAGCCAGAGCTTAAACTTGATTTAGAGTCTGAGTCTTTTATTTGGTCTTAGGCATTCCTTACATAAAGCTGAGAGTCTTTTAAGAATGAACCTCTCTAGCCTCTACCAGGAATTTTTTTTTTTGCGAGAGAAGCAACTAGCGATGACTGAACCGGGGACGATCCTGGAGTCGGCGCTTCAGAGTGGAGATGCGAAGGACTCAACACGAGTGGGGGAGGCAACCAGACAGCTTCTGGAATTGGTGCTCCTGAGATGGGACACGAGCCCCCTCCCTACCCACACCGCACCCCAGTTTGGAGCCTGGAGCCCCAGGCCGGAGTGGAGGGCCCCGATGGAAGAGGGAGTCGTGAGTCAACAACACCTCAGGTGGGACGGTGTAGTGGACCCCCGGCCGGGGACATCCCACACCACTTGGAGACTCCAATACCCCCAGACGCCCGAGAGGGAATTTGCAGGACTGCCAATCGGGCAACAACCGGCAGCACCAAGGATGGACGATTCCGTCACACCAGACAGAATCAGGGCTCTGGAGTCCAAGGTGCAATCATTAGAACACATGCTGTGATCCATGTCAACTGTGGTGAGTGAGCTCACGAAGAGTGCTGCTGCGCAGGGCGCAGGGAGGGGTCTCGGCATCCCACCCACCCTATCGCCGGCCCCGAGAAGAAGGGGCCAGGCACGGGACTTTTTCCCAGGGCCCCGTGGTTTTATTCCGGTGGGGGTTACCCCTACTCACTCACAGGTTGGGGTTTCTCCAGTTGGTGGGATAGCTAAAGACTTTCCAGTAAAATTTGATGGCGACCCCACAAACCTGTCATTTTTTTTAACCAACACAACAAATTATGTACAGCAATACGGACGTTGTTTTGCATCGGAAGGGGCTAAAATCTCGGCTATTGCCACAAAACTTAAGGGCAGAGCTGTGGACTGGTACGTACAAATATCAGAGTCCGGAGCCCCAGCCCAGGCTACCTTCCACACCTTCCTGGCCGCCTTGAAGCGGTACTTTGAAGACCCCCTGGCGAAGGAGAGGGCTAAAGGCGCTCTTAAAGAATTCAATCAGGGGCAGAAATCGGTTGCAGATTACACCCTAGAATTTAAGGTCTTGGCAGGGAAGGTCCCTGAATGGCCGGAGGCCACCCTGATCGATATGTTTAAGGATGGCCTCACTCGAGAGGTGTTGCAATGGGCGCTGTACAGAGACGATCCGGACTCATTGCATGACTGGATCTGTCTTGCCAGGAAGGCTGAACATGCCCAGCGCACCTTCATGCTGGCGACTAAGAGAGACAGGCGTCCTCCCAGCGGGAAAGGACCAGTGCCACAGTCGGGCCCAACATGGGACGCCAAAAGACAACGTCGCTTTGCCTGTGGGCAATGCGTCAAGTGTGGTAAGGCAGGTCACCATGCGGCAGAATGCCACAAGGCTAAGACAGCGGATCGCCCATCTAGACCGACGCAGAAGGCTCTGCAGAAACCACCCAACCCTCCCCGATGGCTGACAGGGGCACTAGCGACCCCGGACGAAGAAGAGGATGTCTACCTCGTGGGGGACGGGTTGGCCACCCCGGAGCAGCTGGCAGAAAACACCTTCCACCTGTCCTAAACAGTGCTGCTGGGCAGGTGGTGGAGAATGGGCACGATACCACCAGGGTGAGTGCGGACTATCCCATCCTGGCCGTAAAAATTGAACTGAGCTACTGCTCCAAGACCATCGAAGTCGGGGCTTTGGTGGACTCTGGGTGTTCCAGATGCCTGATCCACCCCAACCTAGTTGCTGCGCTAAATTTACCCTGTTTCCCTCTCCCGAAGCCGCTGATCTTCCAGCAACTCGATGGTTCCACGGCGGGGGGGGGGGGGGGGGGGGGCGGGGGGGCGGCCACCCAGGGTACAGGGAATGTTACCCTACAAATAGGCACACACAGGGAAACCATAGAATTCGTGGTCACCCCAGTGGGCAAGCCTATAGTGGTTCTGGGAATCCCCTGGCTAACTTGCCACAATTCCTACATTAACTGGAGGACCCGTATGATAACGTTTGAGGATGGGTTCTACCAGGCGCCTGCTAAGGGGAAATCCCTCACTTTGACTGTGGGGAGGGCTGAGATTGTCGACCCTCAAGTTCACGCTTCCCCCATGGAGGGGTTGCCGGAACAATACGCAGACTTCACTGACGTCTTCGGGGAGGAGGAGGCGGACCAGTTACCCCCCCCCCATCGCAAGACGGACTGTGCCATTGAACTGCTCCCTCATGTCCCATTGCCTAAGCCAAAAATTTACCCAATGACACAAAAGGAATTGGCAGCGTTGCGGGACTTCCTCGATAAAAACCTCGCTCGGGGCTTCATCGAACCGGCAAACTCGCCGGTTGGAGCGCCCGTTCTGTTCTGTGAGAAGGACGGTACCCTAAGACTGTGTACAGACTATCGCGGGTTAAATTCAGCCTCCTTGTCAAACAAGTACCCCCTCCCCCTCTTGAAAGATATGTTGGCACACTTGTCGACTGGAAAGGTTTTTTCCAAACTTGACCTCTGCAAGGCGTATTACCGCATTTGCATCAGGGATGGGGATGAATGGAAAACAGCTTTTAACTGTCCCTTGGGCTCCTTCCAGTATAAGGTACTGCCTTTTGGTCTTGCAGGGGCCCCGGGGGTTTTCATGCAACTAATTAATGAGGTTCTGCATGACCATTTGTTTAAAGGAGTACTGGTTTATCTGGACGATGTCCTGATATACTCCAAAACTGGTTTATTTTGAAGTGGGATAAGGGTTGAAGAATGTTCATCTGGTTTGCTTTAAGCATTTGATTGATGCCATTTGCTTTTAAAGATTTGGATTTACTGTTTTGAATTGGCTTTGTTTTTTGGGTTTATTAAGATGAAAATTATTAAAACTGTTGTATTAGGGTTGAAGAATGTTCATCTGGTTTGCTTTAAGCATTTGATTGATGTTATTCCCTTTTACAGGAATATGGAATTACTGTTTTGAATTGTCTTTGTTTTTTGGGTTTATTAAGGTTGGGATTATTAAAATGGTTGTACTATTAAGTATAACAGCAGACAATTTATGTGCTTTTTAATTTGATTCTTATTATAGTAGACAGAAATGTATAGAATAATGGTAGGAAGGGAATAATTAAATATGTTTTATCTTTTGGAGGGGAGAAAGATGTTTAGGAGGTTTATATGGATTTTTTTTCTTTATTTTAATATAAGGGGGAGGAGTAACTGTACTTAGTGATTTTTATTATGTCTTAAAGTGGAATGACTTATAGAAATAATGTGGTGTTTTGGTTTAATATAGAGCAAGAGATTGATTATGGAAATTTTTGTATATACTTGCTGTTAAAAGTCGGAAGCCACAACTTTTTGTAAACTGAAAAAAAAAATTATCTTGTGTTTCCACACTTAAGTTTTTTTTCTTTCTTTGTAGTTTTAAGGTTTTTTTTAAAGGTTTTATTCTTCTCTTGAACCTAATAAAATTTACTATTAAAAAAAGGAAGACTATTAGCACTAATGGTTAATGGCTATAGATTATTTCCCATTTTAGAGCAGAGGTAACAGTTGGGTTCACCCATTACACTAAGCCATGGTTTGTTTAACTGACAAACAACAGTGCTGGATTCATGTACCTATCTGGTCAGTGGACTTTCTAGAGGCATCTAGTTGCTCTGGAAAACAGATCCTAGACATAATATGGTCTTGTATGATTAACCCAAGCAGTCCTTATGGGATATAAAGATGGACCCAGTGTGCAAAAGGCCCTCCTAGATGACTCACGGCTCCTGCTTGAAGAGCAGGTAGCAGCTGTGGCTAGGAGGGCCTTTGCACACCTTTGGGTCATGTGCCAGTTGCACCCATTCCTGGATCAAGAGGTTTTGCTCACAGTCACTCATGCCCTGTGACCTCCCATCTGGCTTACTGCAATGTGCTCTACATGGGGGTGCCCTTGAAGAGCATTCGGAAGCTTCAACTGGTACAGAATGTGGCTGCCTGGGTAGTAAATGGTGTCAGATATTCGACACATATAACACCACTATGTGAGCTGCATTGGTTGCCGATGTGCTTCCAGGTGTAATTCAAGGTGCTGGTTGTCACCTTCAAAGCCCTTCATGGCTTGGGACTGGGCTACCTAAGGGACCTTCTTCTCCCAGTTTCTATCCATCCAATTCAGTCTGGTAGGTTGGGCATGCTATGGGTCCCATCAGCCAAGGAATGTTGGTTGGCAGGAACTAGGAGGTGTGCCTTCTCTGCCAGAGTGCCCGCCCTCTGGAATATCCTCCCTTCAGAGATCAGGATGTCCCCGACCCTGTTGGCCTTCTGTAAGTCCGTGAAGACCTGGTTATGCGCCCGGGCCTGGGGCCCCGAGTAAGTTAAGGGCCCTCTTTCTTGGCTATATTAACATCCATGCTGTCCTGACTACCAGGAAACACACTGAGACAATGACTTGGTCTCTAATATTTATTACTAGTACTTAACAAGAATCCTAACAAACTGAGGAAGCGTGGGAAAAACCCAGCCATATAAACCCCAAAGGTTAAGGCGGTCTCGATCTGTGTCTCTTTGAATGGCTGAACAGTTCCTCAGTGCTACGCATGCGCTTGACAGTCTGGGTGGGAGCCCCCTGCTCGCCATTCTTACTCATGACACATGCATTGTTTACTTGGTGACCGTATATATTTGTTCTGTACTTTTAATTGTTTTTAATTTTTTAAACTGTTTTATGGTTTTTAGGATTGTAAGCCACCGAGTCACCTGTTGAGATGGGGGGCTATAGAAAATAAACAAACAAACAAATGTTCAGCAGTTTTCTAACAAAGAAAAAAAAAAAGACTATGGAAATAGTGTAATGCTCTAACCTAGGAATCTCTCTAAGCAGTTTTAGATCTCCATCATTTTCTCCCTTTGAGTATCACATGTGAACCTTTGGAAGGATTAGCTCCAGCTGCCTCACACCATTTGTTGTACATTAAGGCCAGACTGAGAAAATCAGAAGCCAGCATGATAAGATTTGGGTTTTTCCTTTAAGGTTCATGAAACCCAGCCCAGGTTGTCTCAGTTAGCTAAGATCTGAAGGGCTAAGATATTCCTGACCAGGTGACTTACAGACAATTTAATAAAGGGTGGGCAATAGTTTTGTAGTGAGGGCTGCAAGGGAGTACGTAAGCAAGAGAAACTATTTTTGAGGATTTTACAGAAAAGTCTCCAGTGTATGTGTGAAGTTTTCTTTTTTTTCCCTTCTGTTCTAGTTGTATTCAGTAAATCCAGTGGCTGGGTGATTTTGTGTAGTATGATCCCGAGGGGCTCTGGAGAGTACCAAAAAGCAGAGTCAAGAGCCACAAGGAGCTTACACTTTCTTCATTCCTTCTAGACCCCAGTTCTAAATCTCTACAACTCTTTGCAAGAAGAGTAAACTGGTGATGGTAAATTTACCATTTCTACTTCCATGAAGACTTTTAGCTGTCTTCATTATTTCTCCCAGTTGCATAACTTACCCACAAAGAAGGAGCCTGAGAGGTAAGCTAGGGCAACCATAACGGGGATGCAAATTCTCAACCAACACTAATTAGAAGCAAAAGGAGAGAGAAGCCCCTAATACTTTCCTGCCGTCTACTGTTGTCTGGATTTTTGCAGCCCCATTAGGCCTTTAGAAAGGTCGCTGGGGAATTTCCACAGCTGCAATGAACTCCCACATGCACACACAGCTAGTGTAGGTGGCTTGTTCAGTGCCTTGGCTTGAAAAACACTAGTCAGCTTTGGGTAACAGCCAGAATCTTAAGTAATCATATGCAAAATACTGGCAATATGAATGCATTTAAAGCATATGAATATTTATCAGTGGAATGATTGCACTCTCTTCCCACCAACACCACTTGGTGGAGGAGAACTGCTGACAAGTTCTTGGCCCGTTACAGAAAGCCAGCATTAAGATGAGTGTAGCTCCAGCCTTTTTCTCCTTGATGAAGCCCCATGACAATGATGCTCTTTGGACCTGATCCCATAACTACTTCAGTTTATGAGGCTTGGCCAAGTGGTCTGACTCTGTGATCGTAGATAGGCTTTTCTGGACTGAGCAGCCCAGTGTCATAAACAGTGTTTTGTAAATAATGCCCAATGTAATTTACTTGCAATAAACATCACATTTCATATCCATCAATTTTTCTGACTCTCATTGTGCCAGCTGGCTTCACTGTCATGAAACAGAAAAACTGTCTTTTATGTAATGTTGAATGGCAGTCAAAAATGCAACACATGCAATCAAGAAGAAAATGCCGAGATCTCACATAGCCCTCTAGCCAGCCCAAGCAGAAGCAGAGTTGGGCTTTTCATACCAGCTTTAACCTACACTTTGCTGGCAAATATAACCAGCTGGGCACTATGATGATCACATGTCCTTTCTTACAGGTCACAAAAGAGACATAATTTGCTCTTGATTTTTGCAACAGCTTAGAAAAAGACATTCCTGTTTTGAAAAGAACAATGAAAGTGATTGGTACAATACTGCTGCATTAATGATACAGTTGCTAATTTGATTTACTCATTGTAGTCTTGTCTTAGATCCCAGGAGAAGATGCAGCTACATTAAAGTGCTGCGCACAGGTGCTGTGTTTGTGCTTTTGCACATTCTGAGAATATTTTGGAGACTGAAATGAACATTATACGAAGAAGAGGATGACCAGCAAAAGGTGGATGGACTCAGATATAATGGTGATGAGTGCACTGTTGGAAGACCTGAAAGACCAGGTTAGGGACAGATCATCTCGGAGAAAATCTATGTAGAATCAACAGCGACTGGATGACACATAATCAATCGATGAACCAAAAAGAACACTCCTTTTTGCCTAAGAAACTGAAGTGGCTAACGATGTTTGGTCATGTGTGCTGGCAATCTGCCACTATTTAACATAAAACGTTAATTACTGTATATATCCATACCGCTAAACAGAAACCAGAATCCTTTTTTTTATTATTTCATCCCCCCCAAATGACTGAAATCTTTAAGTACTTGCAAGATGTCTCAAGATTTCTATGGGAGTTCAGCATTTTCATGGGATGTTGGTATTTTGGGGCCAAACGAGCTGTGGCGTGACATGCTCTTGTTCAGCACTCCACTCAGCCAGGCATGGTCTCACCCTGAGTTCTCCAATCTCTCCTCCTCTGTGGTTTTCCATCTTTTTTTACAGTCCAATCTTTTGTACTCAGGATGTGCAGTCCTCAAGGAATTTCCCTTTCTTTGTTGTTTCCAGGATTTCTTTGCATTTCTGCCAGTTGGGACATTGCTCCATGACCACTGGCACCCTTCTGTTATTCACAAAGGCTAGTTGGGGCCCTTTTATTTTTTATTTATTGATTTATTTGATTTCTATAGCTGCCCATCTCAACCAGTGACTCTGGGCAGCTCACAACAATAAAGTATATACATTATATTAATTGTTAAATTATTTAATTATTTAATATTTAAGTATATAAGACTCCCCTCCCATGAAATTAGGAAACCAAATAATTGGTGTTTCTTCTGATTGCTGCCCTGGCTGTAAAAGAGCTTTGTTCCATGGCTTTGCCCAGCTCATTTTTGGTTCCAGTACATGAGAATTGTTTCCAGGGATGCATCAACTTAAGGTCCTTCTTTCCAAAGTGGACACATGCTGGTATCTTCTTGAGATTATTGATTATGCAGATCTACAACTGCCTAATCTTGTATTCAGGGTGAACAAAGGAAAATGCCTACACATACCCCTAGCACATTGATTTAAACAGAAACATGGAATGAAAAGCCCTCATCAGAAAACAGAAGGCAGGGCTGGCTGATCTTTACGAAGTATTTTCTGCAGGGAAGAAACCGCATAATATATTCAAGATGTCAGAGGTTAGCCATAGTGCACGTGAATCATGCTGTGAATGCTTCACCTTTCACTTTTACCGCTGTAATTAGATTACAAAGTTTTTATTGCCATTTTAAATTCTTCCTTTATAAGTTGCTTGCTACCCAACAATGGGTGTTTTCCCCCTCACACGTAGAGCCCAATGTATTTAATTTTTGCTCCTATGATGCTGGATTAACTTTGAAGGATTGTTGAAGTCAGAAGTCAGTCACCCTTGCCCTCCTAATGGGATCTCACTGCTGGTACATGACCTTGAAGTGTAATATATACAATCAGCTATATTTATTGGTGGTGGGAGTAAGGCAGGAAGTAAGAGCAGCTGGATTGCATAAACATCAAGACTGTTTGTCCTGCCTACAGTAGCCATGACATGTTTAGACTAGTGCAGCCCAGTTCAGCAAAGCCTTCTTCCTACTTGTGGTATGTGATGAACTGATAAGGAGATGGTACCTTTGAGGACCCCAAAGGTTATGGGAGAGGATGCAGCGTAGAAAATTTGTTTTCAGATTGTCGAACAAAGGGGTGTCTCAAAGAGCTGGAGAAGACTTGCTGGCAGGCTTCTTTAAAGTAAACAAGGGCAAGTCAACTAGATTCTGGAACAGGAGCTCATGGAATAACAGGACTACTTGCCCTTTGTGGTTGGGGATAAACCATAATGCTTCCATGCGCATATTTTCCCATAGGTCCTCAAAGCTAGCTAATCCGTGACCAGAACTAGCCATTCAAATTCATAAGGACTTGTTCAAAATAGTAAGTGGAAATGCTGGCTACAAAGGTGTGTGTAAACCCACATGTACCAAAACATGCATGCATATTGATCATCCAAAGATTTTAGGTACTACGATGATCCATGACTTAACACTGCCTAATTTCTCTTATTTTTCTTTGTGGTGTATACAGTGGAAGTCTGACAATTTCATAAGCTATGTAAATAACAACAGCATGTTTCAATGGACGAATTTCATAGCATACAGTGGCTCATATGTAGCATCAATAGTAGCAATATTAGAGAAACATATTTTAAGTAAATCATAACAAATAGAGTCCTGAAGTAGACACTCCAATTGTACAATGGCAAAACCCTATTAGCTTTTATTTCCTGGCATTTTTAGAATAGCCCCAAGAATTTTAATGGGATGTCAGCAGGGATACTTCTGGACCACCACCATTTTCAGTCCTCAAACCCTTGGGGCAGTTTGAAGGTGACTTAAAATAAAATGAACATGCA
Organism: Candoia aspera; assembly: GCF_035149785.1. NCBI lineage: Eukaryota > Metazoa > Chordata > Lepidosauria > Squamata > Candoiidae > Candoia > Candoia aspera. The sequence goes on from NC_086153.1 coordinate 152,127,486, forward strand.
TAGATTCATCATACACACCCATTGTGCTGTTTCTTTTTGTGGTGAGCAATGTTATGCAAAGCACAGAAAGAGAGTGAGAAATAGTAATGATAGAGTTTTTAAAGGTTAATAAAAAAACTCCAAGCCACTAACAATAAATTTGCAAACTAGAAGTGTGAACCAAAACTTGCACATTAAGCTTAATTACATTCAGAGAATAAATTCAGTCTTGACACAGTAGTTAGATGAAGAGAAAAAAAAGGTAGCTCACATTTATTCAGTAGATCTGGATACAAGTAGCTTCATAGTAGAAAGCACTTATTCATCACTGATTCTTTGTAGACACATTTCTATGTGGAATAGAAATGTCTGCATGCAAGCGAGATGGAAGGATGAGAGCTGCATTCTGCAGCACCTCCTGCTTGCAGGTGTGCCAAAATGTAATGGAGATTGTTAATCCCCAAGCCCAAGGAGGAGGAAGAAGTGGAAATCAGGTGACCCATGTGACATCCCACAAGCACAATAGAGATGTGTTTACTAGAAAGACCCCCTTATGCTTATGAGGCAATGCTGAGTTGACCCCTGATAATTCCAACACCCCTTCTCAAGTTAGCATGTCTCAGAGTCCACAAGGTTCAACTTCTTCTGCAGTTCTTGGTAACTGCTCCTTGGCAACGGCTTCGTGAGAATGTCCGCAGTCATGTTCCTTGTGGGACAATAGTCTAGTCTGACTATTCCTTGCTCTTGCAAGTCTTTTACTACATGATACTTAACATCAATGTGTTTAGTTCTCCCATTAACCTTTTCTGACCATGAGAGTCTTACAACTTTGGTTGTCTTCGTAGACCTGAATAGGGGTAGACTCCTCTATTCCCATGTCTTCAAGCAGTAGCTTGAGCCATGAATCCTCTTTGCTTGCTTCTGCTGCTGACACATACTCCGCTTCTGTGGATGAATGTGCAACTGTAGCTTGTTTACGGCTTCCCCAGCTTACTGCTCCACCCCCATAGAAAAATACCCACTAGTGGATTTACAGTCAGTAATGTCTTCTGCCCAATCTGCATCTGTATACCCCACTAGTTTAGGATTATCAGTGGCTGGTAGCTTTAGTTTTAGGTGTATAGTGTCATGAGTGAGGATGGCGAGCAGGGGGCTCCCATCCAGGCTGTAAAGCGCATGCGTAGTACTGAGGAATTAGGTGGCCATTCAAAGAGACACAGATCGGGCCCACCTTAGTCTTTGGGGTTTATATGTCTGGGTTTTTCCCATGCTTCTTCAGTTTGTTAGGATTCTCTGTTATGTAGCAGTAATAAAACACTAGAGACCTATTCCTTGTCTCAGCGTGGTTCCTGGCTGTTAGGACAATAGTGCCCTTTAGGTACCTTCCCACCCGCTTAACACCAGTCCAGTCTCTCTGTGGGTGTACTAGTTTTTCTGCGCAGAACATTTACTGCAGCTGCTATGTCTGGCCTAGTGGTAGTGTCATGTTTACTGTTTCAATGTGCACTGTACATCGTAACGTTTCACATGCCATGGTGCTGACGCACATTTCTGTTTGAGAGGGAGCTGCTGTGGAACCTTGTACCAAGCTCTGTATCTGTGTTCATTACAATGGAATGTGTTTGGGTTATGTGCTCTGTTCAAGGACTTTTCCCGCAGACCATCAGAAACCGTTAGGAGCACCTGGGATTGTGAGCCTGGGAAGATTCTACGGGGGGAGGGATCTTGTTTGTACCGAGGGTTTTTAGTTTGCATTTGGCACGCTTTTATCATTCTCAGCTTTCTCTGTGATCCTGCATACTATTCTTTAATAAATCAGATATCTTTATGATCCTGTTTATGAGTCTGATGGTGTTTTAGAATAGGCAATCATTACATAAAGCTGAGAATGACCAAAGTTGTACCGTTAGCTCCTACCAAGATTAGTTTCTTGTGAGGGAAAATAGTTAACGATGGCCGAGTCCAAGCTCACGACCGGGGGACTTGAGGAGCCAGCTAGCTTGATGCCCGAGTCGACGGTCAAGAGCGGAGAACTGAGCCTCACCCCAGAACCTTCAGATTTCCGGCAGGATTCGAGTTCCAGCCCTGAGGTGGAGGAATCTAACGATGGGGGAGAACCAGAGCAACTGGCACCCAGCGAATCGCCCGCAGAGTTGATCACCTGGGATGAAATGGGAGAACCCCAGCCAGGGACATCCCAGGCGTCCTGGAAGTATTGGTTCCCGCTAGATACAATAGCTTAACTATGGCACTTTTATAGCCATTGTTCTCAGGTAAAAGTTCACTAGGTTCCTGTTGCTTGTGGAAACTTGTTTCCATTGGCTTTGGCATAGGATTGGCATTTTGCAGTCCTAAGCTCTCCAACAGTTCTAGGGTCTTTTGCTTCTGGCTTAGAAGAAAGTTTCCATCTTCTTTTTCAATCTGTATCCACAAGTAGTAGCTGGCATTGCCCAGATGCTTGACTTCTACTTCCTTGTTCAGGTTAGACACAATTTCATCAAAGTCTCTTTTGCTATTATGGCAAATCATCAAATCATCCACATAGCATACACCTCTCTGCCATTTCTGTGTCTTGTGTAGAGACAGGGATCAGCTTTGCCTTGAACAAAACCATGCTTAAGAAATACTTGGTTCAACTTCTTATTCCATGCTCTTGCTGCTTGCTTCAGGCCATAAATCCCCTTCTGAAGTTTGCAAATGAGTTGCTGTGTCTTGGGATTGGCGAAGCCTGGAGGTTGTAGCATGTACAGTTCTTTCTCTATCTCTCCATGTGGAAATGCAGACTTTACATCTAGGTGTTCAACACTCATGTTCCTGGAAGCTGCTAGACTCAGGAGCATGCCGATTATGGTATGTTTTACAATAGGAGCAAAACATTCATCATAATCAAGTCCATATTTTTGCAAGTAGCCTTTGGCGACTAGTCTAGCTTTGTATCTTTGTACTTCTCCATTTTCATATTGTTTGGCTTTGAAAACCCATTTGCATCCTATGGCTTTCTTGCCTGTTGGTAGTTTTGTCAAAGTCCATGTTTTGTTCTTGTGTAGAGCCTCTAGCTCTTCTTGTGCTGCCTTCTTCCACTTGCTTGCCTCATCTGGTGGCATTTGCTGCACTTCATTCCACAATGCAGGTTCTTTTGGTAATGACGACCTTGCGAGGTAGGTGAGTCTCTCGGCTGGAACTCCTTTGTTGGGTCGTGATGAGCATCTTGGAGAAGGTTCAGGAGTGGCACGGTGGTTCAACCCCTTCTGCATCCTCAGCCTCATCATCTGACTCTGGTGGAGTTTCTGCCTGTGCTTCTATCTCCCTCTGGGTCAGTGTTGTGGTTGTGTCTTCAAACGTTGGGATAAATGTCTCAAGCTGGTAACTGCTGCTGTTGGTTTCTGTGCAATCATCATCAGCATGACTATGGTAGCCTCTCTCTCGTTTATCGAATTACACCACTCTGCATGTGCTTACTTTTCCTGGCTTCGGGTTCAGGATTCCATATCCCTTGCTTCCTTGAGCATACCCGATCATGCTCCGGGGTCTAGCTTGGATCTCTTCTCTTTTGGTATGTGTGCATAAGCCTTGGATCCAAATACTTTCAGATGCTTTACGCTTGGTTTGCGTTCATGCCATAGCTCAAAAGGTGTTACCTTGTTGGCTTTGGTTGGCAGTCTATTCTGTAAGTATGTAGCTGTTAAAACAGCATCTGCCCAGTATTTGTCAGGCAGATCTGCTTCTAAAAGCATACATCTTACCATGTCCACTAGTGAGTGATTTTTCCTTTCTGCAACTCCATTTTGTCCAGGTGTGTATGGAGTGGTTAGTCTGTGTTCTATGCCTAGTTGTGTTAGGTACATTTGCATGGTTTGTGAAATAAACTCACCTCCACGGTCGCTTTGGAGGGTTTGATGGGTTCTGTTGAACTTGTTGGTCACCATGACTACATACGCTTTCAGCATGTCTGCTGTTTGGGATTTCTCCTTCATTAGGTAGGTCACACAGTATCTGGAAAAATCATCTATAAAGCATAAAACATTGATTTCCACCTGCTAATGCTTGAAGAGATCCACACAAATCAGTGTGGATAAGTTCAAGTGGCTTGGTTGCCTTTCCCTTTGTTTGGGCATGGCTGGTCTTGTTGCCTTTCCTTTGATGCATATCACACATTCTGATTGGCATTTATCATGGCTGCTTATTTCAAAGTCTCTTACCATGCCTTCAGTTTTCATTCTTAAAATTGTGTTAAATTCACGGTGTGCAAAACATCTGTGCCAGGTGGTGGCGCTGTTGTCCTCCTTTCACTGCTGACAGGCGAGGCTGAGATCTGGTGGTGGTTGTTTGCAGTGCACCTGGTAGCCACCATCCTTTTGAAAACCTGTAACAAATCTTTTCTCCACTGGTGACTTTACATTGTCCATTAGCATTAAAAATCACATCAAAACCTTTGTTATTCAATGTTGAGACACTTAGTAAATTGGTTTCTAAGTCTGGTACATAGAAAACATCTTCTGCTATAAGATCTTTGTGTCACTTCCATTGATGCATCACAATGGCACACTTCCTTTTCCTTAAATCAAAATTGAATTGCCATTTGCTAATGTTATGCTTCCTTCTGTGGTTTCATTTAGCTCACAAAAGTCACATTTATTCCCAGATAGATGCCTGCTGGCCCCTGAATCAATTACCCATTATCTAGGACATTTATTGGTATCAGCTTTATAAACAGTGTGTAAAGCCTTTTTACCTTTAAAATTTTTTTCCTTGGATTTATCCTTGGAAAAATCTTTCTTGTCCTTATTTCTGCAGAACCTTGCAGTACGTCCTGCCTTTTTACATGAATTACAGATAATGGCCCTTTTTTCTGTCCCTTTGTTTTTCTGGTGTGTCACTGATTGCTCTGGCTCATGTTTACCCTTCATTGCTAGGTAACCAATGTCTCTGCCAGGTTCTCTATTGTTTTGGAGATTCTTTTGCCTTCGACCTTCTGATCTGATCGCTCCCAGAAGCTGGGAAAGATTTTTGCCTTCTAAGTTCAGGCCAGCAACAATCGGAAAAATCTGTTTGGTAACGTACTCAGCACGAAAGACATCTTAAATTTTTTGTTCATGAGATTCTGGACTGTGTTGTGCTGATCAAAGATTGCCTATAGCCTGATCAGGTGGTCATTTTCATTTCCATTGTCTTCCAAATTACATGCAGTTCTCATAACAAAGAGATCACTTTCTGATCATCAGCTTCTGAGTATAGGGTGCATAAATTCTCAATCATTTCCTTCACTGTAGCAATATTTTTAATCTCTGCTAATCTGTGATCTGGAAGAGATCTAGCAATAAGAATTTTAGCTCTCATCCTTTTTCTTCCACTGTCTTTTGGCTTCCTCCCCATCTTCTGGTTTAGGTTCAGGTAAATACAGAACATCCAAACTATCTTCAAAATCTAGCTGCATCCTCAATCTGAATAGCCATGTTGAGTAATTATCCTCAGACAATTTTGGTATGGGGGGAACTCCCTCTTCTTTTTACATTGTTAAGAGAGAAGAAAAAAAAATTCTGTACTTTGTCCTTTAAATGTGCAAGCAGCTTCCTTTCAGCTGTGAGGCCAAAAAAAGCCCTTTCAAAAAATCAGTTCTTGGTCAGTATACTAGACTCTGCTGGGCTGCACTGGTTTTGTCCTGGGCCCATAACCTTTGATGGAGTTTTTAAAGGTTAATAAAAGAACTCCAAGCAGCTAACAACAATCTTGCAAAGTAGAAGCTTGAACCAAAACTTGCACATTAAGCTTAATTATGTTCAGAAAATAAATTCAATCTTCACACAGTAGTTAGATGAAGAAAAAAAATGGTAGCTTACTTTTATTCAGTAGATCTGGATACAAGTAGCTGCGTAGAAAGCACTTATTCATCACTGGTTTTTTTGTAGACACATTTCTATGTGGAATAGAAATGTCTGCATGCAAGTGAGATGAAAGGATGAGAGGTGCATTCTGCAGCACCTCCTGCTTGCAGGTGTGCCCCAGAGGTAATGGAGATCATTAATCCCCAAACCCAAGAAGAAGGAGGAAATGGAAATCAGGTGACCCATGTGACATCCCACAAGCACAATTGAGATGTGTTAACTAGAAAGACCCCCTTACGCTTATGAGACAATGCTGAGTTGACCCCGACAATTCCAACAAGTAAGCCCAAGAAATAAAAGATGTTTAAAAAAAGAATAATAAACAGGATATATAATTAAATCTAGTTTTTTTTTAATCCGTTCAAACATATCTGATTCTTGGAAACTGCATGGACTAGTCCCTGCAGTTTTCTTGGCAAAGTTTTTCAGAAGTGGTTTGCCATTGCCTGCTTCCTAGGGCTGAGAGAGGGGGACTGGCCCAAGGTCACCCAGCTGGCATTCTGCCTATGGTGGGACTAGAACTCACAATCTCCTGGTTTCTAGCCTGGTGCCTTAACCACTAGACCAAACTGCCTCTAAATCTAGTTCACACTTAATGCTATTTGCTATATCTCTCTATACTTTTATATCCTTGAAAACCATCGTTGCTTCCACCACACACATACACCAGTTCATACATTGTTTTTTGTTAAACTTTTCCACTCTGTCTTTGATGATCTCATCAAATCCATCCATGACTTTCTTGATGGTCCCCTTCCTCTCAATTCTTTATTTAACTCTTTCTTTATATAGTATTTTGCAGTTTGATCCTCATTCATTCTCTCTGTAGAACCAAGCCAACTCAGTGCATTTGTTTCATAACTAGTCACTCACTTTTTTTATTCAATTCACAATTTACTACTCATTCATTCTTGAACTTATTTTTTGTTTTACCACAAAAATTTCTTAAGTAACCTATTTCCATTGCATTCAAGTTACTTTTTTTGCTTCCCCGTAACCATTTTTTACTTCTATATAACCAAATGGGCAAAAGCATGCTATTTTACACAGTCAACAAATATTCATTCTATGACACTACCCATAACCCTTTTACCCAGATTCGCACATTCATGTTCCCATCTTTAGTAAACATTTTGTCAAGGTACACTAATTCATCTCCTTGCTCCAATTTTTTGCCATTCGTCTATAACTTCAAATTGTTCACTCTGCTGATCTTTGATACATCCATTTTAGATCCATTCTCCTTGTTGCATCATACAGCATACCTAATGATCATTGCAAATTATTTGGGTTCTCAGCCAATCCGGCATTGTCTGCATACAAATCTATGTTCCCAACCAATACAGCTCTAATGTCACTACAAAAATTCTTTATACATCTGCACATAAATGCATTTAAAACCCAAGGAACATAGCCTTGTCTTACTTCCTCTTCAGTACTGAACCATTCACTAATCATTCAATTTATTCTCATCTGTGCTTTACTTAACTTATGGCAACTAGCAACCACCCTTCAAGCAACCTCATTTGTGCAAAATGTTCCTTAACTAACCCTGTTAAATTTAGCCTATGCTTTCTCTGAATCAAGAACCTCACAATAAACTTTCTTTCTTACATTCATACATTTCTTTATGATTTGCTAAAGAGAAAAATCTAGTATGCATACCCTTTGCCTGGCATAAAGCTACATCACATTTCCCTAATTTTATTCACTGTCACCTCTTGCATCTTTTCAGTAAGAATTCTGCCAAATATCTTCCCAGGGACAATTACCAAATTAACGCCACTAACATTTTTTGTGTTTAGTCTTTCAACCTGTCTATTTGTGTAAGAGAACAATACATAGCAGCATTCTTCTCATCCCCAGGCACAGAGCCTGTCTATGCACGCATTCTAGAACAAACCACTTCCATATTTTAACATTTCTTCAGTTACACCATCTTCACTTGCAATTTTCGTTATCAGAATAGTATCATCAGCGTAGCTCAAGTTATTGATGTTTCTTCCTCCGATTTTAAAACCGCGCTCAATCCATTCAATCCAGTGTCCTTTGATACATATATTCAACCTATTGGTTGAATAAATAAGGGGAGAGTATATAGCCTTCTCTCATTCCTCTGTCAACCTATTGGTTGAATAAGTAAGGGGAGAGTATATAGCCTTCTCTCATTCCTCTGTCAGCCTATTGGTTGAATAAGTAAGGGGAGAGTATATAGCCTTCTCCCATTCCTCTGTCAGCCTATTGGTTGAATAAGTAAGGGGAGAGTATATAGCCTTCTCTCATTCCTCTGTCAACCTATTGGTTGAATAAGTAAGGGGAGAGTATATAGCCTTCTCTCATTCCTCTGTCAACCTATTGGTTGAATAAGTAAGGGGAGAGTATATAGCCTTCTCTCATTCCTCTGTCAACCTATTGGTTGAATAAATAAGGGGAGAGTATATAGCCTTCTCTCATTCCTCTGTCAACCTATTGGTTGAATAAATAAGGGGAGAGTATATAGCCTTCTCTCATTCCTCTGTCAGCCTATTGGTTGAATAAATAAGGGGAGAGTATATAGCCTTCTCTCATTCCTCTGTCAGCCTATTGGTTGAATAAGTAAGGGGAGAGTATATAGCCTTCTCTCATTCCTCTGTCAGCCTATTGGTTGAATAAGTAAGGGGAGAGTATATAGCCTTCTCTCATTCCTCTGTCAACCTATTGGTTGAATAAATAAGGGGAGAGTATATAGCCTTCTCTCATTCCTCTGTCAACCTATTGGTTGAATAAGTAAGGGGAGAGTATATAGCCTTCTCTCATTCCTCTGTCAACCTATTGGTTGAATAAGTAAGGGGAGAGTATATAGCCTTCTCTCATTCCTCTGTCAACCTATTGGTTGAATAAGTAAGGGGAGAGTATATAGCCTTCTCTCATTCCTCTGTCAACCTATTGGTTGAATAAGTAAGGGGAGAGTATATAGCCTTCTCTCATTCCTCTGTCAACCTATTGGTTGAATAAATAAGGGGAGAGTATATAGCCTTCTCTCATTCCTCTGTCAACCTATTGGTTGAATAAATAAGGGGAGAGTATATAGCCTTCTCTCATTCCTCTGTCAACCTATTGGTTGAATAAATAAGGGGAGAGTATATAGCCTTCTCTCATTCCTCTGTCAACCTATTGGTTGAATAAATAAGGGGAGAGTATATAGCCTTCTCTCATTCCTCTGTCAACCTATTGGTTGAATAAATAAGGGGAGAGTATATAGCCTTCTCTCATTCCTCTGTCAACCTGAAGCCCATCCTTTTCACCATGTTCTGTCCATGCTGAGGCTTCCTGACCTGCATATAGGTTGTGCATGAGGACAATGAGAAGTTCTGGGATTCCCCATTTTTCTAAGCGCATTCCACAGCTTGATGTGATTCTCCCACAAATCTTTAAAATATTTCTTCCAGCACTCCCTTATTTCAATTTCTTCCCAAAGAAGTTTATCACTTTTATTTTTAATTCCATTCACTGAGCTGGTGGCTCCTTGTTCAGCCCTTCTCACCCATTTCCAGAACAAAAACTTTTATTTTCACCAAAAGTGGTCTGTATTTTTATGCATCTTTTGATATGAGCCGTCCCTTGCTCTGTTTGACCACATTCTTTGCAACTATCTTTTCTTTCTCTTTATACCTTATACTGTTATCTTTTTCTCATCTTCATCTTCGTAGCAATCATTCTCTTACATGCTCTTTTTTCTCACCCACAGCTTCTTTCAACTCATTCTGCCAACCTTTTTCATATTTCCCATAACTCCATACATAATCCTTTTCACTGTGTTTCAAGCAGTTGACTTCCACCTTCCATTCATCCTACTGGAATTTGTTATAATTTTTAATACTTTTCCATTTAGGACTTATTCTTTCCTCTCCCGCAATCATTCTACTTTCAGTCTAGTTTTTTCACTTATTTCCTTTTCTTCCACTGTGAATATTTCCCAAAATATTGACACTAAAACTCTTATAGCCTTCATGATTCGCTCAATCTTTCATCATGAACAATCAAATCAATCACGTTTTCCATTTCATTCATTTACTGTAAGTATGCATGAACAGATTTATGCTTGAACCAAGTATTTGAAACAGACTTTTTTTCCTAAGCATATATTCATCAAATAATCATTATTCTCATGTATCTGAGGTCTTCAAATGGCCCAAACAATTTTTCTATATACACCCATCTCATTCTCACCCATCCATTCATGGCACCTAACAGAATAATTTTTCCCCTGGATTGCATTCATTGAGAACGTTGCCAGTTTTCTCTCAAACCCTTTCAGACTCTTCTATTATCCCCATTCATTGGAGTATAACACACAACTATCACCAACCTATGAATTTCTACTTTCATATCCCCACAAGAACCTAAATGATACATATTCATACTTCGTGATATACATTGTAGGCCCTTTATTCATAACTAAACCTACATCTTTTCTTTCTTCCATTGACCCAACTCACCAAGATCAGACCTTTCCTTTCTGTTTGTTTAACAGTCACACATACCTAATTTTCTTTCTCTGTCATCTGTTAATTCATGCTCTTTACTGTTTACTCACTCATATTCCAAGATGAAGTCTTCCATATGCCATGATTGTCACCAGAGAGGTACATTAGGTACACTGAATTCTACTGCCCATAATGGCTTTGGTCAATTGAGGTGTCTACATAATGGTTTTTAGTAAGTAGAGAAGGTACAGAAGGTTACCACCTTTAGTCATGCTTGTGCCACATGCATCATGTCTTGCTATTGATAAGAACAGTAGTTTGGTTACATCTTGGCCAATAAACACAAGTGCAACCAATGCTCAGTTTTACTCCAAGCACACCCACATTGTGCAAGTTAGGATTTCTTATGAGGACACTACCCTGCAAATCAGCCTAGTAGAATCATAGGGTTGGAAGGGATTTTGGAGATCTTCTAGTCCAAACTAGAAGACCTCCCAGGTGGGGGAGATGGGCGGTGATAAAGTTTGATAAATAAAATAAATAAATAAACCCCTGCCCAGTGGAGGAAAGAAGGTATCTATAGTGTATTGGCACATGAACAAATAACACACATTTCTGGTTCTTCTGCATCAACAAAAATCTCTTGACATCCAGGCCATTCAAAAGGAAAACGAGAATCCAGTATCGTAGCATTTTCCATACAGGCTTGTCCTCTGCTGAAGAGAAGGAGGAAGTGACCAAATTCTTGTCAATTTCAAATCAATTGCTTTGTTTGGACTACTGAGGAGAGTTGCAGGTCCTGAAGCTCAAGAGCAGGGAGGAGGGAGGAGGCAAGATTTCCCTTCAGTGGGGAAACAGAGCCCTGACATCTCAGAATCACATACATACATACATACATACATTCACTCTGGCATTCCAGCTATACCACCACTAAGCTGAAAATCAATAGACTCAGCTCTCCAACGCTGTGGATGTTTCAGAGATCTGCAGCTGCTTCTAAGATAATGAAGAATTCTTTTGATCAAGTGCTATACCACTATTCCAGGATAGGGAGTGTTTTCAACCAATGTTGAAACCTTTCCAATCCATATCATGAGAACAGAAAGCATGGTATAATGATCCGATAGTTCTTTTAGAACAAGCAGCATTCCATGGCCCTCACCAACTTGGTGCCCTTCAGAGATATTGGATGACATTTCTCATAATTTTAGGCTGTTTGGCCAATGGCCATGATGGACATAGTAGTTAAAAACAGATGGAGGAAGTGAGGGGAACTGCCATGTCCTAGGAACAGGTAGGAGATGATACTGTTTCTATCCTTTTCCCACTGAGTGAGTATCCCTTCAGAGCATCCCTTCCCGTGAATTTCTGGGACAGTCCCACATGTTTGAGCCCCAAGTGCCTCTTGACCCAGCCAATCTATTTTTGAAAGACATAGAAAACAGAAACAGGTAAACGCTGTAACAACTGTAGCCACATAGGCCCAAGAAAATATGAGTAAGTGTTCAGAAACAATCATGACATTAATCAGGCTAGCTGTTCTTACTGTCAGCATCTAAATGGACACTGACTCATGGACACAGCCTTCCGGAGCAAAGTAGACATTTCTTTTTACCTGAACAAAACCTTCCTGTCTGGAATGTGTGGTGATTAAGATAAAGAACTTCACATGGGCCACGAAATAACTCAGAGTCCCGGTCTTGTAAAACATGCTATTTCCTCCATTAATTGTGTCCACGTGGAGTTGTGACCAAGTAGCTGGAACAAATAAACCTCAAGCCATACGGCTTCCCTTTAAAAAACATTTCACTGCATTTGGGTAAGAGGGTTGGACTCATTAAAACTTTATGAACTCAATTAAAAGCTTTTGCTCACCTTTCCCATCATATATCTTGCACAGATTCACGGCTGCATGGAGCATATATTAATCTATTAAATCCTTGCTGTTCTTCCTTAGGGCAGCTTGAGCTCTTGAAAGATGTACTTACCAGCGTACAGTAGCAAGAAGTACAAGTTCATCTGTGTCTAGTGAAAAAAAATAAATAAGACAGCTGAATTTAGTACCTAAACAGCTTTAGTTCTCAGTGCACTGATATACTGTGATGTATGACGGCATGGTTCACTCATGATGTCCGCTCTGGAGAAGACAAAAGTCCTCTAACAAAGGGGTTTCCTTGGGTAGAGTAAGTTTTTAGGTTTGTTCCCTGATACCTTTCATGAAAGACTCTCAAGAAGCCGGGATTTCAAAGATTTGCATATCACTGAAACAATAGCACCAGTTACCCTACCCAGGAAGTTTACTGAACTCCCTAGGGACTTTTTATTGTCCTTTTGTTGGTAGACAGAAACATATTTTCTCCAATGGCATTTCAGAAACATTAATATTAGCATTACATTATGTTATCCAAGCTGCAGGGGAGAGACTGAATTGGTAGAACGTGCATATAGGTAGGAACATACATACATATATCCTCGTTTAGCAACTGCCTCATTTAGCAACTGTTCGCAGTTATGACAGTGATGAAAAAAATAACTTTACAATCAATCCTTGCATTTATGACCTTCACAGGTCTGTAAAGCAAAGGAAAACCGACGTAAGATCGTAAGCACAGGGGTGGTTTCACTTAGTGACCACTTCACTTAATGACTGAGTTGCTGGTCCCAATTGTGGTCACTAAACAATGACTACCTGCAGTTGCATTGCTTTGATTACAGAGAAATTGATTGATTATGTGCTGTCAAGTTGTTTTTGACTCCCAGAGACCACATAGATAGATTTTCTCCATGATACAGAGAAATACAGTATACTATATGTGCCAGTGGAAGGCTTGATGAGGCTCCTCCCTGCCCTGGATCTAGGAAATTAATAACAGAATGGTGGCTGCCATGTTTCCAAGTATTCAAAACACAGCTGTCATCTCCCCCGACCCCAGACAATCCTGTGGATGCCTGTGTAATGCCAATATCATCTCAGTTATTAGGAATGTGCTAAATTGGGATAAAGCATATAGTGCCATATGGGACGCAGTGGTGCTGCGGGTTAAACCGCTGAGCTGCTGAGCTTGCCGATCGGAAGGTTGGTGGTTCGAATCCACATGACGGGGTGAGCTCCCGTTGCCAGTCCCAGCTCCTGCCAACTTAGCAGTTTGAAAAAACACAAATGTGAGTCGATTAATAGGCACTGCTTCGGCGGGCAGGTAACGGCATTCCGTTTAGTCATGCCAGCCACATGACCACGGAGGAAGTGTCTATGGACAAACGCCAGCTCTTCGGCTTTGAAACGGAGATGAGCACCACCCCCTAGTGTCAGACACGACTGGACTTAATGTCGAGGGAAACCTTTACCTTTACCCATATAGTGCCATATACCTATTAATTGGCTAACATTTCAAACAGAGTGGATCCATTTTATATGGTGGTCAATTCTATAAGACCACATTTTGTCAGCTCCTTAGTATTCATTTACTGTGTAACTGGTATAATGTTTAGCTATATCCAGTAGGGATGAGCTTAGATAGGATAAGTTAGTAGATAAGTCCACTTATAAAATACTTATAACATACTTACAGGATCCGCAAAGGATCGTTACCTTGTCGTGGTGCTGGAGCTTGAGCACCTCAATGATGCCATGAGCTAAACCGTGAAGGGCCACCCAAGACGGGAAGGTCATGACAGAGAGGTCAGACTAAATGCGATCCCTGGGGAAGGTAATGGCAACCCACCCCAGTATTCTTGCCGTGAAAACTAAATGGATCAGTACAACCAGAGATATGTCGGTATACCATCGGAAGATGAGACCCCCAGGTCGGAAGATGGTCAAAATGCTACTGGGGAGGAACAGAGGATGAGCTCAACTAGCCCCAGTCGTGATGACGCAGCTAGCTCAAAGCCGAAAGGACGGTTAGCGGCCGACGGTGCTGGTGGTGAACGGCGAATCCGATGTTCTAAGGATCAACACACCATTGGAACCTGGAATGTAAGATCTATGAGCCAGGGCAAATTGGATGTAGTTATTGGTGAGATGTCAAGATTAAAGATAGACATTCTGGGCGTCAGTGAACTGAAATGGACTGGAATGGGCCACTTCACATCAAATGACCACCAGATCTACTACTGTGGACAAGAGGACCACAGAAGAAATGGAGTAGCCTCCATAATTAATAGTAAAGTGGCTAAAGCAGTGCTTGGATATAACCCCAAAAACGACAGAATGATCTCAATTCGAATTCAGGGCAAGCCATCTAACATCACAGTGATCCAAATATACGCCCCAACCACAAATGCTGAAGAAGCTGAAGTAGAGCAGTTCTATGAGGATCTGCAGCACCTACTGGACAACACGCCTAAAAGAGATGTTATTTTCATCACAGGAGACTGGAATGCTAAGGTGGGCAGTCAAATGACACCTCGAATTACAGGTAAGTATGGCCTGGGAGAACAAAACGAAGCAGGACATAGGCTGATAGAATTTTGCCAAGACAATTCACTCTGCATAACAAACACTCTCTTCCAACAACCTAAGAGACGGCTTTACACATGGACTTCACCAGATGGACAACACTGAAATCAGATTGATTACATCCTTTGCAGCCAAAGGTGGCGGACATCTGTACAGTCGGTAAAAACTAGGCCTGGAGCTGACTGTAGTTCAGACCATGAACTTCTTCTTGCACAATTTAGGATCAGACTAAAGAGATTAGGGAAGACCCACAGATCAGCTAGATATGAGCTCACGAATATTCCTAAGGAATATGCAGTGGAGGTGAAGAATAGATTTAAGGGACTGGACTTAGTAGATAGGGTCCCGGAAGAACTCTGGACAGAAGTTGGCAGCATTGTTCAGGAGGCGGCAACAAAATACATCCCAAAGAAAGAGAAAACCAAGAAGGCAAAATGGCTGTCTGCTGAGACACTAGAAGTAGCCCAAGAAAGAAGGAAAGCAAAAGGCAACAGCGATAGGGGGAGATATGCCCAATTAAATGCAAAATTCCAGAGGTTAGCCAGAAGAGATAAGGAATTATTTTTAAACAAGCAATGCGCGGAAGTGGAAGAAGACAATAGAATAGGAAGGACAAGAGACCTCTTCCAGAAAATTAGAAACATTGGAGGTAAATTCCAGGCAAAAATGGGTATGATCAAAAACAAAGATGGCAAGGACCTAACAGAAGAAGAAGAGATCAAGAAAAGGTGGCAAGAATATACAGAAGACCTGTATAGGAAGGATAACAATATCGGGGATAGCTTTGACAGTGTGGTCAGTGAGCTAGAGCCAGACATCCTGAAGAGTGAGGTTGAGTGGGCCTTAAGAAGCATTGCTAATAACAAGGCAGCAGGAGAAGACGGCATCCCAGCTGAACTGTTCAAAATCTTGCAAGATGATGCTGTCAAGGTAATGCATGCTATATGCCAGCAAATTTGGAAAACACAAGAATGGCCATCAGATTGGAAAAAATCAACTTATATCCCCATACCAAAAAAGGGAAACACTAAAGAATGTTCAAACTATCGAACAGTGGCACTCATTTCACATGCCAGTAAGGTAATGCTCAAGATCCTGCAAGGTAGACTTCAGCAGTTCATGGAGCGAGAATTGCCAGATGTACAGGCTGGGTTTAGAAAAGGCAGAGGAACTAGAGACCAAATTGCCAATATCCGCTGGATAATGGAAAAAGCCAGGGAGTTTCAGAAAAACATCTATTTCTGTTTTATTGACTATTCTAAAGCCTTTGACTGTGTGGACCATAACAAATTGTGGCAAGTTCTTAGTGGTATGGGGATACCAAGTCATCTTGTATGCCTCCTGAAGAATCTGTATAACGACCAAGTAGCAACAGTAAGAACAGACCACGGAACAACGGACTGGTTTAAGATTGGGAAAGGAGTACGGCAGGGCTGTATACTCTCACCCTACCTATTCAACTTGTATGCAGAACACATCATGCGACAAGCTGGTCTTGAGGAATCCAAGGCTGGAGTTAAAATCTCTGGAAGAAACATTAACAATCTCAGATATGCAGATGATACCACTTTGATGGCTGAAAGTGAAGAGGAACTGAGGAGCCTTATGATGAAGGTGAAAGAAGAAAGTGCAAAAGCTGGCTTGCAGCTAAACCTCAAAAAAACCAAGATTATGGCAACCAGCTTGATTGATAACTGGCAAATAGAGGGAGAAAATGTAGAAGCAGTGAAAGACTTTGTATTCCTAGGTGCAAAGATTACTGCAGATGCTGACTGCAGTCAGGAAATCAGAAGACGCTTAATCCTTGGGAGAAGAGCAATGACAAATCTCAATAAAATAGTTAAGAGCAGAGACATCACACTGACAACAAAGGCCCGCATAGTTAAAGCAATGGTGTTCCCCGTAGTAACATATGGCTGCGAGAGCTGGACCATAAGGAAGGCTGAGCGAAGGAAGATCGATGCTTTTGAACTGTGGTGTTGGAGGAAAATTCTGAGAGTGCCTTGGACTGCAAGAAGATCAAACCAGTCCATCCTCCAGGAAATAAAGCCAGACTGCTCACTTGAGGGAATGATATTAAAGCCAAAACTGAAATACTTTGGCCACATAATGAGAAGACAGGACACCCTGGAGAAGATGCTGATGCTAGGGAGAGTGGAGGGCAAAAGGAAGAGGGGCCGACCAAGGGCAAGATGGATGGATGATATTCTAGAGGTGACGGACTCGTCCCTGGGGGAGCTGGGGGTGTTGACGACCGACAGGAAGCTCTGGCGTGGGCTGGTCCATGAAGTCACGGAGAGTCGGAAGCGACTAAACGAATAAACAACAACAAAACTTACAGGATAGAAATATATAGGATAGAAATATTAAGTTTTCAGTTATTTCAGCTCAGTTCTTTTATTGTCAGCCTATAACTGAATGGAAGCGCATATGGGTGCATGTAAATGTATATGCCTGGAATGAGTTAACATGTTTACCATGTAAATATTTCTCTGCTTTCTGCCTGAATGGCTGTAATGAAACATAATAAGTGATGGTATTAATATTAATCAATATGAATGAACTAGTATTAAACTGCAGAGGACAACTGTATTTTTCTCACTGACTGAACATTACGGTGATGCCTGCTAATCTGTAGTATTACTATGGAAAAGGAGACTGAAAGACATTATTCTATGAAGAAATCAAGAAGAATGAAAAGAAGTGTAGCCTGGCAATAAAATTCAGTCATGTGCTGGTGTTCTGAACATTTTTTCAGACATCCCTACATTCAGTAATAAAGTTGATTCCAGTGTTGCTGGACACTCCATCAGAACTTGTTCTGGAAAGTGTCCCAGCCAAAAAGAGAAGTGAAGAATTCAAGCTTTTTCAGGATGAGTCCACGGCAGTTATTTTTTCACTCAACTTCAGCACTGGAGATGTTATATTTGGAAAAACCCTTGCTTTAACACTCAAATCAGGGTGAACTGATGCTGTAGTCCGAGAGCCTAACAAGAGGTTACCTCGACAAAAGAATGGTTGCTAGCTGGCACATGAAGAGGTAACAAGAATGTGAGAGAGGCAAGGAGGAGGATCTGTGGAGGGCTAGTTCTGGTGTCTTTCACTTATATCCTATGAAGCAACTGCAGTTTCCTCAGGCTAGGTTTAGAACCCAAGTGGGAAAAATCAATAATAATAACAACAACAACACAACAACAACCAGCAGTGGTGGTCCGTGCGGTTATCGGCACACCGGGCGCCATACCAAAAAGCCTTGGATGGCGCTTAGAAAATCTCCACACTGACAAGATTTCCATCTGTCAATTACAAAAGGCCATGCTGCCTGGATCCACACATATACTACATTGATAGATTACGACATCCTAGGTTCTTCAGAAGAACCCAGTGAGAATGAAGGCCAACGCCAGCTAAAGAACTGGCAGCTGTGATTTCACGTTGTTGTATATAATAATAATAATAGTAATTTTATTAAAAAGGAGGCTTAAGTGAGAGAGGCTTAATGTAATAACTGCACTCCATTTTGTCTTCTTGTCCAAGAATAGCAGAAGGACAAAAGGAAAATTCTAATTAAGTACCCCCATGGACAGGTAACACAGCACAGAACAAATCTGCAATGCAAATTGAATGCCAGGTTGCATGTCCCCTGCTAGATCAACCGAATGAGATTTGACAAAGTCCCCAAAGAATGCTAAGCAGTGGCCAGTACAATGCCTGAGGTGCAATCTAATGCGGAGGGGTCAGTCTATTTATGGCTGGGGAACTACACTTTATTTAAATTGCTTTTTCTCTTTTCCCTGTGGCAAAGGGAAACATGGACCCAGCAGTTGCCAAGGCAGGTACAGTAGGTGATGGATTTGGGGGATCATTTTTCCTCTTGTGAGATTTCTGCAGGGAGGGCATGTCTTTATTTTTAAAGATGCCTGAAGAATATTAGAGTTGTTAACAAACTTTTAAAAAAAATGTTCTTCAGCAAATCAACAGAAAATTGCACCCCATTACTTGGTGATCTGACACTTTATTTCCATGGCACAAAGTTGCAGGCAGGGAGGAAGGCAGCTGAGACCATATAAAACCCATGAGCATAGGTTTCCTATCCCTACTTTAAATATTTGCAGCTCTTAGGAATCAAGGACCTTCAACTTAAAGTGGAAGATTTGGAAAATAAGAATTGTCATCTAAACACTGGTTTTTGCAGCGTTTCAGAACAGGAGAAAAGTTAAAATATGCTAACATTAGTAATTTAGTGCTTTAAGTAATACCTGAGGTGTACATTAAATGAGTATGAGGCATCAAAATTATGAGCACCACCAAAGAACCCAGTGCATTTGCTGGTGAAAGAAAACTATCTATGTAGTATTGTATAAATGTATAGGACTGAAATTCAAAAATAAATGCCTACAGATATTCAGAAAAGAGGCATTTTGGTGTAGGGGTTCAGGTGCTGGTCTAGAAACCAGGAGACTGAGAGTTCTAGTCCAGCCTTAGGCATGAAAGCCGGCTGGGTGACCGTGGGCCAGTCCCTCTCCCTCAGCCCAACTCACCTCACAGGGTTGTTGTTGTGGGAAAGGAGTATTAGGTATGTTCGCAGCCTTGAGTTATATATAAAAAAGGTGGGATAAAAATACCATCATCATCATCATCTTTGTCTACAGATGCTGCTGGAGCAAAAATCCTTTTAATGGAAAAGATGGGGGAAAGGAAAGAGCTTACCTATAAAATGAGATTTGGGGATGAGTGTTAAGCATAATATTTTGAGATGATTCCTGATATACCTAAAGAAAACTTTTTTTAAAAAATAGGGAAGCTTTTCATACTATAAGTGAAAGAGTACCTCTCACTGTCCTGTCCAATAAAAGAGGAAAGGGAATACAATTAGCAGACCCTGGACTCTACTTTTCTTTCCCTGAGCTGGCTGGGGAATTCTGGGAGTTGAAGTCCACACATCTAAGTTGCCAAGGTTGAGAAACAATGATCCAGGCAATACATTATTTCTGTTTCCCATGACTTGCTATTAACATAGTTTGTATTTATAAACATTAGTATCAACACAAATTCCAGTATTTTTCTTCCACAGCTTCTGTATTTTGTTTTGTTTTATTATTTTATTTTATTTCTATGCTTTTATTTCTATGCTTTACTAAATCCACAACTTTGTGGCGTTTGAAAGTTTTATACATACTTTAATGACAGACAGCACTCCCCAAAGCTGTATTAAGAAATTATGTGCCTGAAGATACAATTTAGCCTTGTCCTCAAAGGGAGAGCTACGTAAGCATGGACTTAAGCTTTAGGAGGTTAAATGTGCATATTTATTGTCTAAAGTATTCTGTACTTTCTTTTTATCTGCTTCTGATGTACAGATCACATTTTTTGCTGCCACCTGTCAGGGTTTAGAGCCGGTTTTCTGTTCCTTAGTATCTCTAGTTTCTACTCTTTTTTACGCAGGATGAACTCTGATCCAGCAGTACAGGTCTAAGGAGTAATAAAAGAAGGTGTCTCTTTATGCGCATTGCTGTTTACTCCTAGTGGTTGGGCAGGTGAGCAATCAATATCAATCAGTATATACACACTTCATTCAATCTGCTGCAACGTAACTGATACTGCTTCTGATATTCTTCTTTAAAGCCTTTCCGGCGGGGATCTCCAGAAAATAGATATCTATTCTTTAAAAAAAGGGGATGGACTTCGGCCTGTTCCAAAGCCACAAACTTAATTAAGACTTCTTGTTATTTTCATCATAAAGAGATGCAGATACAGGGTAATCTCTAGGGTAAGCAATAATAAGGAATTGGTTATTTCAATGAGGGAGCAAAGCTGAAATCTCCACTCAAAACCACAGGAAATGATAAATATATTTGAGGGCTTTGCTCTCAGGTTATAACTGTCGAACTATAGCTCACAGACTACTTATGAAATAAATCTAAGCATCTTTCCTCCTCCTTGTCCTCTAAGGTGGCAGTGTTGTTTGTATGTGCACAGCCCTGTCTCCAGTAGTCTCAAACTCTTGTTACATGTTTCTTTCAGCAATGTGATGATCACACTTGCGTGTGCCATCCACATTTCAGTTTTGTGGAGGTGATGGACACTTACTGGAGAGAAACCAATGATCATTCTTTCATAATTCTCCCATGATGTCAGTTATTATTATTTTTAATATTTCAGGCCAGGGGTGGGCAACTTCTGAGCTGACCTCCCAACCTTTTAGGACTACAGGAGGCAGTTGAGTAATACAATGACTATGTTTGGGGAGTTTAAGGGTGGGAAGGGGAACTGAACCCTTCTGGCAGGCAAACTGCTACCATTCTAACTCTTAAGCACCATCAACATCTGGAAAAAAAATGGGTGGAATTTGTGGCAGAGAAATTCAACCATTTTGCTGGCACATTTTGGCTGCTGTAGACCAGAAATGCGTGGTGCGGGGGGCGGGAGGGTGGTGGCAGATTGCCTTCCCTGCTTTAAGGACTGAAGGCTGGCATGGCAAGACACTCATGTCCTGGTTTTTAAGAGGCCTGGGAATCACCACCAAATCAATCCTTCCCAAACCGGAACGCTCAGCTTTTCTGTGAAATGTTTGTTTTTATTTAGTTCATTGAATACTATCAAGTCAAACTTCCTCAATCACAAATGTTTTAAAAGAAGAAGGAGCGGGAACTGCAGAATAGCTAACCTTCAACAAAGTTATTCCCCCATTTGTTATATAATATAACCCCATGTGGTATGTATGTATATACGTACTGTGTGTGTGTGTATACATACACATACACATACACAAGCTAGGGAGAGTGGAGGGCAAAAGGAAGAGGGGCCGACCAAGGGCAAGATGGATGGATGATATTCTAGAGGTGACGGACCCGTCCCTGGGGGAGCTGGGGGTGTTGACGACCAACAGGAAGCTCTGGCGTGGGCTGGTCCATGAGGTCACGAAGAGTCGGAAGCGACTAAATGAATAAACAGCAACAATACATATACATATACATATACCCTTGTATATGACCCCATGTGGTTATCTTTGGATCAGAACCTGATATAAAATAGCTGAAAGTAATTCAGGGATGTATTGGTTTCCTATATGCCTCCTCATTGTAAACAGATTCCCATCAATGCAAACTAACTTAAAACCCCAGTTCCCACAACTGACCCCAATGTGAGCTCATAACTACTCTCTTCACCTCAAAGTCTCCTGTTGCTCCCAAACCCCAGCCAGCACTGGACCGTAGCTTTCCTTACCACTGCAAATTGACAGCCAGGTATCAGCAGATTCAGCAATATGGTTCCAGCTGCCAGACCTCTGATCATTTATTGTACCGCAGACATGATCTCTCAGTTAGGTAGCCAATTATGCATCCTCAAGAAAGAATGACAGAAGGTGGTCCCAACAGGCACTCACATTTAGTCATTCTTTCTTATATTTTACAAAGAAATGCAGTGGTGTCTACCTTGAAGTTGTGCAGAAGGTTCTGTGAGATGATCAGCAGGCTTCATCTGCCTTCCTGATGCACAGCGCTCAGTGCTGCAGATTAGTGCTGAGGCTCAAATAGACACATGGATCAATGTCTCTGTTCTCCTTATGTTTCTGATTTTAGCTAGACATTTCAGCTGGACAGAAGGAGGGAATGCTATGTCTACCACTTTGAACTGTTGACTGAAAGACAGGATATACAGTATATATTATAAACAAATAAATAGCCACCTTATTTCTTACTCTGGAGTCAACTTGTCCCTGAACTCTCTCATTTCAGAGGACAGCTGGCATGTACCTGATGGAGCACTCTTCTACGGAACAAAGAATTCTTGAAATAGACTCTAAAGCTCAGACCATTTTTTTCTGGGGACATTTTCTACTTTGGGGAAATTTCCTCTATTTGGGAGATTTTTCAGTATCCAAGTTCCTGGGTTTACAGACTGAAGAGGTACAGTCAATGAACAGGAACTCAAGAATTAGGCCATAAGCATTCCCAGAACAGGAGTGAG
Organism: Candoia aspera; assembly: GCF_035149785.1. Lineage (NCBI taxonomy): Eukaryota > Metazoa > Chordata > Lepidosauria > Squamata > Candoiidae > Candoia > Candoia aspera. Next base: position 152,150,243 of record NC_086153.1, read on the forward strand.
ATATTTTGGGATAAGCACATGTGTGTTGGATTTAAATGTATATCCATTCTTTCTTTGTGTGCACGTATACACACAGATAAGAATACCTGTGCAGTTTGGGGAAAAAATAGTGGGAGTTTAAAATATTTATCTGTATATTGCAGGATGAAAAAGAATCCCATCTTTACTATCCCTCTTTGAAAACAGAACTGAAAATGCGTATCTTTAGCCAGAAAAGAGAAATACAAACAGGAAGAACTACATACTGAGAAATGGATACTTTTTTGTCTGAATGTAGTTTAAATGGAATAATTAAATTTACCATAATCAGTAAAATGTGTGACTCAGTTTTACTGGAGCTGCTATTTCCCATTGCTTAATTTCCCTTGTGGACTTTCAGTTTTAATTTAAAAATGAGTGAACGCATAACTTTCTACACACCAGCGTGTGTATGAGGCTAAAGAACGCATAAGAAAGACTGCATGAGGAAATCAAAATATAGCTTATCCCAGTAGTCACACTAAACACAAGCCTGGGCATGTTCTACCATCATAAAAAAAAGAAAAAGAAAAGAAAAGGCAAACAGCTCCACAAGGAGCTTTTCAAGAGAAAGGTGATCAAAAGGTAATCCAAGCTATTCATAAGGTCAAGTTTCAAGAGAAACGGGAATGAGCTATAGATTGATCTACTATTTATTTATGGGTAGAAAGTATTTTTGCCCTGCATATTAATCCAAAAAGTCCTCAGAGGCTTACAACAATAAAAAGTAAAAGAATAAAGTCATCCCTACCTTACCATCTAAAGTGACATGACACAATGAAACGGGACATCCCCAATTTTCATAATGTCTAACTGGGATGGAAGAAGCTGAGACAGCGTAACGGAATAGCCATTTCTAAGTGACAAATGAGGAAAGGAGAGAGGCTGCTGGTTTCTCAGCAGGACTGGATTATCCTTGCTCTCCGCTACTGATTCCACAGTCTGAGTGGGGCAGCCTTCAAACCAAGGCTAGACAATGCCCAACTCTCACCAGGAAACAGATCTAATTCAAATGAAACCCTGCATTTATGAGGCATCTGGGAAGGAAACCCCAAAAATAGACATCAGCTGAGGAACAGCTGGTTAAAATGAACCATAAAAAAATTAAGAGTTATACCTGGAACAATTCATTCAGAGTTTGGCAGCGGGGAAGGAAACTGCCCCTCCTTTCTCTTCCTAGGCAGAATAATAACTATTAAAAAAAACACCTCCTTCACAATTTGCCAGCAATATATTTATCCATTTTTATTTACAAATTTTGGATTTGGACTTGCTCAGTTCTCTAGGGTGGTGGCTCAACTGAGAAGGCAAAACAAAAGATCTCAGAAGACAAGGAGAGATTACTTCTTTAACACTGCCAAGAAAGTTGCATGGATGCAGTCACCAGAAGCTGAGCTCAACTCAAAAGCATTTTTACCTTTCCTAAATTTCCAAAGACATCCAGACACCTGTCCTACAGATGCTGCTATCATGTTTGACAGCTTCTTTTTTCTGACTTGTTACACAAAGAATGCGCTGTTCCATCCAGAGTGTATCTATGAAACATGAAGTGAAGAAGCAGTAGAAATGGTTGGAATATTTTATGCACCAGTCCTCAGTTTTCCTCCGGTTTTATCAAACCTGCTTGATTTAGACCATGGATGGTCAGATATTTCACTGGCTGCATTTCAGAGTGAATTGATCTCTGAGATGTGGTTGCAGTTCAACAATAGCCGAGGGCTGTCTTCTGGAGGGGAGAAAGATGTTTAGGTTTATATGAACTTTTTTTCTTTATTTTAATATAAGGGGGAGGAGTAACTGTACTTAGTGATTTTTATTATGTGTTAAGGTGGAATGACTTATAGAAATAATGTGGTGTTTTGGTTTAATATAGAGAAAAAGATTGATTATGGAAATTTTTGTATATCCTTGCTGTTAAAAGTCGGAAGCCACATCTTTCTGTAAATTTGAAAAAAAAATGATCTTGTATTTCTGCACTTTTAAAGTTTTTTTTCTTTCTTTGTAGTTTTTTTGGGGGGGGGGGTTGTAATTTTTATTCTTCTCTTGAAACCTAATAAAATTTACTATAAAAAAAAATAGCTGAGGGCCAAGGAATCCCTGCCTTTCCTTTAGAAAGTGACACGAAACAGAGACCAAAGGTTCTCACAAAACATGAACACCGAAAGTGCACTTGCTTGCTTAGTGTGGGCCATCTCTAGGCTTCAGGGACTAACTTTGCTTTTCCCTAAAATTCTATCAAGAAGAGCAAAGGGAAACAATAGGGCATAGATGGGCAGACTTACAGCATTGTCTGTCCGGCAGTTTTTAATCAAGATCAGACATCCTTTCACCCACAACTCAGCTCCCACTCCCTCTCTTTATTATCATTGCCTAATAAATAGGGCAGACATCAAACCCTACTTGAATTTGAATTTACACTTGTCAGAGATACATTTGGCTTCATTTTGTAGGCCTCAAGCTAGAAAGCAAACCACCTTGTAATCCATTTTGGATCTAGGGCCAACAACATTACTGGGGAGCTTCTCTAGCCCTGTGGCTGTAGCATTCATGTTTCTGACAATGGGTTTCTCTCTCTAAATGGAACACAATTGTTTTGGGGTGATAACTGAACTATGGTCTATTTTTCCCCTCTTCAACCACCCATGTTATATTTTGTAAGTTAAATCTAGTATGTTAATCAAATTGTTTATAGTCCAATTGTGGTGAAATGTATTATGGTCCATATTGAAGAAGGCTTAAGGACAATTTGTCCATTGCTTCTACACATCTGGCTTGATGTTTCCTTCTTGGATTAATTTGTACCACACTTTTCTTCACTTGGCCACATTCTAGTCTCCCTGATTTCTCTCTATGGCAGCTACAGTGACATCTGTTTACTTACTTGGAAACTCATGGAACTGATACATTGGCGCTAGTTACAAATTAGTAGAATTCTTTCCAGATGCAGATGTCTTTGAGTATTCAAACAACAAGCCAAAAATCACTAAACTGTTTTGGCTATTTGTCTTTTTACTGGTATCTCTCTCAGATGATGTAAACACAATTACCGGGGCAATGACCAGAACACTTAATGCATGTTGCTGTACTTGGCCTGGGGTGGAAAGGATCAATCTGACAGCTCCCTTACAGAGCTGAAGCCAAATACTGACAGCCCAGAAAGGAAAGGAAAATTTTAAAAAATGGACTTACATTAAAAGCAAGCAGGTGTTTCTTCCAGACTGCTCCAAGTCAAGCCAAAAGGCTTTCAGAACAGTGGTTGCCACAAAATAGACCAGAGGGCTTCCAGATTTCACAAATGGCGTCCACCCAAGTAGCAAGTGCTCTCTCTTGTTTTTTCAAAGAACAACGCAGATGCTCATGTCTGTTGCTTAGTCTCATAGGAAGCACAGAAAAGTGCCATTTAAGCAAGTTGCAGGCAATTGTCTTCTCCGATATAGGACCACATTGATTATCCCTCTTTTAATACAGTTTCCACAGAATCATGAAGTTGACCAGTCAAACTTTGATTTGATCCCCTCTCAATCAGTAAAGTCAACAATGTGTTGCCTTATCCCATTGGCTATGAAGTGGAATGCCGTAGACCGCACTGTATGCAACACCAAGGTTCACGCTTACCATAAAACTCTATATTACTTTATTACTTGCCTAACTAGCCATTTATCATTTCATCTTTGTTCTGAGGGGGAGTTCACTGTTCTGATCATATCTGAGCAGTGTATTTTAAGCAAACAGAGATCAAAGTTGTATTTCACAATGAAACTGAGGTGCGATTGCCCTGAAATTCAGCCAAAATTTATCAGTCCCATTTTTATTTTACTTAATGGCAGCTTTGTGAATCCTGGATTGAGTTCTGTTTGTGAGAGTGCCACCCTGTGACCTGGACCCAGTAGGCTTAACAACCATATTCTTATAGATTTGGTTATGACAATGAATTTGGTCCATGCGATGTTGCTGGAGATAGGCAGGCTCTGTTCATTTTGTATCACCCAGACAATCTGAAGTTATAGGAGAACTTGGATCCCAGCACTCTGTTTTTAATCTCAGATTAATTCATCTCTTCCAGGCATGAATCAATCTTGTTCACTAGTTGCAGTAGCACTTAATTAATAGATGACACAATGTGGGACTTTTAACAGAAGAGGAAAACAGACAGACTGTTCCCGTATCTACAAAAATGACCGGGAAGGTGGAAGCCATAGGTGCGGTTTACTGAGAAATTAGATGCCATGTATTTTTGAACCAGTGTTCTTCCTCATGAACAAAATTACGTCAAGGCTAAAGCAGACTTTAAATTAACTGTGACATGAATCTCTCCAGTTAAAGAATAAATTCTGGCCAGATCATGAGCTGAAGTACTTCAGTAAAATCCTATGAAATTCAGAAATCCTTACCAAATTCATTGACATCTCCTACTTAATGGGAACATCTTAAAACATTTTTATCTCATCCTTAGATTTTCCATGCAGAGAAGTAATACAGTTTCCTTGTCACCTACTTAAAGGGGAAACCCCACATTATCTCTTCACTGATTGCCAGCAAGCAAGTAAAAACTGGATTGGTGTATGTTCAGGAAGCAAGAACAGATGTCCTAAGCAGATCTGTTGTATATCTAAAAGCAATTGGGAAATTTTCTGTTCTGAATTTACTTTCTGCAATGAGGTTATCTGTGTGACCATTCAAAGTGAAATTTTCAAAGGTCATGTTAAATTTTTAATGTTAGTTTATTTTTTAAAACATCCATGAGCAAAAAGGATATCTGCAGAGAGGCAGAGAAAGAAAGAACCAAATTCCTTCCTCCTTTTTTGACTGATGTTTTGAGATTTGTGGTCTTAAGTAAAGGAGGTCATCAGAAGCCCTTTTTCCTATCTTTTCATTTGATGAAATCATGTGACTGTAAATCAGGCAGAAATAGGAACAATCCAAGTTATCATATCCTCCAAGAAACTTTGTATTGACTGTTAACTAGAATTGCGTGGGTGATAAATTATCAGTTGTCAAATATAAAAAGATCATCCAAACTTGTCCAGCTTTTCCATAACCACAAACACCTGTAGTTTCAAAATCTAACCTAATGCTAGTTGAAAAATGAGCAGTTCACTCTTCACTACTAATTACCAACGCCTACTTCTTTTGCCAAAATACCAACATGTTATTTAACATTAGTTGTAACTGCTAAGTACAGTTCTGGCATAGTAGATGTAACCTGCCCAAAACATTTGCTTTAAACAAGAACAAACAGCTGTGGGATAATGAGGTGGGAGTTGTGATAGATGGTCTTCCCAGAGACTAATTCATTAGCGCATTAAAAATGCTGTAGAGGTGGCTCACTAGAAGTTCAACATTAATCCATTTAGAAGACCTGTAGTGAATAAGTTTCTATGCCCCAGCATGCCTCAAATAACATCACTGGAAAAGTAATTAGTCGATACCTTTCAGCTTGCTACACTGACCCCATATGAAAGTGCTCATCATCGCAGGCAGAGGGAGTGGGAACAGAACAGATGTTCAAGAGATGTGGCAAGTCCAAAGCCCTCTGCAGGCTTGTGCTGTCAAATGCATACTAGGCAACTTCATCAGTTTGGTTCAGATATAGCATGTAGGCTTAGTCTAGGGAAGTGGTTCCAGAACAACCCATGGGTAAAACTTAACCCATGGTTGGTTTCAAGCATAACACTAAGCCTAACCCTAACCATAGAATGGTTTAGTATGACATATGAACCAGGCCACATTTGAGATTGGATGTATGTATGCATTATGCTTTGGTAACTTATGCATAGGTAAAGGTAAAGGTTTCTCTTGACATGAAGTCCAGTTGTCTCCGACTCTAGGGGGCGGTGCTCATCTCCGTTTCAAAGCTGAAGAGCCGGCGTTTGTCTGTAGACACTTCCGTGGTCATGTGGCCGGCATGACTAAATGGAACACCGTTAACTGCCCATCGAAGTGATACCTATTAATCACTCACATTTGCATGTTTTCGAACTGCTAGGTTGGCAGGAGCTGGGATCAGCAACTGGAGCTCACCCCATCACGCGGATTTGAACCCCTGATATTCTGATCGGCAAGCTCAGCAGCTCAGTGCTTTAACCCGCAGCACCACTGTGTCCCTGCAGCGCCTCCGTGTCCTTATGCATAGTGATATGAAAACTAAAGATTTCAATTTCTTGCTCTTAGCAAGGACTGGTCATTGACCACAATAAATAATTTTTCTCTCTCTCTTACTCTTAGTCAAGGGTGCAGAATTGGTCCCAACACATCCACCGGATTTAGGAACACTCCAGTTATTTCCGTATTTGTCACAAACTGCAAACTGTGGGCAAAAAGAACCATAAGATTTGACGTCCAATTATCCTAATTCAACGTTCAAGGATTGTTCCTAAAATACACACACATGAAAGGATATTGTGATTTGACTGGGGCTTGGGGACAATTTTGATTATTTAGGAGTAGGCAAACTAAACACCAGTCTCTGGAACTGTACTTACAAAACCTGAAACCCAAACAATTATGCAATTTTTCAGCATTTTAACTAGAGTGCAGGATCTAAAATCTTATCAATTTTTAATCTGGCTTTCAGTTTGCCAATAATATTATTTTTAATCTCAGGGGAGAAATCTGCTGAAAACTTCCCTTCCTATGCATGTAAATATACACAAGTACAAGAGGCCTCTGCAACATTCTAGCCTGCCCCAACTTACTCCCCTATCAGATGTACCACCACATTAGGGACTAATTTAGGACTAGCACCTCTGCCCTTAATGAAAGCTGCTCTGGATCAACTTTTTGTTTTTATATATATATAAGAATTTTATAAGTTTCAAGCAAAGATAAAAGCTACAGAAAAACAAAAAAAGTACAAAGAAAAAAAAGAAAAACTAAAAAAAGTGTAGAACACAAGAGAATTTTTTTCAAAATTACATAAAGGGGTGACTTCCAACTCTTAACAACAAGGATATACAACAATTTTCCATAATCAATCCCTTACTCTATATTAAACCAAAATCACATTATTTCTATAAATCATTCCACTGGCACATTATAAAAATCACTAAATACAGTTGCTCCCTCCCCTTATATTAAAAGAATATATATATATATATATATATATATATATATATATATATATACATACACATACACACACACACACACCTTCTAACCAACTTCCCCCCAAAGATAACATTTATTTAATTATTTCCTTCCTACTACTATTCTATACATTCCTGTCTACTATAATAAAGATCAAACTAAAAACATATAAATTGTCTGCCATTGTACTTGATAATGTCATGAGTAAGGATGGCGAGCAGGGGGCTCCCATCCAGGCTGTAAAGCGCATGCGTAGTACTGAGGAGTTAACCAGCCATTCAAAGAGACACAGATCAGGCCCGCCTTAGCCTTTGGGGTTTATATGTCTGGGTTTTTCCCACACTTATTCAGTTTGTTAGGATTCTGTTTATGTAGCAGTAATAAACATTAGAGTACTACTCCTCATCTCAGCGTGTGTCTCACTGTTAGGACAGATAATACAACAGTTTTAATCATCTTAATCATATTAAACCCCAAACCATCCAAATAGACATTTATTATTTTTATTGTACCTTAATCATCTTAATCCAAATTGTTAAAGATAAATGAAATCAGCCAAACCCTAAAAGCAATCCAGATAGATAATCTTAAACTCTTAACCCACTTCAAAATAAACCAGAGCATTTATGTATCCCCACAATGCGCACAGAGCTTTTTTCTTAAAAAAATCAAACAGCCCAACTGCCCCCCTCAAAAACTCCGACTTCTCTTCAGGAGACCTCCCATACATAACAACCCCTTCTTTTCCATGGTGTTCCACCAGAAGATCAATTTCACTTATGGCTTGCAACTCAATCTCTCCCTTTAATTTCTTCAACTCGACTATCCGATCTTCATCCAGCATTCAACAGAAGTCCTGATCTCACTCTTAGAAGAGACATTTCTGTCGCTGTTAAATTCCTCAGTTTCATCCATGACATCCCCAACCAGATGACACATTTTAGACCTCATGTTTTCCTCAATGTCCTGAATGCCTTGCATAAAAACTTGATATGAATCAGAAAGAATCTGTTTAAAATCTTGTTGGAAGTCAGATAAAGTCTGCTTAAACTCCTCCATGTCTCAAGCAGAAGGTTATGGTGCCCCCTAGGAGCTTAACCAGCAAAAGTTGAAGATTTGAAAGGCTTCTGGAATGTGTTTACACAAGAGAAAGTGAGATATGCAGACAGTTCCCCAGGGGAAGTAGAAGCAGAAGACTGAAAGTTCAAAACAACCCATTCAACGTGTAGGAAAATGTTAATATCTTCAAATTTAGTACAAAAATAATAGAAGGGAGACAATTAGTTACTCTCAATCCTCCTTAATATTTGGATGGAAAACAAAGTCCAAAATGTAAAAAGATTTTTTTTAAAAAAATTGATCCCCAAAATAACAATAAGCACCAAGAGAGCCCGCTTCTCCTTGCTGTAGAAAGCCTCTCTTAGGGTACGTATACTTAAAAGAAATATAAATTGGGTGATTTAGAACTGGGATGGCTGGTCTTAGTGTCCCTTTAAGGCTACAGCGCGGCTTGGAAATGGTGATGTCCCAGCCTCTCAGCTAGCTCTTACCAGTTGAGCATGAACGCTGTTTGTGATCTTCTGGCTGTGAGCAGCTGTCCGGAGGACAGATGGAGTGATTCCAGGTGTTTCCCTTTTTCAGGAAAAACACTCCTTGGCTTCAGGAAAAACCAGACTGAGCCCCAAAAAACTGCCGCATTGTAGGTTCTGCCCACTGAGCCCACAGGCACAGGTGTTCAGTCCGCCATGTCCCCACTGGAAGTCGAAAGTAGCTCTGGGTCAACTTGTGTTCTATGCGGGGTGTTCACTATATATAATAAAGAGCCCCACCTCATCAAAAATCATCTAGTGAGCAGTCACTTAATTCAAAGGGGTCAACTCCTACTGTTTGTGCTTTCAATTTGATTTTCATTTCTTCTCCTATATCTAAACTGGCAACATTAAACCAATGTTGAATTTACCTGAAACTGCAGCAAGGAACAATATAGACAGAAAAAGAGAGCCTTTTAGGAAACTTTTATGTGAAAGCAGCATTACGAGTCGCTCAACAGCTAGGCCTTATTTGGGGTTTGGAACTCCATACTGTGTTGGGTTTCTACTTTTGCTACAACACTGTGCAAATTGTCCTCGTCTGGGCACACATGCTTTGTTGCTTGAAGGCACGTTTCTGACAAATAGGAACATAAGGAGAATTGGAGCGAGCCCTCAGAACTGGGAATCTGATGCAGACAAAAGCAGTAGAACATTCATACTCCAGCTCTGAAAACTACAGCCTGAACAAGTAGCGGTACGTGATGATCCTTCCAATGCAAAAGGTTCATGAAGTTTTGCTCCAATAAACTGCCTATAAAGAATGTGACAGTAGATAGTTTCTAGATTTTGCCAAAATTACTGTAACAATGATAGTGTCACAGGACTCAATAAGAAAGGGATACCTGTATTATAGAACGAATTCCTTCATTTCTGAAATTCTAGAGCAGAGAGTTGGAGACTATGTTTTCGGCAGGAGATGGAATAGGTAAGTCTGATCATGTCCAGGTGCTAGAGGAGTCTACACCAGAGCAGCAGCAGCAGCCGCCATATTTTATATTACAATATACACTGCGATTTTTGCATTGTTTGAATTTTTGAACTACATGAATGTTTAGGAATTGCACAGCTTTTCTCTGAAAGTGTGCATTTTATGATAGGCTTACATTTTGAAAGACTCTGTCCTCTTGCTTAGACTTAAAAACAGTTCCAAAGAGTTATTGCATTTTAATCTCTGCTGAACTGTACCTCTTGGCTGCTACAGTCCTTCATGTTATCCACATATTTATACATCAGGAATGATGCAAAACGTATGTGCTTAGAAAGAAATATCATACACCTCCTTTGAACCAAGTAACTGTTCTTTGGGTTCCTGTCCCAAATTTATTTTAATAGATTTTCCTCTCTACAACTGGAAGGAGTCCTTCCATTTCTGTAAGAGTCTTTCATCTGATGCAAGGATAGGCAATGAGTGGCCTTCAAATAATGGTAACCTTTAGTTCCATTCAGTCTTAGCCAACATATCCAAAGATCAGAGAGCATGGCAGGTGTAGTCAGTCCAATAATACCTGGATGACCATATGTCGTCTATTCTGAAGTAGCGCTTCAAATGTCTGATCTATGAGAACATCATGGAAGGTAATGTAGAGAAGACTGAGGAATTGCCAAATATCATCTACCCTCCTTTTCCGTTAGTAGAATTCTTCAGAGGATGAAAGATTTTTCTCTCATACATGAACATATAGTTTAAAGAACTCCATTTGCCAAGGACAAATTCAATTTTCTGGACTCTTGACAACTCAGTCTCCCTATTTTCTTCTTGGAAGGATCTAGGTGATGTGATTTCAAATATTAATCTGATAGAGTAGTCATAATTCAGCTTTTTTACCCTACTCCAAGGTTGTTACAAGTTATAGTGGTAGATCAGAGGGAGGTCGTGACATGGCTTAATTGAAAGTCATCTGTCTGAACACACATCATAAGGGATTAGCTAACACATACTGACTGCCACTACGTAGAAGGTACTAGCAAAGTTTATTTTAATTCCTGATGATGCATGGCAGGATAATTAAATTAATTCAACACAGGGTTAAGCAATCTGATTCCTTCCAGGTGTTCTGGATTACAATTCCCACCAGCCCCAGATCCTGTGAGAATGGTAGCCACAAGACCTTGGAGGCTACTAAGTTGCCTATCCCTGATCCAGCTCTTCTTTACAGCCTGCTCTTTGTTTTTCAGTTAAGGTAGTATGGGCTGTCACAGAACAGACATTGAAGAGCTTTTAGCAGTTCATAATAGGAGAGGTTACATCCCATGATCTTAGTGTGAGAGCAGAGGTGTTACGAATACTCAAGAAAGTCCTTATTTTCATCAGCTGGAATTAGGAGGATATTAATGTCCAATAAACGGAGCACACCAAAACAGGGTATGATTAAGCCTTTGTGCTTACAGTCTAAGGCCCAATCTCCCAAAAGGCAAATGGGTTAACTTCTCTATATCATCATGCCCCGGCAAGTTCCTAGGAGTCTCCTACAGTAGAAATAATAAATAACAGATTTAACTTGTATGACAAATTAGAAAGTAGTGGTTTTATAGCTGCTGGTGGAAATCTTTTGTCATATGTCTTTGCTGAAGCAGACATACAGCTGCTGGCTAGGCTCTAGCAACTTCTCCAAACTTTTGTTTGTTCAGATGGTTTTCCCAAGGCCTGTCATCAAATAGGTGGGTGACATTTAGCAGGGAAAAAAGTCAAGCAACCAACCATTTGAAAGCATTGCTAATAAATCTGGCACTGCATAAGCCAAAACCAATAAGATGCTGAGCTTGTACTCAACAGGTTGGTTATAAATCTCACATAAATTGAATGCTCTTTTTAAACACACCTTTAGTGGTGAGAGGGCAAGGAAAGGAATCCACAAATGCCAAAGGTAGATTTTTCACTGTAAACACTTCCACACAATTGCTTTGCACCAATCCAGAATTAGCTCTAAATCTATCTGCTTTGACATGACTGGCTGGCTTTGGAACTGAGTCGATTTATTCATGGCTCTGCAACAGGATCTTTAAAACCAGAGCTGGGTTTGCTTCCTCCTTTCAGTGTCTGTGGCCCTGCGGACAGCCTATTTTCTTATTGCCATTAACTCTTGCCTCATCTCACCTCCCAGTTCTGGACTCAAAGCAATTGTTACTCTTCTTCCAACCAAAGTGCCCCTGCCACTCTTCCTGGTACCCATACATAGACTATGTCTTTCCCCCCAACCCTACTCAGTCCACCCCATGCCAGCAGCCAGAGCAACATGCAACTGTGATTACAACTATTGGGGAAAGCACTGGTTGCAACATTGCTGATGTGTATTATTTTATACCTCCCGCTTGTAAAGAACTTTTAAACAGAGAAGGAAAGGCAGCTTTGCTGCTAGGAAGTTACTCCTTAAAGTAACTATGTGAGCCTCTAGTGAGTTCATAGGATCTGATGCAAGACACAGCGCAAAACACCTCTTGATGCATTTTTCTCTTTTCTTAAGATACCGGACTACATTTAATATTGGTTCTCACAGACATTCTTGCCGAGAGACATATGACAACTAGATAGCATATCCATCCCACGCTTAGTTGATGACCTGCTGCAGCTTGACTTTTATAATGCCTTGGAAAGTGGATTTTCCCCCCACCCCTACTGACTGGTACACAGCATGTGTTCCTATTGGTATATGTATGTACTCTATAATGTTGGCTTAACATATACAGTAGTATATGCATTGTGCTCTGTTTTTAAATCCTCTATGTTCTATTTAGAGATAAGAAAGGGGCTAAATATACTGGCTTGTGTTCCCTTTTTCAGCTGACACACGCTTTCTCTCAGGCTAGCAGAACCTTGGACCTTCAGTCCTTTCAGCCTCCCTCCAAGCTTTTCTGCAAGGACAGAAAATGTTCTGTGGGGCCTTTGGGTCTTCTCTGGATCTTACCCAGCTCCACTATAGGAGACTTCAATTTCCTTTCAAAGCAATGGTCCTTTAGCTGTGCAACACTGTCCATCTCAAGCTCTCCAGCCATCAGTACTTTCCCCTAAAAACAACAGGCCTCAGCAGCCAACACCATCTAGATCCATCTTAAGTTTCCCAGCCCTTAGACCTCTCCTTCCAAAAGTTTCCTCTTCTTCCCACAACTAAACTTCTGGGAATTAGCAAGAAACAAGTATTACTCTTGTGTCCTGCTTGCTCCCAGAAGCATCTGGTTGTGACTGTGGGAAATACATGCTAGACTTGATTTATCTTTGGTCGCTACAACAGGATTCTTCCTCCACTTTTAAGCTTCCAGTAATTGTGGCCAGGGGTTGGTGCTGCTGACAATGAATGCTGAATTCATGTTATTCCTGAATAGGATCAATTACAAGCATTTTTCTTCCTGCCAATCTAACAAAGTCATAATAAGGGGCAACACTTGGTTCCATTCCAAAAATTTGTAACCCAGCCTGGATTCATCTACCATCTTACTATCCAGAAAAGTATTTGTAACCACTCTCTCAATATTTAAAGAAATCAACAAGTAAGGTGTTATTTCTGCTTGGTGCTTCATTCATGCCCTACATATACACTCTACCTGATTTATCTATTTATTTTAAAACATTGCTATACCACTTCCATTAAAAGAAATCTCATAAGTTAAAATATAATTATAATACATAGTTAAATTAATAGAATAGTTAAATGTAATAGTTAAATCAATACAATTAAAATATATAGTTATTTATTTGCCTATTCTTATTAGAGTGAAAGGCAGCTTTGACTCTCCAGTTCCAACAGTACATTAATGCATTTCATTTCAACACAACTTAATTGTGTTACCTCCTCTTTCATTAGTCATGGGAAATGTATATGGCCTTTTCCTAGTTTTTTTCCCTCCTAAGAACAGAAGCTTATAGTTATTTGGCAGCAACTGATTTATACATTTAAAGATTGAAGAAAGAGGTTTGAGAAGCAGGAAGCAATGTAGAATATACTGTCATCATTAGGAACTTTATGTCAACTCTGTAAGCCAAGTGAAGCAGGCCAAAATGTTCATCAAAAGATGATCTCCCTTGCATCTTCAGGTAGCTTTAATGTATTAATGCATGCTTTAGCATGCAGCTTCTCACCTCCTGTTTTTTTCTTTACCTAATGGAATTCCTTAAATTAACTGGATGTCCAGATCAAGGGTAACCTCTGCCCAAACCCTCTGCCTACCTGTATCCCACTTACCCTTTCTATCTGGCTGTAGGAAGGACCAAGTTGCTAGTAGATCACTAAAAGGAAGGATCTTCTAGCTTCTTAGTTCAAGCTTAGCAAGCTACACTCCTGCAATCACAGTTAAATACTATACAGGTACTCCTGACTCACCGATTGCAATTGGGACCAACAACATGGTCACAAAGTGAAATGTCACATAATGACACCAACTTACAATATCAGTTCCAGCTGCAGTCATTAAGTGAATCACCCGCTGTTGTTAAGCATGACATCACATGACCATGACTTGCATCTTCCTGCTGGCTTCCCCTCTGGCTTTACTTGTCAGAGGCCAGCTGTGAAGTTTGCAAGTGGCAATCATGTGACCATGGGATACTGCAACCATTTCATATGCGTGCCAGTTGCCAAATGCCCAAATCATGATGATGTGACTGCATGGATACTACAATGGCCATAACTTTGAGGACCGATTGTAAATCTCCTTTCTCAGTGCTGTCATCAAAGTTATGACAGCACTGAGAAAGGAGATTTACAATCAGTAAACAGTTGCTGAATGAGCAGCCAGTAAGCGAGAACTACTTGTAGTTAGAACAGAAGGATACCCTTGAGAATTGAAATATTTTAATGTTTAACATTAAAGTAACATTTTAATTATAATTAAAATCTAACATCTCAGAACTGAGCTTTGGTGTTTGCAAACTGGACTGTGATAGCCTTTTCCTCCTACCTCTAAAAACAATGTACAAGTAAGAAAAAAATTCTATTAAGATGGTAATCAAAACATCTCAGTTGCTTAAAAGTGATTATACTTCTAGGATATGTACCCAGGAATTCATGGTCATACCAAAACTCATCATTCCCACAGTCCTGAAGGGACACACATATTATTATTATATTCCATCCTGAATAATGCTCAGCAAGTGGTGGTAATTTAAGATTGCTTCATCCCAAAGTCTAAAAATTGTCCAAATATTATTGTAATATTTATATGATACTAAGCAAAACTGTTTTTGTAAGCTAAATGTTCTTTTCCACTATTTTCACATTAGCTTGTAATGCTCTAACAGGGAAAACTTTTGCTGTTTTTTCCCATAATCTCTGTATTTCAATGTTTAAATTTCAATATTTTACAATATCAAATTTTTTTAGTAATTCTGCTGTCATTTGG
Source organism: Candoia aspera (assembly GCF_035149785.1). Classification (NCBI taxonomy): domain Eukaryota; kingdom Metazoa; phylum Chordata; class Lepidosauria; order Squamata; family Candoiidae; genus Candoia; species Candoia aspera. Next base: position 152,165,269 of record NC_086153.1, read on the forward strand.
TATTGCCACATCTATCAGTAAAACTCACTTCTCTTCAACTATGGTGATGTATATTGTGTTCTATTCAGGTAGTCCTTGCTTAACATACCCGTATTCACTGACTGTTTGCTGTTACGATGGCACCGAATGAGGGGGACTTACAATGGGTCCTCGTAATTGCGGCTGTCGCAGCATCCCCAGTCATGTGATTGTGATTCAGCCCTTGGCAATTGCCTTGCAATTATGACATTGCAATGTCCTGAAGTCACGGTATTGTCATTTGCAACTTTCACTGCCGGCTTTCAACAAGCAAAGTCAATGGGGAAGCCAGCAGGAGGTCATGAATGGCAATCACTTGACCACAGGATGCTGCAACCACATGGGATTTATCTAACAATGGCAACTGGGACTGCTGGAACCGCTGTTGTAAGTTGGTATGATCATGTGACATAGTGCCTTAAGACCGCGTTGCTTAGCAATGGAGTTCCTGGTCCAAATTACCATTGGTAAGTGAAGACTACCTGTATGTTGGTCCATCTAAATTTGGGAGTTCCATTAAATGTTTACATGACCATTCTGGAGTACTTCTACTGTTATACCAATACTTTGGGGCATCAAATCCCCACTTTTACATAAAGTCCAATGTACATTTTGCCTTGTGGTAATGTCTTGTCTTATAATCTGTCTGGGCAATTTTCCTATTAGGTGGTTATCTTTCTCTTTGCATAATCTACATTTTTGTATTTGTATTTTGTTGCTAGAGTTTGTTCTTGTGCTGCAAATATTAATTATTCTGTTCCTTTCTTGACAGATTCAGTCTGAAGCCCTTGCCAAGTTCTATTACCTTGCTTTCAGTTTCTTTGGGGTACTGACCATGCAAACGTTTATCTTGCCCATTTTTTTTATTTGCCACTGTAACTGTTCGGTTTTGTATACTGCCTTTATTCTGTCATATTAAAACGTTGGCCTTCAGACAATTATTAACATCATCTCTTTGCTTGTTTTTATGTCATCATTTCAGCCTCTGATTTCATTCTCCACTGTCTGCTTCACTGCAAAACACCATGACCACCTATTCCTTGGTAAACATAAACAATCTGTGTCACTTTTAGGGTGTAATGCTGATGTTTTGTCTTAAGTTTTCAGGTTCAGCTTGTCCCTACTCAACAATACCTGCTGTGTAGCATATTAATAGCCCAGGGATCAATGGCTCTGATTGTATTACAGACATTCAGGTTTGATTTTAAAACTTTTGTAACTTGTTTTACATATTCAGAGCTGGTTTTATTTTTCCCTTGGGCATGTAAGATGTTGTTGGCTTCTAAAACACCAAATAGTGCTTTGATTTTAATGCCATACATAGGTCAGTTCCATCTTCAGTTTTCCCTCTTTTTATTTCCAGTGTTGTACATTTATGTCATCCAAATTCCATGTTGATGTCATCACTAAAGATTCAACTACAGTATATTTTCAGTATTTCTCTGAATGATTTTGCTTATAGTTTCAAACAATCCTTGCACAGCAAATTACTGTTGTTATTGTCCTGCCAAGAAGTTACTACCATTTAAGTCCCAAAGCAATCTCCTCCCAACTTGGTGCCCTTCAGATTTCAATTGGGTTTCCAATCAGCATCACCTCCAAGAAAAGGGGAATGACAGTTGTTGTCAAATCAATTTAACAGGTGCTTAGTTGAGGAAGGTTCATTAAAGCATGTTGCAGTTATTGCTATAAAGAATATATGTGGAACTGCTACATAGTATTCCCAAACTTAAAAGCTATCAAAAATAGGCATTCAGGACAGGACAGGACAGTATAGAGTGGTGCCCACATTGACTGTGAGCTCCTGGCTATTGATATGATCTGAGGATCTATTTTAGGATTGAATTCCAGAAAGAAAATCTTAAAAATCTAATATGTACGTATGTACTGTATGTCTGATATTCAGAGCAAATCTGTAGGGTTTGTTCTTTAATTTCATATAAAACATTGTTCTTCAAGACCTGATGAATAACAAAGGGCAAGAAAATAAAAATGTCAGCTTTAACCGCTTATTTTTTGGTTTTTATGTATGATCGCAATAACAAGCTCCAACAGAACAGTCATGTAGACTTGAGAGGTAGGCAGGAATGCCTTGAGCAACTGTATAGTCCACTTCCTAATCACTGCAGCAACCTAATCCTGATTGTAGCCAAGAGAAGGAGCTACCCCATGTGTGCTGATTCCCCTACCCTGGAACTCTCTCAATCTAACAGTTGATCATAATTATAGTTTCTTGAAAGCAAAACCTACTGCTTATAATGGGACCTCTAATATGTTAACCCCCTCATCTTTTCTGCATTTTTAGCAACAGGCGGGGATCTTGTCCATTATCCATTGCATCATTTCTGAATTACAACTCTGAGCCTCTTGTTTATGGAACGGAAGTTGCTGGATGGTTGAATAAGAGAATAGAACAAAACAAACAAAGCAGATGTTAAATCTAATGGCATCCAAAATCTGATGCAGAGATCTTAACCCTATTAGGCAAGTATCCCACGGGATAGCTTTCCTGCTGTAATTCTTCCTCCATATATGCTGATGTAAAATTAAATATCCAGGCTTCAAGCCAAGCCACAAATGATACTCAAAGTGCCCACCCATCTTTGATCTATATAACAGGGCTAGGCTACACTATTCAGACTTTGCATCTAAACTCTAGCTCACATATTCCTCGACCTTCCCAATGTAACTGTTGACATTAATAGCTGCTGTGGGGAATGTGCATTTGCCAACTGACCAAAGATAGCTGCGAATTCTCAACTTTTCAAGGACCAGATATCTGATCTGATAAATGCCAATTACTTTAGTAGCTATCATGATACTGCTAGTAAATACAAACAGGTTACTCTCAACGGTGGTAGTCTTCCTTTTTAAAAAAAACAGAATATCTTGCAATTGTCCTCTTTACCAAGGGAGAGATTTGTATAAACTATATTTATAAACTGGCATATTTTGTATTCCTTTCCAGAAGCTATATTTTCTAGATAGGATAGGATAGGATGGGATAGGATAGGATAGGATAGGACAGGATACTTTTCTATACAGTAAAATAGTTTAATTGTCTGAAATTGCAGGCTCTTATTCCTTTTCAAAAGATTACTAAGAAAAGGGACAAAAAAAATACTATCTTTAATCTTCTGTGAGTTCTCTAATTTCCCTAAACTACCCTCCTTTTCTCCATGGCTGAATGTCTTTTGCCCTCTTCCCAATGTATCACTCAGGGGCTTTATAGTTTTCACAACTGCCTAACAAACAATTCAGAACTTAAAAGCCATGATTACCACTTCCTTGGCCTCCTGAATTCCTTTTAATAGGTGACATTTGAGCTCCTGGGATTGTTTTCAATAATCCTGTTAACTCAAACTGGATCATTTTACTGCAAGTTATCTCTGGGTCAAGGGCATGAGGCAAGACCCCCTCACATTTTCATTAGCCATAGTTTGCACCTCCTTTTCTGGCCCATCAATCTGTAGACGGGCTCTTCTGTACCCTTTGCTTATGACTCATTGGGTTACATATCAACAGCACATTTATGCCCACCCCACCCCACCCCACCCCACCCCACCCCAATTCAATTCATTGTTTTTGTTTGCTTACATGTTCCCTATTGTACCTCAAGTCATAAATCAAGCTTAGCTTATTTTTTTATAGATGCACTGAAAGCTGAAGCCAGTTTCCACTATTATGAAAGTGTCTAAATACCACACATCCTTTAACAGGTGGAAAATGTCTTAAGAGAATCTTGGCTTGGAATGTTTTCCTTACTTCAAGACAAAGTAGTACTCTTATTTATGACTTGACTTAATTTTAAAGCAAAATGACGGTTTCCTGCCCTGAATTATCTCCTTATGATGTTACCTTGCCACCATATGGTTTTATGATTTACAATGCAAACAGAATACTGGACCCACTGACAGCTCTTAAGCTCATGTAACAGATGGCATTCAAACAATGTTCCTGAGGACGTTTGATTTGGAACAGCCCTTCTCATCTTGGCTTGTTCTAGGAGGCAAGGCTACCAAATCCTTCTCGGAACTCCTCAAGATGGTCACATTTGGCTGCCTCTGGATGCAGAGCTGCTGAATTAGTTAATCCTTAAAGGTCCCAAATTATTTCCAGGAGAACTGGATGCGACCCTAAACACATTTACTCATGGTGAATGCTCAAGGGTGAAACTCAACAATAAAAAGAAATGATATAGTACTAATATGTTAGGAATGCACAGTCTACTAATTGTCAAGATCATAAGGTCAAAAGTCTGGCTGGATGAGAGAAGTAGCTGATAGAAAACCTTTCTACCTCAAACCTCCCATTGCAAAGTTCCTTAAAAAGGAAGATATTTTTGTATGCTGTTCTTCTGCATGTTTGAACACTAAAGATGAGATAAAAAGTGAACGGTCCGGGGCATTAAGAGACATTACAATTGAAATGGCATTACTTTACAGGAGCTGGTAGAGAGTGCTGGTTATGTATGACTGTGCAGCTCTGTAGATATAAAGGCAAGGCCAAATGTCAGCAAATGCCTTCAAACCACAATGCCTTTTCCCAGCATTGTGTGTCTGCTCCCACAACTGCAGTGCAATCCCACTAAAGATGGGTTTGGTGGAAGGAATTGCTGGCAGAGGTTATGTGCACCCTCACCCTCACTGCAAAGCACCTTTTGGCCTTCAAATCCAAAGTGGCCCAAGTTCCAATACTGGGTCTGACTCGCTCAAAAGTATTGCAGCTTCACTCCTTTATCCTGTTGCTGTTGGCAGGCCAAACCTGTCCTGCTCTTCCGAGCCTTCCCAGTGACTGCTGCTGCTCTGCTTTTCCCCTTTGACTGGACTTGGGAGGCTGCCACATTAGTTTTTGATGAGAGATATTAATATGGTTAATTGATATGCCATCTTGTGGGTGCTTTTACCAGAAATGTGACTGCAACGTTTATTCATAAATAATGGGAAGTGTTGCGCAATTCATCTCCATCTCCATGAAATTGGCTGCCTCAATGCCAGGATCAACATGTTAAAATAATGTACTCTACCACAGCACAGAAGCCAGAATAAATACGCAGAGTTTGAACACTGAGTAGAGATGCAGTTTCCATGTTGTGAATGCCCCGGCCTTGGTTGGATACAATATACTTTGATTTATGCTTATGTGAACAAGCCTCTCATCCTCCAGCAAGGTCTCAAGGAAGGACTGGATGTTTTTGCTAAGTAGCTTCTATGTTTTCGTGTCACTATCCATGCCTAGAAAAACAGTGGTTTATTTTCATTAAGATTTCTGAAACAATGCAAATTCAAATGCTTCAAGAAGTTGGCTTGTTTCAATAAACCATGATGATTAGACAATGCTTGAGGTTTGGACATAACAATAAAAAGCAATGTATCGAATGCAGAAATGGAAGCCTTGTCTCTTTCCCTTGCAACTTGTTTGGAGGAAAAGGGAAGAATACATAAACCCATAGTTTGTTCATTTAAAAGCGTGTTTTTTTTAGCTCTGAAGCATATCATAATGTTTACATAATGTCAGAAACTGTATGCGCACTGTATACAATTGCATTAGAAGAGAAGTAGTTACATCTGATTTTTTTCTTCAGCACAGTTCTATGCATGCTTATCCCCGAATAAATCTCATGTATTCAATGGCACCTACTTTCAAGAAAAAGTATAAAAGATGGCTATATCATATGTAAAAGATCAGGCCTATTGAATGGTTTTTTTCCAGTGTAATCCCCTCAATTATTTATATTACAGAAGGTTACAAAAAGTTGCTTCTTTTCTTACCAAGAATCTTCACCTTCATTCAACATCAGTTGTGTATAGTCTGTAACAAAGACTTAAGCATATTCTTAATGGGAAATCACAGAAACAAAACTGGCACATACACTTTAACTTATTATGGATCTCTTTGTTCTCTAAATTCTAAAACAGTTTGGGGCTGGTAATTCAGTTGTGATAAAAAGGAATTATTCTCAGCATATAGTCCTATTTTTATATTTTACAACTGTGCCCATCCACAGGCTCCTCAAACAACACAGTTCAAGGTGCAATATATCTGTGCAATTTCAAGAGAGCAGCTAGCTCTCACTTGTAGATAAGTTTCTTCTGGGGGACATGGATACATTTCTCAATGCAATGCACACCATTTCATCAAGTCTTATACTCTGAAAACCATAATTATAGCTTTGTGGTTTAGGCTTTGGATTCTGGTCCTGTTTAATAGTTACTTGCTGGGAATTTGCATAAAATGGTTCTCTTCTTTACCCAGTGGTCAAATAACTCTTTGCCCTAACTCACATACAAATGTAATACATTATGATGGAATTCCATCAATTTCTCACATCCCTTTTCTATCAAATCATCAAGCAGCAACTTGGTGGAAAGATTAGGAAAGAGAAGCTTTCCATTCTCCCTGCCTCTTTCCTGTCAAGTAAAAAATAGAAATTTCTATTTCTCTCCTGCCAGATCCTAAACAATATTCCCACTATTTACCCAACTCTGAGACTGGTAAATAGATAACATTATAGTTGTGGCAAAGGATAATCGTTCAAAGGATAATTGATATCTATACCTAGACTAGGGGTGTTCAAACTTTTCCAGGCTGTGGAACAGGTTAGTTGAAAAAAAATTCCTAGAACCCTCGATCAAGAGACAAAGCTCTAGTGATAGAAAATTGGCTGTGTTCAAGTGATCTCTTTTGGCCCTCAATCTCTTGTGGAAGCCCACCAAATTCTTGCAGAACCCTAAGGGTCATGGAACATAGTTTGAAAAACCCTGACCTAGACAAACACAACACTGCCTCAAAATTACTTCCACTAAGTTCCAAGCTTACTACTTTTAGCATTTACTGAATCCAGGGCCTTGATGATGTCAAGAAAAGTTTAACCTGATTCTGAGCTCCCGGTGAAAAAGATTGCTACAAGAACAGCTATTCACAGCAGCTACCATCTAATGCCTGCAAATGCTTATTTGTAGAGCCCAAACTTTTCTCACCTAATCAAAATTTCAAATCATGTACTGAGGCAACCAAATATACATTTAATTGTCAAACAAGTGGAATCAAAAAATGAAACCAACTAAGAAATGGAAATACTGTACCTTGAAAAATGAATTGGTTCAGTCCACAGACATAATATCCTGAACCGTGTATTAATATCCTGAACCATATACAGAAGGCTATGCTAGATCCATCTAGTCAAATATTTAATGTCTCATAATTGCCAACCAGATGCATTCTGGAAGGTCACAAATATCCATATTTGTGGTAGTGGTGGTGTTGAAATTCAACTTTGCATGCCCTGGCTTTCCATACCTGTAAACTTACTGACCACTAGGGGCAATAGATTTCAAAATTGTTGGTTGAGGTTGGTTCTGCACTTTCATCTCCCTTCCTCATCTAAAAGACTTACTTTGCAAGTCCCCACGTAAAATGCTTCCTATTGCTTAGACTGAGACTCATATTCTCAGGGCTTTCATCACTTCCTTCCTCTCTCAGCTGTAGATAGTGTTAAATGACTAAGGCTTTCGTATCAGCATGTTATTTCCTAAATAAAGCTTATCTTTATTATCCTTCATGCAAGCGCCAGCTTTAAGAAGACTTTCTTATAAAAAGCATACTCCTAACCTCAGTGTTTTTCCCTTGACAGGTTCCTTCCACTGTTTAAAGGTTTCTGCTACTGAACAGAGTACCCTCTTACACTGTGGCTTCCTAGCAGCTGTTATTTAAGCTGCATTGTGTTGATCCTGCAGACAATAGACCGGCCTCTAGGCCATTACCCACTGCCAATTGTCCCTCCATGAATGTGTCCAATCTCTTTTTAAAGCCATTCAAATTTGTGGCCATCATCAAACCATCACAAAGTTTAACTATGCAGCGCGTAAATAATCACTTTCTTTTCTAGGTCTGGAATCTCGGTGTGTTCAGTTTTAATGGACAGCCAAGTTCTACTCTAGCCCAATTCTGGGAATTCTCAGCCATAAGAGCACCTGTTTCCTTCTCCCTGGTGGCTAGCTCAGGAACCTTTGGTGAGCAAGGTATGCAGTTGCTTGCCTTACAGTTGGTAGAAATAATAAGAACATCGCTCAAACTAATTTGAAAAGAGATACCGAATTTTTGGATCATATTTCCATACCTTGTGTGTTGCAGTTGTCACTACTATTTAACCTTGGTCTGAGAGGCTGGCAGAGACTCTTCCACAAAATGACAGAATTCACTTTTATGTTGGTTAACTGCAGCTGATATAATAGAGATAATACTCACATTTCAGAAACCTCCTCTCTAGACACTTTGTTGAAAACACTCTTTTTTGTGTGTCAGTGGAGCAGCAGATCAGACAGAGAGAATCCATTTCCATACACCAATTATTTCCTCTAAATGTTATGCACTCCTCTGTCTTACAGGAAATTACCTTATGGTATGGCTATTTATTTACCTAAAATGTATTTCACAGTCCACGTACATATAGTGCCTAAATATTTCTCACGTGTATTTGATATTTGCAGTGCATATTCACGATCTCTTCAGCAAAGGATCGTTACCTTGTTGTGGTGCTGGAGCTTGAGCACCTCAATGATGCCATGAGCTAAACCATGAAGGGCCACCCAAGACGGGAAGGTCATGACAGAGAGGTCAGACTAAATGCGATCCCTGGGGAAGGTAACGGCAACCCACCCCAGTATTCTTGCCGTGAAAACTAAATGGATCAGTACAACCAGAGATATGTCGGTATACCATCGGAAGGTGAGACCCCCAGGTCGGAAGATGGTCAAAATGCTACTGGGGAGGAACAGAGGATGAGCTCAACTAGCCCCAGACGTGATGACGCAGCGAGCTCAAAGCCGAAAGGACGGCTAGCGGCCGACGGTGCTGGTGGTGAACGGCGAATCCGATGTTCTAAGGATCAACACACCACTGGAACCTGGAATGTAAGACCTATGAGCCAGGGCAAATTGGATGTGGTTCTTGGTGAGATGTCAAGATTAAAGATAGACATTCTGGGCGTCAGTGAACTGAAATGGACTGGAATGGGCCACTTCACATCAAATGACCACCAGATCTACTACTGTGGACAAGAGGACCACAGAAGAAATGGAGTAGCCATAATTAATAGTAAAGTGGCTAAAGCAGTGCTTGGATACAACCCAAAAAACGACAGAATGATCTCAATTCGAATTCAGGGCAAGCCATCTAACATCACAGTGATCCAAATATACGCCCCAACCACAAATGCTGAAGAAGCTGAAGTAGAGCAGTTCTATGAGGATCTGCAGCACCTACTGGACAACACGCCTAAAAGAGATGTTATTTTCATCACAGGAGACTGGAATGCTAAGGTGGGCAGTCAAATGACACCTGGAATTACAGGTAAGTATGGCCTGGGAGAACAAAATGAAGCAGGACATAGGCTGATAGAATTTTGCCAAGACAATTCATTCTGCATAACAAACACTCTCTTCCAACAACCTAAGAGACGGCTTTATACATGGACTTCACCAGATGGACAACACCGAAATCAGATTGATTACATCCCTTGCAGCCAAAGGTGGCGGACATCTGTACAGTCAGTAAAAACAAGGCCTGGAGCTGACTGTAGTTCAGATCACGAACTTCTTCTTGCACAATTTAGGATCAGACTAAAGAGATTAGGGAAGACCCACAGATCAGCTAGATATGAGCTCACGAATATTCCTAAGGAATATGCAGTGGAGGTGAAGAATAGATTTAAGGGACTGGACTTAGTAGATAGGGTCCCGGAAGAACTCTGGACAGAAGTTGGCAGCATTGTTCAGGAGGCGGCAACAAAATACATCCCAAAGAAAGAGAAAACCAAGAAGGCAAAATGGCTGTCTGCTGAGACACTAGAAGTAGCCCAAGAAAGAAGGAAAGCAAAAGGCAACAGTGATAGGGGGAGATATGCCCAATTAAATGCAAAATTCCAGAGGTTAGCCAGAAGAGATAAGGAATTATTTTTAAACAAGCAATGCGCGGAAGTGGAAGAAGACAATAGAATAGGAAGGACAAGAGACCTCTTCCAGAAAATTAGAAACATCGGAGGTAAATTCCAGGCAAAAATGGGTATGATCAAAAACAAAGATGGCAAGGACCTAACAGAAGAAGAAGAGATCAAGAAAAGGTGGCAAGAATATACAGAAGACCTGTATAGGAAGGATAACAATATCGGGGATAGCTTTGACGGTGTGGTCAGTGAGCTAGAGCCAGACATCCTGAAGAGTGAGGTTGAGTGGGCCTTAAGAAGCATTGCTAATAACAAGGCAACAGGAGACGACGGCATCCCAGCTGAACTGTTCAAAATCTTGCAAGATGATGCTGTCAAGGTAATGCATGCTATATGCCAGCAAATTTGGAAAACACAAGAATGGCCATCAGATTGGAAAAAATCAACTTATATCCCCATACCAAAAAAGGGAAACACTAAAGAATGTTCAAACTATCGAACAGTGGCACTCATTTCACATGCCAGTAAGGTAATGTTCAAGATCCTGCAAGGTAGACTTCAGCAGTTCATGGAGCGAGAATTGCCAGATGTACAAGCTGGGTTTAGAAAAGGCAGAGGAACTAGAGACCAAATTGCCAATATCCGCTGGATAATGGAAAAAGCCAGGGAGTTTCAGAAAAACATCTATTTCTGTTTTATTGACTATTCTAAAGCCTTTGACTGTGTGGACCATAACAAATTGTGGCAAGTTCTTAGTGGTATGGGGATACCAAGTCATCTTGTCTGCCTCCTGAAGAATCTGTATAACGACCAAGTAGCAACAGTAAGAACAGACCACGGAACAACGGACTGGTTTAAGATTGGGAAAGGAGTACGGCAGGGCTGTATACTCTCACCCTACCTATTCAACTTGTATGCAGAACACATCATGCGACAAGCTGGCCTTGAGGAATCCAAGGCTGGAGTTAAAATCTCTGGAAGAAACATTAACAATCTCAGATATGCAGATGATACCACTTTGATGGCTGAAAGTGAAGAGGAACTGAGGAGCCTTATGATGAAGGTGAAAGAAGAAAGTGCAAAAGCTGGTTTGCAGCTAAACCTCAAAAAAACCAAGATTATGGCAACCAGCTTGATTGATAACTGGCAAATAGAGGGAGAAAATGTAGAAGCAGTGAAAGACTTTGTATTCCTAGGTGCAAAGATTACTGCAGATGCTGACTGCAGTCAGGAAATCAGAAAACGCTTAATCCCTGGGAGAAGAGCAATGACAAATCTTGATAAAATAGTTAAGAGCAGAGACATCACACTGACAACAAAGGCCCGCATAGTTAAAGCAATGGTGTTCCCCGTAGTAACATATGGCTGCGAGAGCTGGACCATAAGGAAGGCTGAGAGAAGGAAGATCGATGCTTTTGAACTGTGGTGTTGGAGGAAAATTCTGAGAGTGCCTTGGACTGCAAGAAGATCCAACCAGTCCATCCTCCAGGAAATAAAGCCAGACTGCTCACTTGAGGGAATGATATTCAAGGCAAAACTGAAATACTTTGGCCACATAATGAGAAGACAGGACACCCTGGAGAAGATGCTGATGCTAGGGAGAGTGGAAGGCAAAAGGAAGAGGGGCCAACCAAGGGCAAGATGGATGGATGATATTCTAGAGGTGACGGACTCGTCCCTGGGGGAGCTGGGGGTGTTGACGACCGACAGGAAGCTCTGGCGTGGGCTGGTCCATGAAGTCACGAAGAGTCGGAAGCGACTAAACAAATAAACAACAATTCACGATCTAGGCCTACAGTTTAACAATAAGCTGTATATATTCAGGCAATATTGTCACAGTGAATTTAGATTGGGAAGGTTTTAGTTTATGAGCAGGGATTCACAGAGTATCGTAACAGGAATAGTCCCTGTTGACAAAAATAATTCAGAAAGATCATCCAGCTCTATAGTTTTCTCTAAAGTCCCAGAGAGTGCACTAGAAGAGGAACAACAGTTTGTCTGACACAACCTCAACAGTCTTTAAGGCTTGAGCCTCGCTATGGGTACTACTACTAATGGAGAATTAAGTGGGTAAACCTATAGAGATCTTAATGCTATGTTTATTGGGAAATAGGTACATTACTCATCATATTTAAGTACACAAAAATGATGACGCAGGAAAGAGTAATATTAGGAAGGCATCATGCTTCCCTGGCAGGCTACTGCTGGCAATGCCTCCAATCTGTCAGTGTAACTTTGAATTAAGTCACAAAGGTTTCTCTCATTTTACATGCACTTTTAACCTAGTTTAATAAACACAGACACATTTCCAGTGATGACTCCTAAAGTGTCAAGCATCTGCACTCACACTGTTCACCAGACTCTGGTAAAGCATAAACATCTGCATGTACTATGTATGAATCTGTCTGCGTGGTTTTGAAGGTGACGATGTTTATAGCCATAACAGAACAATGCAGGCATGGTAAATCCTGTAGCATCTCAGGCTATCTTGACAGAGGTATTGTTCTCTTCCCATGCTTTCAGGTATGCACTGCCAACATCCTGAATTCAGTTTATGGTGATCTACCACATTGTGATGCCTCTAGTTATCAGAATATCTTCAAGGTAAACAGCAGATATCTTTCTGATAGTCAATCCCAACAGATTTGTGTAGTTTAGAACTTTTTAAAAGAACTTCTAGACCTTTCAGTTTTTAAAATTTAAGATAATCTTAATTACACTGGCTTAATTAAAAGTGCTGTCGTGCACTGCCTACCGCAGAGTAAAACACTGACGCTGATTCATGCGAGAGCAGGTTCAGGTTTATTTCTTTACGTAGTAACAGTTGCGAAAAAAAAGCTGAGAGTGAGGAGAGCGCGCCGGTGCGGGGTTTAAATACCCCGCGCCGGTCAGCGCCCCCTCACCCTGGGTTACGTCATCCCCCCTTTGTCCTGCCGGTAGGTGAAGGGTTGCGAGGCCCCAGCGGGTGCCCCGGGATCGCCCATCATCGGTTTCCTCATTCAGCCGGTGATTGCTGTCAGCTGGGCGATCTCCGTTGCGCTTGTGCTAACAGCTTGGGTGTGCCTCGCGATCCGCCTATCCTTTGTCCTTTCCTCTCTCTCTTTTGTGTTTTGATGGCTGCATGCTCCAGCTAGGGTCTGTGGTTTTTGTTGTGCGTGCTATGTTATCTTGAGCCCCTTCCTCTGTTTCCTCGTTATTGTCATGTGTGCCGTTGTGCTGATGTCTTCAGCTCAACGGCACTCATGACAAGTGCTTTACTGTCTAAAATCAGCTGCATCAGTAACATCTCTGTGAAATCTTCTCTTAATTTATTTAACTATGAAACCTAGATGTTCCACAACTTTCTTAGTAAACTCTGTTCTATAGCAGACCAACATTCAACTTTTGTATCCTGAATTTAGTTATGAAAAGTAGCTAGGTTTGCCACTTTCCCAAACCAAGTCTTGCAATTGTTTTTTGAGACATCGAGACTGAAAGAACCCTAACCTTGAAGAATATCTAGAAATGCCATTAAGTCCTTCTTCAGTTGTCTCAGTTCTGGAATTATGTCCAGCACAGACTACCTGCAAGAAACTGAATTTTCTTAGTATTAAATGCAGAATAATTGGTCTGTGTAAGCAAGTGTATAACATAGAAATAATTGTTGCTGATCGGATCATAATCCAAGTAGTTTGGACAGAATAAAGATGACAAGAGAAGACAAAGGTCTAATTTGAGATCGAAGAGTTCCCTCATGAAAGGAAGCATTTAATGTTACTGTAGATCAATACCATGATGAATCCAAAGCTTGTTTTAAAATATGTTAGTTTTGAAAACTGAACACATTAAAATGTATAGAGTTTGAAATCCAAACTCAGCTCAATAATTCATATTCCATGAATTCATGCTCTGCACTGTGACATTTCTTTCATCATAGTTTGTTGAATTAGCCACACAGTATAGTTGATAATATTTAGCTACGATTTGGTCAATTTAAGCCTTGGGTTAATGTGTTGGATCAACCCAGCCATTACAATCAGTGATTGACGATGAACCCCTGTGGAGGACTCATCCCTGTAGATAAAGAGAACCCAGGGAGCCTGAGCCCAAAGGGAAAAACAGCGAAAACCTGGCCTCAATTACTGGGGTATCTGCAGGCCCTCCAGATAGGAATCTGAACTCTCTAAGCATCTTACAAGTCCACAAGACTATCAGCAATGGGCCAAGAGCCATAGAGCTGAAAGATGTAGAAGCCTGAGGCTTCAAGGAAAGATAACTCCTTGGGAATAAGGAGTAACGGTCTACTTGGCAGTTGTTACTGCTCCCAGGTTGACCAGGACTCTGAATTGATCTAGTACAAACTAGTTGGTTTACGGCAGAAATGTGAAGCTTAGGATACAGAGCTAGCCAGCTGGAGATGATCTGGTGTTGAAAACAACTTTGATCTTGTATGCCCCTGTGACCATCTGCTATAACCCTTGCCTATTTCCCTAGGATAGCACACTTAGATCCAAACCCAGTTGGCACCTTGATCTTGCACTTCTCATGAACCTCCATGCATGTGAATCTCTTTTGCAATGTCAGCTAACTTTTGGACAGTTGATAGACCCTGCCTCTTTTTCTCTCCTTAGCAGACATTTGTTTGGTTAAGAAGAAACCTTAGCAAGTCCTATCCTCCTGCCAAGCACAGCAACGCCTCTGGGGGAAAAAGACACATAAATTCAACTAGATTAGGCAATATCCAGCTCATAACAAAAAAGAATATGGATCACATCTATTTCAGTACCCTGAATCTTGCCTTGAAGAAGGGATTTAGAGAAGGAAATGGAATTTTCTCATCAGGCAGAAGTTGGGAGAATGATTTATTAAAGGTTTAAAGAACAGTGGCAGCTTGGTCACATTGCAGTAACATAGGAATTACTCTGTCAAACAGAGTAGCTAGAAGCTGCGAGAATAAGTTTGTGGGGGTTGAAAGAAAAGTTAGCGACTGAGAGAAGGAACAGAAGTTTGGATGTGCAACAAGAGAATGAAACATAAGAACACTAGACTAGACCTTGTTATGGCAAGGGGTGGAAAGTTTCTGCACAGGTTTATGTTTGTTTGTTTACTGACAATGCCCACCTAACTGTAGACTTCAGCAGAGGCATCTGAGCTTGCTGAAAATGAGAGGAAAGATGGGCAGTCAAAAACTGAGAAATATAGTGTTTGGTTGTGTGGGGGAACTTTTCTGAACAGGGAATTTCAGATTTTTAGTTATCTCTACATTGTGAACAGCTGGCTAATATATTAGCCCAGGAAAATATTTTGGGTAAATTAAATGCATATCATATTAATTGCTAAACCGTCTGTCATTTTCCTCCACTGTGCATGATACTGTTAGAATCCCTTCATATCTGCATTAAAATAATTTAGAAAATTCTGGATAGAATCCTGACATAATGAGGTTTCTTTTCTTTTACATAACAGCATCTACAGTGCTATCACTCTGACAAACTTTACTAACCAATCATAATTTTATTAAACCATATAAACTATTTAGTACTATTTACCTAAGTTACTAAAACAAAACCTGAACACTCAATCAATAAAGGCATCAGACACCATTAAAGTTCAACTAAAACAACTTGCCCAGTTTAAACAGTTTCAAGAGCCTGCTGCCAAGCCAGAGCAACTACCAAGGAAAGATGTTCATACTGTATTACCACCTGTATGTATTTTTCCAACACAAGACTATATTTATTTTGAGCAGACTAGAATCATTGCCAAAAATGCTTAAACCAGCTATGTCCCCTGATTTAAATGGAGCAAAAAATGAGGCACTGGCAGTGACAGATGACCTTAATATGATACGCAGATCCAAAAATAAAACCTGACTATCCTTTATCCTAATCATATGAATTAAGACTATTTACCATTATATCAAAACTATATGGGGTGTTCCTGCTTTTACCATGTTCAGTGAGGGATTTGGGGGCAGTTTGCTCCCTCAGTCCACTATCTCTCACAGGGTTATTGCTGTGGGGATAAAATAAGGGGAGATATCCCCAGGTATATCATCTGAGCTCCCAGAAGAAAAGTGGGATATAAATGCAATATATAAACAAACTTTATAAAAGGTCTCCTGCTGCATACTGACATTAGGGACAGAAAATATATTTTCTTATCTCTTTCAATGGGAGCTTTTATTGTTGTTACAACTTTCAGCATAGGGGAACAATTTTTGCTAGCTAGATGAGTAATAGTTTCACCTCCCCCAGTATTTCACCTCTGATTCAAAATGGATCCCACTCCTTGCTTATTATTAAATAATATATGTAAAAATAATCATGTAACATTATTCCCTTACTACATAAAATGGCATAACTTTACTAACCTTACTTCATGCATTACACAGACAGATGACTCTGTGGAAACCAGATGTTCAGTTTCTCCTGCAGCCAGAGCCAAAACCAACTAGCCTGTAGGAGTTCAACAGATGCCAGCCCCTGACCATGTCATCATCAAGGTCATGAATATGTCGTAGAACATTCATATACTACGATTTTGTCAGGAGAAGACAAGAAAAGCCTGAGAGAACGTGTATGTCAATATATGTTCACCATGCTGGCTGGGGAATGCTGAGAGTTGAAGTCCACATATCTTAAGTTCTTGAGAATCAGTGGGTTAGATGTGTCCTACAGGCAGAGGGAAGAGATGCAATTGTTCCTAGGAATCCAGGATGTGTGTATGTGAGGATTAACTCAGGCAAGAAGCAGAGGGTCTGAGACCAGACAAATTTGTTAACCATAATAATGGACAAGGGTCAACAGTTTCCCCTGCTGCCAAGTGGCTCTCAGCTTATGAGGACACATAGGTGGAAAAAAGAGATGTAGGGCTTGAATCTTAGCTCTGCTATATAAAAATGGTTTTACT
Source organism: Candoia aspera (assembly GCF_035149785.1). Lineage (NCBI taxonomy): Eukaryota > Metazoa > Chordata > Lepidosauria > Squamata > Candoiidae > Candoia > Candoia aspera. Next base: position 152,182,121 of record NC_086153.1, read on the forward strand.
GTTGCAGTATGCAGTGGCTGATTTTCTTTGTACTAAGAGCTTTTCTAGAATCTAAAATTATCTTAGTAAGAACTATGTCCTTCTAGTTTCAGGATTGGTTTGGGTGAAACCTGAGTGAGTGAAGGTGGATATGTACATGAACATGCATCTATGTATATTTATGTGCATGTATAGACGAATAGAATTCACAGAAAAAGAAGGTATTTTCTTCATGGATACATATTTAAAGAAAGTACACCCCCAAAATGGACTTGGAAAAGCCCATATGGCAATTCCAGTTAAATAGATTACATTTTGTCCAGTAATCAATCCCTCTTTATGGACTGCTTGATTCTCAACTGATTCAATACTGGCAGTGATCATAGACTAGTAATCTCAATATTAAAAATCAACATCAAACAGGAGAGGAGAAAATGGCAGCACGCATGGGCTATCAAATATTCCACAATAAGAAGGATGCATTCCGGTTGAAATTGTCACATTATTTCAGCACACTCAACAAAATGAACAGAGAGAACTTAGCTGAAGCCATTTGTGCTATACCTAAACTCTGTTATCACCAGACAAAGAAATCAGTGGTACCAAGGAACACAGTTGGAAAAGCATAATATCAGAAGAGACTAAACATATGAGGCAGAAATAACAACAATGGAAGGGTTTGAGCAGAACACCATAGAATATACTAGACTAAACAAGACCATTTGAAAGCAACTGAAAGAAAATATTAGAAAGTCCAACTGACAGCTTATACAGATAATCATTTAAGAGAACAAAAGCTCAGACAAGATGAAACAAGGACTAACAGCTGGGTGGAAACAACAAGAAATTGGATGATTCAATCACAACAAATCAGCAAGAAATCTTAAAATGAATCAAAGATTTCTATACCTAAGCCTCCAAATACTGTATTGACATCCCTAATTCCAGCAGAAGATGCTATTTGTAATCTTAAATATGACTAAACAGCTGGCCAGGACAGAATTACCAGAGATGTTTCAAATCATGTGGTACCAAAACATAAATATTGGCAAAATTATTTACCTGCTGCTTACAATAAAGAAATATCCCACCATCATGGAAAGATGCCAAAGCAGCTTCACACACAAGGAAGATGATCAAGAAGATATAAGAAACTACAGAATGTTAAGACTTCTTTTTGTTCTTTATAAACTTTTCACATGAATTATTTCAAAACAGATCAAAACGACACTGGACTTTGTCCAACTAAAGGAATAAACTGGTTTCAAAAGTGAATTTAGCACTATAGATCACATGCAAGTGGTTCATCAAAATATCAAATGTTACAATGAATACCAAATACCACTTTGCCTAGCCTTCATTGACTTTGAAAAAAATCTTTGGCTCTGTTAAATTGAGTGCTATATTTGAAGCTCTACAAAGACAAGGTCCTGAAATCAATATACAGAAATGCCATAAGTATCACACACATGAATGAAAAGACTGCCATCATCAATATGCAAAATGGAGTTTGACAAGATGATCCAATTCTACCCAAACTTTCCTCAGCAAGCCTACAAGGGATATTCAAATGACTGAACTGGTCAAAGATAGGAATAAGATCAGTAGTGAACAACTTAACAGCCTACCTTTTTGCTGATGACATGGTTCTTTTCTCCAACAATGCTGAAAACCTTCAAAGACAACATAATTCAATGGCAGCAGCAAATCATCAGGCTTGAAAATGAACTTGAAGAAGACACGATTCATGTTGTATAACTACTTCCAACTGTTGCCAATAAAAACTGAAAATCTTGAACTGGAGAAAATCAACAGCTACAGCTACCTCAGTCAAAAGGTTACCATGGAGGGTGATGTCACAGAAGAAACTCTGAACTGGATTGAACTAGATTTGAAAGCATTGGGACAATTTCATGCTGTGTTCAAAAGCAATACAGCAACCTGCTTAAGGAAGAAAGTGTTTAATCCACGTAAACTACTTGTGCTGACATAAGGTTGTGAAATGGTATGTTAAACACAAAAGCAGAACAGAAGTTGAAAGTTATACAAAAAAAGCATAGAATGGCAAATGGTTGACATCAAAATGAGATGATGAGATGAGATGAGATGAGATGATGAGGATCTGCCACCAGGATCCATGTGAGTAGTATGTGACATAATGAAGTGGATAGCCCCATGGAAATGGCAAAGGGCCAGCCAAGTTGCATGATGAACAGATCACCCCTGAAAAACAACACCCCCTGATTGAATATCAATTGACCCTAAAAGACCCAGAAAATGTCCAAAGAAACACTGAGCAGATGATGGGATTCAATTCAAAAGTGTTGTCATGAGTACTGATGGTGAGCAGGAGGGGGCCCCTATCCAGGGGGGAAAATGCATGCATAGTACTGAGGAGTTAAGCAGCCATTCAAAGAGACACAGATCAGACCCGCCTTGACTTTTGGGGTTTATCTGTCTGGGTTTTTCCCACGCTTCTTCAGTTTGTTAGGATTTTCTGTCTAATGTAGCAGTAATAAAACACTAGAGACCTATTCCTCGTCTCAGCGTGGTTCCTGGCTGTTAGGACAGGTGTTAAGTGGAAACAACTTGTGGCACTTGGAAGCAGTTGGAAGAGGCCTTCAGTTTGCAGTGGATGGTAGAGTGAAGCAGGCTAACTAGGCAGTTGATTGAAGTGTCACAAGAAGGGCAGCAAGTCAATCTTGTTGTTTTTAATGATTATTGTACTTAAGTCCTGTATTATTCTATTTTGGATTCTAGGGAGGGGTAGAATTTTGTGTGATTTTCTACTTCAAGGTCAGAAATAACATGGCCTACCTTGAGTATTATGCATTGTATGTGTGTGTGTGTGTGTGTACATGCAAGCCTATAGGGGTCAGAGGAGATGAGGTGCCCTTTGCCACTCTGCTTCAAGCAACAAAACACCTTGGGGCCAAACCCTGGTGATTTCTGAGAGCAACTACTGCTTGTTTACAAGAATTCTCTTATTTAATGTTCCAGGTTGAAGTTAGCTCATGTGAAAGAACATTACCAAACGATATTTGTAAAAAGAAGTGAACTCACTCAGAACTTTTTCAAACGAAAAAGTTTCAAAAACGTTTCTTTCTGAAGAAAACAGCCTTGTCAGGCTAGGGGAAAGATAAACATTCCTTAGCAAGATCTCCAGAATGGGAGAGAGAGCCTTCCCGGGAACCGTACTTCATCCTTTTCATGTCGCTGGATCACTTATTAACTGTTACAGTGTGAAGTAAAGGGATAGTTACCCCAATGAATTAAGGAGCTGGTTGCTTAATGAAGTCTTCTGTTCACAGTAAAATGGACATCAGTACTAATGCCCTCCACTCGGAAAGTCAGCTGCTGTAATAACAGAACAGGTGTCTGCAGCTGCCCAGTGACATCAGGCAGCATAAAGGGGAGTTTCAGAAGCTTACCATCAAAGGCTATATCAGACTGTGACTGAGAAAGACAGAGCATCGGGAGGTAATGACATGCTGAATTGTGGGAAAAGTGAGTG